>NC_088241.1:56632922-57840422 GCF_036934945.1 Oncorhynchus masou masou | reverse complement strand
GAGTACACAGCGGCAGAATACCTGACCACTGACTGACCCAAAATTAAGGAAAGCTTCGACTATGTACAGACTCAGCGAGCATAGCCTTGCTATTGAGAAAGCCTGTCTTCTCTTGAGAGCCATGTCTACCTACGGCGGCCTATGTGCTCACTGCCCACAAAATGAGGTGGAAACTGAGCTGCACTTCCTAACCTCCTGCCCAATGTATGACCATATTAGAGAGACATATTTCCCTCAGATTACACAGATCCACAAAGAATTCAAAAACAAATCCAATCTTGAAACACTCCCATATCTACTGGGTGAAATTCCAGTGTGCCATCAGAGCAGCAAGATTTGTGACCTGTTGCCACGAGAAAAGGGCAACCAGTGAAGAACACGCACCATTGTAAATACAACCCATATCTATTCTTATTTATTTTATCTTGTGTCCTTTACCATTTGTACATTGTTAAAACACTATATGACATTTGTAATGTCTTTATTGTTTTTAAACTTCTGTATGTGTGATGTCTACTGTTAATTTTTATTGTTTATTTCACTTTATATATTATCTACCTTACTTGCTTTGGCAATGTTAACACATGTTTCCCATGCCAATAAAGCCTTTGAATTGAATTGAGACAGAGACACAGAGAGACACAGACAGAGAGAGAAAGACACACACACAGAGGGGAGAGAGAGAGAGAGAGAGAGACAGAGTTTGGTGACCATATCAGTTCCCTTTACCAAGCAAGCCTTTACAGACCAAACCTGCAATGGATACCAGGAAACCAAACCAACACATCCAAAACAAGCCCCTGGAGTGGAGAGAGGGATAGGACTGCACACATTGGAACAACCAGGGCGAGAGGGAGAGAGAGGCCGGGGAGAACACACTCCTCTGTCTAGCTCTGAACACTTGGCTGGACCATCCAGAACAGCTCATGCATCGTGGGTCTGTGCAAATGTAGCCTCTAAAAAGCTCTGGCACATTCTGGCTCTCGCTCGCTTTCTCTTTCTCTCTGTGTTGCACAAGAACAAAGAGGTGCTATTCAGAGTACTTACCAGTGTGGCTCACTAAACTCAAAGCATGCCACCCGGGCCAAAAGGGCCTGATCCTTCAGAAGGACTAGCCTAGATGGAGACCGGTTCAGAACACAAGGAATAAGCCTCAGCTGGTCCAAATAACACAAACAGGGATATTTCACATCAACAGAAGACATTTCCTGCTTTGTGGGAAACACACCCCAGAAATGTAATAAGACTTTTTTTCAAAGGCAAAACTCTTTGGAGGACAAAAGCAACAACTGGAGGCCACAAAAGTAAACAAGTTTTGTGGCCCATTCTCACAATGCAGCAGGTTGCCGTTTATTGTCATCAGTTTTGTCCTGGAGGCAAAACTGAGCGATAGGCCCATTTAAATTCAAAATTGGCTAGATTGTAAAAAAAAATCTATGAAAACAAAAATGTGCATTTTGGTCTTAATTTAAGGCTAGGGTTAGGCATTAAGGTTTGCAGTGTGGTTAGAGTGAAAGTTAGGTTTAAAATGTGTCAGCTCGTGACCACCCTGCAGAGCTGCCTCCAGAACAAGATTCATGATGAAAAAACGCTAACCTGCCACAATGCGGTGGCGAGGTCCAGGGCCAAGGCATCGGGTGACCAGGGTTGGGTTTCTAGGATGAGAAGGACACCGCTACGGATGCTGCCGTCGGCAACCGACTCCCAGCGCTCTGATCAATGACCTACATCATTGAAAATGCAAGGCCATTGTCGTGGCCTGGAACAGGTTTAATCCAGGTTAACTGGCCAGACCCCTCCTCTCCCTTCCACACCGAGCATAGTAAACTACGGCTGATAATGTTACAGAACTAGCAGCCTAACTCACTGCTTTTCATTTTACACCGCCTTCATTCTGCATGGTATTGGTTTTACTTGTCAGAAATTCATGCCAACCACAACTACCATTTCTATGACTTCTCTAAATGGCTCTAGCTTTGAGCATCACTTGCTATGGTCACCATAGCCACCTCAGTGTTGTCATGGTCGCCATGGCCACCACAGAGTTGCTATGGTCACCGTGGCATTGCTATGGTCGACATGGTCACTTTAGTGTTGATATGCTTGACTGCACAATGTATTCTCAGTTATACTCTGGAAAGTTGGCTCCCAAACAACTGAAGTAAAAGGACTTGACAGGTGAAAGTGGAATGGTGGAAGTCAGACCAGAAAAGTTATGATGAAGAGAAGGTTTCCTAGGGTACTGGGGAACCTGAAAACACTTCTAAACAGTGGCTTAGTTGAACAATATGTTGGGCATGAATGACAGTTTAGGTGATGGTGGAGCTGTGGCTGCCCCTAGAATAAATCAGAATTTCCAACTGACAGTTTATGTTAACGGTCACTGTGTTGTTTTTCCAACGGTGCTGGAAGAGTTGTCCATTACCACCCCTGGATAGAACAACCATGTCGAGTCAGCCCGGTTTGCAAAAACAACGCAAGGACTAATCTTAAGTCACAAGACAAACATATCAGTCAATGTATGCAACCTTGACGTTTACAACAAGATAAAAAAACAGAGCCTCTCAAAGTCCTCGTAGGGATTCGTTGAGTAATCCATGCATGAAGCCAAACAATGCCCAACCCCATGAGACCTTGAAACAAACTAGAAGAAAGCCAGATGTACGGTGATGCTCACTGTTAGACAGGCACTGCATAATACATGCGTCATGCCCATCTGACTACCCACAGTCCTCGGCTTTTGCCAAGCCGGGGCAACCAAATGGATTTCACGTGTACCCGTCGTAACTACTGTGCAGCACAGAGGTTAACAAGTGATGAAATGTGGGCTAATGAGTAACCCAAAGGCAGATAAAACACCCGCTAGCCAAAGCCAGAGTGACAAGAGCGAACCACTGGGACCTGTGTAGCTTCCTCTCTCTCCCTCCCTGTGATGTCATCTGGAACTCTTGGGAAACTCTGGTGTACAGTCTCACAGGGGTAGGCTGGTCCGAATCACAAGCCACCTCTGGTACAATAGAAGGTTCATAAAGTAAGAGTCATTATGACAAGTTATGAGCCCAAGTTCCAGGTTCAGGCTCCCATTAGACTGATTCTGAGAAAAAATAATTGAATCACTGGTTCACATAAAAAGTTTCTCGTCACCAAACACCAAGCTAAATGCTGTATCTGGTCCTGATGATCCCAATTCTATGCATGATCTTTCACTTTAGAAACACTAAACATCATGTGGTACTGAACACAACCAGTCACACAAAAAAACTATATCTAAACGTCCAGTGAGTTGGTCTCTACTACAGTGAGACACACAGTGGTAGTGGGGGAGTGAGGACACACAGTGGTAGTGGGGGAGTGAGGACACACAGTGGTAGTGGGGGAGTGAGACCACACAGTGGTAGTGGGGGAGTGAGACCCACACAGTGGTAGTGGGGGAGTGAGACCCACACAGTGGTAGTGGGGGAGTGAGACCCACACAGTGGTAGTGGGGGAGTGAGACCCACACAGTGGTAGTGGGGGAGTGAGACCCACACAGTGGTAGTGGGGGAGTGAGACCCACAGTGGTAGTGGGGGAGTGAGACCCACAGTGGTAGTGGGGGAGTGAGACACACAGTGGTAGTGGGGGAGTGAGACACACAGTGGTAGTGGGGGAGTGAGACACACAGTGGTAGTGGGGGAGTGAGACACACAGTGGTAGTGGGGGAGTGAGGACACACAGTGGTAGTGGGGGAGTGAGGACACACAGTGGTAGTGGGGGAGTGAGACCACACAGTGGTAGTGGGGGAGTGAGACCACACAGTGGTAGTGGGGGAGTGAGACCACACAGTGGTAGTGGGGGAGTGAGACCACACAGTGGTAGTGGGGGAGTGAGACCACACAGTGGTAGTGGGGGAGTGAGACCACACAGTGGTAGTGGGGGAGTGAGACACACAGTGGTAGTGGGGGAGTGAGACACACAGTGGTAGTGGGGGAGTGAGACACACAGTGGTAGTGGGGGAGTGAGACACACAGTGGTAGTGGGGGAGTGAGACACACAGTGGTAGTGGGGGAGTGAGAAAGAAAAACCCTATATCTAAACGTCCAGTGAGTTGGTCTCTACTACAGTGAGACACACAGTGACACACACACACAGTGACACACACACACAGTGACACACACACACACACACACAGTGACACACACAGTGGTAGTGGGGGAGTGAGAGAGAGAGAAAGAAAAACCCTATATCTAAACGTCCAGTGAGTTGGTCTCTACTGAGACACAGTGAGAGACACACAGTGAGACACACAGTGAGACACACAGTGAGACACACAGTGACACACACAGTGACACACACAGTGACACACACAGTGACACACACAGTGACACACACATAGGTAGTGGGGGAGTGAGAGAGGGAGAAAGAAAAACCCTATATCTAAACGTCCAGTGAGTTGGTCTCTACTACAGTGAGACACACAGTGAGACACACAGTGAGACACACAGTGAGACACACAGTGGTAGTGGGGGAGTGAGAGACGGAGAAAGAAAATAATAATAAACTGCTGTTGCAAGTAGTTCCACCTCCCAAGGCAGTGACGAAATCCTGGAATGGGTACACTGGCTGGGCTGAGGCACACCACCTTCTCTGTAGCTACTTCCCAGCATGCCATTTAACCATTACCTCTCCGGTTTTACAGAGCAAGCTTACAGATCAAGCTTCTACAAGCAATTGGTTAACAGCTTCAACAACAATCCCAATGTTAAGAGACTAGAAACCTCCGAAATGCTGACTCAACACAGGACATAACTTCCCTCCAACCAAAAGCAAACAAGGGTCAATGAAATGAACCATTAACCCATACAGAACATGCAAGGGACCCATTAGAAATACATAGACCTAGGACTTTAGTTGAAACTCCTCCACAGAAAACAGTGGTAGGGTTATTACTGTTCTAGGTTGGGCTTTGGGGGTGAGTCCTGGCAACCAGAAAAACTACTATAACGCACTACTGCAACACAGAGACACAAAGCTCACGTGGGTCAGTGAGAATTTGTCAGACCGATAAAGTACAACACCGAGGAGGATATCTGTGTTTGTGAGAGAGTACTGGTGTTATTTTAGGCCAAATCAATAGGAACTAGTCTGACCACAAAAAAAAAAATGGCACCCATTTCACAGATGACATCAATAACATTTCACATAAAATCCTGCACTGCAATAGCTTAATAAGGATCCATATTACATTTAGAAACGTCTCATAAGAATTTGTAAAACACTCTTGATTGACAGCTGTTCCCAGAACGAACCAGGCCGGCCATTTAGATGGTCAGGTAACAGTCAGTGATTCATTGCCCTGACCCCTTGGGCATAGCCTACACAAGAGACATTTCCACATGCAGCAGCCATTGGGTTATGCAAGCCCACTCAGAAGAGGTACTCCAAGCTTTTGCACTCTTTGTAAACAAATAAATAAAATAAAAACAGCCTGGCTTGCTGCTGGCAGAGACACTTCAGTGACATAGTGGGTCTAGGGACAAGCTTGCCTTCAGAACAAAATGAGGGACAGGAGGAAAAGGGAACAGTACCCTTGACAGCAAATGGTGCAATATCCTTTATTTGTTAGGAGGTTGATCAGCTTTAATATTGCAGATAGATTGTGGCTTCAATGTTATTGTCTGCATCATTGCCAAAAAATATAAAAAAATAGACAGACGTTTCTCAAATTAGACACTAATGTAGTTGTCTTCCTGCTCAGTTGTGCACCGGGGCACCTCCCACTCCTCTTTCTATTCTGGTTAGAGACAGTTTGTGCTGTTCTGTGAAGGGAGTAGAACACAGCGTTGTACCAGATCTTCGGTTCCTTGGCAATTTCTCGCATTGGAATAGCCTTCTTTTCTCAGAACAAGAATAGACTGACGAGTTTCAGAAGAAAGTTCTTAGTTTCTGGGCATTTTGAGCCTGTAATCAAACCCACAAATGCTGATGCTCCAGATACTCAACTAGTCTAAAGAAAGCCAGTTTATTGCTTCTTTAAATCAGTACAACAGTTTTCAGCTGTGCAAACATAATTGCAAAAGGGTTTCTAATAATCAATTAGCCTTTTAAAATGATAAACTTGGATTAGATAACACAACGTGTCATTGGAACACAGGAGTGATGGTTTCTGATAATGGGCCTTTGTACGCCTATGTAATATCTGCCTTTCCATCTACAATAGTCATTTACAACATTAACAACGTCTACACTGCATTTCTGATCAATGTTGATTCTGATCAATATATCTGTATTTCTGATCAATGTTGATGTTATTTTAATTGACCACATTATTTTTGCCTTTCTTTAAAAAAAAAGGACATTTCTAAGTGACCCCAAACTTTTGAACGGTGTGTACATAGTATGTGTATATAAACTCAGCAAAAGAAGAAATGTCCCTTTTTCAGGACCCTGTCGTTAAAAGATAATTCGTAAAAATGCAAATAACTTCACAGATCTTCATTGTAAAGGGTTTAAACACTGTTTCCCATGCTTGTTCAATGAACCATAAACAACTAATGACGAAGCACCCGTGGAACGGTCGTTAAGACACTGACTGCATACAGATGGTTGGCGATTAAGGTCACAGTTATGAAAGGACACTAAAGAGGCCTTTCTACTGACTCAAAAACACCAAAAGAAAGATGCCCAAGGTCCCTGCTCATCTGCGCGAACGTGCCTTAGGCATGTGGCAAGGAGGCATGAGGACTGCAGATGTGGCCAGGGCAATAAATTGAAATGTCCGTACTGTGAGACGCCTAAGACAGCGCTACAGGGAGACAGGACGGACAGCTGACCGTCCTCGCAGTGGCAGACCACGTGTAACAACACCTGCACAGGATCGGTACATCCGAACATCACACCTGCGGGACAGGTACAGGATGGCAACAACTACCTGAGTTACACCAGGAATGCCAAATCCCTCCATCAGTGCTAAGAATGTGCGCAATAGACAGAGAGTCTGGACTGAGGGCTTGTAGGCCTTTTGTAAGGCAGGACCTCACCAGACATCACCGGCAACAACGTCGCCTATGGGCACAAACCCACCGTCGCTTGACCAGACAGTACTGGCAAAAAGTGCTCTTCACTTAAGAGTCGTGGTTTTGACTTACCAGGTGTGATGGTCGGATTCACGTTTATCGTTGAATGAATGAGAGGTACACCGAGGCCTGTACTCTGGATCGGGATCAATTTGGAGGTGGAGGGTCCGTCATGGTCTGGGGCAGTGTGTCACAGCATCATCTGACTGAGCTTGTTGTCATTGCAGGTAATCTCAAAGCTGTGCATCATGTCAACCTGACATGACCCTCCAGCATGACATTGCCACCAGCCATACTGCTCGTTTTTTGGAGTGATTTCCTGCAAGACAAGAATGTCAGTGTTCTGCCATGGCCAGCGAAGAGCCCGGATCTCAATCTCATTGAGCACGTCTGGGACCTGTTGGATCGGATGGTGAGGACCATTCCCCTCAGAAATGTCCGGGAACCTGCAGGTGCCTTGATGGAAGAATGGGGTAACATCTCACTGCAGGAACTTGCAACTCTGGTGCAGTCCATGAGGAGGAGATGCACTGCAGTACTTAATGCAGCTGGAGGCCACACCAGATACTGACTGTTACTTTTGATTTTGACCCCCCCCCCCTTTGTTCAGGGACATTTTATTCCATTTCTGGTCGTCACGTCTGTGGGACTTGTTCAGTTTATGTCTCAGTTGTTGATTCTTATGTTCATACAAATATTTACACAAGTTTACACACACACACACACACACACACTCAGAAGAATACTACTAGACAAACAGACCAGGAGCACACAGCGTCACCCATATACACATTTTCCGAGGAAGTCAGTGGTGACATCATTTTAACACCAGTCATGTGTTTATGGCCCATAATCAGCCCAGGTGACATTTTGTCTCGGCCAGCCAAGCTGTTCCGAGTTGTCAATACCACTAAGTTGCACCCAGGAGTTTTAAGACAATCTGGGACATTTTGGAATGTCCATTGGCCTTTTCAAATAATAATAATAATAATAATAATAATAAATAATAATAATAATAAATACTATAGGCCTACATAAATACCTTATACAGTCATTCCGAAAGTATTCAGATAGACTTTCCCACTTTGTTACTTTAGGCTTATTTAAAAAAATATATTCTTTATTTTTCTCTTCAATCTAAACACAATACCCAATATTTAAAATAAAAAACAGAAATACCTTATTTACATAAGTATTCAGACCCTTTGCTATGAGACAAAATGTAGCTCAGGTGCATCCGGTTTCCATTGATCATCCTTGAGCTGTTTCTTCAACTTGATTGAAGTCCAACTGCGGTAAATTCAATTGATTGGACATGATTTGTGAAGGCACACACCTGTCTATATAAAGGTCCCACAATTGACAGAAATATCCGTAGAGCTCCGAGACAGGATTGAGCAGAGGCACAGATCTGGGGAAGGGTACCAAAAAATATCTTCAGCACTGACTGAGCTCAAGAGTTTCTCTGTGGAGATGGGAGAAACTTCCAGAAGAACAACCATCTCTGCAGCACTCCAACAACTAGGTCTTTATGGTAGAGTGGCCTGATAGAAGCCACTCCACAGTAAAAAGGCACATGACAGCCCGTTTGGAATTCGCCAAAAGGACAAGATTCTCTGGTCTGATGAAACTAAGATTGAACTCTTTGGCCTGAATGCCAAGCTTCACGTCTGGAGTAAACCTGGCCCATCCCTACAGCCAAGACAACGCAGGAGTGGATTTGTGACAAGTTTCTGAATGTCCTTGAGTGGCCCAGCCAGAACCCAGAATTTAATCCGAGCTAACATCTCTGGAGAGACCTGAAAGACAGACGTCTTTTGTTCTCGTCTTGTCCCATATATATATATATATATGTATATATGTATATATATATATATATATATATATATATATATATCTATATATGTATATATATATTTACATATTTACATATATATACATATATACATATATATACATATATTACATATATATATATATACATATATATTTTTATACACACACATTTTTAATTTTCCATAAATCCTCTTCAAAACACTCACATATAACACACACACACAATTTATAAAAATATTATTTACAACTCAAATCTGTTTTAATTTTCCATAAACTCCTCTTCAAAACACTCTCCTGCAACCCGCCACCAAATAAAAGTATTATTTACCTCAAATCTGTAATGCAAGAAGCCAGGAGCAAGTCCAAGGAGCAAGTCCAGGAGCAAGTCCAGGAGCAAGTCCAGGAGCAAGTTCAGAAGCAAGTAAGCTTCTTTACTGGCAAATCGTTAGTATTCAGCTAACCACGGTTTGTGGTCATCAGCTATCCTTTAGCTCGAAAATCTATTGCCAGTTTTGTACGGCGCAGCGCAGCTCGGAACGGAACATACCGGACCAAATTCTATCTCCATGTCCCTGGATTTCAACCGCTAACTCTGGACATTCATACCTGGATCTCACAGCTAGCTAGCTGCTATCCGTGTGACTATCGGCTTTCGTTGATTCCGGAGCAAATATCAATTATTCCGGAGCTAGCCAGCTGAAGAGTTCCATCAATCACTCCTGGGCTGCAGTCACCTATCCGGACACGTTTTACTGCCTACGTGGAGCCCCACCGGGCCTTCACAACTGGACTGCCGACGGTATCTACCCGAAGGAGTCATCCGCCTGGCTCCTCCGGCGCGACGTTACCTGAACACCCATCTGCGGCCTGCTAACCGTTAGCTGTCTTATCGGCTGCATCTGAATAGACAATCGGACAATTTATTTATTTATTTTTATTTATCTTTCTTCTTGGGCCTCTATAACTATATCAATTGTCTTTATTTTTGTTGTTGTTGTGTGATTTGGATGAATCCCCTCTACCACACAGAACCCCACTAATCTACTGACGGAACGCAAGAGGTGGCTAAGGAACGCAAGAGGTGGCTAATAACAGACCTCCATCCTATGCTAGCTTGATACCGATGGCCTGGCTAGCTGTCTAAATCGCCGTGACCCCCAACCAACCTCTCCACTCACCGGACCCTTTTGCTCACTCGACAAAGCATGCCTGTCCTTAATGTCAATATGCCTTGTCCATTGCTGTTCTGGTTATTGTTTATTGGCTTATTTCACTGTAGAGCATCTAGTCCTGCTCACTGTACCTTATCCAACCTATTAGTTCCAACACCCACACATGCAATGACATCTCCTGGTTTCAATGATGTTTCTCGAGACAATATCTCTCTCTTCATCATTCAATACCTAGGTTTACCTCCACTGTATTCACATCCTACCATACCTTTGTCTGTACATTATACCTTGATGCTATTTTATCGCCCCCAGAAACCTCCTTTTACTCTCTGTTCCAGACGACCAATTCTTATTGCTTTTAGCCGCACCCTTATTCTACTCCTCCTCTGTTCCTCTGGCGATGTAGAGGTGAATCCAGGCCATGCAGTGCCTAGCTCCACTCCTATTCCCCAGGCGCTCTCTTTTGACGACTTCTGTAACAGTAATAGCCTTGGTTTCATGCATGTTAACATTAGAAGCCTCCTCCCGAAGTTTGTTCTATTCACTGCTTTAGCACACTCTGCCAACCCAGATGTTCTAGCTGTGTCTGAATCCTGGCTGAGGAAGACCACCAAAAATTCTGAAACTTTAATTCCAAACTACAACATTTTCAGACAAGATAGAACTGCAAAAGGGGGCGGTGTTGCAATCTACTGCAAAGATAGCCTGCAGAGTCCTGTCCTGCGATCCAGGTCTGTACCCAAACCATTTGAACTTCTACTTTTAAAAATCCACCTCTCTGAAAACAAGTCTCACCATTGCAGCCTGCTATAGACCACCCTCTGCCCCCAGCTGTGCTCTGGACACCATATGTGAACTGATTGCCCCCCATCTATCTTCAGAGCTCGTGCTGCTAGGCGACCTAAACTGGAACATGCTTAACACCCCAGCCATCCTACAATCTAAACTTGATGCCCTCAATCTCACACAAATTATCAATGAACCTACCAGGTACCTCCCCAAAGCCTTAAACACGGGCACCCTCATAGATATCATCCTAACCAACTTGCCCTCTAAATACACCTCTGCTGTCTTCAACCAAGATCTCAGCGATCACTGCCTCATTGCCTGCATCTGTAATGGGTCTGCGGTCAAACAACCTCCACTCATCACTGTAAAACGCTCCCTGAAACACTTCTGCGAACAGGCCTTTCTAAACGACCTGGCCGGGGTATCCTGGAAGGATATTGATCTCATCCCGTCAGTAGAGGATGCCTGGATATTTAAAAAAAAAATGCCTTCCTAACAATCTTAAATAAACATGCCCCATTCAAGAAATTTAGAACCAGGAACAGACATAGCCCTTGGTTCTCCCCAAACCTGACTGCCCTTAACCAACACAAAAACATCCTATGAGGTTCTGCATTAGCATCGAACAGCCCCCGTGATATGCAGCTGTTCAGGGAAGCTAGAAACCATTATACACAGGCAGTTAGAAATGCCAAGGCTAGCTTTTTCAAGCAGAAATTTGCTTCCTGCAACACTAACTCAAAAAAGTTCTGGGACACTAAAGTCCATGGAGAATAAGAACACCTCCTCCCAGCTGCCCACTGCACTGAAGATAGGAAACACTGTCACCACTGATAAATCCACCATAATTGAGAATTTCAATAAGCATTTTTCTACAGCTGGCCATGCTTTCCACCTGGCTACTCCTACCCCGGTCAACAGCACTTCACCCCCCACAGCAACTCGCCCAAGCCTTCCCCATTTCTCCTTCTCCCAAATCCGTTCAGCTGATGTTCTGAAAGAGCTGCAAAATCTGGACCCCTACAAATCAGCTGGGCTAGACAATCTGGACCCTTTCTTTCTAAAATTATCTGCCGAAATTGTTGCCACTCCTATTACTAGCCTGTTCAACCTCTCTTTCGTGTCGTCAGAGATTCCCAAAGATTGGAAAGCAGCTGCGGTCATCCCCCTCTTCAAAGGGGGGGACACTCTTGACCCAAACTGCTACAGACCTATATCTATCTTACCATGCCTTTAAAGTCTTTGAAAGCCAAGTCAACAAACAGATTACCGACCATTTCGAATCTCACCATACCTTCTCTGCTATACAATCTGGTTTCAGAGCTGGTCATGGGTGCACCTCAGCCACGTTCAAGGTCCTAAACGATATCTTAACCGCCATTGATAAGAAACATTACTGTGCAGCCGTATTCATTGATCTGGCCAAGGCATTTGACTCTGTCAATCACCACATCCTCATCAACAGACTCGACAGCATTGGTTTCTCAAATGATTGCCTCGCCTGGTTCACCAACTACTTCTCTGATAGAGCTCAGTGTGTCAAATCGGAGGGTCTGCTTTCCGGACCTCTGGCAGTCTCTATGGGGGTGCCACAGGGTTCAATTATTGGACCGACTCTCTTCTCTGTATACATCAATGAAGTCGCTCTTGCTGCTGGTGAGTCTCTGATCCACCTCTACGCAGACGACATCATTCGGTATACTTCTGGCCCTTCTTTGGACACTGTGTTAACAACCCTCCAGGCAAGCTTCAATGCCATACAACTCTCCTTCCGTGGCCTCCAATTGCTCTTAAATACAAGTAAAACTAAATGCATGCTCTTCAACCGATCGCTACCTGCACCTGCCCGCCTGTCCAACATCACTACTCTGGACGGCTCTGACTTAGAATACGTGGACAACTACAAATACTTTGGTTAGACTGTAAACTCTCCTTCCAGACCCATATCAAACATCTCCAATCCAAAGTTAAATCTAGAATTGGCTTCCTATTTCGCAACAAAGCATCCTTCACTCATGCTGCCAAACATACCCTTGTAAAACTGACCATCCTACCAATCCTCGACTTTGGCGATGTCATTTACAAAATAGCCTCCAATACCCTACTCAACAAATTGGATGCAGTCTATCACAGTGCAATCCGTTGTGTCACCAAAGCCCCATATACTACCCACCACTGCGACCTGTACGCTCTCGTTGGCTGGCCCTCGCTTCATACTCGTCGCCAAATCCACTGGCTCCATGTCATCTACAAGACCCTGCTCGGTAAAGTCCCCCCTTATCTCAGCTCGCTGGTCACCATAGCATCTCCCACCTGTAGCACGTGCTCCAGCAGGTATATATCTCTAGTCACCCCCAAAACCAATTCTTTCTTTGGCCGCCTCTCCTTCCAGTTCTCTGCTGCCAATGACTGGAACGAACTACAAAAATCTCTGAAACTGGAAACACTTATCTCCCTCACTAGCTTTAAGCACCAACTGTCAGTGCAGCTCACAGCTTACTGCACCTGTACATAGCCCACCTACAATTTAGCCCAAACAACTACCTCTTTCCCTACTATATTTTCATTTATTTATTTAGCTCCTTTGCACCCCATTATTTTTATTTCTACTTTGCACATTCTTCCATTGCAAATCTACCATTTCAGTGTTTTACTTGCTATATTGTACTTACTTTGCCACCATGGCCTTTTTTTGCCTTTACCTCCCTTATCTCACCTCATTTGCGCACATCGTATATAGACTGTGTTATTGACTGTATGTTTGTTGTACTCCATGTGTAACTCTGTGTCGAAATGCTTTGCTTTATCTTGGCCAGGTCGCAATTGTAAATGAGAACTTGTTCTCAACTTGCCTACCTGGTTAAATAAAGGTGAAATAAATAAAATAAATAAATAAAAAATACACAATAAGACTCGAGGCTGTAATCGCTGCTAAAAGGTGCTTATACAAAGTACTGAGTAAAGGGTCTGAATTATTATGCTTTTTTTAAACTATCTAAAAACCTCTTTTTACTTTGCCATTATGGGGTATTGTGTGTAGATTGATGAGGACAACAAAAACTATCAATTTTTGAATAAGGCTGTAACGTAACAAAATGTGGAAAAGTCAAGAAGACCGAATACTTCCCGAATGCACTGTACATACGCGTGCACACACACACACCTCATTAGCTTAGTACAGCTGTCGTAACCAATCATATGACTGTTGGTTGCATCCATAGCGCATGAATTTGAGTGGTTACATTTCTTTAGCCACTTCCCTTTATACCAAACCAAGTGGCGGGGCTGTCAAAAAGGACCTCAGGATTGTGGGTTCTCAGTTGGCATTTCTATCCAATACTATTTATATGAAGGGCAACAAACTGGAAATACACTAAGGCCACTTGTTAGGCAGTCGCCCCCAAGGCAGAGTACATACGGTACCGTGACAGTGTTAGCGTGCAAAGCGCCATCAGCTATTCGGCCCCATGGCGTTTCTACCTGCAGTGTCAGGTGCCATGCTAATCAAACTCAAGTCTAATTTTATTTGTCACACGCGCGAATACAACAGGTGTAGACCTTACTGTGAAATGTTAACTTTCAAGAACCTTAACTATTTCTTGAAGTGCGTTGTTGGTTAAGAAAATATTTACTAAATCAACTAAAGCATAAAATAACAATAACAAGGCTATATACAGGGGGTAGCAGTACCGAGTCAACGTTCGGGGGTACGAGTTAGTCGAGGTAATATGTACATGTAGGTAGGGGTAAAGTGACTATTATCTATGCATAAACAGTGAGTAGCAGCGGTGTGAAAAACACCTAGCATTTAGGTACAGGATGGCAGGAAGCTAGGCCCCAGTGATGTACTGGGCCATACGCACTACCCTCTGTATCACCTTACGGTCAGATGCCTAGCAGTTTCCATACCAGGAAGTGATGCAACTGGTCAGGATGCTCTCGATGGTGCAGCTGTATAACATTGAGTATCTGGGGACCCATACAAAATCTTTTCAGTCTCCTGAGGGGGAAAAGGGGTTATCTTGCTCTCTTCATGACTGTCTTGTGTTTGGACCATGATAGTTTGTAGGCGATGTGGACACCAAGGAACTTGAAACTCTCGGCCAGCTCCACTTCAGTCCCGTCGACGTTAATGGGGGGCTGTTCGGCCCGCCTTTTCCTGTAATCCACGATCATCTCCTTTGTCTTGATCACATTGAAAGAGAGGTTGTTGTCCTGGCACCACACTGCCAGATCTCTGACCTCCCTATAGGCTGTCTTATCGTTGTTGGTGATCAGGCCTACCACTGTTGTGTCGTCAGCAAACTTAATGATGGTGTTGGAGTCAGGAAGTCCAGGATCCAGTTGGATCCAGTTGCAGAGGGAGGTGTTTAGTCCCACAGTCCTTAGCTTAGTGATGAGCTTAATGGGCACTATGGTGTTGAACGCTGAGCTGTCGTCAATGAACATCATTCTCACATAGGTGTTAGTTTTGTCCAGGTGGGAAAGGGTCTAGAATGTGGCCGATATCAGCATGGTGTGTATGAGGAACATTACTCTATCTATGAAGAGGAGGCCCCAATGTTCCCCTGTACAGCCATCTTAGCTAACAAAGGCTTGTTGCACGCCACTCAGTGGATGTCACATTAGTAGGAAGTAACCAAGCACACCCTCCAGCTGAAGATCAAACCCCCTCCCCACAAAATTACAATGTACTCCTTCTCCATGTCATTTGAGCAGTCCATCTCCTACAGTTCTTCCGAGTTGGTTTTGTTGTACACTGATAGAAGATAGCTACATAGGAATGACAGACAAATAAGACACCAGGATGAAAGCAATACTTTCTCTCCTTTATGAGTCTTGCCACGTGAAAAGATGAAAGTGGGGATATCTCAGAGACATAGATGTAACAACCCAAAGAGAAAAACATTAATAGCCGCCCGCGTACATGGTTTGTTTCTAGGCAGCATCTCCTCTTGTGCCTCGCGGGCGCTCAGCTTCCTCAGTGCTAATGCACCTCGAAACACTTGAGTGGCTCCTCGAGGTGGAATCTGTGCATAGCTTAGATCCACGTCACGCTTCGTGATTCTCCTTCCCTCTCCAAACACAAACACACACAAATCCCAATCCCCACGTGTAATGTTCGGGGTTAACTTGGGTTATCCCTGCAGCCACATCGGCTCACATGCCCTTCCTTGCACTCATATGATTCATTTGGGAGGCCTAGTAGTGAGAAGCAGATTTAATAATTCATGGTACTTAATAAATTGATTTAGTGGACCTATGGGGTTGTGGGGATGAGGTAGGGCGATTATTACCAATTGAAAAAAAAAACTGCTTTGAAAAAAATGGCAAGATTGAGCTTGAACCAGCCACAGAGAGATCAGTCGGTAGACTTAAATGGTGTTTTTAATCCTCTAAAATATGAATTAAACCTTTACATCTCACTTCCACCAAAAACAAAGATCCCCTCCAGAACAACTAAACTGCTTAGTAAAATACACCAAAAAAGGATAACATAAGACTGGCCAAATGCCACACGGCCCAGTGAAACCATGGAGGGCGACACCATCAACAAAGCAGTCAAACCCAAGCACAGGCACCCCCACTAAGCGTCACACTAAGGTCAGAGCGAATGGGACCTACTTCTTTTGTGTGGGTACTCGCGTGGGTGCGCCTGCATCCTTACGAGGCCGGCCACGGGGGCGCCTGTCTGTGGAGGCAGGGGAGGGGCTGTCTGAAGGGGAGCCCCCCCCAGTGCTGCTCAGGGGAGGAGACGGTCCGTGGTCAGAGGGATCCAGACTCTTGTACTCTGATGACATTCTGTGGACCGAGATGGAGAGCATAGGGAAGAGGAGAGATTATTTATTAAACCATGGACAAAAGATATGCAAAATGTGTCTTGCTAGTGAAGATGACAAACTGTATTGTCAATGTGACCTGTTTGAGTATACTATGAGAGTGGACTTCTGAAATCCCAACAACCACCAATGTCTGTCATCTGTGCCCACCAGTTAGACACATGGATAATGGCAATGAATGCCAATATTTCATACCATTAGGGATCTTTCAATGCAACATATTCCATTTCCAAACCTGCTTGGACCGGTGCCCAGGCTAGTTCAGCAAATCAACGTTCGTTCCATTCCCCCACCAACCAATCTAAATGAACTAATCAAGATGATGATTCTTTCACTAGGTGAATTAGGCGTACTGGTTCAAAAGTTAGAGAAGTTTCTTTCAGTTGACATATGTTATCTTCACATGCCTTAAGATAAGAAGCAAAAACACACAAATAAAAGGGGCCAGGATGTAAGTCACCGTCACATCACTCCTACTCAACTTTGACTAGCAAATTTTCTGAGGTTACCGCCACCTAGCTAGCCCACTAACAACTGGTTTCAAGTTCATGTCACATGCACAAGTACAGTGAAATTATTTTTTTGCTAGCTCTAACTCCAACAATGAAATAATCCATAACAATATATACAGAACAACATTTTTTTTAAATGCATTTAAGATTTTACAGAATTAAAGTTCATATGAATAAATCAGTAAATTGAAATAAATAAAGTAGGCCCAAATCAATAGATTTCACAACTGGGAATACAGATTTGATGATCACAGAATGCTTTTTTTTATTTTTATGTATGGGCCTCACAATGTGTCTCAAATTGCCATTAATAAAATGCAATTGTGTTCATTGTCAGTGGCTTATGCCTGCCCATACCACAACCCCATCATGGGGCACTTTGTTCACGTTGACATCAGCAAACCACTGGCCCACACAATGCTATACATATGGTCAGCGGTTGGGAGGCCGGTTGGACGAACTGCCAAATTCCCTACAACGACGTTGGAGGCAGCTTATGATAAAGAAATAAACATTAAATTCAGCCCTCATTTAACTGTAGTCCACGATCATCTTGCTCACCTCAAAACTTGAGACATCTATGTGACAAAACTGCACATTTTAGTGGCCTTTATAGTCCCCGACAGAAGGTGCACCTGTGTAATGATCATGCTGTTTAATCAACTTCTTTAAATATATATATATTTTTTTTTTTTTCACCTTCATTTTACCAGGTAGGCTGGTTGAGAACAAGTTCTCATTTGCAACTGCGACCTGGCCAAGATAAAGCATAACAGTGTGAACAGACAACACAGAGTTACACATTGAGTAAACAATAAACAAGTCAATAACACAGTAGAAAAAAAGGGTCTATTTACATTGTGTGCAAAAGGCATGATGAGGAAGGCAAATAATTACAATTTTGCAGATTAACACTGGAGTGATAAATGATCAGATGGTCATGTATAGGTAGAGATATTGATGTGCAAAAGAGCAGAAAAGTAAATAAATAAAAACAGTATGGAGATGAGGTAGGTATAATTGGGTGGGCTATTTACCGATAAGACTATGTACAGCTGCAGCGATCGGTTAGCTGCTCAGATAGCAGATGTTTGAAGTTGGTGAGGGAGATAAAAGTCTTAAACTTCAGCGATTTCTGCAATTCATTCCAGTCACAGGCAGCAGAAAACTGGAATGAAAGGCGGCCAAATGAGGTGTTGGCTTTAGGGATGATCAGTGAGATACACCTGCTGGAGCGCGTGCTACGGGTGGGTGTTGCCATCATGACCAGTGAACTGAGATAAGGCGGAGCTTTACCTAGCATGGACTTGTAGATGACCTGGAACCAGTGGGTCTGGCGACGAATATGGAGCGAGGGCCAACCGACTAGAGCATACAAGTCGCAGTGATGGGTGGTATAAGGTGCTTTAGTGACAAAACGGATGGCACTGTGATAAACTGCATCCAGTTTGCTGAGTAGAGTGTTGGAAGCTATTTTGTAGATGACGTCGCCGAAGTCGAGGATCGGTAGGATAGTCAGTTTTACTAGGGTAAGTTTGGCGGCATGAGTGAAGGAGGCTTTGTTGCGGAATAGAAAGCCGATTCTGGATTTGATTTTCGATTGGAGATGTTTGATATGAGTCATGATATGATATGCCCCACCGGTCAGGTAGATGGATAATATTGGTAAAGGATAAATGCTCACCAACAGGGATGTAAACAAATTTCAGGAAAAAAAACTGGAGAAAAATAAGCTTTTTGTGCGTCCAATGGTTTAAATAATGCAAAAGTGTTGGAGAAGGAAGTAAAAGTGCAATATGTGCCATGTAAAAAAAGCTAACGTTTAAATTCCTTTCTCAGAACATGAAAACATATGAAAGCTGGTGGTTCAATATTCGCAGTTCTTCAATATTCCCAGTCAAGAAGTTTTAGGTTGTAGTTAATATCGGAATTATGACGCATCAACTCTCTCTCTATACCATTTGTATTTCATATACCTTTGACTATTGGATGTTCTTACAGGCACTTTAGTATTTCCAGTCTAATCTCGGGAGTTCACAGGCTTGAAGTCATAAACAGTGCTGTGCATCAAGCATTGCTAAGAGCTGCTGGCAAACACAGTAAAGTGATGTTTGAATGAATGCTTATGAGCCTGCTGCTGCCTACCACTGCTCAGTCAGACTGCTCTATCAAATCACAGACTTAATTATAATAAACACAGAAATACGAGCCTTTGACAATTAAGATGGTCAGATCCGGAAACTATAATTTTGAAAATAAAACATTTATTCTTCCAGTGAAATACGGAACCGTTCCATATTTTATCGAACAGGTGGCATCCATAAGTCTACATATTGCTGTAACATTGTACAACCTTCAATGTTATGTCATAATTAGTTAAAATTCTGACAAATTTATTACGGTATTTCTTAGGGTGAAATGGTCTTCACACAGCTCGCAACGAGCCAGGCGGCGTAAACTGTTGCATACACCCTGAATCTGCTTGCACAGAACGCAAGAGAAGTGACACAATTTCCCTAGTTAATATTGCCTGCTAACATGCATTTCTTTTAACTAAATATGCAGGTTTAAAAAAAATATATACTTCTGTGTATTGATTTTAAAATCATCACCCGTTTGGCGAAGTAGGCTGTGATTCGATGATAAATTAACAAGCACCGCATTGATTATATGCAACACAGGACAAGCTAGTTAACCTAGTAATATCATCAACCCTGTGTAGTTAACTAGTGATTGTGTTAAGATTGATTTTTTTGATAAAGATAAGTTTAATGCTAGCTAGCAATTTACCTTGGCTCCTTGCAGCCACAAGGTCCTTTTGACGTTGCACTCGCATAAACAGGTGGTCAAGCCTGCCACGCCATTTCCTCGTGGATTGCAATGTAATCGGCATCCAAAAAGGCTGATTACCGATTGCTATGAAAACTTGAAAATTGGCCCATAATTAAAATGGGCCGTGCCGATTAAAATCGGTCGACCTCTAAGTCCCCTATCCTCCAGGCCGGCTCGGTCCTCCCCTCCCGCTCCGTGGCTCGACGACTCATTGCGAGCTCACAGAACAGGGCTCCGGGCAGCCGAGCGGAAATGGAGGAAAACTCGCCTCCCTGCGGACCTGGCATCCTTTCACTCCCTCCTCTCTACATTTTCCTCCTCTGCCTCTGCTGCTAAAGCCACTTTCTACCACTCTAAATTCCAAGCATCTGCCTCTAACCCTAGGAAGCTCTTTGCCACCTTCTCCTCCCTCCTGAATCCTCCCCCCCCCTCTATGCAGATGACTTCGTCAACCATTTTGAAAAGAAGGTCGACGACATCCGATCCTCGTTTGCTAAGTCAAACGACACCGCTGGTTCTGCTCACACTGCCCTACCCTGTGCTCTGACCTCTTTCTCCCCTCTCTCTTCAGATGAAATCTCGCTTCTTGTGACGGCCGGCCGCCCAACAACCTGCCCGCTTGACCCTATCCCCTCCTCTCTTCTCCAGACCATTTCCGGAGAACTTCTCCCTTACCTCACCTCGCTCATCATCAGCTCTTCTCTGTATCACGGAGGCGCTCCGCACTGCTAAAGCTAACTCTCTCTCCTCTGCTCTCATCCTTCTAGACCTATCGGCTGCCTTCGATACTGTGAACCATCAGATCCTCCTCTCCACCCTCTCCGAGTTGGGCATCTCCGGCGCGGCCCACGCTTGGATTGCGTCCTACCTGACAGGTCGCTCCTACCAGGTGGCGTGGCGAGAATCTGTCTCCTCGCCACGCGCTCTCACCACTGGTGTCCCCCAGGGCTCTGTTCTAGGCCCTCTCCTATTCTCGCTATACACCAAGTCACTTGGCTCTGTCATAACCTCACATGGTCTCTCCTATCATTGCTATGCAGACGACACACAATTAAGCTTCTCCTTTCCCCCTTCTGATGACCAGGTGGCGAATCGCATCTCTGCATGTCTGGCAGACATATCAGTGTGGATGACAGATCACCACCTCAAGCTGAACCTCGGCAAGACGGAGCTGCTCTTCCTCCCGGGGAAGGACTGCCCGTTCCATGATCTCGCCATCACGGTTGACAACTCCATTGTGTCCTCCTCCCAGAGCGCTAAGAACCTTGGCGTGATCCTGGACAACACCCTGTCGTTCTCAACTAACATCAAGGCGGTGGCCCGTTCCTGTAGGTTCATGCTCTACAACATCCGCAGAGTACGACCCTGCCTCACACAGGAAGCGGCGCAGGTCCTAATCCAGGCACTTGTCATCTCCCGTCTGGATTACTGCAACTCGCTGTTGGCTGGGCTCCCTGCCTGTGCCATTAAACCCCTACAACTCATCCAGAACGCCGCAGCCCGTCTGGTGTTCAACCTTCCCAAGTTCTCTCACGTCACCCCGCTCCTCTGCTCTCTCCACTGGCTTCCAGTTGAAGCTCGCATCCGCTACAAGACCATGGTGCTTGCCTACGGAGCTGTGAGGGGAACGGCTCCGCAGTACCTCCAGGCTCTGATCAGGCCCTACACCCAAACAAGGGCACTGCGTTCATCCACCTCTGGCCTGCTCGCCTCCCTACCACTGAGGAAGTACAGTTCCCGCTCAGCCCAGTCAAAACTGTTCGCTGCTCTGGCCCCCCAATGGTGGAACAAACTCCCACACGACGCCAGGACAGCGGAGTCAATCACCACCTTCCGGAGACACCTGAAACCCCACCTCTTTAAGGAATACCTAGGATAGGATAAAGTAATCCTTCTCACCCCCCCCTTAAATGATTTAGATGCACTATTGTAAAGTGGCTGTTCCACTGGATGTCATAAGGTGAATTCACCAATTTGTAAGTCGCTCTGGATAAGAGCGTCTGCCAAATGACTTAAATGTAAATGTAAATGTAATTCAGAGACTTGTCCTGAAGCCACTCCTTCATTGTCTTGGCTGTGTGCTCAGGGTCGTTGTCAAGTTTGAAGGTGAACCTTCGCCCCTAGTCTGAGATCCTGAAAGCTCTGGAGCAGCTTTTCATCAAGATTCTCTCTGTACTTTGCTCCATTCCGCTTTTCTCGATCCTGACTAGTCTCCCAGTCCCTGCCGCTGAAAAACATCCCCACAGCATCATGCTGCCACCACCATGCTTTGCTGCAGGGACGGTGCCAGGTTTCCTCCAGACATGACAATTGGCATTCAGGCCAAAAAATTCAATCTTGGTTTCATCAGACCAGAGAATCTTGTTTCTCATGGTCTGAGAGTCCTTTAGGTGCCTTTTGGCAAACTCCAAGCGGGCTGTCATGTGCCTTTAACTAAGGAGTGGCTTCCATCTGGCCACTCTACCATAAAGGCCTAATTGGTGGAGTGTGGCATAGATGGTTGTCCTTCTGAAAGGTTCTCCACAGAGGACCTCTAGAGCGCTGTCAGAGTGACCATCGGTTTCTTGGTCACATCCCTGACCAAGGTCCTTCTCTCCCGATTTCTCAGTTTGGCTGGTCGGCCAGCTCTAGGAAGAGTCTTTGTGGTTCTAAACTTCTATTTAAGAATGGAGGCCACCGTGTTCTTGGGGACCTTCAATGCTGCAGAAATGTTTTGGTACACTTCCCCAGATCTGTGCCTCGACACAATCCTGTCTCGGAGCTCTACGGACAATTCCTTTGACCTTATGGCTTGGTGTTTGCTCTGACATGCACAGTCATCTGTGGGACCTTATAGAGACAGGTGTGTACTTTTCCAAATCATGTCCAATCAATTGAATTTACCACAGGTAGACTCCAATGACGTTGAAGAAAGATCTCAAGGATGATCAATGGAAACAGGATGCACCGGAGCTCAATTGTGTCTAATAGCAAAGGGTCTGAATACGTATGTAAATATGGTATCCGTTTATTTTTTTATTAATTAGCAAACGTTACTTTTCGTTTCGTCATTATGGGGAATTGTGTTTAGATTGTACTATTGCCATACCAAGCAGTGATACAGTCAGTCAAGAAGCTCTCAAATGGTACAGCTAAGGATCTGAGAGCCCTTGACAAATAGTTAACCTCCTGAGGGGGAAGAGACGCCGTTGCACCTTCTTCACGACTGTGCGGTTGTATGGACCTTTTTAAGGTTAGTGACTTGGACACAAGAACTTGAAGTGCTCCACCTGCTCAACTGCAGCCTCCCCCGTAGTACACGATCAGCTCCTTGGTCTTACTGGCGTTGAGAGGTTGTTGTTCTAGCCCCACACTGCCAGGTCACTGAGACGACAGGCAGGTGGTCATCGACGCCAGTGATCAGGCCTACCACCATTGTGTAGTCACAGTGGTGACGTCATGGGTGAACAGGGAGTACTAAGCACACGCCCCTGTGTTGAGGGTCAGTGTTGCGAAGGTGATGTTGCCTAAATTCACCACCTGGGGTCGGCCCGTCAGGAAGTCCAGGATCCAGTTGCAGAGGGAGATGTTCAGTTCCAGGGTCCTCAGCTTGGTGACAAGCTTGGAGGGGACAATTGTGCTGAACACTGAGCTGTAGTCAATGAAAAGCATTCCCACATAGGTATTGCTCTTATCTAGGTGGATGAGGGTAGTGTGGAGCGCAATTGAGATTGCATCGTCTATGGATTTGTTGGGGCGGTATGCAAATTAGAGTTGGTCTAGGGTGATGGAGTTGATGTGCGCCATAACCAGCCACTCAAAGCACTTCATGATTACAGATGGTAGTGCTACAGGGCGGGAGTCATCGTGGCATGAAGCCTTAAGAGTTCATAGAAATAGGAATGATGGTGGTCATCTTAAAACCTCCTAAGGATGATGCGAATTTCCGCAGCTTTTTGTAAAAAAATTGCGCAACATTTCAACGTCCTGCTACTCATGCCAGGAATATAGTATATGCATATGATAAGTATATGTGTATAGAAAACACTGAAGTCTCTAAAACTGGTTAAATTGTGTCTGTGGCTATAACAGAACGTGTTTAGGAGTAAAAATCCCAGGGAAAACTGTTCACCAAAAACACAAAAAAAATATTAATCTGCCAGTCAATGCATTGTTTAAGACTGAAAAAAAACGAGGACCCAATTACAATGCCTACAGCTTCCACACGATGGCGCCTGTACTGGCATTTTATTCGTCCTTTATCCTTGGTTGGATGACGTTTTGGCAAGTCCTGTCTTGAGCCGCACTGCATGATGTTTTGAAAGTGTAAACATGGAGGATGATTTCAAGACTTTCTGCTATCGAATACAGATCGCCCCGTGATCAATTTGATAGATTATTAACGTTTATTAATACCTAAAGCTGGTTTAGAAAAGTAGTTTGAAGTGATTTGTAAAAGTTTATAGGCAACTTTTGTAATTTTACAACGTGACGTTGCGTCTTGTAAATTGGAATTTTCCTGGATCAGACCAGCCTTCATGAAATGACATTTTGGGTATACAATGACGGATTTAATCTTGAAAAAGACCCAATTGTGATGTTTATGGGACATATAGGAGTGCCAACAGAGAAGCTCGTCAAAGGTAATGAATGTTTTATATTTTATTTCTGCGTTTTGTGTAGCGCCGGCTACCGCAAAATCTGTTGTTGAGGTGACGTCCTGGTATTTTGGGGGGTGCATGCTATCAGATAATAGCTTATCATGCTTTCGCCGAAAAGCATTTTACAAATCTGACTTGGTGCCTAGATTCACAACGAGTGCAGCTTTAATTCAGTACATTGCATGTGTGTTTTAATGAAAGTTTGAGGTTTATCGAAAACTATAGGTGGCGCTCTGAAATGTCCACTGATTGATGTTCCTGCACTGGAACTATATTCTGCGTCATCCTTAAGAGGTTTTAAAACATGTTGGGATTACAGACTGGGACAAGGAGAAGTTGAAAATTACCATGAATATACCTGCCAGCTGTTCCGCTCTGAGAACGCACCCTGGAATACCCATCTGGCCCCCCGACTCCGCGGGTATTGACCTGATTGAAGACTTTTAGTACGTCGGCCTCAGGAGAGCAAGATCACCCAATCTTCTGGGTTTGTGGCGGCCCTCACACCTGGCACAATGTTGTTAATGTCAAAGCGTGCATAAAATGTATTGAGTTTGTCTAGTAGAAAGGCATCGGTGGGCAGATCACGTCTGGGTCTTCCATGTTAACCGATAATGGGCTGTAGCACCTGACAAAAGTGGCAGGTGTCAGAGCCTGTGTAATACGATTCTACCGTATTCCTATATTGTCCTTCTTGTTAGATGACTCTGGAGGTCATAGTGGGACTTCTTGTATTTGTTCCTGTCCTCAGCCGTAGCATCAGGGTTGTCTGCGATAGCCCTGTGTGCGGTAGACCTACCCTTTAGTTTAATGCCAACCTCAGTTTTAATCCAGGACTTTTGAGTGGGGAAGCAGCAAACCTTAACTGTGGGGACGTCGATGCATTTCCTAATGTAGCCGGTGACAGAGGTGGTTGATGTTATCGACGGAGTCCTGGAGACTATTTCTCAACTGAGCGAGTCATGGGTGATTCCAGTTTGAGCTACTTCTTGTAAACAGGAAGCAGGAGTACGGAGTCATGATCTGATTTGCTTGTGGGTAGAATAACAGTAGTCTTTATTGCCCCTAGTGGCGAGGGAGACGTGTTGATGGAAGTTAGGCATCACGTTTCTTAATGACACAGAATTTAATTAGGTGGCAACCAGAAAAGAAGACTCAAAGTATGTTTTCCTTATTGGTTATAACATTGTACAACTTGTTAAGTGCCAGCTTGTTATTTTTCTTGTCCTGAGGTGAAATGCATACAACAGTCACGATAGCAGCTGAAAACTCCCTCGGGAGGTGAAAGTGTTGGAATATCTGATGGCATTTAACCAAGACGGGTGAACAATGGGTCGACACTAACAAGTTGATGTAGAGGCAAACCAACCCATCCCCTCGTTTTCCTCTACTCCGCAGTCCTATCGTTATGGTGAATGACGAATCCATCGAGTTGGACAGCCATGGGGGGGTGATCTTGTCCGAGACCAATGTTTCAGAAAAGCAGAGAATATTGCAGTTGAGTGTCTCTCCGGTAGCAAATCTGCAATCGGAAGTCATCCATCTTTTCATCATCATCAAGTGGCCAGTAGAATGGAGGGAAGAGGTGACCGGTTCCCCTGTCGCCTTAATCTGAACCCAGAATTGAGTTAAGCAACTGCCAATCTGACTTTCAAAAATTCTTGTCAGATGTAAGAAATGATAGCTGATTATTTTTTACCTTACATTTAGAGAAATTAACAACAAAAGATACACAAAGTTGAGTCGGTGTTTGCAAAACGGCCACCATCCAGTACGGTGCCATTTCTGTATTTTTAACCACAGAACACAGCCGATACAGCTACCACTATTAGTAACTGAGAAAATTGACAGTAGCAACTGCAACAACGGCTCGGTGAAAGGCACAACTGGAAGAGCTCTTCCACAAGAAAGAGGGAAAGAAGGAAAACCTTACAACAACAAGGTGAGGGCAGCGTTACCGAGACCAGCTGTGCGAAGCCTCGTGTTGAGGGACTTCTACAGGGACTACTTCAGAAAGGATTCATAACCATTGACTTATTCCATATTTTGTTGTGAATTCAAAAAGATTGTGTTTTAGAAAAAACTATATCCCATTATTACAAAGTTCTTTAGGAAATGTATTGAAAACTAATTTACGTCAGTATTCACACCCGTGTTAATACTTTGTAGAAGCACCTTTGACAACGATTACAGCCGTGAGTCTTTCTGGGTAAGTCTTAAATCTTACCGCACCTGGATTGTGCAACATTTGCCCATTATTCTTTTTCAGAATTCTTCAAGCTCTGCCATATTGGCTGTTGATCATATACAGACAACCATTTTTAGGTCTTGCCATAGAATTTCAAGTAAATCAAAGTCAAAACTGTAACATTGCTGTCTTCTTGGTAAACAACTCCAGTGTAGATTTGGCCTTGTGTTCTAGGTTATTGTCCTGCTGAAAGGAATTAATCTCCCAGTGTCTTTTTATCCAGAAATACTCCCCAGGCCTCAATGATTATAAGCATACCTATAACATGACGCAGCCACCATATTTTCAAGCATAGTGGACAGTGATAATCAGTAATGTGTTGTATTTGCCCCAAAATATACATTTGTCCTGAATTTTTAAAAAGTGTTAATTGCTATGGCACATTTTTTTTGCAGTATTTGCCTAGTGCCTTGCTAGGATGCATGTTTTGGAGTAAAACAAATCTGTACAGGCTTCCTTCTTTCAATTGTCAATTAGGTTAGCATTGTGGAGTAACTACAGTGTTATTGATCGATCCAGAGTTTTATCCTAAACCAGCCAATAAAAAAACTGTTTCAAAGTCACCAGCAGCCTCAGTGAAATCCCTGAGCGGTTTTCTTCCTCTCCGGCAACTGAGTTAGGAAGGACACCTGTATCTTTGTAGTGACTGGGTGTATTGATACACCATCCAGAGCATTATGATTAACTTCATCATGCTCAAAGGGATATTCAAAATGATTGCTTTTCAATCTTTTAACCCATCTACCATAGGTGCCCTTCTTTGCAAGGCATTGGAAAACCTCCCTGGTCTTTCTGGTGGAATCTGTGTTTGAAATTCACTGCTCGACTGAGGGACCTTACAGGTAATTGTATGTGTGGGGTACAGAGATGAGGCTGTAGTTTAAAAAAAAAATCCTGTTAAAACACTTATTGCACACAGAGCGAGTCCATGCAACTGATGTGTATTTAGGCTTGCCAAAACAAAGGGGTTGAATCCTTATTGACTGAAGACATTTCAGCTGTTCATTTTTTATTAACTAAAAAAAATCAAATAAATAAACAATTCCACTGACATTATGGGTATTATGTCTAGGCCAGAGACAAAGAATCTCAACTGAATCCATATGAAATTCAGGCTGGAACAACAAAAAGAGGAAAAAGTCAATGGGTGGAAACACTTTTTGAAGGCGCTGTACGCGCTCTACTGAGCACTGCTGAAATTAATTTAGCCCTTTAGTTCAGCACAGTCATCCTGAGGTGGAGAATGACAATGAGAAAGAGAGGAGAGAGAAGACATAGGAGGGCGCCCCGCTGTGCGTATGTACCGGCGCTTATTTTAATATTGATTTAACACAAGGGTTTTAACAGGTTTCGAATGCACTGCTAGAGCCAAGTGGCTGCTCAGCCTCACACCGTCGCTGGGCAGACCACAAACACCCTAAGACATGAGCATGCTGGTTTGTTTGAAACGCAGGCCTATGTGCCTATGGCACCAGAAACGGAAGTTGGTTCGTACACGTCTATGACACATCACAGACCCAATTGCGCACCCCCCCTCCCTTCACAGCATGACTTTTGGGACATCACTGAGCATATTAGCATGGGTTCCCACATTTAAGGACAGATGTGGTAGTTTGTGACATGTGGATGCCCTGGCCCTGCTAGTTTGCTATTGCAGAGCACACCCTCTTCCCTTCTTTTCTCCCCCTCGCTAGACTCTCAGCCAATCAGAGTAAAGAAATGTTGCTCTTGTTCAGTCCCTCCTTGGCTCAGTCTGCACAGATCTTATCTGAGGTAGTGTTGTAGATTTGGACAACAGAAGAGGCCGGTGCTAGAGATAGTAATCTATTCCAAAGGGAGAAGGATATTCCACAAACTTGGGGATTTTTTTAAAATTAAAGATAGATGGAAAAAGTGATATTTCCTAAAGACGTATAAAACATATGATGTAGTGTAACAAACATTTGGTGTAAATCACTCACCATAAAGGCCTATCGTGGCACTAAGCCCCTTGAAATTGTATGAGTAAACAAAAATATGAACATTTTAGATGTATAGGTATTTTATGTAGAGGACCAGAAGAAAGTTTGGACACACCTACTAATTCAAGAGTTTCTCTTTATTTGTATTATTTTCTACATTTTAGAATAATAGTGAAGATAGCAAAACTACAAAATAAGACATTGAATTATATAGTAACCAAACGTGTTAAATCAAAATATATTACATGAGATTCTTCAAAGTAGCCACCCTTTGCCTTGACATTCTCTCAACCAGCTTCACCTGGAATAATTTTCCAACAGTCTTGAAGGAGTTCCAACATATGCTGAGAACATGTTGGCTGCTTTTCCTTCACTCTGCAGTCCAACTCATCGTTGGAACCAAAAATCAAAAATTTGGACTCATCAGACCAAAGGACAGATTTCCACCGGTCTGGTGTCCAATGCTTGGGTTTCTTGACCAAAGCAAGTATCTCCTTATTATTGGTGTCCTTTAGTAGTGGTTTCTTTGCAGCAATTTGACAATGAAGGCCTGATTCACAGTCTCTTCTGAACAGATGATGTTGAGATGTGTCTGTTACTTGAACTCTGAAGCATTTATTTGAGCTGCAATTTCTGAGGCTGACAACTGAGGATAATGAACTTATCTTCTGCAGCAGAGGTAACTCTGGGTCTTCCTTTCCTGTGGCGGTGCTCATGAGAGCCAGTTTCATCATATCGCTTGATGGTTTTTGCGACTGCACTTGAAGTTCTTGAAATTTTCCAGATTGACTGACCTTCATGTCTTAAAGTAATGATGGACTGTCGTTTCACTTTGGTTATTTGAGCTGTTCTTGCCATAATTTGGACTTGGTCTTTTACCAAATAGGGTTATATTCTGTATACCATCCCTACCTTGTCACAACACAAGTGATTGGCTAAAACGCACTGAGGGAAAAATCCGCAAATTAACTTTTAACAAGGCACACCTGTTAATTGAAATGTATTCCAGGTGACTACCTCATGAAGCTGGTTGAGAGAATCCCAAGAGTGTGCAAAGCTGTCATCAAGGCAGAGGAAGGCTATTTTGAAAAATCTCAAATATAATGTGATTTGTGAAACCCTTTTTTGTTTACTACATGATTCTGTGTGTTATTCGTCTTGATGTCTTCACTTTTATTCTACAATGTAGGAAATAGTAAGAATAAAGAAAAACCCTGGAATGAGTAGGTGTGTCCAAACTTTTGAATGGTACTGTATATGTATTTGATGCGTTGTGTGTGGTCTGCCAGGTGGCATGTCTCACTCTTGAACTAGATCATCCCATCGAACACAATCTGTTGTGTTTGTCAATTTGCCTGGAAGGATGGTCAGGAGGTGTGTTGCATTAGTGGAACAAAAAAAGTCAAACATTTTAAATGGAAAAACACATTTAAGAGTCATTCTGGGGTGTATTAGGCAAGGTGAAACCATTTTAGGAAAATTGCAAACAAAAATGTAATGAAATTAACTATTTTACGTTACTAACTAGAACCCCTATTCTACACTATAGGCCTACCGTTCTTCCTCAACGTATTGTAACGTTGCACTCTTAAAACAGGCACCTCAAACTACACATTTCTTCTTACTGAATGCAGCAAAGGTTGCACAAGCATTGGTAGGAGGGGCCTGCAAGCAGGAAGGTGGGTGCGGACAGTTGTCTCAGCTAATTTAACAAGCACGACCATCCCTGCAAGCAGCAAGGTGGGTGCGGACAGTTGTCTCAGCTAATTTAACAAGCACGACCATCCCTGCAAGCAGCAAGGTGGGTGCGGACAGTTGTCTCAGCTAATTTAACAAGCACGACCATCCCTGCAAGCAGCAAGGTGGGTGCGGACAGTTGTCTCAGCTAATTTAACAAGCACGACCATCCCTGCAAGCAGCAAGGTGGGTGCGGACAGTTCTCTCAGCTAATTTAACAAGCACGACCATCCCTGCAAGCAGCAAGGTGGGTGCGGACAGTTCTCCTAGCTAATTTAACAAGCACGACAATCCCTGCAAGCAGCAAGGTGGATGCGGACAGTTCTCTCAGCTAATTTAACAAGCACGACTATACTGCAAGCAGCAAGGTGGGTGCGGACAGTTCTCTCAGCTAATTTAACAAGCACGACCATCCCTGCAAGCAGCAAGGTGGGTGCGGACAGTTCTCTCAGCTAATTTAACAAGCACGACCATCCCTGCAAGCAGCAAGGTGGGTGCGGACAGTTCTCTCAGCTAATTTAACAAGCACGACAATCCCTGCAAGCAGCAAGGTGGATGCGGACAGTTCTCTCAGCTAATTTAACAAGCACAACTATACTGCAAGCAGCAAGGTGGGTGCGGACAGTTCTCTCAGCTAATTTAACACAACCATCCCTGCAAGCGGCAAGGTGGGTGCGAACAGTTCTCTCAGCTAATTTAACAAGCACGACTATACTGCAAGCAGCAAGGTGGGTGCGGACAGTTCTCTCAGCTAATTTAACACGACCATCACTGCAAGCAGCAAGGTGGGTACGGACAGTTCTCTCTGCTAATTTAACACGACCATCACTGCAAGCAGCAAGGTGGGTGCGGACAGTTCTCTCAGCTAATTTAACACAACCATCCCTGCAAGCAGCAAGGTGGGTGCGGACAGTTCTCTCAGCTAATTTAACAAGCACGACTATACTGCAAGCAGCAAGGTGGGTGCGGACAGTTCTCTCAGCTAATTTAACAAGCACGACTATACTGCAAGCAGCAAGGTGGGTGCGGACAGTTCTCTCAGCTAATTTAACACAACCATCCCTGCAAGCAGCAAGGTGGGTGCGGACAGTTCTCTCTGCTAATTTAACAAGCACGACTATCCCTGCAAGCAGCAAGGTGGGTGCGGACAGTTCTCTCAGCTAATTTAACAAGCACGACTATACTGCAAGCAGCAAGGTGGGTGCGGACAGTTCTCTCAGCTAATTTAACGACCATCACTGACACCACCGCTTGCATACCGCTCTTGCAACGATAGCTTTTCAGAGTGGAAGACCAAAGTGCACATTTTAAAACTCAATGCTTTCCTGAATGTAATGTTGTCTTTCAAAGACTTGCTGGAAACCACTGCAAAGCCCACATTTAAGTTAGCAATTTGACACCCTAAGGATGACACATTTCGCCAACTTCACCATTAACGGTACCGTGGGGAGAACAAGTATTTGATAACTTGCAAAATCGGCAGTGTTTCCTACTTACAAAGCATGTAGAAGTCTATAATCTTTGTCATAGCTACACTTCAACTGTGCGAGACGGAATCCCCAAAAAATCCTGAAAATCACATTGTATGATTTTTAAGTAATTCATTTGCATTTTATTGCATGACATAAGCATTTGATCACCTACCAACCAGTAAGAATTCTGGCTCTCACAGACCTGTTAGTTTTTCTTTAAGGAGCCCTCCTGTTCTCCACACAATACTTGTATTAACTGCATCTGTTTGAACTCTTTACCTGTATAAAAGACACCTGTCCACACACTCAAACAGACTCCAACCTCTCCACAATGGCCAAGACCAGGGAGCTGTGTAAGGACATCGGGGGTAAAAATTGTAGACCTGCACAAGGCTGGAATGGGCTACAGGACAATAGGCAAGCAGCTTGGTGAGTAGGCAACAACTGTTGGCACAATTATTAGAAAATGGAAGAAGTTCAAGATGACGGTCAATCAACCTCGGTCTGGGGCTCCATGCAAGATCTCACCTCGTGGGGCATCAATGATCATGAGGAAGGTGAGGGATCAGCCCAGAACTACACGGCAGGACCTGGTCAATGACCTGAAGAGAGCTGGGACCACAGTCCCAAAGAAAACCATTAGTAACACACTAGCCATCATGGATTAAAAGTCTGCAGCGCACGCAAGGTCCCCCTGCTCATGTCCAGGCCCGTCTGAAGTTTGCCAATGACCATCTGGATGATCCAGAGGCAGAATGGGAGAAGGTCATGTGGTCTGATGAGACAAAAATATAGCTTTTTGGTCTAAACTCCACTCGCCGTGTTTGGAGGAAGAAGGGTGAGTACAACCCCAAGAACACCATCCCAACCGTGAAGCATGGAGGTGGAAACATCACTCTTTGTTGTTGCTTTTCTGCAAAGGGGACAGGACGACTGCACCGTAGTGAGGGGAGGATGGGTGGGGCCATGTATCACGAGATCTTGGCCAACAACCTTCTTCCCTCAGTAAGAGCATTGAAGATGGGTCGTGGCTGGGTCTTCCAGTGTGACAACGACCCGAAACACACAGCCAGGGCAACTAAGGAGTGGCTCCGTAAGAAGCATCTCAAGGTCCTGGAGTGGCTGAGCCAGTCTCCAGACCTGAACCCAATAGAAAATCTTTGGAGGGAGCTGAAAGTCCGTATTTCCCAGCGACAGCCCCGAAACCTGAAGGATCTGGAGAATGTCTATATGGAGGAGTGGGCCAAAATCCCAGCTGCAGTGTGTGCAAACCTGGTCAAGAACTACAGGAAAGGTATGCTCTCTGTAATTACAAACAAAGGTTTCTGTATCAAATATTAAGTTCTGCTTTTCTGATGTATCGAAAACTTATGTCATGCAATAAAATGCAAATTAATTACTTAAAAATCATACAATGGGATTTTCTGGATTTTTGTTTTAGATTCTGTCTCTCACAGTTGAAGTGTACCTATGATAAAAATTAGACCTCTACATGCTTTGTAAGTAGGAAAACCTGCAAAATCGGCAGTGTATCAAATACTTGTTCTGCCCACTGTAGCTAACAAGCAATTATCGTCAGAATATGCCTATTCATTTCTTTGCCTCACAGATAATTCTGAGTCATTTCCATGTAAAAGGACGTGAACATGTGAAGTTCATTGAAGCATGTCAAATTGGATGTCAAATAAAAGCTAAGAGTCTATGCGTTTTAGAATTAAGGCACATTCACATGTTTCAACAGTTATCCATAACAAATCAATTTGAATAAGCAAATGCTTTGATTTCTGGTTAAAATTATGGAAAAGAAGAACATCTCCCACAAAATGTCTAAAGGTATTAGAAATATATCAAAACAATAATGAAGTAAAGAATCCTGCCAACTATCAACAATTGTTTCTTAAACTTACAAAAGGCAGAACATTGCCTTGTGTCTTGACATTCAGTTACCAAAAACCCACATATCTAAGATGTTTTCTAATTTCTCTACCTCATTAAATGAGAATAATGAATGTTCACAGAAATACAAGGTAGACCCAACAATGTTTCATTACTGATATAAATTTAGTTCAAAAAAAATGTGTTAACTGAATTTCAGCAATTGAATTGGCTACAATCGGAAATCATAGTCACAAACCAGCAGTGGTGTCTAGAGAAATGGGTATACTCTAAATTGACCCCCCAAAAAATCCACAACGACCCACTCTGCGAAGGAAAGGCACCATGTGAAAATTATGAGAAACAGTGACATACACTCTGAATGACCTGAAAATCCAATATTGGTCTTTCAGTCAGGCCAACTATTGAAACAGATAAATGAGGCTGTCAAGAGAGTCAGACATTTTTGGCAGATCTTTCCCTTTTTATTCCGATTTATGCTCTCAAAGTCACTTTTTAATAGCAAAACAACATTGGATGTTCTAAGTTCATAATGCATAAACCACATCAGGAGAACACTTGAGGTCTGGGAAAACTCTAACACACTTTGATTTTTTGGTGTAGTTACCCTTTAACAATTCAAGTGCACAGACACCTACCACTGTTTATTGGTTAACAGTGTTTCAATAGTGCACATGAGATGGAGTTTGCAAAACAAATGGCCACTGGCCTGATGCAAATAATCATGATATCATTCTGCCAGGTAGGCATAGTTGACTTTGTAGCAAGTTAACATTTAATTAAGAAGGTTTTAGGGAAAGCCTTTCCAGAAGACGGTAATGCCTATCATTAGCATAGCCTCATTATATATGTTTTCTGTTCCTTAATTCTTTGAAACCTGGAAGTTTTACTTCATTGTATGAGGCATAGCTTACCTTGCGTCAAAGTAGCCTATCGCCAAAATGACCTGAACCCAATAGAAAATCTTTGGAGGGAGCTGAAAGTCTGTATTGCCCAGCGACAGCTCCGAAATCTGAAGGATCTGGAGAAGGTCTGTATGGAGGAGTGGGCCAAAATCCCTGCTGCAGTGTGTGCAAACCTGGTCAAGAACTACAGGAAACGTATGATCTCTGTAATTGCAAACAAAGGTTTCTGTACCAAATATTAAGTTCTGCTTTTCTGATGTATCAAATACTTATGTCATGCAATAAAATGCTAATTAATTATTTAAAAATCATACAATGTGATTTTCTGGATTTTTGTTTTAGATTCCGTCTCTCACAGTTGAAGTGTACCTATGATAAAAATTAGACCTCTACATGCTTTGTAAGTAGGAAAACCTGCCAAATCGGCAGTGTATCAAATACTTGTTCTACCCACTGTATATATTGTTGTTGTTTTTTAATAAACATTCAGATTGGTTCCATCAGCCTCCTTAATTGATACGGCATATACCTCCACTACACTACTTTGATAAACATCTTGGGGATTAAGTGAGTATACATTATGCCCAATGAAAAATAAGTGGGTATACAACGTATACCCCTCAACCACTGGAAACCACAGTTGGGTTTACAAGATTGGACAGTACAGTACACAGTAGAGCACACACATACTGTTGAAGTCGGAAGTTTACATACATTTAGGTTAAGAGTCATTAAACCTGTTTTTCAACCGCTCTACAAATTTCACACAGATATTTCTTAGGTGGTAATAAACATCTTCAAAACTGCCATACTGTAGGGGAAATATCAAACTAATTTATGAAATAGGAACAAATATATAGAATATTTGTATTTGTTTCTGTAGACTATTGTCGGCCATGCAGCATGCAAAATGATACAATATCGAAACACATTTGGTCTTCAGACAAGCTCCCTCAAAGAAACACGTACCGTTGAAGTCGGAAGTTTACATACACTTAGGTTGGAGTCATTCAAAACAAATTATTCAACCAGTCCACAAAATTTCTTGTTAACAAACTATAGTTTTGGCAAGTGGGTTAGGGCATCTACTTTGTGCCTGACACAAATCATTTCTCCAACTATTATTTACAGACACAGTGAAATAATCTCTCAATTCCAGTGGGTCAGAAGTTTACATTCACTAAGTTGACTGTGCCTTTAAACAGCTAGGAAAAGTACAGAAAATGATGTAATGGCTATATAAGCTTCTGATAGACTAATTGACATCATTTGAATCAAATGGAGGTGTACCTGTGGATGTATTTCAAGGCCATCCTTCAAACTCATTGCCTCTTTGCTTGACATGGGAAAATAAAAAAATCAGCCAAGACCTCAGGAAAAATAATTGTCGACCTCCGCAAGTCTGGTTCATCCTTGGGAGCAATTTCCAAACGCCTGAAGGTACCACATTTATCTGTACAAACAAAAGTATGCAAGTATAAACACCACGGGACCACACAGCCGTTATACCGCTCAGGAAGGAGACAGATTAACGTACTTTGGTGAGAAAAGTGCAAATCAATCCCAGAACAGCAAAGGACCTTGTGAAGATGCTAGAGGAAACAGGTACAAATTAATCTACATCCACAATAAAACAAGTACTATATCGTCATAACCTGAAAAGCCGCTCAGCAAGGAAGAAGCCACGGCTCCAAAACCACCATAAAAAAAGCCAGACTACGGTTTGCAACTGCACATGGGGACAAATATCCTACTTTTTGGAGAAATGTCCTCTGGTCTGATGAAACAAAAATAGAACTGTTTGACCATAATGACCATCGTCATGTTTGGAGGGAAAAGGGGGAGGCTTACAAGCCAAAGAACACCATCCCAACCTGAAGCACGGGGGTGGCAGCATCATGTTGTGGGGTGCTTTGCTGCAGGAGGGACTGGTGCACTTCACAAAATAGATGACATCATGAGTAGGAAAATTAGGTGGATATATTGAAGCAACATCTCAAGACATCAGTCAGGACGTTAAAGCTTGGTCGCAAATGGGTCTTCTTAATGGATAATGACCCAGAGTATACTTCCAAAGTTGTGGCAAAATGGCTTAAAAACAACAAAGTAAAGGTATTGGAGTGGCCATCGCAAAGCCCTGACCTCAATCCCATAGAAAAATTTGTGGTCAGAACTAGAGGTCGACCGATTAATCGGAATGGCCGATTAATTAGGGGCGATTACAAGTTTTCATAACAATCGGAAATCGGTATTTTTGGACACCATTTTTTTTTTACCTTCATTTAACTAGGCAAGTTAAACTAGGCAATTGAAAGGCAATGCTACCAAATACTAATTGAGTGTATGTAAACTTCTGACCCACAGGGAATGTGATGAAAGAAATAAAAGCTGAAATAAATGACTTTCTCTACTATTATTCTGACATTTCACATTCTTAAAATAAAGTGGTGATCCTAACTGACCTAAAACAGGGAATCTTTATTAGGATTAAATGTCAAGAATTGTGAAAAACTGAGTTTAAATGTATTTGGCTAAGCTGTATGTAAACTTCCAACTTCAACTGTAGGTTAAGCACATTAAAGAAAAGTAGAGTACAGTAGAGCACAATAGAGTTGAGTAAACTAATGTACTGTACTGAACTACTGTTCTGTGTTGTACTCCACTGAACTCTATTGGGCTGTACTTTGAGGTCAAAACATGTTAAACATAGACGTCTATGGATCAGATTTGCTCTGGACCAGACCAACCAAATTTGGTCTGGTTTTGGGGGCAGAGTTCAATAAAATATTACACAGTGTTTAGAATAATACCCAAATATGCAAAGGAGGATATTGAATATTTATACCTACAGTGGGGAGAAGAAGTATTTGATAACCTGCAAAATCGGCAGTGTTTCCTAATTACAAAGCATGTAGAGGTATGTAATTTTTTATCATAGGTAGTACACTTCAATTGTAAGAGACGGAATCTAAAACAAAAATCCAGAAAATGACATTGTATGATTTTTAAGTTATTAATTTGTATTTTATTGCATGACATACAATGGGGCAAAAGGGCATTTAGTCAGCCACCAATTGTGCAAGTTCTCCCACTTAAAAAGATGAGGCCTGTAATTTTCATCATAGGTACACTTAAAATATGACGGACAAAATGAGGAAGAAAAATTCAGAAAATCACTGTAGGATTTTTTGTGAATTTATTTGCAAATTATGGTGGAAAATAAGGATTTGGTCTCCTACAAACAAGCAAACGACCTGTTAGTTTTTCTTTAAGAAGCCCTCCTGTTCTCTACTCATTACCTGTATTAACTGCACCTGTTTGAACTCGTTACCTGTATAAAAGACACCTGTCCACACACTCAATCAAACAGACTCCAACCTCTCCACAATGGCCAAGACCAGAGAGCTGTGTAAGGCCATCAGGGCTAAAAATTGTAGACCTGCACAAGGCTGGGATGGGCTACAGGACAATAGGCAAGCAGCTTGGTGAGAAGGCATCAACTGTTGGCGCAATTATTAGAAAATGGAAGAAGTTCAAGATGACCGTCATCACCTGATCACCCCTCGTGGGGCATCAATGATCATGAGGAAGGTGAGGGATCAGCTCAGAACGACATGGCAGGACCTGGTCAGTGACCTGAAGAGAGCTGGGAACACGGTCTCAAAGAAAACCATTAGTACCGTCATGGATTAAAATCATGCAGCGCACACAAGGTCCCCCTGCTCAAGCCAGCGCATGTCCAGGCCCGTCTGAAGTTTGCCAATGACCATGTGGATGATCCAGAGGAGGAATGGGAGAAGGTCATGTGGTCTGAGACAAAAATATAGCTTTTTGGTCTAAACTCCACTCGCCGTGTTTGGAGGAAGAAGAAGGATGAGTACAACCCCAAGAACACCATCCCAACTGTGAAGCATGGAGGTGGAAAAATCATTCTTTGGGGATGCTTTACTGCAAAGGGGACAGGACGACTGCACCGTATTGAGGGGAGGATGGATGGGGCCATGTATCGCGAGATCTTGGCCAACAACCTCCTTTCCACAGTAAGAGCATTGAAGATGGGTCGTGGCTGGGTCTTCCAGCATGACAACTAAGGAATGGCTCCGTAAGAAGCATCTCAAGGTCCTGGAGTGGCCTAGCCAGTCTCCAGACATGAACCCAATAGAAAATCTTTGGAGGGAGCTGAAAGTCCGTATTTCCCAGCGACAGCCCCGAAACCTGAAGGATCTGGAGAAGGTCTGTATGGAGGAGTGGGCCAAAATCCCTGCTGCAGTGTGTGTAAACCTGGTCAAGAACTACAGGAAACGTATGATGTCTGTAATTGCAAAGAAAGGTTTCTGTACCAAATATTAGGTTCTGCTTTTGATGTATCAAATACTTATGTCATACAATAAAATGGAAATTAATTACTTAATCATGCAATGTGATTTTCTGGATTTTTGTTTTAGATTCCGTCTCCCACAGTTGAAGTACCTATGATAAAAATTACAGACCTCTACATGCTTTGTAAGTAGGAAAACCTACACAATCGGCATTGTATCAAATGCTTGTTCTCCCCACTGTTTTTAGGATACATCACCATGAAAAGAATGACATTCATATCCCTAATTATGCATTTCTCTGTAGTAGAGACCAGGGACCCATGATGAAATTCTGTTTCTGGGTGTAAATCCACTTCACTTACTGTAGTTCAATAAGAGAAATCCATTTTTTTCCCCAAAGTCAATGTGTCATAGCTCGCACCCCATTCTTTCTGCAGACATCATTGACTTGTATACTGTGTTAAACTTCGACAGCAATGGCTTTTGTTTGGCATACATTTTAAGTGAAAAATCAGAGTCAATGCAATTCCATTACCTTGGAATTGCCCTCCGTTTATGTGGAGCCTAGTCAGAATTTGCACTGTAAGTGCCAAGACACAGGAATATGGGTTATCAAGGTGGTATGAAGTGCTTACATATTAGGTACCCTTAAACAGTGAAAATAGTGATATTGAATAATTCCCCTTGATGTTTTGCTCTCCTTTCAGCTTGGCAAAACATCTAGCTAAAAACCAACACTTCAACTATGTAGCCCAATGGCTGTGCTTTAATGTGCAAGGTCTCCAAAACAAATATTAAAAGTATTACAAGTGGGGTGGTGAGACCCATCCTTTGAGGGAGGCTTGACTTTTTTGGCAACACACATCTTCACTAGGTTCTTAGTAAGCACTACAGGACCACGACATGTATCAGACTGATGGAGACTAATTGAGCCATTCTATGTCCTATATTCAAGGATCCGCTCATTCTTTCACATGACTTATAAAAGCTTCAGGGTCAGTTTCCCAAACACAGATTAAGCCTAATCTCAATTGAAACAACTTTTTAGTCCAGGTCTAGGCTTAATCTAAATCCAATAAAACTCCTACCCGTCTACAGCATTTGGTCTCAATCTTCATTCACTGAACAACATGATGCACATAGATTCTCATAACATGTTCCTGTTCTTAGCTCACATAATGCTGTGGTCCAATGACAAATTTTGTTCAAAATTAAATGAGATATATGATAGCAACTGGATTCCTTGGATGTCAATGGAAGGACCTGCAAGCATTGTTGGCTTTAAAGTCACACCAAGAGTTATGCATAGTTATTGAGGAAAGATAACAACACTGGGCTCACCTCATGTCATACCAATAGCCATAGAAAATGTGTGGTTCTTCAATTTAGGGTCCTGGAGACCTAACGTTACTGGGTGATCAGGGATTTATTCCAGCCCATCACCTGACCTGATTCAAATAGTCATCCAAACATGCATCTTCAGTCTGGGACATCATTTGTGAAGTCAGGTGTGTTACTGAAAGGCTGAATACTGTACACCGAATATAGTGGACTAGCGTTTGAGACCTCTGGTTTAAAACGTCCAGGCTCTGTGATCTGCTTATGTCAAAACCCATTTGTACAGTTCAAGAGTGGGCATTGGGGTTGAACGTATGTTGTTCAAAGCTCTGTAAACACACACACAAAATAAGTTTTTGACCGCATCATTAGTTGATAGTCATAACCATGCCAAACACTGACATTGATTGCCTCTTCTTGCGTGAGTAGCCTAACCATAGCGTTAAAGTATCATATTAAAAATGAAATTAAGTTGAATTTATGCAGTATGAGGCCATATATTAGCATCGAAATAATAACAAAAACCGAGCGCTCTACACTACGGTGACATGAGTGGCCACACGGAAATCTTGAGGGTGGCTGGTTCTCGCTGCGCAAGAAACAAAACTACGAGTAAAATGTCGAGATATACATTACAACTTACCTTTTAAACCCTAGAAGTGTAGATGAATTTCCTTCATGACCTTTAAAGCCATATGAGAAATGTAATACTTTCGTGTATTATAAGTGGGTGGGGGGGTATCGCTGACTCGATCTTCCACCAATTCAAAAATATGGGGAAACGACCGGTGCACTTTCGGCGCCTCAAAACCATACATGAACTGATATATTCCTTTAAGTATTCTTCGGTTCTTGGTTTATAAAAGTACGTCAACCAGTTAACACAAACGTTACTTCTCTCCTTTCGACCAACAAGATTCACTTTCCACTGGAAAACGCATCAAAATGATATTATACATCCCAATCGTTTCTTGAATTCTTCACAGTAAAATGATTGCAATAATGATATATCCACAACTTGTAAATTCCCACAAAAGGTTTGTTAAAGCTTTAAAACTATCGAGAGAAAAGAAAACGCTTACGGAATTGATGCAATTCTTTTTTTTCCTTTCCAGCTTCCAGCCAACTTAAACCAGTATTAAATCCAACAAGAAACTTTCTTCAAATATTTCATATGGATTATGTTTGACATAATGTCTTCCGTTTGAACATTCCTGTTAGAATACAGAAAATTAAGTTTTCTTCTGAAAATGTGAAATTTAAAGTTGAAGCATTTACTCCATCATGGTGGCCATGTTTAGGAGAGACCTAAGCACTGCCTGTCAACGTTAGGCGCGGAAATAGGTCCAATGAATTGTTAAATTACACGTATTATATAAAATAATGGTCCAGGAGGAATAAACTATTTATACAAAAATAGCTTATGCAAAGGCTCCACTACAAATATATGTAAATTGCAGCGTTTTGGGTCAGATCGCGTAATACATGTTTTGAAAAAAAGTCTCACTGACCCTGCGGAGTGATACATTGGAGCACTATCCAGGTAAAGAGACTTCTCAGTCATCAGCCAAGAACTCTCAAACCATGGACCTGGAGTTTTTACGTAGAGTGGATGGGATTCTGTTCGCGTGGCCATGCATTCTCTCTATTTTGATTAATATCTGCTGGTTTTATTCAAGAGAACCCAGTGGCAAAATACCTATTATTTTGTGATTAGTTATTATGGTTGCAAAAAGTTTTTTAAAAAATGTGTTTTATTTCTGTTGCTATAAAAGTCCTTATTCTCAGAATTATCACATAAGAATATTCTACTTGCTGGCAGAAGTGCATAACATCATGAATTGCATTTTTCCTTTTGCTGCAGAAAATGATTAAGGTAATTGTGGGAGTTCTAATAGAGTTATGAATTGTGTACTTTGTGCTAAACATATTATGAGTTGATTATTAAACATTAAGGTATCAAACACACTTAAAGCACATTCTAATGCATCCATTTCTTTTTTTGTCAAAGGGAGTCACAAATTACATTTAAACACCAGGCATCAACTTCCTTGATGGGGCAAATAAGACACCCATACATTCACTTACATCCGCCTATCATAGTGTTACTTTATCTATTGATTCTGCTCAGCTCTTTTCTTTAGATTTCTTTTTCTCATTGATCAGTGGGATGCACTCTGGAGGTCAAGGAGGGGATGGAGGAAGTCCAGACTGGTCCAGGTGCAGGAGGAAATGAGCTTCATGGGTTGAAAAAGGCTCCACTGTCTCATAGGACAGTGCTTCACTGATTCACTGAGTGCTCAAACCTCACTTATATCCTCCTCTTGTGTCCTTAGTTCTGTGTGCGTTTATGTCAATGAAAGTGTGCTTCTTCTCTGCCCTGAAGTGTTTTGAGTAGGGGTAGGACTCGTATAAATATAGTCTGCACTACTATGTTTCCCTACCCACCATCAGCACACTAAGCCATTACTGTATATGACAATAATGTTAGATTTTTTTAAAATAATCCATGAATAACCTTCCCCAAAATGCATCCAGTATATATTCACATCCATATAATAGACGTTGGGAGTTGTTCTGATGAATGACACATGGATACACAGTTAGATGATATCCCTCTTCACATATATGGTATACCACAATAACACACTGTGCTTTTGTTGCAATTATACAGCCTAAATCAAGCTAAAGGTTCATTCAAATGTTACCTTTTGTCATCCCAAATCCTTTCTAATTAATTCAAGGAGGTCTTATTTTGAGACAATATTGGATTCATTTTGAATTGCTAATGCAGGACCTTTCTCTTTCAAGCCCAATTGTATATACCTTGAAAGGGACTGCACCACTCTCTTCCCTATCATATTATACAATCCTAATGGAGCCCCCTCTCCCTAACCCAAGCCCTTTGAAACTTTAGAATTCAAAATAACAAAATAATAATAATTGAATTTGCACCAATCTATATAATTGGTCTGAATTAGCCCTTCATTTCCTCACATCATGCAGTGGTTTAACATTGAGAGACTTGGGCAATACATTTACAAATTACTCCAGCTGGAGGTCTCCTGCTGAAGCAACCCAGTGGATACCACTGTTTCACACCCATATCATAGGCTACCTTAGGCAGTGGCAAGTAGAAAATACTGATTCTATCCCCTATGTATCCTCTTTTACTCTAATATTTGATGATACAACATGACTGCAGTTAGGTTTTATTCATAAACCTCTAACACCATGGTAACTTTGCAATTTTATTTAACAAGGACAATAATTATAGAGATGGAATGGAACGACAAATGCATGTCACATACGAGACTAGTTAAGACCATTCACTCTGGATTTCATGGAGTTAGGTTAAATGGCAACTTCCATTATGTTTTACCTTACAGTATATATCACAATTTCTCAAAGCTTAAATACAATACACACACACACATACACACACACACATACACATCTATTTAACACCTAAACACATAGCGAAATAACAAACTAAGAATCATTGGTCTCATGTCTTCTAATTAAGGATATGTTGTTGAACACACTGCTTCTTCACCCCAGGCTTGGACTACTAAATGGTTTCATTCAGAGCCATAAGCCCTCCCCAGGCGTCAAGCCTTTTGCTAACTGCTGAAGAACACAAAGAAAAAATCAACAGCAATAAACAAATCAATTAAGAGGAACTGTCTTTCTTTTGTGCTGCTTGGCATCCATTTGGTTTTCTGGGCCAAATTTAAAGGCTGCTGTGCTGTCGTGGTCTTGAAGTCTGTCGGTTGAATGTGGGCAAGGGGACCCAGTTAAAATCAGTAAGTAAGCAAATTCATAATTCATAATAAAATAATATTGAGCCTGTGTGCCATCATGTAAAGTGCATTACATTGATTGATAGTTTGTGCTGACTAAATTAAATCTAGTGTTTGAGCTATCCGGCCTCTGAGTGGGATGTTTTGAAATAGTGTGGTTGCTGGTGCTTCAGCAAGCTAGAATCAAGGTGATGCCTTTACAGCCAAGATCAACACCTTGTGAATGTGGATTATGAAGGAGAGTATGGGTTATTATTGATTATCAAACATGACAGAGGATATTAATATGCATAATTGTATCCTCATGCTGAGATAGACATTCAAATTGGTTTTGACTAAATGGGATGCAGATCAGATCAGAACTTCGTAGCAGGTTAGGAGAATTAACGTAGCAGGTTGGGAGAATTAACGTAGCAGGTTAGGAGAATTAACATAGCAGGTTAGGATAATTAATGTTGCAGGTTAGGAGAATTAACATAGCAGGTTCGGATAATTAACATAGCAGTTGGGATAATTAACGTAGCAGGTCAGGATAATTAATGTAGCAAGTTAGGCGAATTAGGTTAAGGTTAGAAATTGGGATTAGGGTTAGCTAAAATGCAAAACAATTGCAACTTTTGAGGTGACTTTGACATCAGCTGCATCCCTTTTAATCATGATCATTCAAGGTGATTGCCAGTGTATCTATCTATAAGGCAGCCAATTCTGAAGAACAACAACACAGTTGTTCCCTTGACCACACATGCTTGTATAGAAAATCTAAACTGCAACATCAAAAACCTTCAAATCCAACCTTTTTGGCAGAGTAAGGGGGAGTTCGAGAGATCAGAATTTTGCTTTGCTCTTTCTATGATAGAAGAGAATTGATCTGAACATTTTCAAAAAAATAGGAGCCTTAAGCCATATCGACCAGGAGCAAAGCTTAAAGAGAGAGCACAAAGAATACAATGTGAAATGACTTGGCAACTGCTGGGCGATCAGCAGACTTGTACTGCCATGAGGCCATTGTGGTTAATGCTTATCGACTGAAACCAACTGCACACTCCAAATACAAAGGATGTCATCATTATAGGTGGGCTATTTGTCCCAACTGAGGACATCCAGAACTGAGAACACAATATAGTTTCCTCGGTTCTGGATGTCATTTCATTCTAAAGAGAAACATTTGTATTTTTACAGATTTCACCTTTAATATTCATATTTCTTCTAACACTGTTGAGAATTTTAATTAAACAAGCCCAGCTGTCACTCAACAGAGGTCTGAAGTTGAATGTACCTTTCAAACACAACACACAACAGATTTTCACAACTCATCTTCGCAGCAATTTGTCCTAAATTTGGATCGGTTGGGGGATACATACAGTATGTGCAACAGTCCCTGTCCTTGTGGGCTATTTAGTTAATACCCTGAGGGATAAATCACATGACATGGGACAATGGTGGAGCAGAGTGAACAGCTGCTGGAGGGGTGGGTACTTTTACCAACTCCTCTTAGAGTAATAACAAACCATTCAGTGCCTAATTACTCAGTAAGGCTTGCCTTATAGAACAGAGAGCCGTGAAACAATACAGGGATCCACAGGGAGGGAACAAAACCCTGCTATTATGTACAGTACAGCTGGTCTCCGTCAATGAGCCTCTAGCAGTCTGGGTTCCACAGGACGCGTGACTGATAGATAATTACTGTGTAATTAGTTGTGTTTCTCCAGGGCATCGCTATGGGATGCTGGCTGGGTGTCAAAAGTCAAAGGATAATTGGGTAGGGTGAGAGTAGTCCTGCTTGAACATGAAGACCCCATTTAAATAGTAGTGCTTGCCAGCTTGACCAAGCACTCCCCATATTACAAGCTAGGTAATAACCTAGGAATTGATGAGGCTCAACAGTCCATGAAACTGTTTTAAACTATCACCCTAAACATTTACTAGAATAGAGATTAAGGAAGTCCTATAGAGGGCGAGTTTGGTTTGACAGTTATCCCAGACTGTACATGAATCTGGATGACTGACATACAGAGGCTCTGCTCCATCCACTCTACCCTTGAACTGTCTATGAAATATACTCTACAAGAGTGTTAACAGACATACACACAGACATATTTCTACACACAATCAATTGATGGCTTATTTTATAGAAAACTCTCTCTTTCTAACTGTCATACAGTATATCCTCTTTTCCAAAATACTTTAGACTTAAGAAGATCTGTCATATGAAGGGTAATTTCACTTTTAGAGTCTACAGTATTCACACCCCACATTTTGTTGTGTTACAGCCTGAATTTAAAATGGAGTCAATTTAGATTTTTTGTAACTGGCATACACATAACATCCCATAATGTAAAAGTGGAATTATAATTTTCTACATTTTTGAAAATTAATAAAAAATGAAAAGCTGAAAATTATTGAGTCAATAAGTATTCAACCCCTTTCTAATAGCAAGCCTAAGTAAGTTTAATAATGTACAATTGCTTAACAAGTCACATAATAAGTTGCATGGCCTCACTCTGTGCAATAATAGTGTTTAACATGATTTTTGAATGACTACCTCATCTCTGTACCCCACACATACAATTATCTGTAAGGTCCCTCAGTTGAGCAGTGAATTTAAAAACAGATCCACCACAAAGACCAGGGAGGTTTTCCAATGCCTCGCAAAGAAGGGCACCTATTGGTAGATAGGAAAAAATAAAAACATCAGACATTGAATATCCATTTGAGCATGGTGAAGTTATTAATTACACTTTGGATGTTGCTTCAATACACCCAGTCACTACAAAAATACAGGCGTCCTTCCTAACTCAGTTGCAGGAGAAGAAGGAAACCATTCCGGGATTTCACCATGAGGCCAATGGAGACTTTAAAACAGTTAGAGTTTAATGGCTGTGATTGGAGAAAAATGAGGATGGATCAACAACATTGTAGTTATTCCACAATACTAACCTAAATGAAAGAGTGAAAAGAATGAAGCCTGTACAGAATAAAAACATTCAAAAACATGCATCCTGTTTGCAACCAGGCACAAAAGTAATACCGCAAAACATGTGCAACGCAATTATCTTTTTGTCCTGAATAAAAAGTTTATGTTTGGGGCAAATTCAATACAACACATTACTGAGTACCACTCTCCATATTTTCAAGCACAGTGGTGGCTGCATTATGTTATGGGTATGCATCTAATCGTTAAGGACTGGGGAGTTTTTCAGAATAAAAAGGAAACGGAATGGAGCTAAGCACAGGCAAAATCCTATAGGAAAATCTGATTGCCTGCTTTATACCAGACAGATATAAGATGAATTCCCCTTTTCAGTAGGACAATAAACTAAAACACAAGGGAAAATGTACACTGGTGTTGGTTTCCAAGATAGTGAATGTTCCTGAGAGGCCGAGTTACAGTTTTGACTTAAGTCTTCTTAAATCACCATTGACCCCCCCCTCCTCCTTATTGTACACTGCTGCTACTCGTTGCTTATCATCTATATGCATAGTCACTTCATGTACAAATTACCTCAATTAACCTGTACCCCCGTACACTGACTCGGTACCGGTACCCCCTGTATATAGCCCCGTTATTCTTGTGTTATTTTTCATTATTTTTTTTTACTTTAGTCTCCTTGGTAAATATTTCCTTAACTCTTCTTGAACCGCACTGTTGGTTACGGGCTTATAAGTAAGCATTTCACGGTAAGGTCTACACTTCTGTATTTGGCGCATGTGACAAATAAAGTTTGATTTAGGCTGGGTTTCTATACAGCACTTTGTGACATCAGCTCATGTAAGAAGGGCTTTATAAATACATTTGATTGATTGATTGGATTTGAAATTCTATGGCAAGACCTGAAAATGGTTGTCTAGCAATGAGATCAACAACCAATATAAGAGACCTTGAAGAAATGTGAAAATAATAAATAGGCAAATGTTACACAATCCAGCTGTGGAAATATCTTAAGAGACTTACCCAGAAAGACTAATCGCTGCCAATGGTGCTTCTACAAAGTATTGACTCAGGGGTGTGAATACTTATGTAAATTACATATTTCTGTATTTAATTTTCAATAAATTTGCCAGAATTTCAAAAAATATGTTTTCACTTTGTCATTATGGGGTATTGTGTGGATGGGTGAGATTTTCTTAAATCTTAAATTCAGGCTGTAACACAACCACATGTGGAATAAGTCAAGGGGTATGAATACTTTTTGAAGACACTGAATGTACAGTGTATGAAATTATTGAGACCCCTTGACTTTTTCCTAATTTTGTTAAGTTACACCGTATTCTAAAATGTATTAAATAGTTTTTTCCCTCTCATCAACCATCACAAAATTCCCCATAATGACAAAGCAAAAACAGGGTTTTAGAATGTCTTCTAAAGCATACAGTTATTCAAAAGTATTCAGACTGTTTCAAAACATTTGCAACCTCTGTAACAGTTGCCCTATCGTACTTATTTTGTATTGATTTATTATTTTACAAATGACACAAACATGAAACATAATAGCATCCACATTTGGTGGATTAAAATAATCCAACAAATGTAAGAAATAAAATCACTAAAAGTTGCTGTAGCATCTAATATCAGTTTAACACATCCAGAATCAGAATAGAATTCAATCAATTGAGTTCAACAACATCTTCATAAAAACTGAATACCCCCTTCCATAACACAAAAAGATGAGCATTTCGTGCCTCTTGTACTTGTGGTGGTGCATGCAGCTGAAAACACCTGCTTTCTGTCCTTGGTCACCTCTCCTTTGGAAAACAGCACTCTGTGTGTCACCAGCCTCTGCCAGGCCCTGCTGAGGTAGGCCTTGTCAAAGTTTGAGGCATGAGAGGAGGACCACTGTCTCCAGGAGGAAGACGATGAGGATGGCTCAGAGGGCCCAGGTGTCATGGCCGCCAAGTCAGCCTGAGCCGAGTGCCCGTAGTTCCTCATGATGGCGTGCGTGGTGGCGAACACCACTATACGGTAGTCTCTCAGCAGCCGATCCAGGAGCTCTGAACACTTCCTGAGGTTGGCTTCCTGCTTTGCCACACTCTCCCCTCCCCCACTTCGGTCCACCCAATAGAAGGCTGAGATGCTGTCGATAACCAATAGGCACAGAGTGGGCCGGCTGCAGAAGGTATTCTCCAGGTAGTGCAGTGTGAGAAGCAGCTGGACTGAGCTGGAGCAGTGAACCACGAAGAGTCGGCCTAGGCAGGCTCGCACCCTCTCCTCAGGCTCTACCGCCGCCCCACTGTCCTCTCCTTTTGCGTCCTCCCCCAGGCGCTGCTCCAGTACTGTCACCAGCCTCAGCATGTCAAAGTGGTAGTCGGTGTCCACGTACATGACTTCCACTTCCAGGCCCCCCCGGTCGGCTGGGAGGATGCAGTGGGTCACCAGATGGTACATGGTCTCAGTCTTTCCACTTCCCTCGGTGCCATGGAACTCCACTACGTCACCTGGAGAATGAATGTAAAATAAATGTCAACTATGTGACTACTGTAATAATTTCTTTATATGGCTTGATGATGCCATGTTTATACACCAGGGCAAACTACCTTGAATAGGTCCAGCACCATCAGGAAAGATGTGAGGTTCAATGTCCCTCAATGACCATCTCCCCTCCAACCTAGCAAACAACTGAAATAAAATACATACTCATTTAGAAAACAACATAATATATTCATGACCCATAAGCTACTTCTGATTTTACTTTGATAACAAAGTACTACCAGCTGCTAACTTGAAGTTCTGGTTTACCTTCGGTATTCATATCTGGCCCAAAGCAGGAAAACAGCTGACCAGAACCAGGAAGTGACTGTAAAATGTTTGTTAGAACTAAGCTAAATGCGATGTGTCTCTGTGGTTACTAGATCGTTGTATGGAAGTGCGTAAGTGTTTACAATGTTAGTTATCGGGTACATACTCGTTAACCTGTATGGAGTGTGTCGAAAGCGACAGAAAAGCACGAAAGGGTTATAAAAAAGCACGTACAAAGAAAAGGTTGATTAGCTAAGCACATGGGGATATACTTGATGGAAAGGTGCACATCGACATATAAATAATGTTACTTTATTAAAAACCTTTCGTTAGATACTTATTACACTTATAGGGTAACGTTAATTTGCAACATACTTGTGCACCGTTCTCTGTCATTTTGGCAGTAGTTGTCATCCCCTGTATCTGTCAGGAAAAAAGAACGCGCTTTTTCAAATCGACTTCCTGCTTTTGGTATTTTACCGTAATATCTGACATAGACGAGCTATATGCATTGTTACCGAATCTTTGGTACACATAATGAAAAGTAGTTAAGCATAATTGCTATTAATTTTAACTTTATCAATAATAAAGTATATTAGCTCGTGTGACATAATATTATTTTCCTGCTTTTCATTGGGCTCGTGAGGAATGGTTACAGCATAACAAGGTTGACAAAATTTCGCGTCCAGAGAGGAAACAGTGGAGTTCAGATGCCACCTTGCGTTGTTTATATTGAGATACATTGGTGGTATTCTGGCAGCTTTTTACAGGCAGCCCAATTTTGATATTTTTTTCCACTTCAGATGATTTTAAGAGCTGATCTGATTGGCCAAAATATAAATTAGTGAAACAAATATCAGAATTGGGCTGCCTGTCTAAAATCATCCTTAGACGTTTTTACGGCTTCTTCATTTAGGCTACCGAGTGGCGCAGCCGTTTAAAGCACTTCATCTCAGTGTTAGTGTAACCGATGTGAAATGCTTAGCTTGTTAGCGGAGTGCGCACAAATATCGTTTCAATTGGTGTCGTCGCTCGCTCTGAGACCTTCAAGTAGTTGTTCCCCTTACTCTGCAACTCTTTTGTGGCGCGATGGTTAACGATGCTTCGTGTGTGTGTCAGTTGTCTATGTGTACAGAGGGTCCCTGGTTCGAGCCCAGGTAGGTGCGATGAGAGCAATACTGTTACACTAGAGACGTCAGACCTTGTTTCGATCCCGGGCTGTATCACAACCGTCAGTGATCGGGAGGGTTAGGCCATCATTGTAAAATAAGATAAAAGTTATTCTTAAACTGACTCGTTATTTCATGTTGTGTTATAAGAAAATACATTTCACAGGTTTCAATAAAGTATTTTTTCCTGTAACAGCTGATTGATTCAGCAACCATTCTACATAACAGAACATTTTGGTATGAGAAACTGAGTCACGGTCAGGTGTGCGAGTGGGGTGGGAGCCAGCGCGTTTACATTTTTTTCCATCTTTCCTTTGACTCTTCCCTTCCCTTTGACAATGGAAATACGCTCGCTGTCAAACTACTAGGAATATAAATAACGGTAGAGGGAAATAAGCCAGCACGGGGCAGAGCAAACAGCCTTCTATCCAACCTTCAATAATACACTGTATTTAAACGAACAGTTGTTGCAAATAATCTGTGGTGTTTTGGGGACATTCTTTCGTCATCATGAGCATGCTAGTCCACCCACCACTTTGCGTGATAGATTGTGGGATTGGGTGAGTTTGTTTGCTCGAAAAAGCTGAGCTTGCATTGAAGGTATGTGATCTGTCTCGAAAATGACAGTTACTAAGGTTATGTTGCCAGGTCGCAGTTGTAAATTAGAACTTGTTCTCAACTGGCCGACCTGGTTAATTAAAGGTGAAATAAATAAAACATGTTATGCCACCAATCGACACAACCTTTTGCCATCCGACTCTGTTCCACTCTGCAAGTGGAAAGCACCTTCTCAGTTAATGGTAACATGATAATAAGATTAATAATATATTATTACAATATATTATAAATAACAAGAGTTTAGGTTAGGTATGCTTTTAATGTAAATACAGTGCCAGTGGCTAACTGTAGTAGGCTCCTCGATTGAGATAGTAATACTGTAGGACAGAATAGTCTAAACTAGTTTTGAAAAAGTTAAGCTGAAGTTTGTTATTATTGGTTCATGCAGGACACATGACTAAGGAGTAAATAGGTCAAATAGCATGTCAGTTGGAGGTGGGGAAACCCCATCAGAGATGGGTCATGGAGGTATGATTTTGCTGTGGCTTTGCTACATTATTTTATTTTTTTTTACCTTTATTTAACCAGGCAAGTCAGTTAAGAACAAATTCTTATTTTCAATGATGGCCTAGGAACAGTGGGTTAACTGCCTGTTCAGGGGCAGAACGACAGATTTGTACCTTGTCAGCTTGGGGGGTTGAACTTGCAACCTTCCGGCAACCTTCCGGTTACTAGTCCAACCACTAGGCCACCCTTCCGTCCCAACAACATGGGTTGTTCAAATTCTCTTTCAGGGGGAAAATACATTACTTTTTTACATTTTATAGCAAGGCTACAAATAATTTAAAATGGATCAACATTAAATCGAATCCAGGCTTGTTACAAAAACATTAAATCTATTAGTGGTATGAGCCTGCAGTAAATTACAGTATAGAATCAAACAAATTAAGATTTTTGCAGACCTTCAGCATTCTGAATCTGAAGGCTAGGCCTGTACACTCACAGCTGTGATTAGCTTGATGAATAACTCAGCCAGTGGGCAGTACATTAGTTCAGGACTCTATTAATTAAACCACTGCATGTTTTGAGTTAACAATATCAATTTTAGAGGAGATTACTTTTTCCTCCATGATGAATTAGCATGGTTAAACAGGAAGTTATACTTAATCAGAAAGGCTGGGATTGAGACACAACCTGGTGTTGTGAATATATAATAGGGAACTAATTACAAAATGTTTCAGTTGTTTCTGAAATATTTATTGCAAATTGATTGGGATAGAAAATATTGCCAAATGCATTCTGCTTTGTCCGTGGTACAGACATAAATACAGTGCCTTCAGAAAGCATTCATACCCCTTGACTTTTTCACATTTTGTTGCCTGAATTTAAAATGGATTAAATTAAGATTTTGTGTCACTGGCCTACAATACCCTATAAAGTCAATGTGGAATTATGTCTGTTTTTGCATGGACTCACTGTGTGCAATAGTAGTGTTTAATATGATTTTTGGACTACCTCATCTCTGTACCACACACATACTATTATCTGTAAGGTCCCTCAATCGAGCAGTGAATTTCAAACACAGATTCAACTGCAAAGACCAGTGAGGTTTTCCAATGCCTCCCAAAGAAGGGCACCTATTGGTAGATGGGTAAAAAGAAAAATAGCAGACATTTAATATCCCTTTGAGCATGATAAAGTTATTAATTAAACTTTGGATGGTGTATCAATACACCCAGTCTCGACATACAGTGGGGCAAAAAAGTATTTAGTCAGCCACCAATTGTGCAAGTTCTCCCACTTAAAAAGATGAGAGAGGCCTGTAATTTTCATCATATGTACACTTCAACTATGACAGACAAAATGAGAAAAAAAAATCCAGAAAATCACATTGTAGGATTTTTAATGAATGTAATTATGGTGGAAAATAAGTAGCTGCTAGCTAGCTGCCTATCAAGCTAGCAGAGTTTTCTTGAGGGCTTGAATGCAGCCCCTGACACGGTTAGCCATTGTGGCTGGGACCAAGGATTGTCTAGACCCCTGCTGTTTGCTGTCTAGAGACCTGCTGTTTGTTGTTGTTGTTGTTTTCAATCTTCCCTGCAACCTGCCCTGTCTGGAACTGCAAGGAGTAGCAGTGTAACCTTCGTTGTTACCATGACAAAGACCAAAGCCGGCAGGAGTACCGTTGAAGACAGTGGTGTCTCTCTCACAGGTGAAGGATCTTTTAAACAAACAAAAATAAGCAATTGTTACAACAACAAGAAAATAGCTTCAAGTGTGTTGTGGAAAATCTACACTCAAAGTTGATCTTAAATGAATCATTGTTTATTAACAGCAAGCTGGAGAGATCACAGTCAAACTTAGATGCATAAAGTACCGGTCTGAAGTGAGCTCCATCGGGGCAGTTCCGTTAGATCTCTCATATTCTGCTTACACAGACAAGTTACATAGGGTTGGTTCCTGTATGTGTCTGTCACCGTCTCCTATCTTAACTTATAGAACATATTCTGAGAGTTCTGCCAGATGGTCCTAATGAGAGGATCATGTTGCACCTCCCCCCCATATCTGTACCAAGCACAGGCATGAACCAAGGATTAGTTATGACACAAAAGACAAGATTAACATTTTCAAGGTTGTCCCTTCCGCACCTTCCATACCCGTAACCTGTATTATAGGCCATGGTCGGAGACTATGTCCTCCGGAAGGCCATAGTACCAGAAAACCTGCTGAAACAGTGCCTCAGTGACCTGGAGAGTGATAGGGAGACCAGGGAGAGGAATAAAACGGCATGATTTAAAGAATCTGTCCATAACCACCAGAATGGCGGTGAAAATGTTAGAGGAGGGATGATCGGTGACAAAGTCAATGGACAGATGAGACCAGGGACGCGGAAAGGACGCGGAAAGGGATGGAGCTTCCCTGATTTTGTTTGGGCACATACTGAGCATGAGTTGATAAAGTGAGCCATGTCCTGCTTCAAGGTGGGCCACCAGTATTTCACAGAGATGGAGTGAATGTGTGAGTGATACCTGGGTGTCCAGCGGTGAGGAATGTGTGCGCCCAGGTCAACAGCCTATCCCTTACATCTGAGGGGACGTAGATCCATTCAGGTGGGCAGGTAGCGGGCACGTGTTCCCTCTCCAGAGCCTGGCGGATGTCAACATCTACGTCCTAAAACATGGGGCCAACGATAGGCTGAAGGCTAGTGGGCGCTACCCAGACTCTCAACAGACGTGTAACCACAAGGTGAGGGAAAGCAGGTCCTCCAGCATTCTGGTGCCCAGAAGGTGATTCTCATCCTCGACCAAGAGATGGTGGGGTTATGATGTTGAAGGGAGATCGAAGATGTCTTTGTGCAGTGATGATAAGGATGGGAAAGCTTTCCTGATGCATACGGTGCCTTCGGAAAGTATTCAGACACCTTGACTTTTTCCACATTTGTTATGTTACAGCCTTATTCTAAAATGTATTAAATAGTTTTTTCCCCTCATGAATCTACACACAATACCCCATAACGACAAAGCAAAAACAGGTTGTTAAGATTTTGGGGCTAATTTATTAAAAAACGTAAATATTACATTTACATAAGTATTCATATCATTTACTCAGTACTTTGCTGAAGCACGTTTGGCAGCAATTACAGCCTCGAGTCTTCTTAGGTATGATGCTACAAGTCATCCAACGCTTGAACCGAAAATGGAGAGGAGAGTATGCGGAGATGTTTAGTGAGGAGGCAAGGGCCTGGTCAAGGAAATTCCCTGTGGCACCGGAGTCCACAAGAGCTGTGGGACATCCAGCTCACAATATAGATACTAGAAAGGGTCATCTGTCTACTCACGCCAAACCCTGGAGACGGATGATCACGGGACCGTCCCAGCTGTCTCCGAAGGTGTCGCTCAGCCGCGAGGAGGCGCGTGGGCCCCTAACTCCATGGGTTCAGACTCTGACTGAACGCTCTCGCAGAAGCTTATCCAGTCAGATGGCCATCACCATAAGTGTGTCCAAGGAGAGGGTGTCATCTCAGCATGCCAACTCCGTTTGGATCTCCTTACGCAATCCTTCAGAATAGGATGCGGAGCGCCGGCTCATTCCATCCACTGGATGCTGCCAATGTCCTGAAAGTGAGGACGTACTCTGCAGCAGTCAGTCTTCCTGCCGTAGGTAGAATAAGCGCTCACCTCCCTGCCCTCTGCCCTCTTGTGGATGGTCGAACACCCCCCTGAACAGAGCCATGAATCCCTCATATGAATCGAGCGCCTCCTCTCCTCTCTCAAACATGGCCGTAGCCCACTCAAACATGGCCGTAGCCCACGGGCCGTAGCCCGTCCAGTCAGCAGGGAAATAACCATGGTAACCTTGGACCCCTTGGACTGCTGGATGGGCTGGGATGCTGGGATGCTGGCTCACTGAGTCGATACGTAAGAGAGAGGGAGGTGACGCCCGTCAGGCAACAACAAGATGTTGAAGAACGCGGAGGACCTCATCCATAGCCATCTCCAGTTAAGTCAGCTGGTCATGGTCTTAGCGAAGCTGGTCTCCCTGTTCCCTGACCTTCTGGGAGATGACTTGATCAGCTGCTGCTTCCATGTGGTGAGGCGTTATTCTGTCATGTAGACGCAGGGAGTTAGGAAGCAGGTGCAGTTGGAGAGTTTAATATAAACAAACACGTACAAAGAATGTGTCTGAACATGGAAACAGAGACAATAGCGCCTGACGGGAAAATTCAACAGAGTGCTATATATAGGGGGAGGAATCAGGGAAGTGATTGTTATTTTTATTAAACCTTTATTTAACTAGGCAAGTCAGTTAAGAACAAATTCTTATTTACAATGACGGCCTACACCTATTGTGTGTCGCCCTTTTGGACTCCCAATCATGGTCAATTGTGACACAGCCTGGATTTGAACCAGGGTGTCTGTAGTGACGCCTCTAGCACTGTGATGCAGTGCCTTAGCCCGCTGCCCCACTCGGGAGCCAGGTCTAAGGTCTAGGTGTGCCTGATGAGGCGCAGGTGTCTGTAATGAAGGGTTGCCAGGACCTTTGGTTAGTAAACCGGCAACGTCTAACTCCGGAGAGGAGGAGCAGATGTGACAGGTTGACATAATCTTCCATGACAGAAGTGTTATGCCAAGCTTTTGAAGGCATTATAAACCCACAATATGTTTTGGTATCCCTAAATAAAAGCTACACAATCTTGGTTGCTTAGCTTTTATTGTGGGAACAAAGTAGTGGAGATAGCTAGCAAGCTCAACTTAACTCCTTAATTGACCTGTTTAGATTCTATGTCTGTCCAAATTCAAAGGAATTCCATATTAAAGGGGATATTAACCCTGGCTCTACCAAAAAATATAGCCATTACCATATTAACATAAAGTTTTTATCATAAACATAACAATTATCCAAACCACTGGCTAGAACTCGCGCATTTTCATTTCACTGGTAGCAAAATTTGATACCGCCCACCCGCATGCACACAAACATGAATAATGGTGTTGTTTACATTGAATGACCAACACACAGTAAACTTTTTTAGGCAAGATTCTTTTTTTTACGTTTGTTTTTCCACTAATGTTTGATATCATACCCTTGTGGTGTTCTGTGCTAATTACAAACAAGCGTGAAAATTTGTTAGCTTTCACCGTTCTATCTATCAGCGATCTATCTATCAGTGACTTGCGGCGATCAAGAATGATGCGGAGACCAGAGATTATCAGAGGGATTTTCAGGCTGAACTGATGGGGAATCCATTTTGATGACAGTTGAGCAGTGTTTTGCAATACCGTAAATTTTATTCTGAAGATTCTCAATTAGAGGTAACCTAATGTTAGCTAGCTTGCCAGCTGGGTAAATTAGCTATCTAATGTTACAGTCCTGTATTGAACTCCGTAATCCCGCAGCTAAATCATATAACTATCTTTTGGTATACACACTGTCAATCAATTTTGCTTATGCCATGGTACTGGTAGTCACTGCTAGACTGGTAGCCTGGTAGCTACCCTCAGAGTAAACATGTTGATTATATCTTTGACTGACGTTTGCTAACGTAAACTAGCTAATGTTACTCTTATTTGGTATCTCAATTTGGTAATCATCTATTCCACTCTTGTCTGGAAAACACTCTGTTACAAAAAATTGAATTGTCAATATAGCTAACTTACTCTCTGTTTGTGTGTTGGTATCAATAATGAATGTGTACAAATCATCTACGGTTAGTTAGTTGGTTCTCAGCCAGTCTCAGCTGGCTAGCAATCTTGCTGGCAATTTAGTAATGCTCATTAGCTAACAGCAAGCTGACAATGTCGAAATGTCCTTGTTAAGTATGCTTAGCTAGCCAGTCTAATAGAGATCAATACAATGTGGGGTGGTTAAATTGTGTATTGTTCTATATTTTGTTGTAGGTGGTACAGAATCTGATTCCACCAACATGCGCTTCCAAGCTTAGCACTGTACACATTTAAGGTAAGACCCAGATGCAGACAGTGTCAAAGTATCAAAGTGTATTACTTATACAGGGGCAGGCAAAACAACAGGTCAAGGGCAGGCAGAGGTCAGTAATCCAGATAGGGTTTAAAAGGTCCAGAACAACAGGCAGTCTCAGGGTCAGGGCAGGCAGAAAGGTCAAAACTAGAAAACAGGAACTAGAACTATGCTGGTAGTTTCACAAAACACAAGAAACTGGCCACAGACAAACAGAGAACACAGGTACATTGGGGATAATGGGGAAGATTGGCGACACCTGGACGGGTGTGGAGACAAGCACAAAGACAGGTGAAACAGATCAGGGTGTGACAGTACCCCCCTCCTCTAGGGGCGCCACCTGGCGTCCCACCTGGGTGCACACCTGGTTGACCGGGGTGCTGGCATTGGAAATCAGCAATGAGATCTGGGTCCAGGATATCTCTAGCAGGGACCTAGTACCTCTCCTCCGGACCATAACCCTCCCAGTCAACCAGGTACTGGAACCACCTGCCCCGAGGTTGAACCTTCAGGAGACACCCCACTGTGTACGCCGGTTGGCCAACGATGAGACGGGAAAGAGGGGTAGGATTGGAAACAGGAGACAAAGGGCTGTGAGACATGGGTTTAATTCTGGACACATGAAAAGTGGGATGTATACGGAGGGTACAGGACAACAGATAATGATCAGCAGAGGGGCTTGGAGATGGGGAAAGGGCCGATAAACCAGGAGGAGAGTTTGCGGGATTCCTCCCGGAGGGGCAGCTTCCGGGTAGACAGCCATACCTTCTGCCTGAGACGATACCGGTGAGATAGTGTCGATACCTGGAGGTGGTCTTGAGAAGGGCCGACCGGGCTCTCTTCCAGGTACGATAACAGAGTTGGACAAAAATCTGGGCCGAAGGTATGCTGACCTCTTCTGCTCAGGGAAGAGAGGGGGCTGATACCCCAGGGTAGAGAGGGGGCTGATACCCCAGGGAACAATCAAAGGGTGATAGACCCGTGGCAGAGCAAGGAAGGGTGTTGGGGGCGTATTCGACCCACACTACTTAATGGCTCCAGGTGGTGGGGTTGGTGGGGACCAACCAGGCACCGCAGAGTCGTCTCAAGTTCTTGGTTGACTCGCTCCGACTGGCCATTGGACTGGGAGTGGAACCCGGAAGACAGGCTGACCGACTACCCAATCAGTGTGCAGAACAAACTTCCAGAACCAGGACGAGAACTGAGGAGCCCAGTCAGAGACCATGTCCACTGGCAGTCCATGGATCTAGAAGACTTGCGACACCATGAGCTGGGCCGTCGCTTTGGCAGAGGGTAGCTTGGGGAGAGGAATAAAGTGGGCGGATTTGGAAAACCGATCCACTACGGTCAGGATGGCAATGTTGCCATCAGACGGCAGGAGACCCTTGACAGAGTCCAGGGATATGTGAGACCAGGGACGATGAGGGACAGGCTTGAAGGAGACCAGTTGGGGCTTGCAGAGGAGTCTTGTTCTGTGCACAGATCGTGCATGTGGCGACGAACAAGAAGACGTCAGGAACCATGCTAGGCCACTAGAAGCTTTGTCACACAAAGGCCAGGGTCCGATGGGAGCCCCGGTGGCAGGCAAGCCTGGAGGAGTGGGCCCACTCAAGGACCGAGGAGTGGACCGCGTTAGGAACGAACATCAGTTTATCTGCCCCCCCCCCCTGGGAATGCTGCACCTCACGAACATGCTTCCCTATTCCCCAGCTGAGTGCCGTCGCCAGGCACAAGGTGGGAAGGATGGTCTCGGGTTCCAGGGTTGTAGCCGTGGCGCTATAGAGGCGTGACAGCGCATCTGGCTTGACATTCTTTGATCCTGGCCGGTATGGGAGGGAGAAGTTGAACTGGGTGAACAGCAGGGGCCACCTAGCTTGCCTGGAATTGACGCGATTGTCGGTGTGGAGATATTCCAAGTTCTTGTGGTCGGTTCACATAATGAATGGATGTTCTGCCCCCTCCAGCCAGTGCCTCCATTTCTTCAATGCCATCTTCACCGTGAGAAGCTCACAATTCCCCACATCGTAGTTCCTCTCCGTGGCGTTGAGGCGGTGGGAGAAGGTGGCGCAGGGGGTTAACTTGAGGTCCAGGGCAGAACACTGAGACAGGACAATCCCCACTCTGAACCATCTGCCTCCACCACGAACTGGCGGGATGAGTCAGGATGAAAAAAGATGGGAGCTGTGGTGAAGCGGTGTTTGAGATCCCAGAACGCCCGGTCAGCAGCTGAGGACCATGTGAATGGAACCTTGGGAGAGGTGAGTGCAAACAGGGGGGAAGCCAGGGTGCTGTAAGCCTGGATAAAACGGTGATAAAAGTTGGTGTATCCCAGGGTACGTTGCAGCTGCACCCTGGACATAGGCTGAGGCCAATCCACCACCACTCTCACCTTCCCAGTATCCATCTGTACACTCCCTGCAGCGTTGATGTCGCCCAGAAAGGGGATGGTGGAGTGATGGAATTGGAGCTGGAGAACCTGCAGTATGTGAAGCACGTGTTCTTGGGTGGAGTGGGAGAAGACAAAGATGTCATTGAGGTAAACGAAGACGAACAAGTTCAACATGTCGCTGGGAACATCATTAACCAGAGCCTGGAACACAGCAGGGGCATTGGTACGATCAAATGGCATGGCCAGATACTCGTAATAACCGCTGGGCGTGTTGAAGGCAGTCTTCCACTTGTCCCCTTCCTGTATCTGCACCAGGTGGTAGGCGTTTCGTAGGTCCAACTTGGAAAACAAGGTGGCCCCCTGGAGCAGCTCAAAGGCAGAGGAGTTGAGTGGTAGAGGGTAGTGGTTCTTCACCATGATGTCGTTGAGACCTCAGTAGTCGATGCACGGGCGCAGGGTTTTGTCCTTCTCCACAAAAAACCCTTCACCGGCGGGGGAGGCAGAAGGATGGATGAACCCTGCAGCTAGAGAGTCCTCAATGTAGGTCTCCATAGCCTTGGTCTCCAAACCTGACAGAGAGTACAGTCATCACCGGGGCGGAGTGGTGCCTGGGAGAAGGTCAATCCCACAGTCATAATGTCGGTGCGGCGGAAGCAAGGTGGCCCGATCCTTACTGAACACCTCTCAGAGGTCCTGGTACTCTGCAGGAATGGCGGAGAGGTTCGGGCAATTTCCGAACCCCCAGGAAGACGTCCTGGGGCAGGCTGCACAGGCTTCCGGCAATGGACGTGGCAGAACGGGCTCCAGCCCATGATGGCATCAGCAGACCCGTCAATGAGGTGATTGTGTCGTTGGAGCCAGAAGAATCCCAATACCACAGAAACCTGAGGAGACTTAATGAGCAGGAATTGAATCGTCTCGCTGTGGTTCCCTGACACACGAAAGATGATGGGGGTGGTAATGTGGGTGACCTGCACCTGTCCAGCGCTCTAACGTCCATGGGAATGGAGAGGAGCTGAGTGGAGATGTTCAGCTCGAAAGCTAGTGTACTGTCCATAAAGCTCTCATCGACCCCAGAGTCGATGAGTACCCGGAGATATTTCGACTGGTTCCCCACAGCAACATGGCATGAAAAATTATGCGAGTAAGGGGAGAGGAACAGTTCTGCGTAAAGCCCACCAGAGTACTCGCTCCTACCGGTGAGCCTGGTCTTTTAGTGGACAGGTGGAGACGAAATAACCAGGCCCCCAATACAGGAAACTATTAGTGTGAAGCCTGTATAGCCATTCAGCTGGAGACAGCCTAGCTCTGCCTTGTTGCATAGTCTTGGTTAGAGGTGAATCGCATTCTTTGGAGGAACTCGGGTAGCCTTGGAGTCTCTCTGCAACAGACGACGGGGACTTCTGGGATGTCTCGGAGGTGAGGTGGAATCGACTCCTTTGTTCCCGTAGTCGCCCATCGATCAGAATGGTCAAGGCGATGAGCGAGTCGGAATCAGTCGCGAGTTCCCGGGCTGCAAGCTTGTCCTTTACTTCCTCCGATACTCCGTGCAGGAACATGTCGAACAGAGCTTCTGTGTTCCAGGCACTATCAGCTGCCAATGTGCTGAAATCCACCGCATAGTCTGCCTTACTGCGGGAGTCTTGCTGAAGCAACTTTCGGGCAGCCTCTCTCCCGGACAATGGAGCCTCAAAAACTCTCTTTACCTCTGCCATGAACTCCTCCAGACTGAAGCATATGGCCGACTGTTGTTCCCATACTGCCATAGCCCAGGCGAGAGCCCTCCCGGATATCAGCGTGATTAGGTACGCTATCTGAGAAAGGTCCAAGGGGAAGGAGGAGGGCTGCAGCTCGATGATGAGGGAACACTGAGCGAGAAACGCCCAACAGGTGCTCGACTCTCCATCGAAGCGTTCCGGGGGAAGTAAATGGGGTTTCCAGGAAACCGAGTTGACCGGGAGGCGTTAGGCTGCCTAACCTACAACCCACGTAATTACTCCAGCAATATATTCAACACTTGGTCATGGTGTTCGGCCAAGGTCTGGAACCCTTCCATGAGACCATGAAGCAACTCCTTCTGCCTTCCAATGGTGGCTCCTTGGGAGGAGATGGTGTTGCGGAGCTAGTAAGAGTCTGCTGGGTCAGTCTTGGCCAGTTCATACTATCACGTTTCAGGTAAACCCCAGATGCAGACACTGTCAAAGTAACAGATGATTATGACTAATACAGGGGCAGGAAAAACAACAGGTCAAGGGAAGGCAGAGGTTAGTAATCCAGATAGGGTTCAAAAAGGTCCAGAACGGCAGGCAGTCTCAAGGCCAGGGCCGAAAAGTCAAAACCGGGAAAAACTAGAAAACAGGAATAGACAGGAGCAAGGGGAAAACCGCTGGTAGGTTTCACGAAACAAAACAAACTGGCAACAGACAAACTGAGAACACAGGTATAAATACACTGTGGATAATGGGGAAGATTGGTGAATACAATTGCCCACCATGTCGAACACAATTGCCAGTGTACCAACGCTGCATAAAACACACGCAGCCCAATTCAGATTTTTTCTTCACTAATTGGTCTTTTGACCAATCATATCTGTTCTGAAAAATTATTAAGACCAATTAGTGAAAATATATCAGAATTGGGCTGCCTGTGTAAACTCAGCCAGTGTGGCTCAGCATAAGACCATGTAGAACACACAGGAGGCTGCTGAGGGGAGGACGGCTCATAATAGTGGTCGGAAAGTGAATGGAATGGCATCAAACACATAGAAAACAGCTATTACCACGAGCCCATCCTCCCCAATTAAGGTGCCACCAACATTCTATGGTAGAACAGGGGTCTTCAACCCTGTATCTGGAGAGCTACCCTGTTGCAGGTTTTCACTCAAACCCCAGTTGTAACTAACCTCGTTCAGTTTATCAACCAGCTTAATTAATTAGAATCAGGTGTGCTAGATTAGGGTTGTAGTGAAAACCTACAGGACGGTAGCTCTCAAGGAACAGGGTTGAAGAGCCCTGATTTAGATAAATGATCAAATTAATATTAATATTTTCTATCAATCTTTGACATTTGTTCTGTCCTTATGGATTCACAGAAGATAGTTATAAGAGTTGTACAGGACTCTGTAGCATCCAGACATTCAGATATCCAAAGAATGTTTGTTTATTTGTCAAATTCTAAAATACAGGGGAGTGTACACTGGTTAATGCTAACTCAAGAGAACTGGGTATTCAACAACAATGTTTTGTTGTTTTCTCCCAAATTTCGTGGTATCCAATTGTTAGTAGTTACTTGTCTCTTGTCTCATCGCTACAACTCCCGTACGGGCTCGGGGGAGACGAAGGTTGAAAGCCATGCATCCTCTGAGCACACTCCGGTAAGGTTGGGGGGGGGGGGGGGATCTGTGCATATTTGTAAACAACAGCTGGTACACAAAATCTAAGGATCTCGCTAGATTTTGCTCGCCTGAAGTAGAGTATATTGGGGTAAATTGCAGGCCACACTACTTGCCTCGAGAGTTTTCAGCTATACTTGTCGTGGATGTTTATTTACCACCACAGACAGATGCTGGTACTAAGGCCACACTCAGTCAGCTGTATAAGGAAATAAGCAAACAGGAAACCAGTCACCCAGAGGCGGCGCTCCTAGTGGCCGGAGACTTTAATGCAGGGAAACTTAAATCAGTTCTACCAAATTTCCATCAACATCTTAAATGTGCAACCAGAGGGGGAAAAAATCTAAATCACCTGTACTCCACACAAAGAGACTCGTACTAAGCTCTCCCTCGCCCTCCAGTTGGTAAATCCGACCACAACTCTATCCTCCTGATTCCTGCCTACAAGCAAAAATTAAAGCAAGAAGCACCAGTGACTCAGTCTACAAAGAAAAATGGTCAGATGAAGCAGATGCTAAACTGCAGGACTGTTTTGCAATCACAGACTGGAACAAATTCCCGGGATTCTTCCAATGACATTGAGGAGCACACCACATCAGTCACTGGCTTTATCAATAAGTGCATTGAGGAGGTCGTCCCCACAGTGACTGTACGTACATACACCAATTAGAAGCAATGGATTACAGGCAACATTCGCACTAAGCTAAAGGATAGCGCTGCCGCTTCCGGGACTCTAACCCGGAAGCCTATAAGAAATCCTGCTATGCCCTGCGACGAACCATCAAACAGGCAAAGTGTCGATACAGGGCTAAGATTGAATCACACATACTACACCGGCTCCGACGCTCATCTTATGTGGGCTTGCAAACTATTACAGACTACAAAGGGAAGCACAGACGCGAGCTGCCCAGTGACACGAACCTATCAGACGAGCTAAATCACTTCTGTGCTCGCTTCGAGGCAAGCAACACTGAGGCATGCATGAGAGCATCAACTGTTCCGGACGACTGTGTGATTACGCTCTCCCTATCCGACGTGAGTAAGACCTTTAACTTCTTGATGCACCCATCCCGTTAGCGGGATAATTTTCATCAACACAACCTGAATTGCAGCGTGCCAAATTCAAATTAAATTACTAAATATATTTAATTTTCATGAAATCACAAGTGCAATAGAGCAAAACACAGCGTAGCTTGTTGTTAATCCACCTGGCGTGTCAGATTTCAATACAGCTTTTCGGCGAAAGCATAACAAGCGTTTATCTGTAACAACATCTCTCTCAGTAGACAAAATATTACAAACACCTAGCAGCCAAGTCGATTGGTCACGAAAGTCAGAAAAGCAATAGATTAAATAGCTTACCTTTGATGATCTTCGGATGTTTGTACTCACGAGACTCCCAGTTACACAATAAATGTTCCTTTTGTTCCATAAAGATGGTTTTATTTCCAAAATACCTCCATTTGTTTGGCGTGTTATGTTCAGAAATCCACAGGCTTGAGCGGTCACGACATGGCAGACCAAAATTCCAAATAGTATCCGTAATGTCCATAGAAACATGTCAAACGTTTTTTATAATCAATCCTCAGGTTGTTTTTAAAATATATAATCGATAATATATCAACTGGGACTGTCACTTTTTTAATAGGAGAGGGAGAGACAATGGCTGCGCCACTCTGTTGCGCAAGCAAAACTCTGCGAACACCCAGCTATCCACTGACGCGATGTTATCTTTCTCGCTCTTTTTTCAATATAAAAGCCTGAAACTATGTCTGAAGACTGTTGACACCTTGAGGAAGCGATAGGAAAAGGAATCTGGTTGATATCCCTTTAAATGGAGGCAAGGCATCCAATGGAACAGAGAGCTTTCAGGAAAAACAGCACTTCCTGGTTTGATTTTCCTCAGGTTTTCGCCTGCAATATCAATTATTTTATACTCACAGACAATATTTTGCATATTCTAGTTTCTGGGCCTGAGAAGTAGGCAGTTTCAAATGGGTACGTGTTTTAGCCAAAAACGAAAATCCTGCCCCCTTCACTCAAGAAGTTAAACAGGTCAACATTCACAAGGCTGCAGGGCCAGACAGATTACCAGGACTTGTGCTCCGGGCATGTGCTGACCAACTGGTAGGTGTCTTCACTGACATTTTCAACATGTCCCTGATTGAGTCTGTAATACCAACATGTTTCAAGCAGACCACCATAGTCCCTGTGCCCAAGAACACAAAGGCAACCTGCCTAAATGACTACAGACCCGTAGCACTCACATCCGTATCCATGAAGTGCTTTGAAAGGTTGGTAATGACCAACATCAAAACCATTATCCCATTATCCCAGAAACCCTAGACCCACTCCAATTTGCATAACACCCAAACAGATCCACAGATGATACAATCTCTATTCCACTGCCCTTTCCCACCTGTACAAAAGGAACACTTATGTGAGAATGCTATTAATTGACTACAGCTCAGCGTTCAACACCATAGTACCCTCAAAGCTCATCACTAAGCTAAGGATCCTGGGACTAAACACCTCCCTCTGCAACTGGATCCTGGACTTCCTGATGGGCCGCCCCCAGGTGCTGAGGGTAGGTAGCAACACATCTGCCACGCTGATCCTCAACACTGGAGCTCCCCAGGGGTGCGGGCTAAGTCCCCTCCTGTACTCCCTGTTTACCCATGACTGCATGGCCAGGCACGACTCTAATACCATCATTAAGTTTGCAGATGACACGACAGTGATCACCGACAACGATGAGATAGCCTATAGGGAGGAGGTCAGAGACCTGGCCTGGTGGTGCCAGAATAACAACCTATCCCTCAACGTAACCTAGTCTAAGGAGCTAATTGTGGACTACAGGAAAAAGAGGACCGAGCACACCCCCATTCTCATCGACGGGGCTTTAGTGGAGCTGGTTGAGAGCTTCAAGTTCTGTGGTGTCCACATCAACAACAAACTCGAATGGTCCAAACACACCAAGACAGTCACGAAGAGGGCACGACAAAGCCTATTCCCCCTCAGGAAACTAAAAAGATTTGGCATGGGTCCTGAGATCCTCAAAAGGTTCTACAGCTGCAACATCGAGAGCATCACTGCCTGGTACAGCAATTGCTCGGCCTCTGACCACAAGGCACTGCAGAGAATAGTGCGTATGGCCCAGTACATCACTGGGGCTAAGCTCCCTGCCATCCAGGACCTCTAAAAATTGTCAAAAACCCCAGCCAGCCTAGTCATAGACTGTTCTCTCCACTACCGCATGGCAAGCGGTACCAGAGTTCCAAATCTAGGACAAAAAGGCTCAGCAGTTTTTACCCACAAGCCATAAGACTCCTGATCAGGTAATCAAATGGCTACCCAGACTGTTTGCATTGTGTGCCCCCCAACCCCTCTTTTTACTCTGCTGCTACTCTCTGTTTACAAATATATTGTCACTTTAACCATATCTACATGTACATACTACCTCAATCATCCTGACTAACAGCTACTGTTATAGCCTCGCTACTGTATATAGCCTGTCTTTTTACTGTTGTTTTATTTCTTGACCTACCTATTGTTCACCTAATACCTTTTTTTGTGCAATTGGTTAGAGCCTGTAAGTAAGCATTTCACTGTAAGGTCTACACCTGTTGTATCCGGCGCACATGACAAATACACTTTGATCTGATTTGATCAGACTGTACAAATAAGCCTAGGTATGAATGCAGACAGTATCTACCTACAGCCATGTCTATCAGGCATGCTTAAGCAAATATTTGCATAGTAAAACCATCTTCAGTTTTAGAGATTTACGACAGTAAATTGTTGTATTATTGTTTCTCCTCACTGTTTGCTAGTAAAGTTAGCTAGCTAGCTTGCTGGTTATGCAACACTTGTTATTTACATCTGTTTGGAATCTTATCTTGCGTCATGCCTATAATTTTGTGAGATTGAAATGCATCCGCGGTAGTGGGGGCTGCTGAGGGGAGAACGGCTCATAATAATGGCTAGAACGGAGCCAATGGACCATGTGCTCGTGGCCATTACTACGAGCCTGTCTTCCCCAATTAAGGTGCCACCAACCTCCTGTGATCCACGGTCATAATCAGAACCGATGTGAACCTTCTTCAGTTATGTTACATACATTTATATTACAATTATTTACAGTTGCTGATGTTACACATGTTTGCAAAAAAGTTACAAATGTGAGGCATGGTGCATAACAAGTTAGTAACAAGCCAACCTCAGTTGTGTGTTAACGTTTGCTGGTAAACCTATCTTAGGTGGGGGCGCTAGAGAGCAAGCCATGAAGTAGGTCATGTTTTTCTGTGCTCCTGCTTAAATTGCATTTATTTAATACTTTCTTTGCGCTTTGACCCAAAAAAAGAACTAGAAAACACAGACTTTGAATGATGTGGTTTACTTTGTTCAACTTTTGTTTTTGTTGTAATGCGTGAATGGCGCATAACCTGCAAAAGTACAAGTTCAGCAGAGTCAATGACAAATGAGGAAACACTAGGCCCAAGATGAGGACCTCGAGTTCTTCAACAAGTGGGAACAGCAGCTCCTCCCCTCGACTAGGCGAAAAAATGAACACAGAGGATTTGAAGGCCCGAAGATTTTTGCTGCCCTCAGAGCAGACATTTTCTCTATACTCAAGTTGGAACTCAAGGAGGTGCTCAGTGAGGACTTTAATTTTATTAAGTTGGAGTTACAAGCAGTCAACAATGAACTCGCAAAGCATACAGCAAAGGTTCATACTGAACTGGATACAGTTAAGAAAACTGTCTCCGGCATGGAACAAAAGCTTGTCAACATGCTCAGGCGACACGCCAAAGCTGCAAACCACGATTAAGAAGCTCGAAACTGATGGGGCTAGCCTTGAGGACCAATGCATACATTTACAGGCTTATATGTGAAGATCCAATATCAGGCTCATGGGGGTAGCTGAGGACCCAGGCTCAAGTTCTTCATCAATCTCAAAGTTATTGAAGGAGGCCCTAAAATTGGATAAAGACGTCCTTGTAGACCACTCACGTTGGGGCTCACAAGCAAGAAAGCCTGGCGGAAACCCTCTCGTCGTTGTTGCTAAACTACACAATTATCAGGATTGTATTGATGTTCTTCCGTTTGCCAGAGAATATTGCCCACTTCGATGCAACGGAGTTCCCATCTCTTTCTTCCCAGACTATGCCGACAGCGTTGCTCTTGACCGTGCCGCTTTCAACGATATCAAGAGTCTGCTACGTGGACGGACCTACGTTCGGTATGGTGTGGCTTTTCCTGCCTGGCTTCGTATAACATACTGTATTTTCCAAGACATCCATAAGGCAATGGCCTTCGTAAAGGTGAACATTCTACAGAGGTCGGACGAAGCAAATGGCTGAATGTTCACCTATTTGGCGATTAGGGTAATGGACGAATGTGTCTACCACTGCTGACCCAGTCTCTCTTTTGTAGATACTGTATAGCTTTGCCAGTGGTATCAGTTGATATTGTTATAATTAGGTCATGTTAGTGCCTTAGTTCTGGTGAGATAATTCTCTCTTTGGTTTATCCTTTTATTTTATTACCATGAAGTGGCTCGTTTCTATTGATCGACGGTACCCACATCCAGGGTAGATACAGCTCAGGTCTATTATTAGGTTACGTAATTTCTTTAAACACGTTGCTGTTAACTTAGTGGTATTGCTGTAAGATATGATATATAAAATGTTTTATACTTTCTTTTAAAACAGCCTAGTTTTGAGTTGTAAGTATTTCTTATTTATTATGTGCAACTTTTTTTTTTAAATCCTTCACTATTTCAGCAGGGCTCTCTACTCGATAGGTTTAGTGTTCCCCACTACAAGCACAATGTGTGGATATTGTCAGCGGACCCAGTACTTTGAGGTTGCTCTAAAGCGGAAAGGTGGAATAAACGAGTCAGGAGCAGGTTTTTTTAATTGAACAATGTTCTCTTTTGAGGTACTTCTTTCATCTTAAACACTCCAACATAATCAAGGATGCTTTCCCAAGGAAAACAAATTTTTTTCTCAAGAACAAGGAACATAAGGAGAGTATCTTTAAACTATATCATAAATCACAGGTGTGTCACCGCCTTCTCTATCCGTCCGTGGAGAGCTCCCTTCAAGTGGTCATACAGATCCATGGTGACCATTCCCAAGAGGTGGTGTCCCCTTCTTCTCCCTTCCAAAAGGTATGTCCTCTCCTTTGTAGAAGCAAACACTCTTTTCTTTCTTCCTCTTCTGCTGGTTCCCTCCTCTCTCTTGTTGGGGAAAGAGAATCGCTCAGCTGTGCTTACAGTGCCTTGCGAAAGTATTCGGCCCCCTTGAACTTTGCAACCTTTTGCCACATTTCAGGCTTCAAACATAAAGATATAAAACTGTATTTTTTTGTGAAGAATCAACAACAAGTGGGACATAATCATGAAGTGGAAGGACATTTATTGGATATTTCAAACTTTTTTAACAAATCAAAAACTGAAAAATTGGGCGTGTAAAATTATTCAGCCCCCTTAAGTTAATACTTTGTAGCGCCACCTTTTGCTGCGATTACAGCTGTAAGTTGCTTGGGGTATGTCTCTATCAGTTTTGCACATCGAGAGACTGACAATTTTTCCCATTCCTCTTTGCAAAACAGCTCGAGCTCAGTGAGGTTGGATGGAGAGCATTTGTGAACAGCAGTTTTCAGTTCTTTCCACAGATTCTCGATTGGATTCAGGTCTGGACTTTGACTTGGCCATTCTAACACCTGGACATGTATATTTTTGAACCATTCCATTGTAGATTTTGCTTTATGTTTTGGATCATTGTCTTGTTGGAAGACAAATCTCCGTCCCAGTCTCAGGTCTTTTGCAGACTCCGTCAGGTTTTCTTCCAGAATGGTCCTGTATTTGGCTCCATCCATCTTTCCCATCAATTTTAACCATCTTCCCTGTCCCTGCTGAAGAAAAGCAGGCCCAAAGCATGATGCTGCCACCACCATGTTTGACAGTGGGGATGGTGTGTTCAGGGTGATGAGCTGTGTTGCTTTTACGCCAAACATATAACGTTTTGCATTGTTGCCAAAAAGTTCAATTTTGGTTTCATCTGACCAGAGCACCTTCTTCCACATGTTTGGTGTGTCTCCCAGGTGGCTTGTGGCAAACTTTAAACAACACTTTTTATGGATATCTTTAAGAAATGGCTTTCTTCTTGCCACTCTTCCATAAAGGCCAGATTTGTGCAATATACGACTGATTGTTGTCCTATGGACAGAGTCTCCCACCTCAGCTGTAGATCTCTGCAGTTCATCCAGAGTGATCATGGGCCTCTTGGCTGCATCTCTGATCAGTCTTCTCCTTGTATGAGCTGAAAGTTTAGAGGGACGGCCAGGTCTTGGTAGATTTGCAGTGGTCTGATACTCCTTCCATTTCAATATTATAGCTTGCACAGTGCTCCTTGGGATGTTTAAAGCTTGGGAAATCTTTTTGTATCCAAATCCGGCTTTAAACTTCTTCACAACAGTATCTTGGACCTGCCTGGTGTGTTCCTTGTTCTTCATGATGCTCTCTGTGCTTTTAACGGACCTCTGAGACTATCACAGTGCAGGTGCATGTATACGGAGACTTGATTACACACAGGTGGATTGTATTTATCATCATTAGTCATTTAGGTCAACATTGGATCATTCAGAGATCCTCACTGAACTTCTGGAGAGAGTTTGCTGCACTGAAAGTAAAGGGGCTGAATAATTTTGCACGCCCAATTTTTCAGTTTTTGATTTGTTAAAAAAGTTTGAAATATCCAATAAATGTCGTTCCACTTCATGATTGTGTCCCACTTGTTGTTGATTCTTCACAAAAAAATACAGTTTTATATCTTTATGTTTGAAGCCTGAAATGTGGCAAAAGGTCGCAAAGTTCAAGGGGGCCGAATACTTTCGCAAGGCCCTGTAATTGCCTCTGATCACCTTGACTCACATGCCGGGCTGGGCTACTGTTCGTGGGAGCAGCCTGCCCTCTGGTGGTCCTTCCACAATATCTTTTCATGGGGATTAGCATTTACCTTGTTTTATTAGGTGACCAGGGTGGGTTTTCTTTTTCATACCAGACTTCAGAGTATTGTTTGTTTATGTTTTCTATTTTTCTTCAACTTTTATTTTTTATTTATTTGTTATTTTTGGAAAAATGTTTAATGGATCAGTTGTTGTAATCTGGGATCTATCCTTTTCTCACCTGAATTACATGGCTAGGCCTAATATCATGAGGGACAGCTGCTTGCTTGATCACTTTTATTAGCTGGAATGTTTAATCTTTAAATCATCCAGTGAAACGTAAAAGGGTTCTTTATCATTTAAATCACCTTAAAGTAGATATCGGCTTCAGGAGACACATCTCTGCACTTTCAACCACTCTTGTTTAAAAGGAGGGTAGATCGGTCAATCATATCGTTCCATTGTTCATTCTAAAACTGGAGGAGCAGCCATTTTAATTAGTAAAAACATACCGTTCGCAATGTCAAGTGTAGAGGCAGACTCAGCAGGCCGTTTCATTATTGTAGTAGGATGACTGTATAATACACCTGTTATCTTAGCTAACATTTATGCACCAAATTGGGATAACAATGTATTTTCTCGATTACCAAATATGGACACACACCACGTAATACTAGATGGTGATATGAATTGTGTACTGTCACCCAATCTGGATCGGGGCTCTCCTAAGGTATCATCTTAATCAAAGACAGTATCCACAATTCAGATATTTCTGAAGAGATTTGGCATATCTGATGTGTGGTTTTTCCACAATCCTCTCACTATTTCATAAGACCTTCTCATGAAAAGACTACTTTTTCCTAGACTATACATTTCTGCCACTTATCACAGAGTGTGATTACCAAGCTATAGTCATTTCGGATAATTCTACTCTTACTATGTGACTGCTGGTACTGCTGCTCACTCTGTGCACCAGTTAGGGAGTTCTACATCACCGGCCTCTCGGCGTCACTGAACTGTCCCATTACGCACACCTGGTTCCCATTCTTCACTGATTAGTAATTGTATATATATGTGCCCTCTGTTCACCATTGTCTTGTCGGTTATTGTTCTCATGTCTGTTGATCTTGTAAGAACCTGTGTTTTGGCTTTTGTGGTGCATGTATTGTGTACTTGTTATTATGGGTCTCGTTAGATGTTTAATCTTGCTCTTTGGGTTACATTCCTGTGTTTTTGTATACATGTTTGTTTTGGGCTTCGTCCCTGTGCCTTTCATGGCATGTTTTTTTGGAGAGTATTAAAACCTCCTATTACATATTCCTGCACCTGTCTCCAATCATTTATACACTGTGACACTAAAACTACTTATTGTAGTGAGGTGCGTACTGGCGGCAGAGAAGTCAGGCACAGGTGTCAGGTTCGTCATAAGGAGTAGACCAAGATGCGTGGTATGTTTCCATCCTTTTATTTTGGAAATAAACTTCAAAGAACAACAAAACAAACAAACGTGACGCTAGACTAATGCTCACAGGCAACAATACATAGACAGATCCCACAAAGCACAATGGGAAAATGGCTACCTAAATATGATCCCCAATCTGAGACAACGACAAACACCTGCCATTGATTGGGAACCATATCAGGCCAACAGATATACAATTCCCCTCGATGACCCACCATAAATCACACCCCAACCCAGCCAACAGAGAGCTGTTTATTCTCTATGGTCAGAGCGGAAACTGATTTACAACGGCGTCATTTAATATCCATAAACCACCGTCAACAGAACAATACAATAAATGGGTCAAACAAAACCCGGTAAATACCAGCATACCGTGTATAAGCACTATGAGAAACAATTACTGACAAGGACATGGGGGGAACAGAGGGTTAAATACACATGTAATTGGAACCAGGTGTGATGGAAGACAAGACAAAACCAATAGAAAATGAGAAGTGGTCAGTGATGAAGGTCGGTGACTTTGAACACTGCCCGAACAAGGAGAGGGACCAACTTTGGCGGAAGTCATGACGCTTATACCAAAGACACAGTCCAGTTAAAGCCCTTGACGGCTTAACTCACTACTGATATCAGAAGAAACCTTTTGCTTTTAATAATCTCAAATGTAGCTATTTCTAAAGCTTAATCAAACCCCTGCTATGTCTCCTACAACAGTATGGGAATCTTATGGAAGGCTTATCTAAGGGGCCACATTTTCTTGTACAGAGGAAGATTAAGGAACTGAGTGCAATATTCAACGCCTAGGGGAATTTAATCTTGGATATGGCTTATTCACTCTTCATCTGCAGATTTACTAAAACAACATTTGACACTTCAGTCTGCTCTTCTTTCAACTCGACAAGCTGAACCTCTAATTAGTACATTTCAATACAAAGGTTACTATGGTGTTGAATGCTGAACCGTAGTCAATGAACAGCATTCTTATATAGGTATTCCTTTTGTCCAGATGGGATAGGGCAGGTGATGGCGATTGCATTGTCTGTGGACCTATTGGGCAGGTTAGCAAATTGCAGTGGATCTCGGGTGACAGGAAAGGTGGAGGTGATATGATCCTTGACTAGTCTCTCAAAGCACTTCATGATGACAAGTGAGTAGTACAGGGCGATTGTCATTTAGTAAAGTTACCATATGCCTTCTTGGATACAGGAACAATGGTGGCCACCTTGAAGCATGTGGGGACAGCAGACTGGGATATGGATTGATTTGAATATGTCTGTAAACACACCAGCCAGCTGGTCTGCACATGCTCTGAGGACGGACTAGGGATGCCGTCTGGGCTGGCAGCCTTGCGAGGGTTAACATGTTTAAATGTTTTACATCGGCCATGGAGAGTGGGCTGCATCGGTGTTACTATATTATCCTCAAAGTGGGCAAAGAAGGTGTTTGGTTATTCTGGAAGCAAGACATTGTTGTCCGTGACATGGCTGGTTTTCTTTATGTAGTCCAAGATTGTCTGTAGATCCTATACTGACATTTCTATTGTTTGATTGCCTTGGAGGGAATAACTACACTGTTTGTATTTGGTCATATTCCCGATCACCTTTCCATGGTTAAATGCGATGGTTCGCGCTTTCAGTTTTGCACGAATGTTGCCATCAATCGACAGTTTCTGGTTAGGGTAGGTTTTAATGGTCACATTGGGTATAACATCTCCTATGCCCATCTCACTTGCCTGGAGTTGAGGTGCTTGGCGGTGCAGAGATACTCCAGGTTTTTGTGGTCGGTCCACACAACGAACGGATGTTCCGCCCCTTCTAGCCAGTACCTCCATTCCTCCATTCGCTCTCGTCGACCCCAGAGTCAATGAGGACCCGGACAGATTTGGACTGATTTCCCCACAGCAGAATGACATGAAAAGTGATGCAAGTAAGGGAAGCAGGAAAGTTCTCCATATGACCCACCAGAGTACTTGCTCCTACCGGTGAGCCTGATCTTTTACAAGGGCAAGAGGACACAAAATGATCAAAAGTCCTGCAATACAGACAGCTCCATGTGTTGATCCTGTGTTGCCGTTCCGCTTGTTGAATGTTTTATCCTTTTAAGCTTGGAAAAGAGACCCTTACACCCAGATGGACCACACACCCACTCCACTGAATAGCAGGCTAGTGATTGCTTTGCAATGCTTGCAGTTAGTTACCGATTCCTTCCAAACCAGTCATTGTTGAATTTGCGATTTCCAACTTCTTGTGTAATGTTTTTGTCCAATGGCTGATGAGCACCGATACATTTTGTCTATAATTTCTCTCTTCATTATTTCTCTTCAATGACAAAGATTGAAAAGGATTGTCTACTTGATTCATGATGATGACTGCTAGCTTGCTAGCTAAGATTTTGAAAGTATGATGTTGACATGATCAGTCTATAATAATATAATATAACGTGATTTGATGTAATTTTATCTGTGGCCAAAGACCTTGAGCCTTCTTGGATAGGCACTTCTAATGTAACTCTATGGCAGCACCCAAGGGGCTTGAATTTTCGAGCTCTACCTGTAGATTTTGTGGTGACGTAGTGTCTCGTGAGTGACAGAACACTTAGCCAATCACGGCGCAACTAGAGACCATTACCAACCCCTACGCTCCGTATTTTCCGCTGTCTTCCCCTCCACCACAGAAAGCACTGAGCTTGGCTGAAATACATGCATTTTGGAGCTGCCTTACTCAAGAAAGCAAAAGAGACCAAGTTTGTATGTGGCTTTATGAACTCAATGCTAAAAAATTATTTTTTTACATTGTTTGCAAACTGATATGTGACACGTATTGATGCCAAAATAACATGCAAAACAGGCACAATTTTGTTTTTTATGACGGGTCGTCACTGAAGGGGCCAATTTATAACCATCCCTTCCCTGATAGAAACAGCCCTGTACCATGGGTTTGTTTACCCAAGTGAGGTACTGCGACATCAGTCCAGACATTGTGAAGGAATTCACCAAACATGACAAGGACCCTGGGAAATGGACAAAGTGGTACAAAGGCATAAATGCCATCAGTAAATCTGAATCCAACATAGAAAGCGTTAATTTCCAACGTCTATGTCCAGAAATATTATTGAATCCAGATCTATTTATTGATATTCTGATTTCAGAATATTGGCTTGCATTTATTTTACACTACACTATTTATAGGTCTCTAGTGAGAACTAACATGACAACAGTTATCAACTAATGTTGCTACCCAATAATTATCACATTTTTTTATAAATCGCTCATTTGAAATAAGTAACTTTGAAGAAGCACCAGTTGTTATCATGTTAGTTATCAGCAAAAACAGAAATCATTGTTATGCAGAATGAAAATGTTGGATTATTCTCATTTAAACATTCACCTTTAACACCCACTAAATCTGCTCCTGTGTTTTACAGTTGCCAACCCAGATTTCATGCAGCCCATCTCAGAAATAGTCGATGAGGTTATAATGAACTGTCCAATAGATGTCAGAAGACCTCCATGTAATGTACAATTTCAACACAGTGCATTCGACAGAGTGGTTTAATAGGGAGATGCATATCTTTCAAGTTTAACCATTCGAGAAGGAATATATATATTTTTTTATGTCAGACTTGCTTGACAATACATTTAGTACAATCATTAATTGAATGTCGTGTTGAATTTAAGTGTGGATTGAGAATAGTTGTTAATATTTTGTCCACCAGGTGTCAGTGTGTACCTTGTTGACTTACTGGCAGATGCATGTTGGCCTTGGTTGGAAGTAAGGAAGGCTCCCAGACTTGAACACACAAGCTGACTGAGTCAATGGCCATTTCAGTTCACTTTCTACTCTTCATGATAGCTTAATCTCTTGGCATTTCGCTTGGATAATACCAACACAACATCAAACTCTTCTAACACAGAAGGAGTGAACATTATCTTGCTCTCATGTATTGTATATTTTTATGATCCCGTGCCAGTCATTTGCATATCAAATTAAAACATAATTTACAAGAGGAAGACCTGTGTTATAATACTAGAAGAGTCACTGCATCTCTGCAAGGCAACAAAAACAAACAAATATAAAAATCAACAAAAATAGGGATTATATCTTGTGATCAAACCTGGTAAACAAATCATTATGCAGAAACGAACAATAGAAAATAAAACATTTACAAAAAAACACTGAAACATTGAGACAAGTTAATGAACTTGTAATAGCCCAGTGAGCTAACTGCCTGAACAAAAATCCTGATAATCTTCCGGACAATTTAATACATTTAACAATTCATTGACCATCGTAGCTAACAAGCAGCAGAGTCATAACATCTGAGGTGGACTATAAGCCCAAATTGAAAGGAGGTCATCTGCAGTAAAACGTTCTGCTGCTGGGCTTTCATCTCCTCTGACACTGGTAGTTAATGGCTTCAGAAAGGCAAAAACATGATTGGAAAGAGGGATGAAGGAAGGAGAAGGATGAAAAATAAAGGGAGAGAGGAACTTTTTTTATTCCAACCCATCCCAATCTAAACAACAGGATACATTTCCTCCCAAAGCCTCCAAAGTTCGTTAACAAAGGATTTAACCTCTCGACCTGTAATGACGAAGGATCGCTGGTTGATCCCCTATTATCGCTGGGCGTTAATATTTAATTTGGGTCAAATGAGCGGGTCCGGTTATCCCTGAGCCTTGTCATCTCTCTCTGTCTCTCTCTGTCTCTGTGTTTGGTTAATGATCACGTTCTGAGACCTGACTTGCATAGCCTTTAAACATAAGACATCAGAAACTTTTTTTCTTCACTTCTGTCTCTTGATTATTGTGTGTTTAGCAGCGTTGGGATCAATTCCATTTCCATTCAGAAAGTAAACCCAATTCCACATTTTCCTAATTGAAAAGCATTTGAGAATTGTAATTGTAATTTCACTATACTTCCTGAACTGGAATTTAAATGGATTTTGACTGCAACCCTGGTGAAGCCAGATTGGATAGTTCCTGGTGAATGAAGGGGTTGTCATTGTTTTGATGTGCTAGAAAACTGCTGCCCTATAATAGTGTTGTACCTGACACATAGCAGAATATTGTCCTGTCTGGCAGTTCCACCATGTTCAGAGACTTTGGCCGGCGGCTGCAGAGGGACCTGAAGTAGTCGGTAGACGCCCGGTCAAACTGACTGAGGAGCTCAGTGGAGAGAGGATAAAGGTGTGTGTATCTGTTTGGAAGGATAAAGGTGTGTGTGTGTGTGTGTGTGCTTTCCCTCCAACTCCTATGGTCATTGTCATGTTTGGCTTAACAATGACTAAAGGAGTTGGCAATACAGATCTGACATTGTCCAGGCTATTGGGATGCAGGGTAGAAACTGGGCTCGGGATGGATGGTAATCTGTATTCTTTTTCATGTTGTTTTCAGCCCATGGAGGCCTGGGTGGTTACACATGCCGCGCTGCACCATGTGGTTTGGAGGATTCATGCTGGCCTCTACAGTAAGACTACACACAGTCTACATGCGCACACACACAAACACACACACACACACACAGAGTACGCAACCACACATGTACGCATGCACACAGATAGACACTACATTTTTTACATGGTCATAATCATTAATTTGATTTGGGAGTAGGTTAATTGGAAAGTTAACAAGTTTAACAAAACTGTTTTTATTATCATATTTACTATTACAATTGTCTACTGTAGTAATGTCTGCATTGAACCTCTGTCTAATGTAGTAATGTCTGTATAGAACCCCTGTCTACTGTAGTAACATTGCTCGTCCATGCATGACATTGATCTAAAATTGACCCTAGAAATAGTACTGTTGGGAGATCTGGTCAGTCAATTACTAATATTATTTTTTTTGTGTGAATTTTTACCCCTTTTTCTCCACAATTTCGTGGTATCCAATTGTTGTAGTTGCTACTATCTTGTCTCATCGCTACAACTCCCGTACGGGCTCAGGAGAGATGAAGGTTGAAAGTCATGCGTTCTCCGATACACAACCCAACCAGCCGCACTGCTTCTTAACACAGCGCACATCCAACCCAGAAGCCTGCCGCACCAATGTGCCAGAGGAAACACCATGTACCTGGCAACCTTGGTTAGCGCGCACTGCACCTGGCCCGCCACAGGAGTCACTGGTGCGCGATGAGGCAAGGACATCCCTACTGACCAAGCCCTCCCTAACCCGGACAACGCTAGGCCAATTGTGCGTCGCCCCACGGACCTCCCGGTCGCGGCCGGTTACGACAGAGCCTGGGCTCGAACCCAGAGTCTCTGATGGCACAGCTGGTGCTGCAGTACAGTGCCCTTAACCACTGCACCACCCAGGAGGCACTCTTAGTAAAATAATTTATCTTCAACTCGCAATCTGTGGATTGTATTCGATTAGATAGATTGAAATTGTATGTTAAACATCACAGCATAGTTGAAAGATATATGGTGCGTAGAAATCTGAAGAGGGTGGCCAGCAGAGATAGGTGGGATGGGCTGAGGGAAGCTGGGGATGGGCTGAGGGAAGCTGAGGATGGGCTCAGGGAAGCTGAGGATGGGCTGAGGGAAGCTGAGGATGGGCTCAGGGAAGCTGAGGATGGGCTGAGGGAAGCTGAGGATGGGCTCAGGGAAGCTGAGGATGGGCTGAGGGAAGCTGAGGATGGGCTCAGGGAAGCTGAGGATGGGCTGAGGGAAGCTGAGGATGGGCTCAGGGAAGCTGAGGATGGGCTGAGGGAAGCTGAGGATGGGCTCAGGGAAGCTGAGGATGGGCTGAGGAAGCTGAGGATGGGCTGAGGAAGCTGAGGATGGGCTGAGGAAGCTGAGGATGGGTTCAGGGAAGCTGAGGATGGGCTGAGGAAGCTGAGGATGGGCTGAGGGAAGCTGAGGATGGGCTCAGGGAAGCTGAGGATGGGCTGAGGGAAGCTGAGGATGGGCTGAGGGAAGCTGAGGATGGGCTGAGGGAAGCTGGGGATGGGCTGAGGGAAGCTGAGGATGGGCTCAGGGAAGCTGAGGATGGGCTGAGGGAAGCTGAGGATGGGCTGAGGGAAGCTGAGGATGGGCTCAGGGAAGCTGAGGGTTGTGGATCTAGAGACAAGTGGGAGTGGAGTTACTGGGCGGGGGATAGAATGACGGTCAAATATAAAAGTATAAAAAATAAAGTTAAAACATGACAAAAGTATGTTTGAATGACCCATGACCCAATGACCCAATACCCATCTTAAATAAGCATGCCCCATTCAAGAAATTTAGAACCAGGAACAGATATAGCCCTAGGTTCTCTCCAGACTTGACTGCCCTTAACCAACACAAAAACATCCCATGGCGTTCTGCATTAGCATCGAACAGCCCTCGTGATATGCAACTTTTCAGGGAAGCAATATACACAGGCAGTTAGAAAAGCCAAGGCTTCCTGCAACACAAACTCAAAAAAGTTCTGGGACACTGTAAAGTCCATGGAGAATAAGAACACCTCCTCCCAGCTGCCCACTGCACTGAGGATAGGAAACACAGTCACCACCGATAAATCCACTATAATTGAGAATTTCAATAAGCATTTTTTTTTTTACAGCTGGCCATGCTTTCCAGCTGGCTACCCCTACCCCGGGCAAAAGCACTGTACCCCCCCACAGCAACTCGCCCAAGCCTTCCCATTTCTCCTTCTCCCAAATCCAGTCAGCTGATGTTCTGAAAGAGCTGCTAAATCTGGACCCCTACAAATCAGCCGTGCTAGACAATCTGGACCCTTTCTTTCTAAAATTATCTGCCAAAATTGTTGCAAACCCTATTACTAGCCCATTCCACCTCTCTTTCGTGTCGTCAGAGATTCCCAAAGATTGGAAAGCAGCAGAGGCCATCCCCCTCTTCAAAGTGGGGGACACTCTTGACAAAACCTGCTACAGACCTACGGTATATCTATCCTACCCTGCCTTTCTAAGGTCTTCGAAAGCCAAGTCAACAAACAGATTACCGACCATTTTGAATCCCACCATACCTTCTCCGCTATGCAATCTGGTTTCAGAGCTGGTCATGGGTGCACCTCAGCCACGCTCAAGGTCCTAAAAGATATCTTAACCGCCATCGATAAGAAACAATACTGTGCAGCCGTATTCATTGATGTGGCCAAGGCTTTCGACTCTGTCAATCACCACATCCTCATCGGTAGACTCGATAGCCTTGGTTTCTCAAATGATTGCCTCGCCTGGTTCACCAACTACTTCTCTGATAGAGTTCAGTGTGTCAAATCGGAGGGCCTGTTGACCGGGCCTCTGGCAGTCTCTATGGGGGTGCCTCAGGGTTCAATTCTTGGACCGACTCTCTTCTCTGTATACATCAATGATGTCGCTCTTTCTGCTGGTGAGTCTCTGATCCACCTCTACGCAGACGACACCATTCGGTATACTTCTGGCCCTTCTTTGGACACTGTGTTAACAACCCTCCAGATGAGCTTCAATACCATACAAATCTCCTTCCGTGGCCTCCAATTGCTCTTAAATACAAGTAAAACTAAATGCATGCTCTTCCACTGATCGCTGCCTGTTCTGACTTAGAATATGTGGTCAACTACAAATACCTAGGCGTCTGTTTAGACTGTAAACTCTCCTTCCAGACTCACATCAAACATCTCCAATCCAAAGTTAAATCTAGAATTGGCTTCCTATTTTGTAACAAAGCATCCTTCACTCATGCTGCCAAACATACCCTTGTAAAACTGACCATCCTACCGATCCTCGACTTCGGCGATGTCATTTACAAAATAGCCTCCAATACCCTACTCAATAAATTGGATGCAGTCTATCACAGTGCCATCTGTTTTGTCACCAAAGCCCCATATACTACCCACCACTGCGACCTGTACACTCTTGTTGGCTGGCCCTCGCTTCATACTCGTCGCCAAACCCATTGGCTCCAGGTCATCTACAAGACCCTGCTCGGAAAAGTCCCCCCTTATCTCAGCTCGCTGGTCACCAAAGCAGCAGGTATATCTCTCTGGTCACCCCCAAAACAAATGATTCCTTTGGCCGCCTCTCCTTCCAGTTTTCTGCTGCCAATGACTTGAACGAACTACAAAAATCTCTGAAACTGGAAACACTTATCTCCCTCACTAGCTTAAAGCACCAGCTGTCAGAGCAGTTCACAGATTACTGCACTTGTACATTGCCCATCTATAATTTAGCCCAAACAACTACCTCTCCCCCTACTGTATTCATTTATTTTGCTCCTTTGCACCCCATTATTTCTATCTCTACTTTCCACATTTTTCCACTGCAAATCTACCATTCCAGTGTTTTACTTGCTATATTGTATTTACTTCGCCACCATGGCCTTTTTTGCCTTTACCTCCCTTATCTCACCTTATTTGCTCACATATGTATATAGACTTATTTTTCTACTGTATTATTGACTGTATGTTTGTTTTACTCCATGTGTAACTCTGTGTTGTTGTATGTATCCAACTGCTTTGCTTTATCTTGACCAGGTTCCAATTGTAAATGAGAACTTGTTCTCAACTTGCCTACCTGGTTAAATAAAGTTGAATAAAACATTTTTTTTTAAATGACACTGAGGGACAGTGTTTTTACAGCTAATGCTGGTTTGCCTGAGGATGATGCTGTGCAGGTGTTTGTACACATGCATATACACACAAAGTCATTAAAATAAAATACACACACACACACACACACACACACACATGTAAATAGTGCCATACATGCACTCAAACATATTCAGTTGGCCTTGCTGTTATGATTTTTGTTGTACTTCATGTCTTTCGTTTTTGGCATTGTTTTCTGTTTGGGCCGGTGGCTGATGGATCGCTGGTTCGGATCCCTGTTTGCTCGTCTATGTTTACATATTCATAGTTCCATTCCTTTACTAGATTTGTGTGTGTTGGGTATACTGAATGCTGTGTAATTGATAGATTTTACTTGTTAGATATTACTGCACTGTTGGAGCTAGAAGCATTTTGCTACACCCACAATAACACGTGTTAAACACGTATATGTGACCAATAAAATTGGATGTGATTTGATTTTATAGAATCGCTGTCTACTGTAGTAATGTCTGTATAGAACCACTGTCTAATGTAATAATGTCTGCATAGAACTACTGTCTACTGTAGTAGTAGACAGTGGTTCAATACAGACATTATTAAAGTAGACAGTGGTTATATGCAGACATTGTGGTAATGTCTGTATTAAACCACTGGCTACTGTAATGTCTGCATAGAACCACTGTCTAGTGTAGTAATGTCTGCATAGAACCACTGTCCACTGTAGTAATGTCTGCATAGAACCACTGTCCACTGTAGAAATGGCTGTATAGAACCACTGTCTACTGTAGTAATGTCTGCATAGAACCACTGTCCACTGTAGTAATGTCTGCATAGAACCACTGCCACTGTAGTGTCTGCATAGAACCACTAATGTCTGCATAGAACCACTGTCCACTGTAGTAATGTCTGCATAGAACCACTGTCCACTGTGGAAATGGCTGTATAGAACCACTGTCTACTGTAGTAATGTCTGCATAGAACCACTGTCCACTGTAGTAATGTCTGCATAGAACCACTGTCTACTGTAGTAATGTCTGCATAGAACCACTGTCTACTGTAGTAATGTCTGCATAGAACCACTGTCTACTGTAGAAATGACTGCATAGAACCACTGTCTACAAAATGTCTGCATAGAACCACTGTCTACTATAATGTCTGCATAGAACCACTGTCTACTGTAGAAATGACTGCTTAGAACCACTGTCTACTATAATGACTGTATAGAACCACTGTCTACTGTAGAAATGACTGTATAGAACCACTGCCTACTGTAGTAATGTCTGCATAGAACCACTGTCTACTGTAGAAATGACTGCATAGAACCACTGTCTGCTATAATGACTGCATAGAACCACTGTCTACTATAATGTCTGCATAGAACCACTGTCTACTGTAGTAATGTCTGCATAGAACCACTGTCTACTGTAGTAATGTCTGCATAGAACCACTGTCTACTGTAGAAATGACTGTATAGTGGTTCTATACAGTCATGTCTTTAAAATTGCCCTGTTGTACACTAATACGCAGTTGTGGTTCCTGAGTTAAACAATTCACATAATGCATTGCACTAATCTCCCACAAGACTATCACAGATCAAACACTATATCTTTGAAAGTGATCATCTAGTATTTGAGCAGGCTTTTGACAAAGGAGTTCCACCATCAGTGTGGTATGTACCCTGAAAAAGAGGAATCGCTATCCATGATGACATCTTCATTCATTGTATAAAAAACATGGTGGATGGAAGTTGCAGAGGGACGCCGGGTGCTGATGCCAGACAAGAGGGATGTAGCCCTGGCCATTGAGCAATGTGTCAAACTGAACTGTCATTTGTCTATGCTGTGAATCCAGTGGACAGAAAAATGTGGGGCTTTGTCAAATAACATGGTGAGTTCCAATGAGTTACTCAACATTGGGTATGGCTATTACAGTATAACTGTTAAAAGTGCCCGTAAGCTCTTGATACCTGACTAAATAACAGCCATTTTGATTCAGTTGAACATTTACTTAGCTGCTCCTGACATACCTTGGAGAAACGTTAAGTATACAGATGTAGGATCTCAATTTGAGCCAGGAAACAGCAGGAAACTAGTTCTGAAGCAACAGTAAAATTTGAATTACTTCAGAAGCCTTTTTAAACCTCTAATACACTACTAAGTTACTAAGTTTAAAATGTTCTGCATTGCAGGAAAGTTCTCCTGCAACAAGGCGATCAAATTAAGATCCTACATCTGTAGCAGTCTAATGTTGTTGACCAGGCTGTACAGAGACATACCATTATTCTATGCCTTACAATAAGACACCATAACAAGCTTCCAATAGGTAATAAAGTATTATTCCTGTGATCTTTAAGTAAAGTGTCCCCAAAGTTTTTCCATTATGATGTTTCCCCTTCCTTCACTGCTTAACTTTGTCCTCCTTTATCAGGCCTGGCTATTATTTCTCTCCTCCTATTAGAGGTGTGGAATCTGGATGCTCCAGTCCAGTCCAGTGGGACTCATTACAGAAGGGAAAGTCTGGGTGGATGTCACCCTAGGTTTGGAGCTCATATCTAATTAGAATTAGTACATAATCAGACCCTAACAACATACTGTTACCCTGAATGCAGGGGGGAAATGGAGGCCAATGAATTCCCATACAGTCAAACACTGGCCTAAACAGTATCTGGAAACATTTCCTTGTTTGAATCATTTATTACATTTTGTCCATATTTTCTTTACTTGTTTTTTGGGACATTTTTAAAGGCAAAAAAATGAGTGATTCTCAACAAAAATAGTGTCTGTCTGTCTGTCTGTCTGTCTGTCTGTCTGTCTGTCTGTCTGTCTGTCTGTCTGTCTGTCTGTCTGTCTGTCTGCTTCCGTGCGTGTTTGCACATGTGTATGTATGTGTGTGCTTCCATGTACTGTCAGTCTCTGTGTGTGTAGCGATTAGTCTGTCATATCTTCTCTCCTCCCACACCAATAAATCTGGTTATTATATTCTGCACAAATTACCTCACATCAGCAGAAATGCTGTTGGTAGCAGAGCAATTTCATGACCTGCACGGTCCACAGGGAATCATTAAATCAGTGTGACAAATATTTAAATCAAATGTTTGTTGAGAAGGAAAGGAGTCTCTGCGAAATGGCCAAACTCAGCAGAATGTTCATTGTTTTAATACAGATATATTGTGGGACAGCTGTCCCCAAAAGCTCATGGATATCTTTACATGAATGTATATATGGGTATATACTGTACGTGCAAGGTGCCGGCTGTCGCAAGATTGTCATGCATCATGACATATTATGCAAATAATAGAGTGGGACATTCAGATAAGACGTGATGTGTTTCAGCAGTAATATGACGTGTTAGGTAATCATTTGAATTTAAGTATAGGAAGATTCATATGTAAAATGAACCAAGACATAATATGAACCCGAAACAGACAACGTGTTTGTGTAGCCTATTCCCCACAACACTGATTAGCAGACAAACTCACTTTATCTGCATTTCAAATACAATGGGGGAAACCATGGCCGTGTGTTGCTCATCAGACGTGTTTGATTCAGAATGGGTCTGTGGAACAAATGTATTCCTTATTAGCAGGTTCTTGTTAATTAAGTACATGTAAGGAAAAATAGTTTTGATCAAAGAAGTTTCAATCAATACTGTGAATGCAAAATGGACGAAAGCTAGCTGTCCTCCAGTCGACACCATGGTGCTACCCTACAGAGTGCTGCTGAGTCTACTGTAGACCTTCATTACAAAGCAGTGTGTTTTAATCAATTATTTAATTACATGTGAATATATTTAGTATAGTTTTATCTAAAAAGCATCAATATATACATATATTTTTATATTCAGTGAGGAGGATGGTCCTCCCATTCCTCCTATGAGGAGCCTCCATTGCTGTAATTGAAGCGATCAATTTAGGCTTTCAGTCAGTGGGACAAATATCAAATATTTAGACTCTCAGCCACAAGCTAACCTCACATAATCGTAATCACATAAAGAGCCAATCCGCGGTTGAAACAATAACAAGCAGACGCACCGCCTCTGTTTTGGTAAAGAGCTGAGGGATGGGGCAGGAGAAATGTAACAATTCTCAAATTCATAGACCAAGCTATGGATGCAAGGACTGACCATCCATGATATCAACAATTATAATTTTAACCATGTTTTGAAGCTACACCGTGTTCGTTTACATTTACATAAAAAATAAATTGAATTGCAAAATCCTAGAGGAAAACCTGGTTCAGTCTGCTTACCACCAGACACTGGGAGATTAAATCACCTTTCAGCAGGACAATAACCTAAAACACAAGGCCAAGAAGACAGTGAATGTTCCTGAGTGGCTGAGTAACAGATTTAACTTAAATCATTTTAGTTTATTTTTTAATATATGGCAATACCTGAAAATGGTTGTCTAACAATGACCAACAATCAAATGGACAGAGATGTGTTTATTTTTTAAAGGATAATGGGCATAATTACCCAGAAAGCCTCAGCTGTAATCGCTCCAAAAAATGCTTCTACAAAGTATTGACTCAGGGGTGTGAATGCTTAGGCAAATCAGATACTTCTTTATTTCATTTTCAATACATTTGCAAAATATGTTTTCACTTTGTCATTATGGGATATTGTGTGTAGATGGGTGATAAATAAAATATATTTAATCCATTTTGAATCCAGGCTGTAACACAACAAAATGTGGAAGGGGGTATAAACACTTTCTGAAGGAACGGTATATCATTAATTTTCAACTTCAAAAATTGATGTAGTGACTGCAGATTGCCCTTTTCTGCTTTGATATTGATACACACCACGGTCAGGTGTACACACACACACACACACACACACACACACACACACACACACACACACACACACACACACACACACACACACACACACACACACACACACACACACACACACACACACACACACACACACACGGCTAACACTTCCCTTCTTGACTGTCAGGGCTCTCAGTGTTCTTGTCTTGATTGATTTGCATATATTCGTTTTTATGGTATAATTGTTTTCAGGGTATGTTTTCATACGGTACATCTTGAAGTAAAGGGATATGTGTTGTACGCTCCCGTGAGGGAAATTTAACAACAGGACTGAGCCAACATATGCTGTGGTTTTGAGATTTGTCTTAATGTTGTTAAAGCTTACAGCCTATGGGTTTCTGATCCCTGGATCATTAGTTAACAATTTTGTTCCCGTATGTAAAATGATTCCAAAAAGATTGTATCAAACATTACATTATCTGATTAGTTTCTATGTGGTCCTCCTCTCTTGCATATTTCTAGGACACATGGTTTGAAGGAGATGCCAGAGAGGATCAGTGTAGTAGTGGGAAGGACGTTTGGCAAGGTACGTTGGAAAGACATTAGGTGAGTATCATGAGAGGTATGCTTCCCAAAGGGGGATCATATTTGGCTGTGAGACTTCCCCTACCTACGCTACAGTAGTAATCCTCCTAAGACCCACATGGGCATGCTACAGTATGTGGAATGTTAACCTAACATTTTCTTTGTCCTACATGGCCAGTTATGGATACCCACCCTATCCGAGCACACATCTATGACATGGTCCTATTGGACAGGAGTTGGTGCCATGATACTTTAGTCAACATGACATATGTCAATTAGACGTGTGTCCCTCAAATTGGCAAATGGGAAGTAGTGTACACAGAAGAGACATATTATTCTCAACAGATCTGGAATGAGGCAAAATTATTTTCTAATTTTATTCATCTATTCTATAAATGTAATTTATTATGCAAGGAAATTGTTCTGTTTGCAATCATGCCACTGAGGAATGCCCAATACCGAGAGTGCTCTGTTACAGTAGTTATTCTAATCTGTCAGTGATGCTTTCTTCCTGTTTGAAGAAGCAACTTCATCCATATACACACATTGCCAAGTTGACTGATCCTTTTAGAATCTATTTTTTGGCCCAGTGCAGTCAAAAACATGATTTACCTGTGATTTTATACATATTTCCACAATATGAGGTTAGAATAATGATTATAATTGTCTTTTAGTGTAAGAGCTGTTTGAAAAGACAGCCTGAAATTTCAGCCTGTTTTGGTGCAATGGAGTTTTGGCCTGCCTGGTGACATCAAGAAAGAGAGTTCCAAACCTCTCTGCCAATAAAAGCTAGTTATCAGTTTTCCTCCCCACTCAGACCACTCCCAGACAGTCCTAGCAAAATTCTGTTCTTTGCTAAGAAGATATTTTATTTTATTTTTTTTGACAGTTATAATTGAAAACAACCATAGTAACGTATTTAATTGTTACCTAAATTTGATGATATGATATTGAGATAAAAAATGCATTGGACCTTTAAGCATTAGTGTGGCCTCTTATCAAACAACTAAGTTCAACAACCCAGTTTTGAGCTTAATGAAAGACATCGAAAATGACTATCAAATGTTCTTCAACTGAACTTTGGTTTAAGGCCTCGGAAATTACATTCTCAGCACTCATGTGTCAACAGGCCCAGACAGAAGGGGGGGTGAATGCCAGGTTCTTTCTCGGCAGAATGATAAAGCTCCATTTGAATTGCAGATTCAGAAAGGGCATCAATCGTTGCAAAAGCCTGTTTGATTACATGGCTGTGCATTGATCAGGATTTAGAGATGGGCTATCTGGACTCACGGGGCTTATTGAGACTCTGTCTGTGTCTCTCAGAGCCGGTGTTAGATACTCGTTACAGTATTTAAATGCCTGGGTCTGTGTTATCAACAGTAACAGTCGAGTTCTTCACAAAGCTACTTGGGTCATTTAATGAAGGCATTTGGGTCATTTGTCTGAAATGCAGCAGAAATTGTTTTTAAATGATCTGCCGGCTAAACGCCTCAGGCACTGTTTTAGACTCTAGACACCGTCCAAGACTCTGTGGGGAGAAGAATCAATTCAAAATAATGGAAGGCAATAATAAGCACTCACATAAATTTGTTTCCAAACTTGATCATGTTTAGTCTTACAGCAATGCAAGCTTTTAAAATGGTTACATATGAATTTGGAGCAGTGGAGAAAATGTTTTCCTATTATACTGTTAGTCAAGCACCAATTTGACAGGACAAGGTTGTGTCTTTATGTGTGCAGGGTGGAGTTTTCCTTATTACATCTCGCTGTAAGGGCGTGAACAAAAAAAATGATTGGATAAATTTGGGCATAAAATGTGATTGGTTAATTTATGGCAAGTCATTCCAATTGGTATGATTAGAGTTTGGGTTATGTTTAGGTGACTGGTTAAGATTAGGGGGTGGGGTGGGACTTGAACCAGCAACCTTGTGTATAACAATCCATGTGTTGCGACCTCTACCAGCAAGCCTTTCATTTATTTCACTCTCACCAGGTGTTGTAATCTCAGCCACTGACTGTATTGAGCTTTCATCCAACCAATCACATTAATTCTACCCTCGAGGCACAGCTGTCCTCAAAACAAGTTTGAGTGAGGAAAACACCACTGAGTTTATATGCACGACCAAACAAGTCCCGACTCATGCTAAACCTATGAAAAATACAGCTAATGGTATTTGCTGTGCACTCAGTCACCAGGTTTTTGAACCCAAATACATCACCAACATATTAACATTCACTTCCTCTGCCTTCAACAGTGCTTGAATGGTGTTTCATCAAATCCTCTGTATTCAAACAAACACTTCCGCACGGTTATAACATGCCCTTTTATTCCATACGTGACTAACTTGGCGCTTTAGAAAGCATAACAACACAATGCTGATTATCCGCTCACGGCCGTGTCTCCCTCATGTTTCGCCACACACATTCATCACGCCACAGTGTAGAAAACATCACCTGAAGGAAACAGTCTTTTCAAGACAAGGACACACATCTGTCGCGGGTTTGAATCCCTGAGCCAACTCGGTGAAAAATCAGTAGATGTGATTTTGAGCAAGACACCTAACCTTAATTGGTCCTATAAGTCACTCTGGATGAGAGTATCTACATATGCTAAATGTAAAATATGAGCAAAGTAACACTCAGGTACTGTATGTGGTTGGTGACATTGAAAGGGAAGTGGTGGGTGACATTGAGAGCGAAGTGGTTGGTGCCATTGAGAGTGAAGTGGTTATTGACAGGGAAGTGGTTGGTGACAATGAGATGGAAGCAGTTATTGACAGGGAAGTTGTTGGTGCCATTGAGAGGGAAGCAGTTATTGACATGAAGTTGTTGGTGCCATTGAGAGGGAAGCAGTTATTGACATGAAGTTGTTGGTGCCATTGAGAGGGAAGCAGTTATTGACAGGAAGTTGTTGGTGCCATTGACAGGAAAGTGGTTGGTGACATTGAGAGGGAAGCAGTTATTGACAGGGAAGTTGTTGGTGCCATTGAGAGGGAAGCAGTTATTGATAGGAAGTTGTTGGTGCCTTTGAGAGGGAAGCAGTTATTGACAGGAAAGTGGTTGGTGACATTGAGAGGGAAGCAGTTATTGACAGGGAAGTGGTTGGTGCCATTGACAGGGAAGTTGTTGGTGCCATTGACAGGGAAGTGGTTGGTGACATTGAGAGGGAAGCAGTTATTGACTGTTGGTGGAAGAAGGAGAGGACCAAGGTGGTGCCATTGACAGGAAAGTGGTTGGTGACATTGAAGGAAGTGTTCATGATGTTTAATAAAATAAACAGAACACTAAATGACCAAAAATAACAAATAGAGTGAACGACATGAAACAGTTCTGTATGGTAAATACAGACACAGAAAACAACTACCCACAACTCAAGTGGGAAAAACAGGCTGCCTAAGTATGGTTCTCAATCAGAGACAACGATTGCCAGCTGCCTCTGATTGAGAACCATACCAGGACAAACACATAGAAATGGAAAACATAGAATGCCCACCCCAACTCACACCCTGACCAAACTAAAACAGAGACATAAAAAATGAACTAAGGTCAGGACGTGACATTGGTTCCATTGACAGGGAAGTGGTTGGTGCCATTGGGAGAAAAGAGGTTGGTGCCATTGAGAGGAAAGTGGTTGGTGCCATTGAGAGGAAAGTGGTTGGTGCCATTGGGAGAAGAGAGGTTGGTGCCATTGAGAGGAAAGTGGTTGGTGCCATTGACAGGGAAGTGGTTGGTGCCATTGAGAGGAAAGTGGTTGGTGCCATTGACAGGGAAGTGGTTGGTGCCATTGGGAGAAAAGAGGTTGGTGCCATTGAGAGGAAAGTGGTTGGTGCCATTGACAGGAAAGTGGTTGGTGCCATTGAGAGGAAAGTGGTTGGTGCCATTGACAGGAAAGTGGTTGGTGGCATTGACAGGGAAGTGGTTGGTGCCATTGACAGGGAAGTGGTTGGTGCCATTGACAGGGAAGTGGTTGGTGCCATTGACATTCCCCTCTAGCGAACACTCTCAGAGCTATGTTTCCTATAATACTTAATTTCACTTCTGGTTTGTTAGGGTTGATCCTCAACTAACCAAATAAATAGTTGAATCAACTACTAACACTTGACTTTAGGTCACTGTCATAAGACTGCATTATGATATAGCGCCTATCATAAGACACAATTACAAATACTTTTACTCATTATAGTGATATTGTTTGTCATGGTCTATTTTAAAACAGCAGATATTACCGTCACCACGACATAATGTCATCGCAACAATTTTCAGCTTAAAGAACTGCAACTTAGCCACACATGAAGATGCAATAATAAACATTCAACTTTTTAGGACAGGCACTTTTTCTGTTGCTATTGAAGTCTGTAAAGGCTCCTGTCTCATCATATTCTGTATAATGACACTTGGGATATTTCTGTGACATTTTTGGTGATACCTTCTTCACATTGCGATCCCTGTGTCCCATTTTCAATTACAACTCTGTGTATCTGTAGACAGCAGCATAGAGGGACAAGCCATTGGCTTCATTTGTTGGCAGACAACCTATTAATTCAGGAAATCAGTTTGTCATGGTGAATGAGGGCTAATAAAACTCACAGGGATTAAAGGACATTTTAATCACGTCTCTTTAAAATAAAACAGATAAATCCTAATTATTTGCAAGCAAGTCTTGAGATTGTCCATTGGGAAAAGTAGCTGATCAAAAATGCTGAACGTTTCCCTAATATGATGATCAATTATGTTATGGTATACACACACGAACAAAGAAGAAACATTTACAAACTAATAATATATTTAAAAAATACTCTCTATTGATGTCAATTTTGTAGTTTTTCTTTTAGGTTCAGTGTATTGTAATCTCAACCAATTTGATTAGTAACCAAGCCAAGGGTTAAATCGATAGTATACCTTCTTGTTGTTACGCTTTAATGTCCTTCTGTATTTTGTTACAATTTCTCAAAAGGTCAGTATCTGTAGGAGGCTCAGTGAAATATTAGTTGGCACATACCCAGGACTCTATGAGGCAAGCAAAACTTTACTACTCCTAGAATACAAATTAAGGCGTCCTAGCCTTGAGCAAAACTGTAGCTAGGTAATTGTACTAGGTTATGTGGGTAGGGTCACTGGTTCAAGGCTATCTATCTGCAATTTTTCCACAACATACTGAATACAGTTAACCTACATGCATTGTCTGGAGTTTAGTCCTAACTTCGAATAACCTCACGTTTAAGTTCGAGCTAGACATGGCATAACCACAAATAAGCGCTAGCTGAAAGCCTCAGTCTAAATCCCTTGCACAGAATAAGGTGGCAATATCTTCTCCTTGAAAGCATTACCTTCAGGCAAAGCTTTTAAAATGTCCCTTCCCTCGTGCTTTGCTTTCAGACTAAAAATAAAAAGTCAATTTGAGAGTGAATCTATTGTATATAAGTGAGCGGTTAGTGCTGGTTACATGAGTTCTTATTTTAAGATATCAAATATGGACAGCTTTTGCCCTAAACTTGACTTCCCTGGCAATGGCAAAAAAACATCCTGTAATCTCTTCAGTTGCATGATGTTCCACAGTGAGTGAAAGTGATGAACTGGGGTCCACTGCATAACCCCCCACCCCAAACAAATGACAGAGAGAGAATTCAGATTTGATCTTTCAATAGTAGCAGGGACAGTTTGTGCATTATTGTACTGTAATGTATGGCTGTGTCCCTCCAATTTGTACAAGTCAGAGGTGCCTCTGAGTGTGACGTATAGAATAAGAAGTAATCCGTCAGTGAAGACAGGTTGCCGTGGAATTTTTACAATCACATTATATAGTAAATATAACGTAAGTGCTCATGCATACATCTTTAAGCCTATGCATTAGTGGCTATACATCTTTAAGCCTATGCATTAGTGGCTATACATCTTTAAGCCTATGCATTAGTGGCTATACATCTTTTAGCCTATGCATTAGTGGCTATACATCTTTAAGCCTATGCATTAATGGCTATACATCTTTTAGCCTATGCATTAGTGGCTATACATCTTTTAGCCTATGCATTAGTGGCTATACATCTTTTAGCCTATGCATTAGTGGCTATACATCTTTTAGCCTATGCATTAGTGGCTATACATCTTTAAGCCTATGCATTAGTGGCTATACATCTTTTAGCCTATGCATTAGTGGCTATACATCTTTTAGCCTATGCATTAGTGGCTATACATCTTTTAGCCTATGCATTAGTGGCTATACATCTTTTTTTAGCCTATGCATTAGTGGCTATACATCTTTTAGCCTATGCATTAGTGGCTATACATCTTTTAGCCTATGCATTAGTGGCTATACATCTTTTAGCCTATGCATTAGTGGCTATACATCTTTTAGCCTATGCATTAGTGGCTATACATCTTTTAGCCTATGCATTAGTGGCTATACATCTTTTAGCCTATGCATTAGTGGCTATACATCTTTTAGCCTATGCATTAGTGGCTATACATCTTTTAGCCTATGCATTAGTGGCTATACATCTTTTAGCCTATGCATTAGTGGTTATACATCTTTTAGCCTATGCATTAGTGGCTATACATCTTCTCAGAAACTCTTTATTATGCTCACCATTTTAAATTGAACAGAATATGACCTTTATACAAATACAATTGTTATAATAACAGGAAGGGGCCGGGTTTCTTTTCAACTCTCTCTCCATTGACTTTTTAAAAGCTTCATGACCCACAAGTCTAATCGTGACAGATTAGGTTGCCAAGGAATATCAATCCGTACCATAAGTGTCTTCAGGAAGCACACAAACCCTTCAAATCAATTAGACCATAATGATTTGTGCTAATTTTCCTAACTGTAAATAATGGACTGATGTGCCGTTATGGGTTTACAACCATTTTAATTAAGAAGAAAATCGATATGTTCAACAATGGTGTGATATTTCTCATGGAAACTGTTGTGAAGTGCAGTATTGGAATGAGGCAGCGTGTTGAACAATAAGCTCTTATAGGCTATTATATGGGAGACTGTAAAACCAATACAACAGGTAGGTAGGTAGCCTAGTGTTTATAGCGTTGGACTAGTAACCGAAAGGTTGCAAGATTGAATCCCAGAGCTGACAAGGTAAAAATCTGTTGTTCTACCCCTGAACAAGGCAGTTAACCCACTGTTCCGAGGCCGTAATTGAAAATAAGAATTTGTTCTTAACTGACTTGCCTAGTTAAATAAATAAAATCTGTTTTTGATCATTCTAACCCTCTTTATGCTTTGTCTGTTTCAAGTGCAGGGTTGGATAGTAACTGACTATGTCATCTGATTACAAAAAATGAACTGTAATTAGATTTTACCAGCAAAAATATTGTAATCAGATTAAAACTAGATGATTGATTCTTGGATTACTTAAAAAAATATAAATAACAATATGACACCTTTCTGTTTTCTCAATTACATTCAATTCAGCATTGAAAAAAGGTGCAAGTTTAAGTTTGTTCCATCTGAGCGAGTCGGACCAAACGTCAGAGACCACTATGATGACACACAAAATGCGTTTGATGGATCCTTTGTCTTCTTCTAATTCCTTTTATGGCGAGAGTAATCCAAAAAAGTAACTGAAAGTAATCTGATTGCATTGCTAAGTTTGGGTTATCCAAAAGTTATGTTATTGATAGAATGTTATTGTTGTATAGGTAACTAGTAACTGTAATGGATTACATTTAGAAAGTAACTTACCCAACCCAAGTGCATAAGAATTACCATTGCAAATGACAATGTGACCATTTTAATGGCCTTACCGTAAATACCCTAACACTGTGTGAACACATATTCACTCACAAAGGCTGACATAACAAAATGGCTTTGAGGTTTGCATCCCATTCTTTACACCCTCAGAACTCCATGTATCTGTCACTATGACTTCCTAAAGTGTCATGGTCAAATTTTTTATATTTATTTTAATTTTATTTCACCTTTATTTAACCAGGTAGGCTAGTTGAGAACAAGTTCTCATTTGCAACTGCGACCTGGCCAAGATAAATAAATAGATTTCCGCAGTGGTTTTTTTCCTAGCATTTGGAACAATATTAGGCAAACCAGTTGACTCTTTTCAATACACGTGCTCATTATTTTTTATTTATTTAACCTTTATTTACAATGACAGCCTACCCTGGCCAAACCCTAATGATGGTGGGCCAATTGTGCGCCACCCTATTGGACTCCCAATCACAGCCGGTTGTGATGCAGCCTGGAATCAAGCCAGGGTCTGTAGTGATGCCTCTTGCACTGATATGCAGTGCCTTAGACCGCTGTGCCACTTGGGAGCCCATTGATGGCTTTCCTAAACCATAGAATCTCAAACTTTATTCTATTAAAAGGAAGAAATTAACTATGGAAATACCACCATTTTCATTTAATTGAATACAGTCTTGACATATTCTTTTTCTCCCCAATTTCATGGTATCTAATAATTGTTAGTAGTTACTATCTTGTCTCATTGCTTCAACTCCCGTATGGGTTCGGGAGAGACCAAGGTCGAAAGCCATGTGTCCTCTGAAACACAACCAAGCCGCACTGCTTCTTAACAGAGCGTGCATCTAATCCGGAAGCCAGCCGCACCAATGAGTCGGAGGAAACACCGTGCACCTGGCGACCTGGGCCTGGCCCGCGACAGGAGTCGCTAGTGCGCGATGAGACAAGGATATCCCTACCGGCCAAACCCAGGTGATGCTGGGCCAATTGTGCATTGCCCCATGGACCTCCTGGTCGTGTGACAGAGCCTGGGCTCGAACCCAGAGTCTCTGCCCTAGACCACTGCGCCACCTGGGAGGCCCTGATTTGCCAAATTCTATTGTTAGACAGTCTTGATTTGACGTTTGCTGTTTTCTGTTTGCCACTGACTGCCAGTTTCTCTTCCACCTGCCCTCTCAAATAACACATGTAAAGACAGTGTGTGTCTACTCTGCTCTGTGGTCTGAGAGGTCTGATATTTGCATGAAGGTCTGGAAATGTGGATCCCTCGGCCCCTGACATCAGGCTCTTCACCCTCATTATAACTGGAGTTGTGTGAGAGGAATGTGAGTTATGGACTGCAGTGTGTGTGTGTGTGTGTGTGTGTGTGTGTGTGTGTGTGTGTGTGTGTGTGTGTGTGTGTGTGTGTATGTGTGTGTGAGAGAGAGAAAAAAAATGAGAGAAATAAGGTGGGATAGGGAGAGAAGGCTCTGTTAAAATGAAAGCACTCTTTAGACTGTGAATCTGTGAACAATGGGATAAATGGCTTGAGCATGAGAATCAACTACCTGTTTCTGTCTCCTCATGTGTTTCTGAAGGATGACTTTGTATCAGAGGTCAGTGTATGTCAGAATTCATAACCATTAATGTAATGTCTGTCAATGTGGGAGTAGCGATGTTCTTGTTAGAGTATACTAAGGTCACATAACTTTGACATTGTACACGAACCGTAGACTAGACTGAAATATTTCACCTTTCCCTCCCTCTCCTACTTCCTTGTTTTTGAAGAGCATACTCCATAGTAGGGTGTACATGGTAAACCACTGTGTTCAATTACCACAGGCAGATTTATATTAAATAGATATGAGGACATGTGTAGTGCTCAGATAAGAGAGGCCCTTAAGTAACATATCATAAATTTAAAAAAATCCAATCTGGTAGCCTCAGCGCTAGAACGCCAGTGTGTTAATCTTAAGGATCTGCCCCTTTTTTCCATGTTCACATTAAATGACCCAAATCTAACTCCCTGTCAATGTGATAGTCCAGTGGCCATTTGATTAACTGTTCAAGAGTCTTACAGCTTGGGGATAGAAGCTGTTAAGGAGCCTTTTGGTCCTAGACTTGGCGCTCCGGTCCCGCTTGCCGTGCGGTAGCAGAGAAAACAGTCTATGACTTGGATGACTGGAGTCTCTGCCAGTTTTATAGGTCCTGCTTGGTATATAGGTCCTGCTTGGTATATAGGTCCTGGATAGCAGGAAGCTTGACCCCGGTGGTGTACTGGGCTGTACGTACTACCCTCTGTAGCGCCTTACGGTCAGATGCCAAGCAGTTGCCATAACAGGCGGTGATGCAACCATTCAGGATGCTCTCGATTGTGCAACTGTAGAACTTTTTGAGGATCTGGGGACCCATGCCAAATCTTTTCAGCCTCCTGAGGTGGAAAAGGTTTTGTCGTGCCCTCTTCATGACTGTCTTGGTGTGTTTGGACCATGATAGATCGTTGGTGATGTGGACACCAAGGAACTTGAAACTCTCGACCCGCTTCACTACAGCCCCATTGATGTTAATGGAGGCCTGCTCGGCACGCCTTTTTCAGGTAGTCCACGATCAGCTCCTTTGTCTTGCTCACATTGAGGAAGAGGTTGTTGTCCTCGCACCACACTGCCGGTTCTCTGAATAGCGACAATGTTTAGTACAATCTGGAATATATTTGATTTCAACAGTTTTAGAACTGGAACAAATATATAGAATATTTGTATTTGTTTCTGTAGACTATTGTCGGCCATGCAGCATGCAAAATGATACAATATCGAAACACATTTGGTCTTCAGACAAGCTCCCTCAAAGAAACACGTACCGTTGAAGTCGGAAGTTTACATACACTTAGGTTGGAGTCATTAAAACATTTTTCAACCACTCCACAAATTTCTTGTTAACAAACCATAGTTTTGGCAAGTCGGTTAGGACATCTACTTTGTGCATGACACAAGTCATTTTTCCAACAATTATTTACAGACATATTATTTCACACCTCTTTGCTTGACATCATGGGAAAATCAAAAGAAATCAGCCAAGACCTCAGAAAAAAATGTAGACCTCCACAAGTCTGGTTCATCCTTGGGAGCAATTCCCAAACACCTGAAGGTACCACGTTCATCTGTACAAACAATAGTACGCAAGTATAAACACCATGGGACCACACAGCCGTCATACTGCTCAGGAAGGAGAAGCCTAGAGATTAAAGTACTTTGATGCGAAAGTGCAAATCAATCCCAGAACAACAGCAAAGGACCTTGTGAAGATGCTGGAGGAAACGGGTACAAAAGTATCTATATCCACAGTAAAACAAGTCCTCTATCAACATAAACTGAAAGGCCGCTCAGCAAGGAAGAAGCCACTGCTCCAAAACCGCCATAAAAAAGCCAGACTACGGTTTGCAACTGCACATGAGGACATCGAACATGGGTCTGTAGTGACACCTCAAGCATTGTGAAGCAGTGCCTTAGACTGCTGCACCACACGGGAGGCCGAGCCAAAATAATCTTACTGAAGTAAAACACAAGATTACAAACTGTATGATGTATCGCAAAAACAGCTACATGTAGGAGGACATTTTGAAGCCCCACATTAGATTCCAGCATTACCACACAGGATTACCTGGTTTCATAAACAATCCAAATATGCTGTTATGATGATTGTCTGGAGTGAAAGAACAGTGTTAAAACTAGGACATCGCCCCATTCAGCATTCTCCAGGGACGTATCTTCTCCAGTGTGACAGTGACAGACTGGGGAAAACAAACACCCCCACAGGGCTTGCATATCACAGTGTTTCGACTACTGACAAAGATACAGTATACTGAGGACACATTCACTCTACTAACTCTCTCTCCTACGGTGTACATTTGAGGACAACAAAGGGTGAGACTGTGGGTGTCCTAAAATATACATCGCTCTTCCCACAAAAAAAAATCTCCCCTTAAATCCACTCAGAAGAAGCCATGGGTTCAAATAGTCATTTGTGTCTTTCAAATATGTTAGCGGTGCTTGATTGAGCTTCTCTGAAGCGATGGAACCAATGGAATAGTCCCAAAAGTGCAAATCCCTCCATATCTGAAACTCTAGGCTTTAGCAGACGCTCAAAGTATTTGAAAGAAAACAAATACTATTTGAACCCAGGTTTGCTGGGTCAGAAGGCCTATAGTATCACAGGCTTATAGTATCCATTGATCCAGGTTAATTTCGACAAAAGCAATGTTGCAAAATAATCATTGCGACATGTGTGATGAAATGGCAGATATAAGAGAAATGTTCTACAGATCTGTAACATTTATATCCGTTTGACAGGAGTGGATTTTTTTCTCTTTATTGTGTCAAATTATCATTGAAACTGTGTTTTTCAAATAAATTGTTATTGGTGAATACTTTTGAAGGTACACTAGGCACGTGATGTCATGACATAACTTTAAGTTTCACGCCACATTTAGTTCTAAATGCCTACTGTTTGCAAAATAAAAAAATGCAATTATAAAAACAATGTTTCTTTGCAGCACATTGTGGCAAATTGTACGCTGCCCTATGGGACTCCCAATCATGGCCAGATATGTTACAGCCTGGATTTGATCCAGGGACTGTAGAGACCTCTCTTGCACCAAGATGCAGTGCCTTAGACTGCTGCACCACTCGGACACAAGATAGTTAAAATGGAAACGCACATTGGCAGGCAATTGTCACATTTAGTTTATCTAAATGTCTACATAAAAATCACTGGAAACATAGCTGGAGACTTTGTTTTGTGTTTTCAACTGATGTTCGCATCTTCCTAACGAGAAGGGTTTCATTCAGTAGCTGCAGAAAGAAAGAGAGCCCTAAAGCCACACCATTTGATTAAACAACAAACACCAGTCCATTTTGCAGTCCCTCTATCTCATGTTGAATGTCAATGAAGCACTCTATAGTGTGATGTTCAAGGCCATCACATCAGTTCAGGCCTGAGTCTCTTGTGTCACTTTGATTTGGTGTTATAACATGTTGGGAACTGTTTGTGTGAAATCGATTGGGTCTCATTTTGAAGAGGCTCGTCTGAAATGTAGCAAAGGTATTTCAAAGACTATACCCGCCTTTGTTCTTGGAACCTTCCGTCAGACACCAAAGATAGACAAAAGGTGTCCTTTAAAAGAACCACACACAGATTTGAAGTCATGCCACAGTCATGTCCCGAGGTATTCAATGAAGAGTGATAAGATTTCAGGGTATAAATGAGAGTCGTTAGAGCCTCGCCGTGTGAAAGCAGTTAGTTAATGTTAACTATAGCACTGTATATTGGTGTCACATTATCGAATAAGACATTTGTGAGCATGTCCGCTGTAAAAAGGTTAGTGTTAGGTGCAGGGGCGCAACTTTGGTTTTAGGAGAGGGGGGGACATAATTTTTATTCAGTTTTCATCTAGTCGGATGAACACACCAAACAGCCTACTGGTCCACTCGGGGGTGTACGCATGGTCCTGAAGCACACTGTTAGCTTGAAAAAACTGGGTGGGGGGGGGGGGATGCAATTTCCTAACCCCTGGTTAGGTGTGTAGTAACGATCAACTGTAACTTAGAGAAGCGTCCTCTAGAAGGGGCACATTCAAGGCCGACATTGTAGAATTGTTAGCGTTGTGGTAGGCATCCTGCCAATGTTTCACTACAACACCATGCTAGTGTGACACACCTCTAACCGATTGGGTCTCATTTTCAAGAGGCTCATCTGAAATAACGTGTTGTTTTGTGTGTGTGTGTGTGCGTGCGTGCGTGCACACCTGTGCATGTACAGTTTGACTGAAGACCCTGAAGTAATATTCAAAATCCTCTTGTTCTGAAGCTTCAATTCCCTCCACCACCATCCAAATAATATTCTTCCTTCATTTAGATGCATCCCACAGTCAGGTGAATTTCATAGTGTGACAATCCTAAACAAATGTTCTTCTTCAGGAATGTTTACAATCTCATCAGACCATGTTCTGATAGCGTGGGAGGATATAGATATGTATTTAGGACCCTCTGGTGGATAGAACAGAAACAAGCATCTGCAGATCCAAGGCCTTTGGTTATGATAAATCAACAAACCCAATCATCTGAAGAGTATTGTCATGGTTAACGTCGTTTTGAGCCTTGAAATACGAGCGGCTTCTAGCCATAAGCTAAAAGAATTGGATAATAGTTTGATAAGAATATTTGTTCATGTACAGTATACGCCTTGGGAGAGATTCTGAGTTTGAAATATTAAGTATTTCCCTTTGATTCATTTGGTGGGACAGTATGAAAACATATTTCTCTAATTCTGCACACCCACAATCATTTCAAGATATGCATATTAAAGTTCAATGTAATTTAAGCTTTAGACAAATATATTTTCATAACATTCCTCCAATGATTAAACATAATCATATAAACAACAACAAGAGAAGACTCAAAACCATATCTGAGTGATGAAAGCGGTGGGTTGTTTTGCATTTCAAAAACATTCCCGGACACCATATTCTATTGATGACAACTGTGCATACAATTCCCAAAGACCCTGGCGTGACAGCTTTTATTTCACGGCTGATAAATCTCAATCTGTGCACGTTGCAGTAGAAAAAGCAATATGGCACTACAGAAAGGCATCTCCATAAAGTTGTTTTTTGCTGGCAGGATTTGTGCCAGACAGAGACAGAGAAATATAGTAATAAAAGTAGTAGAGTGTGTTATTTATATACATTAGCATTGATATTCAAACACCACACAGCAAGGACAATGCATTGTAACAGAGACAAAGTAACAGAATGGAGCTTGTACTACACATTAAATCAGTCCAATGGGTCTTTGGGTATGAATCTAAAGGCATAAAGATGTGAGTGAAATGATCCACTTGTATAATGAAAACATCGACAATGTTTTCCACTCACTGAAATATGAGTTTAACAAAACTTTTTTGTTTTGTTAAACTACCTTATAGCCATGTAATTAGCAAAGTACTTATTATAGTCATGAAGCTTGAATAAGGTTTTAATGTCATTAAGTATGATTCATGTTATTGGAGTATGATCGAATTTGAAATGAAGGACATAGTCCCAGAGGCATAATTCCATGTTGTGATTATGTATATTTCTCCAATGCTGTTTGCATATAACAACTGGGACGCCATCAAATCCATCCCAACGGGTACTATTTTAATATATCTTTTGCCATCAAATAAATTGGATATTATGTGCTTTCAATAATAATACATGTGCTGGAGGTTTGTTTAATAATAAAAAATAAAAATGTGGAGTCAGGTGAATGCTTGCTGCTACACAGACATATTAGAAGTCAGCCTGGAATGGCTAAAAGGACAGGGTTTTAACTTTTGGGGACATTTTATTGGTTCCAATGCAACAGACAAGCTCAACCAAGCACATCTAAAGTATTGAAATTATTTAATTTGAACCCAGATCCGGAATTCTTAAACATTTCATATAATACATCCTACAACTTGTCTTCAGAATGCATCACACTGCTATTATAAGAGGAAGGAATGAAGTATACAGACCTGACCTTATTATTATATAATATTATTCCATTACAATATTATTACACTTAGGGGAATAAGGAATGGGATTTAATGTCACCCACTGATGAACATATATTTTGAAACACCCTGTGGAAAAAACAAACCTTCAAAACAGCAGCAGAATTAAACAGCTCTATTTGAAACTAAAATCCCTGGCCTTAGGCTAGCAGACAGACAGACAGACAGACAGACAGGCAGGCAGACAGACAGGCAGGCAAGCAGGCAAGCAGGCAGGCTGGGTGCGGGAGAGAGCTTCACCATCATTCACCATTTTCCAGGAGAACCCTACCTGCCCGAATGCATAGTGTCAACTGTAAAGTTTGGTGGAGGAGGAATAATGGTGTGAGGCTATTTTTCATGGGAAATATTAACGCTACAGCAGACAATGACATTCTTGATGATTCTGTTATCCCAACTTTATGGCATTAGTTTGGGGAAAGCTCTTTCCCGTTTCAGCATGACAATGCCCCGTGCACAAAGCGAGGTCCATACAGAAATTGTTTGTCGAGATCGGTTTTGAAGAATTTGACTAGCTTGCACAGAGCCATGATCTCAACCCCTTCAAAAACCTTTGGGATGAATTGGAACGCCGACTACGAGCCAAGCCTAATCGCCCAACATCAGTGCCCAACCTCACTAATGCTCTAGTGGCTGAATGGAAGCAAGTCCCCGCAGCAATGTTGCAACATCTAGTGGAAAGCCTTCCCAGAAGAGTGGAGGCTGTAACAGCAGCAAACGGAGGGGACCAATTCCATATTAATACCCATGATTTTGGAATGAGATGTTTGACGAGCAGGTATCCACATACTTTTGGTCAAGTGGTGTAAATAACTCAATGTCTTTTTCTGTTTTGTATATGTATACAGATGTAAGATCCTATTTTGAGCCAGTCTCCTACAGCAGGAAAATAATCCTGCAGCAACAGGAAATTATGTGGATTATAATTAATGGACATTTTTGTAATGGTTGATAGATTTTCGTAAGGGAAAAAAAAGTCTGAAATTTCCAAGTGGAAATTAGAAACTTTACAACTCTTTTTAAAACTCAAATACACAACTACACATTTGAAATGTCCTGATCTCCTGCAACAGGGTGATCAAATTTATATTCTACATCTGTAGATGTGTTCTAGTCACCCTCTACAGCTGCTGTTTCTTAATGTCTGGCAAAGGCCAATCTGTTCCCGAACTCGGTCTCGTAATTGCCGGAGGAAAGACATTTGGTTTCATGGAGCGTAGGATAGAAGGTAGAATGAGATCGTACATACAGTTGTGGCCAAAAGTTGAGAGTGACTCAAATATAAATTTCCACAAAGTTTGCTGTTTCAGTGTCTTTAGATATTTTTGTCAGATGTTACTATGGAATACTGAAGTATAATTACAAGCATTGCATAAGTGTCAAAGGCTTTTATTGACAATTACATGAAGTTGATGCAAAGAGTCAATATTTGCAGTGTTGACCCTTCTTTTTCAAGACCTCTGTAATCTGCCCTGGCATGCTGTCAATTAACTTCTGGGCCACATCCTAACTGATGGCAGCCCATTCTTGCATAATCAATGCTTGGAGTTTGTCAGAATTGTGTTGGTGCCGTTCTTTATTCATGTCTGTGTTCCTAGGCAAAATTGTGAGTGAGCCCACTCCCTTGGCTGAGATGCAACCCCACACATGAATGGTCTCAGGATGCTTTACTGTTGGCATGACACAGGACTGATGGTAGAGCTCACCTAATCTTCTTCGGACAAGCTTTTTTCCGGATATCCCAAACAATCGGAAGGGGGATTCATCAGAGGAAATGACTATACCCCAGTCCTCAGCAGTCCAATCCCTGTACCTTTTGCAGAATATCAGTATGTCCCTGATGTTTTTCCTTCCACAGAGTGAACTCTTGTCCTCATCAACACTCACACGTGTTAATGAGAGAATCACTGACATGATGTCAGCTGGTCCTTTTGTGGCAGGGCTGAAATGCAGTGGAAATGTGTTTTGGGGATTCAGTTAATTTGCATGGCAAAGAGGGACTTTGAAATGAATTGCAATTCATCTGATCACTCTTCATAACATTCTGGAGTATATGCAAATTGCCATCATACAAACTGAGACAGCAGACTTTGTGAAAATTAATATTTGTGTAATTTTCAAAACTTTTGCCCAGGACTGTAGAGAAAGAAAGAGAATGTAAATCTACCTTCATTGTATTCTGTCCAATAACCAAATCACAATTTGTGTTTCCAAATCAGTATCAAGGATAAGTGATAAAAATGACTAGAAAATAAAGAGGAAAAGGACTAATTTAGAAAACACATGTACACGTTCATTAATCAGACACAAACACAAGCTATCAAACATCAATTAAGGAATGTAAAGAACATGGAAAACATTCTAGTTTCTGCCTTGCTGTAAGAGAAATGAAGAGCCATCCACTTCTTTCCTTGGTGTGCTGTGACAATGTGACAATGTCATCTACGTCTGACACTGAAAATAAAGAGGTTCTGGAAAGAAACAGTATTGAAGGAAGAGGTCTGCATTAGAGGTCGACCGATTAATCGGAATGGCTGATTAATCAGGGTCGATTTTCATAACAATCGGAAATTGGTATTTTTGGACACCGATTTGGCCGATTTGAAATGGTCTTTATTTAATTTTTATTTAACTAGGCAAGTCAGTTAAAGAACATTCTTATTTTCAATGACGGCATAGGAACGGTGGGTTAACTGCCTTGTTCAAGGGCAGAACAACAGATTTTTAACTTGTCAGCTCGGGGATTCAATCTTGTAACCTTACAGTTAACTAGTCCAACGCTCTAACCACCTGATTAAATTGCACTCCACGAGGAGCCTGCATGTTACGCGAATGCAGTAAGCCAAGGTAAGTTGTCAGCTAGCATTACACTTATCTTCTAAAAAACAATCAATCAATCATAATCACTAGTTAACTACACATGGTTGATAATATTACTAGTTTATCTAGCGTGTCCTGCGTTGCATATAATTGATGCGGTGCGTATCGTTGCTCCAACGTGTACCTAACCATAAACATCAATGCCTTTCTTAAAATCAATACACATAAGTATATATTTTTAAACCTGCATATTTAGCTTAAAGAAATCCAGGTTAGCAGGAAATATTAACCAGGTGAAATTGTGTCACTTCTCTTGCGTTCATTGCACGCAGAGTCAGTGTATATGCAATAGTTTGGCAGCCTAATTTGCCTAAATTTTACGAAATTATGACATAACATTGAAGGCTGTGCAATGTAACAGGAATATTTAGACTTATGGATGCCACCCGTTAGATAAAATACGGAACCGTTCCGTATTTCACTGAAAGAGTAAACCTCTTGTTTTCGAGATTATCGTTTCCCGGATTCGACCATATTAATGACCTAAGGCTCGTATTTCTGTGTGTTTTTATGTTATAACTAAGTCTATGATTTGATAGAGCAGTCTGACTGAGCGGTGGTAGGCACCAGCAGGCTCGTAAGCATTCATTCAAACAGCCCCTTTGTGCGTTTGACAGCAGCTCTGAAGCATTGCGCTGTTTATGACTTCAAGCCTATCAACTCCCGAGATTAGGCTGGTGTAACCGATGTGAAATGGCTAGCTAGTTAGCGGGGTGCGCGCTAATAGCATTTCAATCGGTGACTTCACTCGCTCTGAGACTTGAAGTGGTTGTTCCCCTTGCTCTGCATGGGTAACGCTGCTTCGAGGGTGGCTGTTGTCGATGTGTTCCTAGTTCGAGCCCAGGTAGGAGCAAGGAGAGGGACGGAAGCTATACTGTTACACTGGCAATACTAAAGTGCCTATAAGAACATCCAATAGTCAAAGGTATATGAAATACAAAAGGTATAGTGAGAAATAGTCTTATAATTCCTATAATAACTACAACCTAAAACTTCTTACCTGGGAATATTGAAGACTCATGTTAAATGGAACCACCAGCTTTCATATGTTCTCATGTTCTGAGTAAGAAACTTAAACGTTAGCTTTCTTACATGGCACATATTGCATTTTTACTTTCTTCTCCAACACTTTGTTTTCGCATTATTTAAACCAAATTGGTTTAAAATAATGTTTTTATATTATTTAAACAAATGTTTCATTATTTATTTGAGGCTAAATTGATTTTATTGATGTATTATATCAAGCTAAAATAAGTGTTCATTCAGTATTGTTGTAATTGTCATTATTACAAATATATAAAAAAAATTGTCTGATTAATCGGTATCAGCTTTTTTTGGTCCTCCTATAATCGGCATCGGCATTGAAAAATCATAATTGGTCGACCTCTAGTCTGCATGGTTCATTTCAGCCCCCAAAGAAACATGAAGAGTCAAAGTGGTATCCATTTGAAACTGGCAGTCACATAAACACATCTTAATTTCACAAATGAACTTTTAACAAGGCTCACCTGTTAATTGAAATGCATTCCTGGTGACTACCACATGAAGCTGGTTGAGAGAATGACAAGAGTGTGCAAAGCTGTCATCAAGGCAAAGGGTGGCAACTTTGAAGAATTTTTGTAACACTTTTTTGGTTGTCGACTCACCAAGCTTGAAATCCAATGACAGGATAACAGATTTCTTGATTTTTCACACACCTGGCCTTCTTCATCTGTAGATGGAAGCCTCCATACTGTAAGTCTCTCGTGAATAAAGAAAGTTGTTGGACAGGTAACCAAAATGTTGCTGGTTTGAATCCCCGAACCAACTATGTGAAACATCTGATGATGTGCTCTTGAGCAAAGCACTTTACCCTAATTGCTCATGTAACTCACTCTGGATAAGAGTGTCTGCTAAATAGTTTAAAAAAATGTATTTCATTTATTTATTTAACCAGGTAGGCCAGTTGAGAACAAGTTCTCAAATGACTAACATTTTAAAATGGATTTCGATGAGTGACAGTTGAGTGACAGACCTACAACCTTTATGTGTTTTGGTAATGGAATGTGAATTTGCTACCGAGAAAAATGGTTTTGATCTAGTATTAAAATGCTGTCAGCCAGATGGTGCACTTCCCAGGAAGATTGATGGTAATGTTTATTACTACTATTCACATCATGTCATATGTTATTCCAGAGTGTAAACATTTTCCTAATGACCCCTTGTTCCTTGTAACTACCAACAGAAAGTAAGTCCTGAAAGCAAAACTGTGGTCATCATAAAAAATTGACTGGAGTTTGGTGCCACCTTAGTTGGGGAGAACGGACTCAACCTAATGACTGGAGCGGTATCAGTAGAATGGTATTAAATACATCAAACACATGGTTGATTCCATTCCATTTGCTCCGTTCTGGCCATTATTATGAGCCGTTCTCCCGTCAGCATCCTCCACTGGATTATACAGTATATGATGGTGATCATCTATAATTGATAACCTTTCCATAGGCTTCAGACCGCAGAGCGCTCCATACATATTTTAGCAACCCCTTAAGGTGATATGTCAGGTTCTAATGTTCTAACCCCTGGGACCTCTAAATGGCTTATTCCTCAACATCAAACCGATCAGGAAAACCTGTTTGTTTTTCTATGCACTGCACTGCTTGAATAAGCTATACATTTAAAATGATTTATTTTAAGTTTGAAGTCAAGTACTTGAGCTGCTATCTCTTAAAGAGAATTGTCAAGTAGTGGACATACTGTAAACTCTCCTTCCAGACTCACATTAAGCATCTCCAATCCAAAGTTAAATCTAGAATTGGCTTCCTATTTCGCAACAAAGCCTCCTTCACTCATGTCGCCAAACATACCCTCGTAAAACGGACTATCCTGCCGATCCTTGACTTTGGCGATGTCATTTACAAAATAGCCTCCAACACTCTACTCATCAAATTGGATGCAGTCTATCACAGTGCCGTCCGTTTTGTCACCAAAGCCCCATATACTATCCACATTTGCGACCTGTATGCTCTCAATGGCTGGTCCTCGTTACATATTCGTTGCCAAACCCACTGACTCCAGGTCATCTATAAGTCTTAGCTAGGTAAAGCTCCGCCTTATCTCAGCTCACTGGTCACCATAGCAACTCCCACCCGTAGCACCGGCTCCAGCAGGTATATTTCACTGGTCACCCCCAAAGCCAACACCTCCTTTGGCCGCCTTTCCTTCCAGTTCTCTGCTGCCAATGACTGGAATGAATTGCAAAAATCACTGAAGTTGGAGGCTTTATATCTCCCTCACTAACTTCAAGCATCGGTTGTCAGAGCAGCTTACTGATCACTGCAGCTGTACACAGCCCATCTGTAAATAGCCCATCCAACCAACTACCTACCTCATCCCCATATTTAAAAAAAATGCTGCTCTTTTGCACACCAGTATTTCTATTTGCACATCCTCATCTGCACATCTATCACTCCAGTGTTAATTGCTAAATTGTAATTACTTCGCCACTATGGCCTTTAATGCCTCACCTCCTTACTTCATTTGCACACACTGTACACAGATTTGACTATTGTGTTCTTGACTGTACGTTTGTTTATCCCATGTGTAACTCTTATGTTGTTGTTTTTGTCACACTGCTTTGCTTTATCTTGGCCCGGTCGCAGTTGTAAATGAGAACTTATTTTCAACTGGCCTACCTGGTTAAATAAAGGTTTTGCTTTTCTGGAAAAACTGGTCAAATGACATTTACCCCTGGTTGATTTACTGTATATTGCCAAGTGCTGTGGTAGCTCTTTTCCCAAGATTCTCTCTTTCTCAAAACATCTAGTGCTCTTGAGAATCCTTCATCCGCACTCTTTCCCCATATATAGCAACTTCTCCTCCAACAGTGGAGTCAACGACCCAAGGAGCTGAAATTTAGTCCCACGTGGACCTCCAATCCATTCACCTAAACACCAGTGCAAAGTTTGGTCTGGCTTGTCTGATCAGCATGCTGTGCCTTGAACTCACAAGGTCAGAACTGGCACAACTGTTGTGCACATTTAGAAGCACACGTCTCCTTCAAACCCTTCATCTTTATAGTGTGAGTCCATCTGTTTAGGTGTGTGGAGAGGACAAATAAAAAAAATGGGGTATCCACAATCCAGTAAAAATTGAGTGTTTTACATTATAAAGACAATAACCTCCGCTAAAGTGCCTCTTTAAGTTTGCCTGGAGTTTTGGTAAACGAGTTGTGGTCAGTGCGAGGTCGTTTCTATACAGGGCCATTTTTAAAACAAGCTTTATGAGCACTCCAAGGTCTAATTACATACCCTCCTCTGTAGATCTGATGTTATGGGTAGTTTTCTGATGTGCAGTGTTCCATTATAATTGGTAACATGGATTACATGAAGTCTAGGTCATTAATGTTTCATCTCACTTTTCTTAACTTTTTACTTTGAAGTTGCTTTTAATGTTGCTCTAGCCATACTGTGATAGCTTTAAGTAAAAAGGTAGACCTTAAGTGGCTTAATTATCACTGGGGTTTGCCTTTTCAAGCATTTTTCAGCATCTAACCAATGAGGTCTCTAACAAGCTGAACATCGTTTCTGCCTCGTCAATATCATTACGCTCTTAGAAAAAAAGGTGCTATCTAGAACCTAAAAGGGTTATTCGGCTGTCCCAATAGGAGCACAATTGGAAGAACCCTTTTGGTTCAATGTAGAACCCTTTTGGTTCCAGTTAGAACCCTTTCCACAGAAGGTTCTACACGAAACCCAAAAGGGATATACCTGGAACCAAAAATGATTATCTTATGGGGACAACTGAAGAGCCCTTCTGGAGTCCTCAACCTCATCCTCACTACTAAGCTACAGAGGCCATAACCTTGTTCAAACAACTTTTGGTTTGCTTACAGTATAGGTAGAAACATGTGCTCTGTACTCCAAGAAACATGGTCATAATCTAATTATATGTAACTTGACCACTTCTTTGACCTAATTTTAATAAGTTGAACATCTCCTTATCTTCACAACAGCTACAGTACTTGCACATGCAGAGGCAATTCAATGTTACCAGCATATTGCACCATTTTCATATTGGTCCCAAGAAGCTGTGCCTTTAGTATCAACAGATTCATCTTTGAGTGGCCATGATGTGCAGCTCTACGCTACGAAGACCACACCTAGATTAAAACCTCTCTGGGATAGGGTCTAGTTTCCTGAATTTCTGCCTGACTGATGTGCCGAAAGTAAACTGCCTATTATTCAGGCCCAGAAGCCAGGATATGCATATAATAGCATTGGATAGGAAACACTTTGAAGTTTCTAAAACTGTTAAAATAATGTCTGAGACTATAACAGAATCGATATGACAGGCAAAAATCCGAAGAGATCCCAGGTTCTTATAATGGAAACCTATTGTTCCTATGTAATTCCGTCTCCCAGATTGCAATTCCTATGGCTTCCACTAGATGTCAACAGTCTTTATTCAAGGTTTCAGGCTTGTTTTTTGAAAAACAAGCAAGAATTTTGAGTTTTGGTGCTGAGATCACTGAACAATATCAGTCTTTCGGCGCATGAGGGAGAGGGCGCGCGCTTACTAGTTTTGCTTTCCTATTGAACATACTACTTCCTGTATGAAATATTATAGTTCATTTACATTTTAGAGTAAGTTGAATGAATGGATTACTGAAATTGATGGCGCCAACTAAACAGACCTTTTGGTATATAAAGAAGGATTTTATCTAACAAAACGACCATTCATGTTGTAGCTTGTACCCATGGGATTGCAAACAGAGGAAAATCTTCAAATGTAAGTCATTTATTTAATCACCATTTGTGATTTTATGAAGCCTGTGCTGGGTTAAAAATATGTTGATCTGGGGGCGTCGTCAATCGCATGGTATGCTTTCGCCGTAAAGCCTATTGTAAATCAGGCAACGCAGTTTGATTAACAAGAATTTAAGCTTTTAAATGATATAAGATACTTGTATGTTCATGAATGTTTAATATTACGATTATTTATTTGAATTGCGTGCCTTCCAATTTCATCGGATGTTGTCGGCTATCCCTATTAATCAAAAGATCAGTATCAGGACACGATAAAATTACATTTATACTCACATTTAGAAAAGTAATGCAGAAGTACAATGTAGAACTTTAGGACCAGAAGAAGATCAAATTAAATGCATAAACAAGGCAGGCGTTTTATATATGCAGAGATTTATATTTAGAGTGCAATAGTCTTGAATTGCCAAATTACATCGAAGAGATAGTTCAGGATACTTTCTACTGGCATGCTCATTTCACAAGAATTTCTCTACAGCTCATGCAACGGTCATCGACTCATGTTAGCATCAAACCTCAATGGTTCAAACTAAAGATGTGTGAATGAATACAAACAGACTCAGGCTTCAAGGGCATCCATTTTGTACGTTGCTCAATTGTGTGTTTCCAGAATGCCTCTACAACTCCCCCAGAGTGCCTTTCTGGCTTAGTACTGCAGCCAAAGACTGGTCATTGATCAAAGGGACAGAAAAAGGCCCCGAGCCCCACTCAGCTTCAATGCCTTGTTATTCCTCCAACACAAACCAGCTACGGCAAAAAAAAAGCTAATATCATGACCACAATTGAGACTGACCAGTCATTCTTTCAGCTGTTTTCTGTAAACATTTGATTAAAGGCTGAGAGTTTGTTTTCTGTCGTTTCTACATGAGTACAGATTCCATGGAGACATTGGACTCCGCATGCATCAAATAATGAACACCTCCAATGGTCTTTCGTTTAACCATATTCATTCCTTGCAGAATATTGAATTCATTCTTTTCAAATCCCCCTGTAATATTTATGCCCATGTCTTTCGAGTCCCACAGCATCCCAGATTCCTCTGCCAGCGATGGCATGTGGTTTTATTTGAATTATTTATATGTTGCATTTGGAATGAACAGAGCATTGGCTTCTGATTGCTGGATCAGAAGTCATTGGATTTTTTCAATGTTAAACCAGTGATGGGAAAGATTAAGACAGAGAACCCAGATAACTGATGGGATTATTCTGCGTTGTCATTCAAAGCCTCATTTAACCAAATGGGCGTGCGTTCATTCGGTTAAATCAGTTCATGAGTGACGGAGTAAGTAAATGTAACTTATTGAGGGAAGCCTTTGTCAAATCAAATCAAAATCAAATCAAATACAATTTTATTTGTCACAAACACATGGTTAGCAGATGTTAATGCGAGTGTAGCGAAATGCTTGTGCTTCTAGTTCCGACAATGCAGTAATAACCAACAAGTAATCTAACCTAACAGTTTCACAACAGCTACCTTATACACACAAGTGTAAAGGGATGAAGAATATGTACATAAAGATATATGAATGAGTGATGGTACAGAACGGCATAGGCAAGATGCGGTAGATGGTATCGAGTACAGTATATACATATGAGATGAGTAATGTAGGGTATGTAAACATTATATTCAGTGGCATTGTTTAAAGTGGCTAGAGATACATATATTACATAAAGATGGCAAGATGCAGTAGGTAGTATAGTGTACAGTATATGGCTAGTGATATTTTTTTTACATGTATAGCAGCAGCCACTCAATGTTAGTGGCTGGAGTTGAGTCAGTGTGTTGGCAGCAGCCACTCAATGTTAGTGGTGGCTGTTTAACAGTCTGATGGCCTTGAGATAGAAGCTGTTTTTCAGTCTCTCGGTCCCTGCTTTGATGCACCTGTACTGACCTCGCCTTCTGGGTGATAGCGGGGTGAACAGGCAGTGGCTCGGGTAGTTTTGTCCTTGATGATCTTTATGGCCTTCCTGTGACATCGGGTGGTGTAGGTGTCATGGAGGGCATGTAGTTTGCCCCCAGTGATGCTTTGTGCAGACCTCACTACCCTCTGGAGGCTGAAATGCCTTCTTCACCATGCTGTCTGTGTGGGTGAATCAATTCAGGTTGTCCGTGATGTGTACGCCGAGGAACTTAAAACTTACTACCCTCTCCACTACTGTCCCGTGCTCCCTCTGCTGTTTCCTGAAGTCCACGATCATCTCCTTTGTTTTGTTGACATTGAGTGTGAGGTTATTTTTCTGACACCACACTCCGAGGGCCCTCACCTCCTTCCTGTAGGCCGTATCGTCGTTGTTGGTAATCAAGCCTACCACTGTGGTGTCGTCTGCAAACTTGATGATTGAGTTGGAGGCGTGCATGGCCACGCAGTCGTGGGGGAATGGGGAGTACAGGAGAGGGCTCAGAATGCACCCTTGTGGTGCCCCAGTGTTAAGGATCAGGGGGTGGAGATGTTGTTACCTACCCTCACCACCTGGGGGCGGTCCGTCAGGAAGTCCAGTACCCAGTTGCACAGGGTGGGTTCGAGACCCAGGGTCTCGAGCTTGATGATGAGTTTGGAGGGTACTATGCTGTTAAATGCTGAGCTGTAGTCGATGAAAACCATTCTCACATAGGAATTCCTCTTATCCAGATTTTTTTTTTTATTTTTTATTTCACCTTTATTTAACCAGGTAGGCAAGTTGAGAACAAGTTCTCATTTACAATTGCGACCTGGCCAAGATAAAACAAAGCAGTTTGACACATACATCGACACAGAGTTACACATGGAGTAAAACAAACATACAGTCAATATTACAGTATCAACAAGTCTATATACGATGTGAGCAAATGAGGTGAGATAAGGGAGGTAAAGGCAAAAAAAGGCCAAGGTGGCAAAGTAAATACAATATAGCAAGTAAAACACTGGAATGGTAGATTTGCAATGGAACAATGTGCAAAGTAGAAATAAAAATAATGGGGTGCAAAGGAGCAAAATAAATAAAAAAATAAATACAGCAGGGAAAGAGGTACAGTGCCTTGCGAAAGTATTCGGCCCCCTTGAACTTTGCGACCTTTTGCCACATTTCAGGCTTCAAACATAAAGATATAAAACTGTATTTTTTTGTGAAGAATCAACAACAAGTGGGACACAATCATGAAGTGGAACGACATTTATTGGATATTTCAAACTTTTTTAACAAATTAAAAACTGAAAAATTGGGCGTGCAAAATTATTCAGCCCCCTTAAGTTAATACTTTGTAGCGCTACCTTTTGCTGCGATTACAGCTGTAAGTTGCTTGGGGTATGTCTCTTATCAGTTTTACACATCGAGAGACTGAAATTTTTTCCCATTCCTCCTTTCAAGACAGCTCGAGCTCAGTGAGGTTGGATGGAGAGCATTTGTGAACAGCAGTTTTCAGTTCTTTCCACAGATTCTCGATTGGATTCAGGTCTGGACTTTGACTTGGCCATTCTAACACCTGGATATGTTTATTTTTGAATCATTCCATTGTAGATTTTGCTTCATGTTTTGGATCATTGTCTTGTTGGAAGACAAATCTCCGTCCCAGTCTCAGGTCTTTTGCAGACTCCATCAGGTTTTCTTCCAGAATGGTCCTGTATTTGGCTCCATCCATCTTCCCATCAATTTTAACCATCTTCCCTGTCCCTGCTGAAGAAAAGCAGGCCCAAACCATGATGCTGCCACCACCATGTTTGACAGTGGGTATGGTGTGTTCAGGCTGATGAGCTGTGTTGCTTTTACGCCAAACATAACGTTTTGCATTGTTGCCAAAAAGTTCAATTTTGGTTTCATCTGACCAGAGCACCTTCTTCCACATGTTTGGTGTGTCTCCCAGGTGGCTTGTGGCAAACCTTAAACAACACTTTTTATGGATATCTTTAAGAAATGGCTTTCTTCTTGCCACTCTTCCATAAAGGCCAGATTTGTGCAATATACGACTGATTGTTGTCCTATGGACAGAGTCTCCCACCTCAGCTTGTAGATCTCTGCAGTTCATCCAGAGTGATCATGGGCCTCTTGGCTGCATCTCTGATCAGTCTTCTCCTTGTATGAGCTGAAAGTTTAGAGGGACGGCCAGTGGTCTGATACTCCTTCCATTTCAATATTATCGCTTGCAGAGTGCTCCTTGGGATGTTTAAAGCTTGGGAAATCTTTTTGTATCCAAATCCGGCTTTAAACTTCTTCACAACAGTATCTCGGACCTGCCTGGTGTGTTCCTTGTTCTTCATGATGCTCTCTGCGCTTTTAACGGACCTCTGAGACTATCACAGTGCAGGTGCATTTATACGGAGACTTGATTACACACAGGTGGATTGTATTTATCATCATTAGTCATTTAGGTCAACATTGGATCATTCAGAGATCCTCACTGAACTTCTGGAGAGAGTTTGCTGCACTGAAAGTAAAGGGGCTGAATAATTTTGCACGCCCAATTTTTCAGTTTTTTTTTTTTGTTAAATAAGTTTGAGATGTCCAATAAATGTTGTTCTACTTCATGATTGTGTCCCACTTGTTGTTGATTCTTCACAAAAAATACAGTTTTATATCTTTATGTTTGAAGCCTGAAATGTGGCAAAAGGTCGCAAAGTTCAAGGGGGCGAATACTTTCGCAAGGCACTGTATATATATATATATGTGTATATATATACACGTGTTTGTTTTGGGCTTCGTCCCTGTCGTTTTCATGACGTACTTTATTATGGGTGGAGAAATAAGAAACCCTATTGCGTATTCCTGAGCCTGTCTCCTATCATTATACAGCGTGACATGCTTGTTGAATGTCCCTATAAGCATGCTGAAAGTCTGTTGTCAATTTGTTTACTGTAAAATAGCATTGTATCAACTTTGAAGTCATTTAAGAAAGTCATTTGAAAAGTCATTTAAGGCAAGTCATTTAAGAACAAATTCTTATTTACAATGACGGCAAACCCGGACAACAAAGCAGAATTGCTTTCCTCCAGGCCTGGTGGCACACACTTTCTAGCAGGCTTAAACTGAAAATATGGCAAATAGGAGCGGCAGTATCGTCCTCTATTTTCCTAGTAATTTTCCATCCAACTTGTCAGACCCCAGTGGCTTGTCATTGTTGATAGACAACAATTATTTTTTCACCTCTTCCACAATCCCTTTACGGAATTCAAAATGACAATGCTTATCTTTCATAATTTGGTCCGATATACTTGGATGTGTCGTGTCAGTGTTTGTTGCTGGCATGTCATGCCTAAGTTTGCTAATCTTGCCATTGTAAAAATCATTAAAGTTGTTGGCAATATCAGTCGGGTTTTGCAGCTGTAGAGCTTTTTCAGGATCTGAGGAACCATGACATATCTTTTCAGTCTCATGAGGGGGAATAGGCATTGTCTTGCTGTGTTTGAACCATGGTAGTTTGTTGGTGATGTGGACACCAAGGAACTTGAAGCTCTCAACCTACTCCACTACAGCCCTGTCGATGAGAATGGGGGCGTGTAATGTGTATATTGTCTATATTTATGTTTAGCTATACTTGTCTGTTGATGTGCTGTTTTGTATTGCGCAAGGCTCATTTGCAAAATATACTTTAGTCTCAATATGAGTTCCCTGTTTAAATAAAGGTAAAATAAAACAAATAAGTACAGACTCGTGTGAATCATTTTGGGGCTTGTCTGTGATCAGAGCTGAATTATTAGTCCTAGCTGCTATCAAACTTGCGACATTTGGCTTTCAAGGCTAGTATACTATGATTGATTAGATGTTTATTTTATTTCAGTGCCATACACACACACAGATATAAAACAACACATAGCCACAAGGATGGTAAGCTTGGCGTTCATAACACTTTGGTCACATTCCTGTAGCCCAAGAAACAAACACTTAGCTTCGTAGTACATGAGGAATTACTGTCAAAATGATTCTGACAACACAAACAAACAGGAGACTGACAGTCCATCGAGGGAATGAGAGCCAAGATGCACATCCATGGGCTAACAGATGTTGTTCAGTCACTGGCTGGACGGACTGTCAGTCTCCTGTTTGTTTGTTTTGTTTGTCTCTCTGTGATTGGCACAAATCCACTCAGCCGCACATTACAATGATCACCCTCTGCAAAGCATCTTGGGAAATGTCTGGATTTGCACCCGTTCGCACTCAAATGGAACTATTGAACAACACTTGTTATTCTGTAATTATTTAAACATATTTAAAGGTATTCTATTTTATTCCATGTTAGTTTTATGAGATAGTGTTACAGCCACACTCTAAAGTTGTGATGTTTGACAAGTAGTCTTATAACAGATTTTAATGACCCACTTGTCTCAGTGGACATGATCCCTAAACCTTTAAATTCGAAATGAGTGCTTGAATTGTCAACATCTGTCACTTTTCTTCTCTCCAAGGATAGGTGGTTCAATTTGAATGTGAATTAATGAGAACAGATTTCTCTTGGAATGCAAATTAAAGGTCTAAACACAAGCAAAGGTATCAAACATGCGTGTTTCATTACGTGTTGAAATTATGTCTGTGCTCAGTGGGAAGGCACATTATGTCAAAACCCATTGTTGAAGCAATCGTAGAATTTCTTACACATTTATATGGTGGCAGTACTGTCTTATGCAATCCACCACATCACAACAGCCTGCCCAAGAGCTGCTTTCCTCCTCTTTTCACCACAGACCAAACCGGTATTTGTTTTGCTGCAGACAGCTGCTATCTCCTATTTTCAGTGAACCAAATAGAAGAGGGAAGGCATCAAATGTGAACTCTGTGCCTTCTCACCACCTCCCATTTAACTCTCATCATGCTTATTCTCACTCTTGAGCAGTTTACAACGATGCAAGTCATGTAATTGCAGTTTTGCTGGCTGGTGTTTCTACCACAGAGGTTGATTGGTCAGTGGCAGTGCTGTAGGCAGCAACCACATTTGCTTTTCTGAGGTATGGATTAATATGATCAGGGCCAGTGGTGTGTAAAATGTTTGCCAATGCATCAATTTAGTAAGACCTCAATTATCCTCTGTTTGCCCAGTAGACATTTTCCGTGTAATAGTGAGCCCAGGAAGAAAATATAGGAAAGGTGGTGCAGGAACATTTACACCAAGTTTACATTTTAGTCAATCTGCAGACAATCTTTTTTTTGTGGTACATTTACCCCTTTTTCTCCCCAATTGGTAGTTACAGTCTTGTCCCATCGCTGCAACTCTCCTACAAACTCGGGAGAGGCAAAAGTCAAGAGCCATGCCTGCTTAACTCAGAAGCACCAATATGTCGAAGGAAACACCATCCAGCTGGTGTCTGAAGTCAGCTTGCAGGCGCCCGGTCCAACACAACAACACCATGGGACAAGGAAATCCAGGCCAGCCAAACCCTGCCCTAACCCAGACAAACCCTCCCCTAACCCATGGGTCTCGGCCAGCTGTGACACAGCCTGGGATCGAACCCGGGTCTGTAGTGATGCCTCAAGCACTGCTGCACCACTCGGGAGGCCAATTTAGCAGGCACTCTTATCCAGAGCGAGTCTCCAATCAGAGACAACGATAGTCAGCTGTCCCTGATTGAGAACCATACCGGGCAAAACAAAGAAATACAAAACGTGCCCACCCAAATCACACCCTGACCAAACCAAAATAGAGACATAAAAAGCTCTCTAAGGTCAGGGCTTGACAATCGGTGACTGGTGTTTTTAATGCAAGAAAATTTAAATCTATTTTACCTAACTTCTACATGTCAACTAGAGGCCAAAAAACTCACCTAGCCTAGTGGTTAGAGCGTTTGGCCAGTAACCGGAAGGTTGCAAATCTGACCATAACTCTGTTATGATTCCTGCTTGCAAGCAAAAATAAACAGGATGTAACAGTGATGCGCTCAATACGGAAGTGGGTTGATGAATATGGCTGAATATAAACAGTGTAGTTATTCCCTCGCAAGGCAATCAAACAATCAAAGTGTCGGTACAGGGATAAGGTGGAGTTGCAATTCAACGGCTCAGACATGAGACGTATGTGGCAGGGTCTACAAGAAATCACGGACTACAAAAACAAAAACAGCCACGTCACAGATACCGACGTCACGCTTCAAGACAAACTAAACACCTTCTTTGCCCGCTTTGAGGATAATACAGTGCCACCGTTTCAGCTCGCTAACAAAGTCTGCGCCCCCCCCCAGTTGTCCCACATCCTTCAAGATGACTACCCTTGTTCCTGTACCCAAGAAATCAAAGGTAACTGAACTAAATGACTACCGCCCCGTAGCACTCACTTCTGTCATCATGAAGTGCTTTGAGAGGCTAGTCAAGGATCATATCACCACCACCTTACCGGCCACCCTAGACCCACTTCAGTTTGCATACCGCCCCAAAAGGTCCACAGATGACGCAATCGCCATCAAACTGCACACTGCGGTATCCCACCTGGACAAAAATAATACCTATGTAAGAATGCTGTTCATTGACTACAGCTCAGCATTCAACACCATAGTACCCTCCAAGCGTATCATCAAGCTGGAGGTCCTGAGTCTCAACCCCTCCCTGTGCAACTGGGTCCTGGACTTCTGACGGGCCTCCCCCAGGTGGCAAAGGTAGGAAACAAAATCTCCACTTCACTGACCCTCAACACTGGGGCCCCTAAAGGATGTGTGCTCAGCCCGCTCCTGTACTCCCTGTTCACCTCCCACTGCATGGCCACGCACGCCTCCAACTCAATATATCAGAGGTTCTGATACCACGGGTCGTAACAGTGAGCCAGTCCCCCAGCCTACCCAGCCATCCGCCAAGGTCAGTGATGCCCTACTGTCCCTTTTGGGGAAGTATAACGGTACTCCATCGAAATACCATGGTTTCCTACTCCAGTGCTCCCTCTATTTTGCCCATCAGATGGGAGCCCCAACCACCGAAAGGTTCAAGGTTGCCACAGTCATTTACCTTCTGACCGGGCGGGCGTTGGAGTGGACTACGGCCTTCTGGGAGAGAGGAGAGGAGGAGCTGGTTTCCTATGAGAGTTTCATGGCTCTGTTCTGGGCGGTCTTCGACCATCCTCCAGAGGTCAGAGAGGAAATTTAGAATTCTCAGACTCCAGCAGGGTGCCCAGACCGCTGCGGAGTACGCCCTCACCTTTTGGACTGTGGCAGCCTCCAGCGAATGGAATAAGCAAACGCTCCACACTCTCTTCCAGAGAGGACTGCATGAAGAGGTCCAGATGTGTTTGGCGTGTCTAGATGACAATCTATCCTTGGATCTGTTGTTGTGGACAGATTTTCCAAATACTGCCATTTTATCCCTCTCTCTGATCTCCCTACCTCTCTCCAGATCGCTGAGGCACTGTTCCATCAGATCTTCCGGCACTATGGCCTTCCAGGGGACATTGTCTCCAACCGTGGCCCCCAATTCATGTTGCAGGTATGGAGAGCCTTCATGGAGAAACTGGGGACCACCGCCAGCCTCACATCCAGGTACCGGCCTCAGTCCAACAGGCAGGTGGAGAGGAACAACCAGGAGCTGGGAAGGCTCCTACGGAGTCACTGCCAGGGAAGTGGGCTTGGTTCCATAACTCACTTAGTCACTTCTCCACCGGGCTGACTCCCTTCCAGTGCGTTCTGGGATATCAGCCAGCCCTGGCTCCATGGACTCCAAGCCACACTGAGGCCCCTGCAGTGGATGAGTAGCGCCGTCCTGGTCACCTGGAGGCTCAACCTCCCCTGGACATCGATGTGACCTGTGCCGTCAGGTCCCTACTGGACTCCTGACGTCGTGGGGGTCGGCTTCAGTACCTGGTGGACTGGAAGAGGTACGGCCTAGAGGAGCACTGTAGGGTTCTGGCGGACGACATTCTGGACCCTAACATTGTCCAGGATTTCCATCTCCACCGTCTGACCTGTCCAGTCTGAGCCCTCGGAGCCATCCTCCTAGCAGGCGTCATCCTGCGACTGGAGCCGCGCGTAAGGACAGGGGTACTGTCACTCCTACTCTTGCTCCCTCTCTCCAGTACTCAATATAGCACCGGTCCTGGCAACCATCATTAAACCAGTCCTGGCAACCATCATTACACACACCTGGACTTCATCATCACCTTCCCTTTATTTAGCCCTCAGTAGCCTCAGTTATCAGTTAGTATTGGATTGTTTTCATATTCAGTACGCATCCCCTGTTTTGTTCATTTGTCTTCCATCATTGTTATTAAACTCTCCTTCTGAACCTGCTTCCTGACTCCCTGCGTATACGTGACAGTTGGTAAGTAAGGATTTCACTGTTAGTTAGTTCACACCTGTTTTTTTTTTACAAAGCATGTGACAAATAACTTCTTTTTTTTTTACATTTCTCCAGAGCGATCCCTAAGCTGTTTAGCAAAGCTAGTGACGGGGCAGCCGTTGTGTTGCTTTTAAAGTCCCTGACTGTACCTTTAAGAATATTCGAAGACGCTTCATACATATGGGCCCAGATGGCACTAAATCAAATCAAATCAAATGTATTTGGCAAATACTCCTGGTTAGCAGATATTAATGCGAGTGTTGCGAAATGCTTGTGCTTCTAGTTCCGACAATGCAGTAATAACCAACGAGTAATCTAACCTAACAATTCCAAAACTACTACCTTATACACACAAGTGTAAAGGGATAAAGAATATGTACATAAAGATATATGAATGAGTGATGGTACAGAACGGCATAGGCAAGATGCAGTAGATGGTATCGAGTACAGTATATACATATGAGATGAGTAATGTAGGGTATGTAAACATTATATTAAGTAGCATTGTTTAAAGTGGCTAGTGATATATTTTCCATCAATTTCCATCAATTCCCATTATTAAAGTGGCTGGAGTTGAGTCAATGTGTTGGCAGCAGCCACTCAATGTTAGTGGTGGCTGTTTAACAGATGGCCTTGAGATAGAAGCTGTTTTTCAGTCTCTCGGTCCCTGCTTTGATGCACCTGTACTGACCTCGCCTCCTGGATGATAGCGGGGTGAACAGGCAGTGGCTCGGGTGGTTGTTGTCCTTGATGATCTTTATGGCCTTCCTGTGACATCGGGTGGTGTAGGTGTCCTGGAGGGCAGGTAGTTTGCCCCAGGTGATGCGTTGTGCAGACCTCACTACCCTCTGGAGAGCCTTACGGTTGTGGGTGAAGCAGTTGCCGTACCAGGCGGTGATACAGCCCGACAGGATGCTCTCGATTGTGCATCTGTAAAAGTTTGTGAGTGCTTTTGGTGAAACTTACTACCCTCTACACTACTGTCCCATCGATGTGGATAGGGGGGTGCTCCCTCTGCTGTTTCCTGAAGTCCACAATCATCTCCTTTGTTTTGTTGACGTTGAGTGAGAGGTTGTTTTCCAGACACCACACTCTGAGGGCCCTCACCTCGTCCCTGTAGGCCGTCTCGCCGTTGTTGGTAGTCAAGCCTACCACTGTAGTGTCGTAAATGGACTTGTGCATGCTACAATATGCCCTAAGGAGTTGGGTGGACAGTAACATGAAGTAAGTCATGAACACTTGTGCAGATATCGACAGATTGGGTTTCATTAAGCAACTGATTCCGGGTTTTATGCGTTTAGTCTCAGGTCAGAGGCCAGTGCATAACATGCAATATCAAAGTATTGGTAGCATCAGCCTAGCGTGCTAACCTCTAATGCTAAATATTGTTGACATCAGCCTAGCATGCTAACCGCTAATACTAACGCTAACTAAAATATGATGAATCAGAGGTAAGGTTTGCTTACAATTTATCACACTCAAATGTTTGTTTATTTTTGCTCTTTTGATAAATGAGAGCCCTTGATCGTAAGGCTCTGATTTAAGTGCTCTTCAGTGTTAAATAGGAATGTGGTAGTAACATCTTTGATGCAAGGAAATTGGTCATGCCATACCATAGGTCCTCAGGGAAACAGGCCCACTCCCCATCTATAAATGTAGGTCACCTCGTCTAAAAATACATCTGGTACACAGCCATTTAAGTGTTCAGCTGTAGGCTTAGACAGGGAAAAATATGTTTAAAAAAAAGGTTTTCCTCATAATCTTATTTTGAGCACAAAGTCATAGGACAAGAAATACAATTTTAAAATGGGCTAAAGCATCTAGTCCCATATTAAAGTAATTTTTGATGGGAAATACAGGAATATTTGTCAAAACTAGTTGGTTTCAGAGCTGGGAGGGACTCTCTAGATATAATTTATGGAAGTGTATTTGTGCAAAGTGTCTCATTGACCTATTGAAAAGCCATACTCCTACTTCATTTATTTCCTGTTTAACAAAGTCATTGGCTGGGTGTTTATTATGAATGCTAATTAATTAGGTAAGTTAGGGTTTCCCTCCTTTACAATGTGTTGGGACGTTTGGTCTTCCTCCTCTAGAGATAAGAATGCACTGTGCACAGGTTTGTCTGCGGGGACCATTTCATTTCATCCAATTTGTCGAGAATCAGTTTCAGATTCATGAAAATGATCTTGTCTGCTGCATTTTAAATGTTTGCTGAGCTTCTCAAATCTGTTTCCTTGTCTACTTTCATCTAGTTTCTCAATTCACAATGTATTTTACCCACCCCTTAATTTGGTTTAGTAAAACATCCAGAATACATTCATGTTGTCTTACAAGGAGTCAAGTTTCAAACTGTTAAAAAAATTCCAACATCTTACGAAATGGATTGTCTTTGAACCTGGACTGATACAACATAAAAAAGTAATAAACATGCACACAGTATTGGCACATCTCTTCGTACTCTTCCTTGAAAAGAAAGGCAGTGCACCAAAGAGAAATATTTAAGTCCAAGTTTTCATGTATGCCAAACACTACTGGTCGCCGCATTGAAGTCTATGACCTGTGGGCTATTTACACTCCAAATAAAGCTACAGTATTTTCTCTCAGCTAGGATTTAGATTGGCTGTGGGTCCACTGGGTATAGGTTAAGACATTGAAGATAACAAGCCAGATAAGGATATCCACATAATCTAGTCAGTCATCAAACAGTAGAGAATGAATTGGAATAGATTTTCATGATCGTGACTTGAAACCACAGTGCAGACCGTTTTGTTTGAGCAAAACGAGCCTGAATGGTTGACAACAAAGACTAAAAGTACACTTAAAGGATGCATGACAAGTTCTAATATCTGCCATGGATTGGCTACAACTACAAGTCTTGTAGTACTACACGCATGCAACGATTGTCCAGGTACATGTCACGCCCTGACCATAGTGAGCCCTTGTTTCTCTATGGTGTAGTTGGTCAGGGCGTGACTAGGGGGCATTCTAGCTTATAATTTCTATGTTGTGTTCTAGTTTATATTTTCTATGTTAGTGTTTTGTATGATTCCCAATTAGAGGCAGCTGGTAATCGTTGTCTCTAATTGGGGATCATATTTAAGTAGATATTTTTCCCACCTGTGTTTGTGGGATATTAATTTGTGTTTGTGCAGGTGCACCACGTAGTCACGTTTAGTTGTTCGTTTATTTGATTTATTGCTTTGGCTTATGTTTCACTTTGGAATAAATATGTGGAACTCACTATCCACTGCGCCTTGGTCCCGTTCTTACGACAACAGTGATAGTATAGTACAAAAATGTCAAATAAACACCTGAATACTGCAATTACTTATTTTAAAAATGCAAACCTGGAGTATATATAAAGGTGTGTCAATAACTACAGTGCCTTGAAAAAGTATTCACAACCGTTGACTTTTTCCACATTTTGTTGTGTTACAAAGTGGGATTGAAATGAATTTAATTTTTTTGTCAACGATCTACACAAAATACTATGTAATGTCAAAGTGTAAGAAAAATTCTAACATTTGAAAAAATAAATAATAATCAAACACTAATATATAATATCTTGATTAGATACAGTTGAAGTCGGAAGTTTACATACACCTTAGCCAGATACATTTAAACTCAGTTTTTCACAATTCCTGATATTTAATTCTAGTAAAAATTCCCTGTTTTAGGTCAGTTAGGGATCACCACTTTATTTTGAGAATGTGAAATGTCAGAATAATAGTAGAGAGAATGATTTTATTTCAACTTTTATTTCTTTCATCACATTCCCAGTGGGTCAGAAGTTTACATACACTCAATTAGTATTTGGTAGTATGGCCTTTAAATTGTTTAACTTTGGTCAAACATTTCAGGTAGACTTCCACAAGCTTCCCACAATAAGTTGGGGGAATTTTGGCCCACTCCTCCTATCAGAGCTGGTGTAACTGAGTCAGGTTTGTAAGCCTCCTTACAATGCTTCTTCAGTTCTTGAGGTCAGGGCTTTGTGATGGCCACTCCAATACCTTGACTTTGTTGTCCTTAAGCTATTTTGCCACAACTTTGGAAGTATGCTTGGGGTCATTGTCCATTTGGAAGACCCATTTGCGACCAAGCTTAACATGCTGACTTATGTCTGGAGATATTGCTTCAATATATCCACATAATATTCCTGCCTCATGATGCCATCTATTTTGTGAAGTGCACCAGTCCCTCCTGCAGCAAAGCACCCCCACAACATGATGCTGCTGCCCCCATGCTTCCCGGTTGGAATGGTGATCTTCAGCTTGCAAGCATCCCCCTTTATCCTCCAAACATAACAATGGTCATCATGGCCAAACAGTTAAATTTTTGTTTCATCAGACCAGAGGACATTTCTCCAAAAAGTACGATCTTTGTCCCCATGTGCAGTTGCAAACCATACTCTGGCTTTTTTATGGCGGTTGTGGAGCAGTGGCTTCTTCCTTGCTGAGAGGCCTTTCATGGTATGTCGATATAGGACTCATTTTACTGTGAATATAGATACTTTTGTACCTGTTTCCTCCAGCATTTTCACAGGGTCCTTTGCTGTTGTTCTGAGATTGATTTGCACCTTTCGCACCAATGTACTTTAATCTCTAGGAGACAGAACCTTCTGAGCGGTATGTGGTCCCATGGTGTTTATACTTGCGTACTATTGTATGTACAGATGAACGTGGTACTTTCAGGCATTTCGAAATTTCTCCCAAGGATGAACCAGAATTGTGGAGGTCTACATTTTTTTTCTGAGGTCTTGGCTGATATATTTTGATTTTCCCATGATGTCAAGCAGAGGCACTAAGTTTGAAGGTAGGCCTTGAAATACATCCACAGGAACACCTCCAGTTGACGCAAATGATGTCAATTAGCCTATCAGAAGCTTCTAAAGCCATAACACCATTTCTAGAATTTTCCAAGCTGTTTAAAGGCACAGTCAACTTAGTGTATGTAAACTTTTGACCCACTGAAATTGTGATACAGTGAATTTTAAGTCAAATAATCTGTCTGTAAACAATTGTTGGAAAAATTACTTGTGTCATGCACAAAGGAGATGTCCTAACTGACTTGCCAAAACTATGGTTTGTTAATAAGAAATTTGTGGAGTGGTTGAAAAACTAGTTTTAATGACTCCAACCTAAGTGTATGTAAAATTCCAACTTCAACTGTAAGTAATCAACCCCCTGAGTCAATACCTCAAATCACCTTTGGCAGCGATTACAACTGTGAGTCTTTAAGGGTAAATTCTCTAAAAGCTTTCCACACCTTGATTGAGCAACATTTGCCCATTATTCTTTTCAAAATTCTTAAAGCTCAAAATGGTTGTTAATCATTACTCAACAACCATTTTCAGGTCTTGCCATAGATTTCCAAGCAGATTTAAGTCAAAACTGTAACTCGGCCACTCAGGAACATTCACTGTCTTCTTGGTGAGCAGCTCTAGTCCAGATTTGGCATTTTGCTTTAGGTTATTGTTCTGCTGAAAGGTGAATTATCTCCCAGTGTCTGGTAGAAAGCAGACTGAACCAGGTGTTCATCTTGGATTAGACCCATTCCATTATTTTTTCATTGTGAAATACTCCCCAGTCCTCAATGACAACAAGCATACCCATAACATGATGCAGCCACCACTATGCTTTCCAATATGGAGAGTGGTACTCAGCAATGTTCTCTATTTGATATGCCCCAAACATAACAATTTGTATTCAGGAAAAAAAGTGATTTTCAGTGTCTTCTTTTTTTATTTTTTACCCATCTACCAATAGGTGCCCTTCTTTGCGAATTATTGGAAACTGTCCCTGGTCCTTGTGGTTGAATCTGTGTTTGAAATTCAGTGCTCGACTGAGGTACCTTACAGATAATTGTATGTGTAGGTAGTCATTCAGAATTCATGTTAATCCCTATTATTGCACACAGAGGTGAGTCCATGCAACTTATTATGTAACTTATTATGGTAATTTTTACTCCTAAATGTATTTAGACTTGCCATAACAAAGGAGTTGAGTACTTGACTCAAGACATTTCAGCTTTTTATTCATTTGTAAAAATCATAATTCTATTTTGACATTATGGGGTATTGTGTGTAGGCAGGCCAGTGACGAAAAACTCAATTTAAACCATTTACAATTCAGGCTGTAACAATAAAATGTGGAAAAAGTCAAGGGGTGTGAATACTTTAAGAATGGCACTGTATATTCTTTTCATTTCTCATAATTTGCCATTATGGAGAGATTCTCTGTGACGGTAAATTGATTATTGCAATGTTTGCCATTTAAATCTCTACCCATAAATCAAACCAATATTATGACTTCAACTCTATATGCTCAAGTATACAAGAGACAGTTAGGCTAAAGATTATTTACTTTTATAGACTGTCATTGAAGTGCAATGAGTCTCTCGCCCAGACAGATGTTCCAGTGGGGTTGCACATTTCCCTTCCGTATCTACACTGTCACTTCCCATAACTATGTGGGAGATTAGTGTATGAGGAGGCGACTGCTCATCCAGGACGCCATTATGATTCCCTAGGGTGTAATAAGGAATATATGAAAGGAACTGCAGTGGAGAGGAGGATGGCCGTTACCAGAGCCATATACAGTACCAGTCAAAAGTTTGGACACACCTACTCATTCAAGAGTTTTACTTTATTTTTTACTCTTTTCTACAATGTAACATCAAAACTATGAAATAACACATATGGGATCGTGTAGTAACCAAAATAGTGTTAAACAAATCTAAATATATTTTATATTTGAGAGTCTTCAAAGTAGCCACCCTTTGCTTATAAGACAGCTTTGCACACACATGGCATTCTCTCAACCAGCTTCATGAGGTAGTCACCTGGAATGCAGATAGCCCTATTTGGTAAATGACCAAGTCCATATTATGATAAGAAGAGCACAAATGATCAAAGAGAAACAACAGTCCATCATGACTTTAAGACATGAAAGCCAGTCAGTCCGGAAAATGCCAATAACTTTTAAAGTTTCTTAAAACCATCAAGTGATTTGATGAAACTGGCTCTCCTGAGAACCGCCACAGGAAAGGAAAACCCTGAGGTAACTCTGATGCAGAGGATAAGTTCATTAGAGTTAGCTGCACCTCAGATTGCAGCCCAAAATAAACACTTCACAGAGGTCAAGTAACAGATACATCTCAACAACAATTTGTTCTTCACTGACTTGCCTAGTTAAATAAAGGTTAAAGAAAAAAGAAAAAAGAAAAAAAGCCTCCTTATCCAGAGCAACTTACAGTAGAGTGCATATATTGTCATACTGGGTCCCCCGTGGCAGTCAAACCCACAACCCTGGAATTGCTAGCGCCATGCTCTACCAACTGAGCAAGATGGGACAATCATAGAAACTGAATTGGCCCAACTCTCAAAATATATGTCTCGTCGTGTCTCAACTTGAAGATGACATCACCGACTAATAAGTGAAGAGCATCAAATTATTCTGATGAGAGATGAGTTGTTCTGAATGTATTTCCAAATAGGTACACCTGATGAGTGTAGATTGTAAATCCATCCATGATTATTCAGATAATGAGATTTACAACATAACAGTTGTGCATAAAAATGCACGTTCAGGATTATGATTTTACCTGCTGTTTTGTAATGCAATCCAATTTACCTTAGAAAGACATCATACCGTAGCATTGTCTGCTTTATTACCTTGCATACTCAACACTACGCTTTCAGTTTCTTAATCCAGTTTAGAAGATATGGTCAATTAGACTTTTTGTGGTAAAACAAAGTTGTCCTGTGGGATTTGAACATGCAGAGCTACAGTGAACAGTAATTTGTTTATAGAGCAGGGGTGGCCAATCCTCCTCCTGTTAGCCTAGCGCTGTGGCTAGTTGCCCCTCTCCTCCTATTAGCCTAGCGCTGTGGTTAGCTGTCCCCCCTCCTCCTGTAAGCCTAGCGCTGTGGCGAGCTGTCCACTCCTCCTGTTAGCCTAGTGTCGTGGCTAGCTGTCCCCCCTCCTCCTGTTAGCCTATCGCTGTGGCACTAGGTGTCCCCCCTCCTGTTAGTATAGCGCTGTTGCTAGGTGCCCCCCTCTTCCTGTTAGCCTAGCACTGTGGCTAGGTGCCCCATCTCCTCCTGTTAGCCTAGCACCCTGGCTAGGTGTCCCTCCTTCTCCTGTTAGCCTAGGGCTGTGGCTAGGCGTCCCTCCTTCTCTTGTTAGCCTAGCACTGTGGCTAGGTGTCCCCCCTCCTCTTGTTAGCCTAGCGCTGTGGCTAGGTATCCCCCCTCCTCCTGTTAGTCTATCCCTGTGGCTAGGTGTCCCCGCTAGTTGTCCCCCCTAGCTGTCCCCCCTCCTTCTCTAACACACCCGATTCAAGATGTTGCTCTAGCCCTACTCTAAAGCCTTGTTCACATTGGCAGTTTGAAGTGACTCAAATCCTTTTTTTTTCATGTCCAATTAGAGTGTATTTTTCCTGCAGTCTGAACAGCTAAAAAGCACATGGAATTGGATATTTCAAGCCACATTTCAAATCACCTTCGTATGGGGGTTCTAAATCAGATACAAATCTTATTCCTGGCGATGCAACTTGTGTCTGACTGGTCAAATCTAATTTATTTACACTCAAGTGGTTTTTACAGTGTTATGTGGCATATCTTGCTGCTTGCTAGCTACTCTGGTTGACAGTTTGACAAGAACATGTGGTCAATAACTACACTGAACAAAAATATAAACACAACATGTAAAGTGTTGGTCCCATGTTTCATGAGTTGAAATTAAAGATCCCAAAAATGTTCCAAATACACTAAAAGCTTATTTCTCTCAAATTTCGTGCACAAATTTGTTTACATCCCTGTTAGTGAGCATTTTTCCTTTGCCAAGATAATCCATCCACCTGACAGGTGTGGCATATCAAGAAGCTGATTAAACAACATGATCATTACACATGTGCAGGTGCTGGGGACAATAAAAGCATTTGCATTTTGAATGCTGATTTAAGGAATAAGAGTTGTTGCCAGAGATTTGAACGTTAATTAAATGTCAATGTTGTTTTAGAGAATTTGGCAGTACGTCCAACCGGCCTCACAACCGCAGACCACGTGTAATGTTGGCGTGTTGGCGTGTGATTTGCGAGTGCGATTTGAGAGTGCCCCATGGTGGCGGTGGAGTTATGGTATGGGCAGGCATATTCTACGGACAACGAACCCAATTGCATTTTATCTATGGCAATTTGAATGCACAAAAATACAGTGATGAGATCCTGAGGCCCATTGTGAGGCCCATTTCTTTAAGGTATCTGTGACCAACCGATGCATATCTGTATTCCCAGTCATGTGAAATTCATAGATTAGGGTCTAATGAATTTATTTAAATTGACTGATTTCCTCGTATAAACTGTAACTCAGTAAAATAAATGAAATTGTTAAATGTTGCGTTTATATTTTTGTTCAGTATAGCTTGTTAATTGTTCACAAACAAATTAGTGAATGTGCTAGAAAGCGAAACCGCTACTTAATTAGCTAGCTGACTGCTGTGGCTAGCCAAAAAGGACTTGTTTTCAAAGTTGGAATATCTTATCACTTGAGACTTTAAAAGTGTTCTAACACTATGATTTTGAACATTAAAAGCAACTTGGAAACGTCCATGGCAGGCATTGTTGTAACCTTAGCTTGCTACATAATTTCTGCATAGGAAGCACAAGCACCACCACCTGTCTGGCTAAACCACCATGCACACACCGTTGTTACTATGACAACTAGCATAGCCATATTAGCAAATTACTGCTGTCTGAACACACCCACATCTGATTTGTCACTTGTAACTTGCTGTTTGGACAGTCAGTATTCCAAAACTAATTTGAAAAACAAAACTGATTTGAGCATTATGGCCTGCAGTGTGAACAAGGCACAACACACCTGATTCTACTAATCAGCTACACCACATGATGAAAGTATGTGGATACCTGCTGGTTGAACATCTCTTTCCAAAATAATGCGGGGGGACTTCAATTCAGCCAAAAGTGCTCTTGTGGCAGAAATGTGACGAACTGACTTGTTGGAAAGGTGGCATCCTATGACGGTGCTCAGTTGAAAGTCACTGAGCTCTTCAGTAAGGCTATTCTACTGCCAATGTTTGTCTATGGAGATTCCATGTTTGTGTGCTCGATGTTATACACCTGTCAGCAACGGGTGAAGCTGACATAGCTGAATCCACTAATTTGTATATATAGTGTACTTTTGAGGGCCTTGATAAAGCTGTGTTAGAAATGGGCTGGAGCAAAATCCTGCATACTAAGTAGCTCCCTTGGAGGACAGTTGACCACCCCTTGTCTATAGGAACAATTTCCCTCCCAGAGGACCTGGGACAATTTTTATTTAACTAGGCAAGTCAATTAAGAACAAATTCTTATTTTCAATGACAGCCTAGGAACAGTCGGTTAACTGCCTTGTTCAGGGGCAGAATGACAGATTTGCACCTTGTCAGCGCAGGGATTTGATCTTGCAACCTTTTGGTTGGTAGTCCAACATTCTTGCCACTAGGCTACGCTGCCACCCCAGGACTGCCTGGCCTGATGACTCCTTGCTGTCCCCAGTCCTCCTGGTAGTGCTGCTGCTCTGACCTGTTTACCGGAGGTGCTACCTTGTCCCGGACCTGCTGTTTTTGACTCTCTCTACCGCACCTGCTGTCTCTAACACTGAATGTTCGGTTATGAAAAGCCAACTGACATTTACTCCTGAGGTGCTGACCTGTTGCACCCTCTACCACCACTGTGATTATTATTATTTGACCCTGCTGGTCATTTATGAACGTTTGAACATCTTGGCCATGTTCTGTTATAATCTCCACCCGGCACAGCCAGAAGAGGACTGGCCACCCCTTAGAGCCTGGTTCCTCTCTTGGTTTCTTCCTAGGTTCCTGCCCTTATAGGGAGTTTTCCTAGCCACCGTGCTTCTACATCTGCATTGCTTGCTGTTTGGGGTTTTAGGCTGGGTTTCTGTATTGCACTTTGTGACATTGGCTGATGTAAAAGGGCTTTATAAATACATTTGATTGAATTAGCCGGAAGACCAACCAGGAGATTTGAATACAAATGCTTATTTATTCTGCCAATGATGGATCACTGCCAGGTAAACCACTGCCAGGTGAAGCACAATCTGAATGAGTGACTAATTGTGTTATTACACTTGCCTGAATAGTTACCTTTGGATAGTCTAGATGTTAGCCAATTAAACCCTATGGTCTAATATCTGGTAGTATGAGCTGAGTCTTTCATCCACCCACACAAAGGAAGCTGTGAGGAGTGTCCTGGGAGGCAACAGATGCCGGGGGACATGAAAGGAGTTCAGGGAAGTGAGTCCTGAATAATTTCAGGTCAGTTCTAAGACCTCATGTTAAATTCAGAGGGTTATCGGGTATAAGAAAGCTCCTGAAATGTAAAACCAGAAATGGAAATAAACCTTTATCGGCTTCTGGCGAAGTCATGGGAATTGAAATATATACTGAATGTACAAAACATTAAGACCACATTCCTAATATTGATTTGCACCCCCCTTTTCTGTCAGAACAGCCTCAATTCGTCGGGGCATGGACTCGTCAAGGAGTCGAAAGCGTTCCACCGGGATGCTGGCTTGCTTCCTACAGTTGTGCCAAGTTGGCTGGATGTCCTTTGAGTGGTGGACCATTCTTGATACACACAGGAAACTTTTTACTTTTAATAAACACTTTTTATTTTGAACAAATTTACCATAGTCTTAGTTTTGTCCTCGCTCAACTTATTTCGTTCAACTTTTTCACCCAGGACGCTTTATCTGGACATGGTTCTACAGGACCTTCACCAGCCGAAAAAGCTAAGTAGTAACATGAACGCAATGCCCTCTAATTTCAGCTGCTGTATTAGGCTTAAAAATGATCTTCCAGCGATCATACACTGTTAACCAGGGGGCTAGGCTACCGAATATGGTGCTGGCTGAGGCGAACACCGGCGAGTGTTGAGAGTATAGGGATTTTGTTTTCTACAGTACGTTGGCACCAACAATGTTAGGATGAAAAAGTCAGCGGTCACCGAGCACACATAGCTTCAGCATGTAAATTAGCCAGAAAGATGTGTTGGCATTGAGTAATTGTGTCTGGCCCCTTCCCAGTTAAGGGTAGTGATGAGAACTACAGCACAGTCTCACAACTCAATTGCTTGTTGAAACCTGTTTCTGCCCCTCCTAAAAGATTGAATCGGAAGATAATTGTCCCTCTATCTGGGACTCACCCACAAACAAGACCAAGCCTGGCCTGCTGAGAAGCGACAGACTCCATCCTAGCTAGAGGGGTTTTCTCATGGTGCTCTCATCTTATAAATCAACATAGACAGGGCTCTAACTTCTCTAGCTCCACATTGAGATAGGGTGCTGGCCAGGCAGCAAGCTGTTAGCCAGCCTGTGAGTCTTCCTGTAGCACAGTCAGTGTAGTCAGCTTAGTTTTCCCAATTGAGGCCATGTCTGTGCCTTGATCTAGGTTGGGAAAATCTAAACATTGCGATGTTTGCCTTAGAAATCTCCTTGGAATAAAGACCTCCTCCATCCCTGTCATTTTTTAAATAGATTGTGATAATACCTCACATCTCAAAATAGGACTTTGATTGATTGATTGATATAGCATACAAATGATTGAATTAGCCGGAAGACCAACCAGGAGATTTGAATACACATGCTTATTTCTTCTGCCAATGATGGATCACTGCCAGGTGAACCACTGCCAGGTGAGGCACAATCTGAATGAGTGACTAATTGTGTTATTACACTTGCCTGAATAGTTACCTTTGGATAGTCTAGATGTTAGCCAATTAAACCCTATGGTCTAATATCTGGTAGTATGAGCTGAGTCTTTCATCCACCCACACAAAGGAAGCTGTGAGGAGTGTCCTGGGAGGCAACAGATGCCGGAGAACATGAAAGGAGTTCAGTGCTGAGATGTGACAGACTCCATCCACGCTAGAGGGGTTCTCTCATGGTGCTCTCATCTTATAAATCAACATAGACAGGGCTTTAACTTCTCTAGCTCCACAATGAGATAGGATGCTGGCCAGATAGGGTGCTGGCCAGATAGGGTGCTGGCCACATCTCAAAATAGGATTCCTGATGAATTTACTGAGTTAAATGAGGCCTCTCCACCTGGTTACACTAGTGACCATATCCCCCGCGCATCCCGCATAGGCAGAGGTGTTGGTTACATTTTTGACAGCAAATGTATAAAAAAAATAGCTGTTTCATCTTTTGAGTCATGAAATCTACGCAGCCTCCCCAATTACTTTTTAAAGCTACTGTTTACAGGTCTCCTGGTCCGTATAAAGTGTTCCTCACTGAGTTCCCTTAATTCCTATCGGATTTTGTAGTCATGGCAGATAATATTCACATTTTACCACAGTCCACAGGCTTTTAGCACCATCATTGACTCAGTGGATTTTATCCAACATGTCTTGGGACCTACACATTGCCACAATCATAATCTTGGTATAGTTTTGTCCCGCGGAATAGATATTGTGGATCTAAATGTTTTTCCTCATAATTCTGGACTATCGGACCACCATCTTATTACTTTTCAATCACAACAAATCCTTTGCTTAGATCCTAACCAAGGATTATCAAAAGTCATGCTATAAATTCTTGGACAACCCAAAGATTCTTTGATGCCCTTCCAGACTCCCTCCACCTACCCAAGGACGTTGGAGTACAAAAATCAGATAACCATCTAACCAAGGATCTAAACTTAACCTTACGTAATACCCTAGATGCAGTCGCACCGATAAAAACAAAGTGTCACAAGAAACTAGCTCCCTGGTATACAGAAAATACCCGAATCCTGAAGCAAGCTTCCAGAAAATTGGAACGTAAATGGCGCTCCACCAAATTGGAAGTCTTCCGACTAGCTTGGAAAGACAGTACCGTTGTAACGGCGTTCTTCTGTTGAAGGAGGAGCGGACCAAAATGCAGCGTGGTGGTTACTCATGTTTATTAAAGGATATAGACTAGACATGAAATAACTGAAATGTACAAAACAGACGGAATGTGAAAAACTATACAGCCTATCTGGTGAACATAAACACAGAGACAGGAACAATCACCCACAAACACACAGTGAAACCCAGGCTACCTAAATATGGTTCCCAATCAGAGACAATGACTAACACCTGCCCCTGATTGAGAACCATATCAGGCCAAACACAGAAATAGACAAACAAGTGATGAATTCATGAACTTAGTCAACGAAAAAAACATGATCATTAGAAAACTAATTACGGACTCCTCCTTGAATAGGGCAATTTCTCCAAAACTCAGAGTTCCTGAGTCTGCACAGGACTGCCAGGAACTCGGATCAATGGAAATACTCAAGTTTTTAAAATCCTGTATCTCTCGAAACATTCACAAAAATAGTAATGACCACTAAACTTTCTAGCTGTCCACTGGACACTATGCCAACCAAACTACTGAAAGAGCCACTTCCCGTGCTTGCCCCCCCCCCCCTATGTTGAACATAATAAACGGCTCCCAATTTTAATGGAATGGTCTGCCAATCCATGTGCGAGATGCAGACTCAGTCTCAACCATTAAGTCTTTACTGAAGACTCATCTCTTCAGTAGGTCCTATGATTGAGTCTAATCTGGCCCAGGGGTGCGAAGGAGAATGGCAAGGCACTGGAGTCAGTCTGTTATATCTGGTGTAATTCCACTGTCTTATCTGGTGTCCTGTGTGATCTCAGATACAGTGCCTTGCGAAAGTATTCGGCCCCCTTGCAACCTTTTGCCACATTTCAGGCTTCAAACATAAAGATATAAAACTGTATTTTTTTGTGAAGAATCAACAACAAGTGGGACACAATCATGAAGTGGAACGACATTTATTGGATATTTCAAACTTTTTTAACAAATCAAAAACTGAAAAATTGGGCGTGCAAAATTATTCAGCCCCCTTAAGTTAATAGTTTGTAGCGCCACCTTTTGCTGCGATTACAGCTGTAAGTCGCTTGGGGTATGTCTCTATCAGTTTTGCACATTGAGAGACTGAAATTTTTCCCATTCCTCCTTGCAAAACAGCTCGAGCTCAGTGAGGTTGGATGGAGAGCATTTGTGAACAGCAGTTTTCAGTTCTTTCCACAGATTCTCAATTGGATTCAGGTCTGGACTTTGACTTGGCCATTCTAACACCTGGATATGTTTATTTTTGAACCATTCCATTGTAGATTTTGCTTTCTGTTTTGGATCATTGTCTTGTTGGAAGACAAATCTCCGTCCCAGTCTCAGGTCTTTTGCAGACTCCATCAGGTTTTCTTCCAGAATGGTCCTGTATTTGGCTCCATCCATCTTCCCATCAATTTTAACCATCTTCCCTGTCCCTGCTGAAGAAAAGCAGGCCCAAACCATGATGCTGCCACCACCATGTTTGACAGTGGGGATGGTGTGTTCAGGCTGATGAGCTGTGTTGCTTTTACGCCAAACATAACGTTTTGCATTGTTGCCAAAAAGTTCAATTTTGGTTTCATCTGACCAGAGCACCTTCTTCCACATGTTTGGTGTGTCTCCCAGGTGGCTTGTGGCAAACTCTAAACAACACTTTTTATGGATATCTTTAAGAAATGGCTTTCTTCTTGCCACTCTTCCATAAAGGCCAGATTTGTGCAATATACGACTGATTGTTGTCCTATGGACAGAGTCTCCCACCTCAGCTGTAGATCTCTGCAGTTCATCCAGAGTGATCATGGGCCTCTTGGCTGCATCTCTGATCAGTCTTCTCCTTGTATGAGCTGAAAGTTTAGAGGGACAGCCAGGTCTTGGTAGATTTGCAGTGGTCTGATACTCCTTCCATTTCAATATTATCGCTTGCACAGTGCTCCTTGGGATGTTTAAAGCTTGGGAAATCTTTTTGTATCCAAACCCGGCTTTAAACTTCTTCACAACAGTATCTCGGACCTGCCTGGTGTGTTCCTTGTTCTTCATGATGCTCTCTGCGCTTTTAACGGACCTCTGAGACTATCACAGTGCAGGTGCATTTATACGGAGACTTGATTACACACAGGTGGATTGTATTTATCATCATTAGTCATTTAGGTCAACATTGGATCATTCAGAGATCCTCACTGAACTTTTGGAGAGAGTTTGCCGCACTAAAAGTAAAGGGGCTGAATAATTTTGCACGCCCAATTTGTCAGTTTTTGATTTGTTAAAAAGGTTTGAAATATCCAATAAATGTCGTTCCACTTCATGATTGTGTCCCACTTGTTGTTGATTCTTCACAAAAAAATACAGTTTTCTATCTTTATGTTTGAAGCATGAAATGTGGCAAAAGGTCGCAAAGTTCAAGGGGGCCGAATACTTTCGCAAGGCACTGTATGCTCCTTCCAATTCTCTCATCTCTCTCTCCCACCTCCTGGAGAACCTGAGCAATAGGACCATGCCTCAGGACTACCTGGACGGACGACTCCTGGATGTCCCCGTCCCTAGTCCACCTGGTTGTGCTGCTGCCCCAGTTTATTCTGTTCTGCCTGCGGCCATAGACCCTGATCCCCCCCGCCCGCACATGCTGTCTCGGCTTCTAAATGCTCAGCTATGAAAGCTAACTGACATTAACTGCAGAGGTGCTAACCTCTTGCACCCTCTACAACCACTGTGATTATTTGAACTTGATGGTCTTCAATTAATGTTTGAACATCTTGAAGAACGATCTGGCCTTAATGGCCATGTACCTGGCACAGCCAGAAGAGGACTGGCCACTTGATTCCTCTCTAGGTTTCTTCCTCTGTTCGTGCCTTTCTAGGGTTTTTTCCTTTTTGCCTCTATATATGGATTGCTTACTCTCTGGGTTTTTAGGCTGGGTTTCTGTATAAGCACTTTTTACATCTGCTGATGTAAAAAGGGCTTTATAAATACATTTCATTGATTGATTGATTGAGTTTGAAAAACTCAGTAGCGTTGCAGTTCTTGACACAAACCGGTGTGCCTGGCACCTACTACTATACCCTGTTCCAAGGCACTTAAATATTTTGCCTTGCCCATTCACCCTTTCAATAGCACACATACACAATCCATGTCTCAATTGTCTCAAGGCTTAGAAATCCTCATTCAACCTGTGGATACATCACTCCTCATCTTCAAGAGGCCACGATCTGTGACATACAGTATCATCATAATTCCCACATGAAACACAAAACTAATTTCAGTCAGAACGAAATATCAACTAAAGACAAAATACAATCCCCCAGATCAACAGAAATCTCACAGTAACCTTTTCACAAGGTACACGCTGAATATTATTACATTAAACCTTTTCAATACAGCTTTTCTGTGACAGCCATCCTATTTCTGGAAAAATTGGAATTTATTAAGTCAAAGGATTAGATATAATTCCAGATACTGCTAACTTCTAACCAAAATGTAGTATTTATCACGTTTTAACGGCCACGTTAGAATGTTAAGATTCACTTTCAAAACATCTTAAGGAAGTTTGGCCATTACATTGACAACTGTTACCATAGGTATGCATTCCCCTCTTGACCAATTACATTTGAGTCATTTGCAGACATTCTCATCCAAAGCAACTTACAGTTGTGGGCACATACATTTTTGTATTTTCTTGTATGGGTCCCCCATGGGAATTAGAACCCATGATCTGGGGTTGCAAGTGACAAGCTCTACCAATTCAGCCACACAGGACCCAGCAGGGATTGGTTAAAACCCTGGATAGAGCCTCCCGAGTGGTGCAGTGGTTTAAGGCACTGCATCGCAGCGCTAGCTGTGCCACTAGAGATCCTGATCCAAGTCCAGGCTATGTTGCAGCTGGCCCGCAACCAGGAGACCTTTGGAGTAGCGCACAATTGGCCCAATGTCATTAGGGGAGGGTTTGGCTGGCAGCGATGAAGTTGTCCCATCGTGCTCTGGCAACTCCAGTGGCGGGCCAGGTGCATGCACGCTGACATGTTTGCCAGGTGTACAGTGTTACTTCTGACATATTGGTATGACTGGCTTCCAGGTTAAGTGGGCATTGTGTCAAGAAGCAGTGCGGCTTGGTTGGGTTGTGTTTCAGGGGACTGCTGTTGACCTTTGCCCCCCCTGAATCCATACAGGAGTTGCAGTGATGAGAGAAGACTAAATACCAATTGGTATGGAAGACCAAAGGGACAGCTGTAGATAGATACATATAGATAATGTTGAAGATCTGAAATTGTTTCAAAGATTTTATTTAAGGTTTGATTTGTTGATGTTATAATCCTATTGTTGAAATTTAAACTTCATAACAATAGTTTGCAATGATTCCATGTCACAATACATTGACAACTTGCATAGAATCAACGTTGATTCAACCAGATTGTTCCCAGTGGATGGATCACAGACCTACAGTTGAAGTCAGAAGTTTACATACACTTTGGTTGGAGTCATTAAAACTTGTTTTTCAACCACTCCAGAAATGTATTTTAAACAAACTATAGTTTTGACAAGTCGGTTAGAACATCTACTTTGTGCATGACACAAGTCATTTTTCCAAAAATTGTTTACAGACAGATTATTTTACTTATAATTCACTGTGTCACAATTCCAGTGGGTCAGACATTAACATACACTAAGTTGACTGTGCCTTTAAACAGCTTGGAAAATTCCAGAAAATGGTGTCATGGCTTTTGAAGCTTCTGATAGGCTAATTGACATAATTTGAGACAATTGGAGGTCTACCTGGGGATCTATTTAAAGGCCTACCTTCACACTCAGTGACTCTTTGCTTGACATCATGGGAAAATCAAAATAAATCAGCCAAGACCTCAGAAAGAGATTGTACACCTCCACAAGTCTGGTTCATCCTTGAGAGCAATTTCCAAATGCCTGAAGGTACCACGTTCATCTGTACAAACAACAGTACTCAAGTATAAACACCATGGGACCACGCAGCTGTCATACCGCTCAGGAAGGAGACGCGTTGTCTCCTAGAGATGAACGTACTTTGGTGCGAAAAGTGAAAATCAATCCCAGTACAACAGCAAAGGACCTTGTGAAGATGCTGGAGGAAACAGGTACAAACAAATATTTATCCACTGTAAAACGAGTCCTATATCGATATAAACTGAAAGGCCGTTCAGCAAGGAAGAAGCCACTGCTCCAAAACCGCCATAAAAAAGCCAGACTACGGTTTGCAACTGCACATGGGGACAAAGATTATACTTTTTCGGGAAATGTACTCTGGTCTGATGAGAAAAAATTGAACTGTTTGGCCATAATGACCATCGTTATGTTCGGAGGAAAAGGGGGAGGCTTGCAAGCCAAAGAACACCCTCCCAACCTTGAGGCATGGGGATGGCAGCATCATGTTTTTTGGGTGTTTTGCTGCAGGACGAACTGGTGCACTTCACAAAATAGATGGCTTCATGAAGCAGGAAAATTATGTGGATATATTGAAGCAACATCTCAAGACATCAGTCAGGAAGTTAAAGCTTGGTCGCAAATGGGTCTTCCAAATGGACAATGACCCCAAGCATACTTCCAAAGTTGTAATAAAGTGGTGATCCTAGATGACCCAAGACCGGGAATTTTTACTAGGATTAAAAGTCAGGAATTGTGAAAACTGAGTTTTAATATATTTGGCTACGGTGTATGTAAACTTCAGACTTCTACTGTACACAAAGTACCCTTTGATGTCAAAGTGGAATATTTGTTTAAAAAATGTTTACAAATTAATAAAAAATGAGAAGCTGAAATGTCTTGAGTCAATAAGTGTTCAACCCCTTCGTTATGGCAAGCCTAAATAAGTTCAGGAGTAGGAAATTGCTTAACAAGTCACATAATAAGTTGCATGGACTCAATAATAGTGTACAACATGATTTTTGAATTACTACCTCATCTCTGTACCCCACACGTACAATTATCTGCAAGGTCTCTCAGGTGAGTGGTGATTTTCAAACACTTTCAACTACCAAGACCAGGGAGGTTTTCCAATGCCTCGCAAAGAAGGAAGCTGTTGGTAGATTTAAAAAAAAACATTGAATATCAGACATTGAATATCTTAGCATGTTGTAGTTATTAATTACACTTTAGATGGTGTAGCAGTGCACCCAGTCACAACAAGATACAGGTGTCATTCCTAACTCAGTTGTCGGAGAGGAAGGACACTGCTCAGGGATTTCACCATGAGGCCATTGGTGACTTTAAAACAGTTACAGAGTTTAATGGCTGTAATAGGAGAAAACTGAGGATGGATCAACAACATTGTAGTTCCGCCACAATACTAACCTAAATGACAGAGTGAATAGAAGCCTGTACAGAATAAAAATATTCCAAAACATGCATCCTGTTTGCAACAAGGCACTAAAGTAATACTGCAAAAAAATCTGGTAAAGCAATGTCCTGAATACAAAGTGTTGTGTTTGGGGCAAATCCAATATAACACATTACTGAGTACCACTCTCCATATTTTCAAGCATAGTGGTGGCTGCATCATGTTATGGGTATGCTTGTCAAACTGGGGAGTTTTTCAGGATAAAAAATAAATTAAATGGACCTAAGCACAGGCAAAATCCTAGAGGAAAATCTGGTTGGCTGCTTTCCACTAGACACTGGGAGACGAATTCACCATTCAACAGGACAATAACCTAAAACACAAGAGTAAACCTACACTGGAATTGCTTACCAACAACAGTGAATGTTCCTGAGTGGCCAAGTAACAGTTTTGACTTAAATCTGCTTGAAAATATATGGCAAGACTTGAAAATGGTTGTCTAACAACCGATTTGACAGAGCTTGAAGAATTTTGAAAAGAATGGGCAAATGTTGCTCAATCCAGGTGTGGAAAGCTCTTAGAGACTTACCCAGAAAGACATACCGCTGTAATTGCTGCCAAAGGTGCTTCTACAAAGTATTGACTCAAGGTTGTGAATACTTGTGAAAATTAGATATTTTATGTTCAATGCATTTGCTTTATGGGGTATTGTGTGTAGATGGATGTGAAAATACTATTGAATACATTTTGAATTTGGGCTGTAACACAACAAATTGTGGAATAAGTCAAGGGATATGAATACATTCTGAAGGCACTGTAGGGCAAATTATACAGTACATCCTATATCTATACCAATGCTCATAATGAGCAGTATCATTATTAGTGATAGTGATCTGCTTAATTGATTTTGCATTTAATCTTGACCACATTCAAGTTGAAATACAGGGCCAATTTAGGTCCACACACCACTGAAATAAGTCTGATTTCCCAAAAGATCAGCTCCTACCGCCCACCACATGCATGTACGCCATCAGGTGAAGAAATGGTCTGACTGTTTTGGTTGTTTTCTTTCAGCAGAGAACAATAACCTGCAGGCAGTGTTTGTTCATCCCCTGTGTGTAAAGCAGGCTAGTGTTAGCCTGCCATGGAAAACCCAGATCTGAGCCTCCCTCTGGGGATAGGGATTCAGGACCATGAAGATATTCCATTTGATATTCCCCAGGCTGTATGATTCTCAGCCTGTTTTCCCACACTGTGAATATATTACAGGACAACAAAAAGAAAGGGAGTTGAATTGCTGTGTATGTATGGGGGGGGGAAGGCAGTGAAGTGGAGGCTTCTGTAGTGAGGACAGCTCATAATGATGGAATGGAGTCAAAGGAATGGTATCAACCACATACTGTAGAAACCATGTGTTTGATGTGTTTGATAGCATTCCATTGACTCCATTCCAGCCATAATTATGAGCCGTCCTCCCCTCGGCAGCCTCCACTAGTCACAGCCCACTACTAGACCACTACAGCCCCCACTGGTTACTGGCCACTACTAGACCACGACAGCCTCCACTGGCCACTACTAGACCACTACAGCCTCCACTGGTCACAGGTCACTAATAGACCACTACAGCCCCCACTGGTTACTGGCCATTACTAAACCACTACAGTCTCCACTGACAACTACTAGACCACTACAGCCTCCACTGGTCACTGGCCACTACCAGACCACTACAGCCTCCACTGGTCATAGGCCATTACTAGACCACTACAGCCTCCACTGGTCACAGGCCACTACCAGACCACTACAGCCTCCACTGGTCACAGGCCACTACTAGACCACTACAGCCTCCACTGGTCACTGGCCACTACTAGACCACTACAGCCTCCACTGGCCACTACTAGACCACTACAGCCTCCACTGGTCACTACTAGACCACTACAACCTCCACTGGTCACAGGCCACTATTAGACCACTACAGCCTCCACTGGTCACAGGCCATTACCAGACCACTACAGCCTCCACTGGTCACTACTAGACCACTACAGCCTCCACTGGTCACTGGCCACTACTAGACCACTACAGCCTCCACTGGTAACAGGCCACTACCAGACGACTACAGCCTCCACTGGTCACAGGCCACTACAGCCTCCACTGGCCACACTACTAGACCACTACAGCCTCCACTTGTCACTGGCCACTACTAGACCACTACAGCCTCCACTGGTAACAGGCCACTACTAGACCACTACAGTCTCCACTGGTCACAGGCACTACTTGACCACTACAGCCTCCACTGGCCACTACTAGACCACTACAGCCTCCACTGGTCACAGGCCACTACTAGACCACTACAGCCTCCACTGGTCACAGGCCACTACCAGACCAATACAGCCTCCACTGGTCACTGGCCATTAATAGACCACTACAGCCTACACTGGTCACTGGCCACTACTAGACCACTACAGCCTTCACTGGCCACTACGAGACCACTACAGCCTCCACTGGTCACAGGCCACTACTAGACCACTACAGCCTCCACTGGTCACTAGGCCACTGGTCACTGGCCACTTCTAGACCACTACAGCCTCCACTGGTCACAGGCCACTACCAGACCACTACAATCTCCACTGGTCACAGGCCACTACTAGACCACTACAGCCTCCACTGGTCACAGGCCACTACTAGACCACTACAGCCTCCACTGGTCACTGGCAACTACTAGACCACTACAGCCTCCACTGGCCACTACTAGACCACTACAGCCTCCACTGGTCACTACTAGACCAATACAGCCTCCACTGGTCACAGGCCATTACTAGACCACTACAGCCTCCACTGGTCACTACTAGACCACTACAGCCTCCACTGGTCACTGGCCACGACTAGACCACTACAGCCTCCACTGGTCACTACTAGACCACTATAGCCTCCACTGGTCACAGGCCACTACCAGACCACTACAGCCTCCACTGGTCACTGGCCACTACCAGACCACTACAGCCTCCACTGGTCACTGGCCACTACCAGACCACTACATCCTCCACTGGTCATAGGCCATTACTAGACCACTACAGCCTCCACTGGTCACAGGCCACTACCAGACCACTACAGCCTCCACTGGTCACAGGCCACTACTAGACCACTACAGCCTCCACAGGTCACTGGCCACTACTAGACAACTACAGCCTCCACTGGCCACTACTAGACCACTACAGCCTCCACTGGTCACTGGCCACTAATAGGCCACTACAGCCTTTACTGGTCACTACTAGACCACTACAGCCTCCACTGGTCACAGGGCACTACCAGACCACTAGAGCCTCCACTGGTTACTGGCCACTAATAGACCACTATAGCCTCCACTGGTCACTCGCCACTACTAGACCACTACAGCCTCCACTGGTTACTGGCCACTACTAGACCACTACAGCCTCCACTGGCCACTACTAGACCACTACAGCCTCCACTGGCCACTACTAGACCACTACAGCCTCCACTGGTCACTACTAGAGCACTACAGCCTCCACTGGTCACAGTCACTACTAGAACACTACAGCCTCCACTGGTCACAGGCCACTACTAGACCACTACATCCTCCACTGGTCACTGGCCACTACTAGACCACTACAGCCTCCACTGGCCACTACAGCCTCCACTGGTCACAGGCCACTACTAGACCACTACAGCCTCCACTGGTCACTGGCCACTACTCCACTACAGCCACTGGTCACTACTAGACCACTACAGCCTCCACTGGTCACAGGCCACTACTAGACCACTACAGCCTGCACTGGTCACAGGCCATTACAGACCTCCACTGGTCACCACTACAGACTCCACTGGTCACTACTAGACCACTACAGCCTCCACTGGTCACAGGCCACTACCAGACCACTACAGCCTCCACTGGTCACAGGCCACTACCAGACCACTACAGCCTCCACTGGTCACTGGCCACTACAGACCACTACAGCCTCCACTGGTCATAGGCCACTACTAGACCACTACAGCCTCCACTGGTCACAGGCCACTACCAGACCACTACAGCCTCCACTGGTCACAGGCCACTACTAGACCACTACAGCCTCCACAGGTCACTGGCCACTACTAGACCACTACAGCCTCCACTGGCCACTACTAGACCACTACAGCCTCCACTGGTCACTGGCCACTAATAGGCCACTACAGCCTTTACTGGTCACTACTAGACCACTACAGCCTCCACTGGTCACAGGCCACTACCAGACCACTAGAGCCTCCACTGGTTACTGGCCACTAATAGACCACTATAGCCTCCACTGGCCACTACTAGACCACTACACCCTCCACTGGTTACTGGCCACTACTAGACCACTACAGCCTCCACTGGCCACTACTAGACCACTACAGCCTCCACTGGCCACTACAGACCACTACAGCCTCCACTGGTCACTACTAGACCACTACAGCCTCCACTGGTCACAGTCACTACTAGACCACGACAGCCTCCCCTGGTTACTGGCCACTACTAGAACACTACAGCCTCCACTGGTCACAGGCCACTACTAGACCACTACATCCTCCACTGGTCACTGGCCACTACTAGACCACTACAGCCTCCACTGGCCACTACAGCCTCCACTGGTCACAGGCCACTACTAGACCACTACAGCCTCCACTGGTCACTGGCCACTACTAGACCACTACAGCCTCCACTGGTCCCAGGCCATTACTAGACCACTACAGCCTCCACTGGTCACTACTAGACCACTACAGCCTCCACTGGTCACAGGCCACTACTAGACCACTACAGCCTGCACTGGTCACAGGCCATTACCAGACCACTACAGCCTCCACTGGTCACTACAAGACCACTACAGACTCCACTGGACACTACTAGACCACTACAGCCTCCACTGGTCACTGGCCACTACTAGACCACTACAGCATCCACTGGTAACAGGCCACTACCAGACCACTACAGCCTCCACTGGTCACAGGCCAGGACTAGACCACTACAGTCTCCACTGGCCACTACTAGACCACTACAGCCTCCACTGGTCACTGGCCACTACTAGACCACTACAGCCTCCACTGGTCACAGGCACTACTAGACCACTACAACCTCCACTGGTCACAGGCCACTACCAGACCACTACAGCCTCCACTGGTCACTGGCCACTACTAGACCACTACAGTCTCCACTTGTCACTGAACACTACTAGACCACTACAGCCTCCACTGGTCACTGGCCACTAATAGACCACTACAGCCTTCACTGGCCACTACTAGACCACTACAGCCTCCACTGGTCACAGGCCACTACTAGACCACTACAGCCTCCACTGGTCACTGGCCACTAATAGACCACTACAGCCTCCACTGGCCACTACTAGACTACTACAGCCTCCACTGGTCACAGGCCACTACTAGACCACTACAGCCTCCACTGGTCACTGGCCACTACCAGACCACTACAGCCTCCACTGGTCACAGGCCACTACCAGACCACTACAGCCTCCACTGGTCACTGGCCACTACTAGACCACTACAGTCTCCACTTGTCACTGAACACTACTAGACCACTACAGCCTCCACTGGTCACTGGCCACTAATAGACCACTACAGCCTTCACTGGCCACTACTAGACCACTACAGCCTCCACTGGTCACAGGCCACTACTAGACCACTACAGCCTCCACTGGTCACTGGCCACTAATAGACCACTACAGCCTCCACTGGCCACTACTAGACTACTACAGCCTCCACTGGTCACAGGCCACTACTAGACCACTACAGCCTCCACTGGTCACTGGCCACTACCAGACCACTACAGCCTCCACTGGTCACAGGCCACTACCAGACCACTACAGCCTCCACTGGTCCCTGGCCACTACTAGACCACTACAGCCTTCACTGGCCACTACTAGACCACTACAATCTCCACTGGTCACAGGCCACTACTAGACCACTACAGCCTCCACTGGTCACAGGCCACTACCAGACCACTACAGCCTCCACTGGTCACTGGCCACTACTAGACCACTACAGCCTCCACTGGTCACAGGCCACTACCAGACCACTACAGCCTTCACTGGTCACTGGCCACTACTAGACCACTACAGCCTCCACTGGTCACAGGCCACTACCAGACCACTACAGCCTCCACTGGTTACTGGCCACTAATAGACCACTACAGCCTCCACTGGTCACTCGCCAATTCTAGACCACTACAGCCTCCACTGGTTACTGGCCACTACAGCCTCCAATGGCCAATACTAGACCACTACAGCCTTCACTGGCCACGACTAGACCACTACAGCCTCCACTGGTCACAGGCCACTACTAGACCACTACAGCCTCCACTGGTCACTACTAGACCACTACAGCCTCCACTGGTCACTGGCCACTACTAGACCACTACATCCTCCACTGGTCACAGGCCACTACCAGACCACTACAATCTCCACTGGTCACAGGCCACTACTAGACCACTACAGCCTCCACTGGTCACAGGCCACTACTAGACCACTACAGCCTCCACTGGTCACTGGCCACTACTAGACCACTACAGCCTCCACTGGCCACTACTAGACCACTACAGCCTCCACTGGTCACTACTAGACCAATACAGTCCCCAATGGTCACATGCCATTACTAGACCACTACAGCCTCCACTGGTCACTACTAGACGACTACAGCCTCCACTGGTCACTGGCCACGACTAGACCACTACAGCCTCCACTGGTCACTACTAGACCACTATAGCCTCCACTGGTCACAGGCCACTACCAGACCACTACAGCCTCCACTGGTCACTGGCCACTACCAGACCACTACAGCCTCCACTGGTCACAGGCCACTACTAGACCACTACAGCCTCCACTGGTCACTACTAGACCACTACAGCCTCCACTGGTCACTGGCCACTACTAGACCACTACAGCCTCCACTGGTCACAGGCCACTACCAGACCACTACAATCTCCACTGGTCACAGGCCACTACTAGACCACTACAGCCTCCACTGGTCACAGGCCACTACTAGACCACTACAGCCTCCACTGGTCACTGGCCACTACTAGACCACTACAGTCTCCACTGGCCACTACTAGACCACTACAGCCTCCACTGGTCACTACTAGACCAATACAGCCTCCACTGGTCACAGGCCATTACTAGACCACTACAGCCTCCACTGGTCACTACTAGACGACTACAGCCTTCACTGGTCACTGGCCACTACTAGACCACTACAGCATCCACTGGTCACAGGCCACTACCAGACCACTACAGCCTCCACTGGTTACTGGCCACTAATAGACCACTACAGCCTCCACTGGTCACTCGGCCACCCACTACAGCCTCCACTGGTTACTGGCCACTACAGCCTCCAATGGCCAATACCCACTACAGCCTTCACTGGCCACGACTAGACCACTACAGCCTCCACTGGTCACAGGCCACTACTAGACCACTACAGCCTCCACTGGTCACTACTAGACCACTACAGCCTCCACTGGTCACTGGCCACTACTAGACCACTACATCCTCCACTGGTCACAGGCCACTACCAGACCACTACAATCTCCACTGGTCACAGGCCACTACTAGACCACTACAGCCTCCACTGGTCACAGGCCACTACTAGACCACTACAGCCTCCACTGGTCACTGGCCACTACTAGACCACTACAGCCTCCACTGGCCACTACTAGACCACTACAGCCTCCACTGGTCACTACTAGACGACTACAGCCTCCACTGGTCACTGGCCACGACTAGACCACTACAGCCTCCACTGGTCACTACTAGACCACTATAGCCTCCACTGGTCACAGGCCACTACCAGACCACTACAGCCTCCACTGGTCACTGGCCACTACCAGACCACTACAGCCTCCACTGGTCACAGGCCACTACTAGACCACTACAGCCTCCACTGGTCACTACTAGACCACTACAGCCTCCACTGGTCACTGGCCACTACTAGACCACTACAGCCTCCACTGGTCACAGGCCACTACCAGACCACTACAATCTCCACTGGTCACAGGCCACTACTAGACCACTACAGCCTCCACTGGTCACAGGCCACTACTAGACCACTACAGCCTCCACTGGTCACTGGCCACTACTAGACCACTACAGTCTCCACTGGCCACTACTAGACCACTACAGCCTCCACTGGTCACTACTAGACCAATACAGCCTCCACTGGTCACAGGCCATTACTAGACCACTACAGCCTCCACTGGTCACTACTAGACGACTACAGCCTCCACTGGTCACTGGCCACGACTAGACCACTACAGCCTCCACTGGTCACTACTAGACCACTACAGCCTCCACTGGTCACAGGCCACTACCAGACCACTACAGCCTCCACTGGTCACTGGCCACTACCAGACCACTACAGCCTCCACTGGTCACTGGCCACTACCAGACCACTACATCCTCCACTGGTCATAGGCCACTACTAGACCACTACAGCCTCCACAGGTCACTGGCCACTACTAGACAACTACAGCCTCCACTGGCCACTACTAGACCACTACAGCCTCCACTGGCCACTAATAGGCCACTACAGCCTTTACTGGTCACTACTAGACCACTACAGCCTCCACTGGTCACAGGGCACTACCAGACCACTAGAGCCTCCACTGGTTACTGGCCACTAATAGACCACTATAGCCTCCACTGGCCACTACTAGACAACTACAGCCTCCACTGGTTACTGGCCACTACTAGACCACTACAGCCTCCACTGGCCACTACTAGACCACTACAGCCTCCACTGGCCACTACTAGACCACTACAGCCTCCACTGGTCACTACTAGACCACTACAGCCTCCACTGGTCACAGTCACTACTAGACCACGACAGCCTCCCCTGGTTACTGGACACTACTAGAACACTACAGCCTCCACTGGTCACAGGCCACTACTAGACCACTACATCCTCCACTGGTCACTGGCCACTACTAGACCACTACAGCCTCCACTGGCCACTACAGCCTCCACTGGTCACAGGCCACTACTAGACCACTACAGCCTCCACTGGTCACTGGCCACTACTAGACCACTACAGCCTCCACTGGTCTCAGGCCATTACTAGACCACTACAGCCTCCACTGGTCACTACTAGACCACTACAGCCTCCACTGGTCACAGGCCACTACTAGACCACTACAGCCTGCACTGGTCACAGGCCATTACCAGACCACTACAGCCTCCACTGGTCACTACAAGACCACTACAGACTCCACTGGTCACTACTAGACCACTACAGCCTCCACTGGTCACAGGCCACTACCAGACCACTACAGCCTCCACTGGTCACTGGCCACTACCAGACCACTACAGCCTCCACTGGTCACTGGCCACTACCAGACCACTACAGCCTCCACTGGTCATAGGCCATTACTAGACCACTACAGCCTCCACTGGTCACAGGCCACTACCAGACCACTACAGCCTCCACTGGTCACAGGCCACTACTAGACCACTACAGCCTCCACAGGTCACTGGCCACTACTAGACCACTACAGCCTCCACTGGCCACTACTAGACCACTACAGCCTCCACTGGTCACTGGCCACTAATAGGCCACTACAGCCTTTACTGGTCACTACTAGACCACTACAGCCTCCACTGGTCACAGGCCACTACCAGACCACTAGAGCCTCCACTGGTTACTGGCCACTAATAGACCACTATAGCCTCCACTGGCCACTACTAGACAACTACAGCCTCCACTGGTTACTGGCCACTACTAGACCACTACAGCCTCCACTGGCCACTACTAGACCACTACAGCCTCCACTGGCCACTACTAGACCACTACAGCCTCCACTGGTCACTACTAGACCACTACAGCCTCCACTGGTCACAGTCACTACTAGACCACGACAGCCTCCCCTGGTTACTGGCCACTACTAGAACACTACAGCCTCCACTGGTCACAGGCCACTACTAGACCACTACATCCTCCACTGGTCACTGGCCACTACTAGACCACTACAGCCTCCACTGGCCACTAAAGCCTCCACTGGTCACAGGCCACTACTAGACCACTACAGCCTCCACTGGTCACTGGCCACTACTAGACCACTACAGCCTCCACTGGTCTCAGGCCATTACTAGACCACTAGCCTCCACTGGTCACTACTAGACCACTACAGCCTCCACTGGTCACAGGCCACTACTAGACCACTACAGCCTCCACTGGTCACAGGCCATTACCAGACCACTACAGCCTCCACTGGTCACTACAAGACCACTACAGACTCCACTGGACACTACTAGACCACTACAGCCTCCACTGGTCACTGGCCACTACTAGACCACTACAGCATCCACTGGTAACAGGCCACTACCAGACCACTACAGCCTCCACTGGTCACAGGCCAGGACTAGACCACTACAGTCTCCACTGGCCACTACTAGACCACTACAGCCTCCACTGGTCACTGGCCACTACTAGACCACAACAGCCTCCACTGGTCACAGGCACTACTAGACCACTACAACCTCCACTGGTCACAGGCCACTACCAGACCACTACAGCCTCCACTGGTCACTGGCCACTACTAGACCACTACAGTCTCCACTTGTCACTGAACACTACTAGACCACTACAGCCTTCACTGGCCACTACTAGACCACTACAGCCTCCACTGGTCACAGGCCACTACTAGACCACTAAAGCCTCCACTGGTCACTGGCCACTAATAGACCACTACAGCCTCCACTGGCCACTACTAGACTACTACAGCCTCCACTGGTCACAGGCCACTACAGCCTCCACTGGTCACTGGCCACTACCAGACCACTACAGGCTCCACTGGTCACAGGCCACTACCAGACCACTACAGCCTCCACTGGTCACTGGCCACTACTAGACCACTACAGTCTACACTTGTCACTGAACACTACTAGACCACTACAGCCTCCACTGGTCACTGGCCACTAATAGACCACTACAGCCTTCACTGGCCACTACTAGACCACTACAGCCTCCACTGGTCACAGGCCACTACTAGACCACTACAGCCTCCACTGGTCACTGGCCACTAATAGACCACTACAGCCTCCACTGGCCACTACTAGACTACTACAGCCTCCACTGGTCACAGGCCACTACTAGACCACTACAGCCTCCACTGGTCACTGGCCACTACCAGACCACTACAGCCTCCACTGGTCACAGGCCACTACCAGACCACTACAGCCTCCATTGGTCACTGGCCACTACTAGACCACTATAGCCTCCACTGGCCACTACTAGACAACTACAGCCTCCACTGGTTACTGGCCACTACTAGACCACTACAGCCTCCACTGGCCACTACTAGACCACTACAGCCTCCACTGGCCACTACTAGACCACTACAGCCTCCACTGGTCACTACTAGACCACTACAGCCTCCACTGGTCACAGTCACTACTAGACCACGACAGCCTCCCCTGGTTACTGGCCACTACTAGAACACTACAGCCTCCACTGGTCACAGGCCACTACTAGACCACTACATCCTCCACTGGTCACTGGCCACTACTAGACCACTACAGCCTCCACTGGCCACTAAAGCCTCCACTGGTCACAGGCCACTACTAGACCACTACAGCCTCCACTGGTCACTGGCCACTACTAGACCACTACAGCCTCCACTGGTCTCAGGCCATTACTAGACCACTACAGCCTCCACTGGTCACTACTAGACCACTACAGCCTCCACTGGTCACAGGCCACTACTAGACCACTACAGCCTGCACTGGTCACAGGCCATTACCAGATCACTACAGCCTCCACTGGTCACTACAAGACCACTACAGACTCCACTGGTCACTACTAGACCACTACAGCCTCCACTGGTCACTGGCCACTACTAGACCACTACAGCATCCACTGGTAACAGGCCACTACCAGACCACTACAGCCTCCACTGGTCACAGGCCAGGACTAGACCACTACAGTCTCCACTGGCCACTACTAGACCACTACAGCCTCCACTGGTCACTGGCCACTACTAGACCACTACAGCCTCCACTGGTCACAGGCACTACTAGACCACTACAACCTCCACTGGTCACAGGCCACTACCAGACCACTACAGCCTCCACTGGTCACTGGCCACTACTAGACCACTACAGTCTCCACTTGTCACTGAACACTACTAGACCACTACAGCCTTCACTGGCCACTACTAGACCAATACAGCCTCCACTGGTCACAGGCCACTACTAGACCACTAAAGCCTCCACTGGTCACTGGCCACTAATAGACCACTACAGCCTCCACTGGCCACTACTAGACTACTACAGCCTCCACTGGTCACAGGCCACTACTAGACCACTACAGCCTCCACTGGTCACTGGCCACTACCAGACCACTACAGGCTCCACTGGTCACAGGCCACTACCAGACCACTACAGCCTCCACTGGTCACTGGCCACTACTAGACCACTACAGTCTCCACTTGTCACTGAACACTACTAGACCACTACAGCCTCCACTGGTCACTGGCCACTAATAGACCACTACAGCCTTCACTGGCCACTACTAGACCACTACAGCCTCCACTGGTCACAGGCCACTACTAGACCACTACAGCCTCCACTGGTCACTGGCCACTAATAGACCACTACAGCCTCCACTGGCCACTACTAGACTACTACAGCCTCCACTGGTCACAGGCCACTACTAGACCACTACAGCCTCCACTGGTCACTGGCCACTACCAGACCACTACAGCCTCCACTGGTCACAGGCCACTACCAGACCACTACAGCCTCCATTGGTCACTGGCCACTACTAGACCACTACAGCCTTCACTGGCTACTACTAGACCACTACAATCTCCACTGGTCACAGGCCACTACTAGACCACTACAGCCTCCACTGGTCACAGGCCACTACCAGACCACTACAGCCTCCACTGGTCACTGGCCACTACTAGACCACTACAGCCTCCACTGGTCACAGGCCACTACCAGACCACTACAGCCTTCACTGGTCACTGGCCACTACTAGACCACTACAGCATCCACTGGTCACAGGCCACTACCAGACCACTACAGCCTCCACTGGTTACTGGCCACTAATAGACCACTACAGCCTCCACTGGTCACTCGCCAATTCTAGACCACTACAGCCTCCACTGGTTACTGGCCACTACAGCCTCCACTGGCCAATACTAGACCACTACAGCCTTCACTGGCCACGACTAGACCACTACAGCCTCCACTGGTCACAGGCCACTACTAGACCACTACAGCCTCCACTGGTCACTACTAGACCACTACAGCCTCCACTGGTCACTGGCCACTACTAGACCACTACAGCCTCCACTGGTCACTGGCCACTACTAGACCACTACAGCCTCCACTGGCCACTACTAGACCACTACAGCCTCCACTGGTCACTACTAGACCAATACAGCCTCCACTGGTCACAGGCCATTACTAGACCACTACAGCCTCCACTGGTCACTACTAGACGACTACAGCCTCCACTGGTCACTGGCCACGACTAGACCACTACAGCCTCCACTGGTCACTACTAGACCACTATAGCCTCCACTGGTCACAGGCCACTACCAGACCACTACAGCCTCCACTGGTCACTGGCCACTACCAGACCACTACAGCCTCCACTGGTCACTGGCCACTACCAGACCACTACAGCCTCCACTGGTCATAGGCCATTACTAGACCACTACAGCCTCCACTGGTCACAGGCCACTACCAGACCACTACAGCCTCCACTGGTCACAGGCCACTACTAGACCACTACAGCCTCCACTGGTCACTGGCCACTACTAGATCACTACAGCCTCCACTGGCCACTACTAGACCACTACAGCCTCCACTGGTCACTGGCCACTAATAGGCCACTACAGCCTTTACTGGTCACTACTAGACCACTACAGCCTCCACTGGTCACAGGCCACTACCAGACCACTACAGCCTCCACTGGTCACTCGCCACTACTAGACCACTACAGCCTCCACTGGTTACTGGCCACTACTAGACCACTACAGCCTCCACTGGCCACTACTAGACCACTACAGCCTCCACTGGTCACTACTAGACCACTACAGCCTCCACTGGTCACAGTCACTACTAGACCACGACAGCCTCCACTGGTTACTGGCCACTACTAGAACACTACAGCCTCCACTGGTCACAGGCCACTACTAGACCACTACATCCTCCACTGGTCACTGGCCACTACTAGACCACTACAGCCTCCACTGGCCACTACAGCCTCCACTGGTCACAGGCCACTACTAGACCACTACAGCCTCCACTGGTCACTGGCCACTACTAGACCACTACAGCCTCCACTGGTCCCAGGCCATTACTAGACCACTACAGCCTCCACTGGTCACTACTAGACCACTACAGCCTCCACTGGTCACAGGCCACTACTAGACCACTACAGCCTCCACTGGTCACGGGCACTACTAGACCACTATAACCTCCACTGGTCACAGGCCACTACCAGACCACTACAGCCTCCACTGGTCACTGGCCACTTCTAGACCACTACAGTCTCCACTGGTCACTGAACACTACTAGACCACTACAGCCTCCACTGGTCACTGGCCATTAATAGACCACTACAGCCTTCACTGGCCACTACTAGACCACTACAGCCTCCACTGGTCACAGGCCACTACTAGACCACTACAGCCTCCACTGGTCACTGGCCACTAATAGACCCCTACAGCCTCCACTGGCCACTACCAGACTACTACAGCTTCCACTGGTCACAGGCCACTACTAGACCACTACAGCCTCCACTGGTTACTGGCCACTACTAGACCACTACAGCCTTTACTGGCCACTACTAGACCACTACAATCTCCACTGGTCATTGGCCACTACTAGACCACTACAGCCTCCACTGGTCACAGGCCACTCCCAGACCACTACAGCCTTCACTGGTCACTGGCCACTACTAGACCACTACAGCCTCCACTGGTCACAGGCCACTACCAGACCACTACAGCCTCCACTGGTTACTGGCCACTAATAGACCACTACAGCCTCCACTGGTCACTACTAGACCACTACAGCCTCCACTGGTCACTGGCCACTACCAGACCACTACAGCCTCCACTGGTCACAGGCCACTACCAGACCACTACAGCCTCCACTGGTCACTGGCCACTACTAGACCACTACAGCCTCCACTGGTCACAGGCCACTACCAGACCACTACAGCCTCCACTGGTCACTGGCCACTACTAGACCACTACAGCCTCCACTGGTCACAGGCCACTACCAGACCACTACAGCCTTCACTGGTCACTGGCCACTACTAGACCACTACAGCCTCCACTGGTCACAGGCCACTACCAGACCACTACAGCCTCCACTGGTTACTGGCCACTAATAGACCACTACAGCCTCCACTGGCCACTACTAGACCACTACAGCCTCCACTGGTTACTGGCCACTACAGCCTCCACCCACTAATAGACCACTACAGCCTCCACTGGCCACTACTAGACCACTACAGCCTCCACTGGCCACTACTAGACCACTACAGCCTCCACTGGTCACTACCAGACCACTACAGCCTCCACTGGTCACTGGCCACTACTAGACCACTACAGCCTCCACTGGTCACTGCTAGACCACTACAGCCTCCACTGGTCACAGGCACTACTAGACCACGACAGCCTCCACTGGTTACTGGCCACTACTAGACCACTACAGCCTCCACTGGCCACTACTAGACCACTACAGCCTCCACTGGTCACTGGCCACTACTAGACCACTACAGCCTCCACTGGTCACTCGCCACTACTAGACCACTACAGCCTCCACTGGTCACTAATAGACCACTACAATCTCCACTGGTCACAGGCCACTACTAGACCACTACAGCCTCCACTGGTCACAGGCCACTAATAGACCACTACAGCCTCCACTGGTCACTAATAGACCACTACAGCTCCACTGGTAACAGGCCACTACTAGACCACTACAGCCTCCACTGGTCACTGGCCACTACTAGACCACTACAGCCTCCACTGGCCACTACTAGACCACTACAGCCTCCACTGGTCACTACTAGACCACTACAGCCTCCACTGGTCACTGGCCACTACTAGACCACTACAGCCTCCACTGGTCACTACTAGACCACTACAGCCTCCACTTGGTCACTGGCCACTACTAGACCACTACAGCCTCCACTGGTCACTGGCCACTCACCACTACAGCCTCCACTGGCCACTACTAGACCACTACAGCCTCCACTGGTCACAGGCCACTACTAGACCACTACAGCCTCCACTGGTCACTGGCCACTACCAGACCACTACAGCCTCCACTGGTCACTGGCCACTACTAGACCACTACAGCCTCCACTGGTCACAGGCCACTACCAGACCACTACAGCCTTCACTGGTCACTGGCCACTACTAGACCACTACAGCCTCCACTGGTCACAGGCCACTACCAGACCACCACAGCCTGCACTGGTCACAGGCCACTAATAGACCACTACAGCCTCCACTGGTCACAGGCCACTACCAGATCACTACAGCCTCCACTGGTCATTGGCCACTACTAGACCACTACAGCCTCCACTTGGTCACTGGCCACTACTAGACCACTACAGCCTCCACTACTAGACCACTACAGCCTCCACTGGTCACTACTAGACCACTACAGCCTCCACTGGTCACTGGCCACTACTAGACCACTACAGCCTCCACTGGTCACTACTAGACCACTACAGCCTCCACTGGTCACAGGCACTACTAGACCACGACAGCCTCCACTGGTTACTGGCCACTACTAGACCACTACAGCCTCCGCTGGCCACTACTAGACCACTACAGCCTCCACTGGTCACTCGCCACTACTAGACCACTACAGCCTCCACTGGTCACAGGCCACTACTAGACCACTACAGCCTCCACTGGTCACGGGCACTACTAGACCACTATAACCTCCACTGGTCACAGGCCACTACCAGACCACTACAGCCTCCACTGGTCACTGGCCACTACTAGACCACTACAGTCTCCACTGGTCACTGAACACTACTAGACCACTACAGCCTCCACTGGTCACTGGCCATTAATAGACCACTACAGCCTTCACTGGCCACTACTAGACCACTACAGCCTCCACTGGCCACTACTAGACCACTACAGCCTCCACTGGTCACTACCAGACCACTACAGCCTCCACTGGTCACTGGCCACTACTAGACCACTACAGCCTCCACTGGTCACTGCTAGACCACTACAGCCTCTACTTGTCACAGGCACTACTAGACCACGACAGCCTCCACTGGTTACTGGCCACTACTAGACCACTACAGCCTCCACTGGCCACTACTAGACCACTACAGCCTCCACTGGTTACTGGCCACTAATAGACCACTACAGCCTCCACTGGTCACTGGCCACTACTAGACCACTATAGCCTCCACTGGTCACTCGCCACTACTAGACCACTACAGCCTCCACTGGTCACTAATAGACCACTACAATCTCCACTGGTCACAGGCCACTACTAGACCACTACAGCCTCCACTGGTCACAGGCCACTAATAGACCACTACAGCCTCCACTGGTCACTAATAGACCCCTACAGTCTCCACTGGTAACAGGCCACTACTAGACCTCTACAGCCTCCACTGGTCACTGGCCACTACTAGACCACTACAGCCTCCACTGGCCACTACTAGACCACTACAGCCTCCACTGGTCACTACCAGACCACTACAGCCTCCACTGGTCACTGGCCACTACTAGACCACTACAGCCTCCACTGGTCACTACTAGACCATTACAGCCTCCACTGGTCACTGGCCACTACTAGACCACTACAGCCTCCACTGGTCACAGGCCACTACTAGACCACTACAGCCTCCACTGGCCACTACTAGACCACTACAGCCTCCACTGGTCACAGGCCACTACTAGACCACTACAGACTCCACTGGTCACTGGCCACTACCAGACCACTACAGCCTCCACTGGTCACTGGCCACTACCAGACCACTACAGCCTCCACTGGTCACAGGCCACTACCAGACCACTACAGCCTCCACTGGTCACTGGCCACTACTAGACCACTACAGCCTCCACTGGTCACAGGCCACTACCAGACCACTACAGCCTCCACTGGTCATTGGCCACTACTAGACCACTACAGCCTCCACTGGTCACAGGCCACTACCAGACCACTACAGCCTTCACTGGTCACTGGCCACTACTAGACCACTACAGCCTCCACTGGTCACAGGCCACTACCAGACCACTACAGCCTCCACTGGTTACTGGCCACTAATAGACCACTACAGCCTCCACTGGTCACTCGCCACTACTAGACCACTACAGCCTCCACTGGTTACTGGCCACTACAGCCTCCACTGGCCACTACTAGACCACTACAGCCTCCACTGGCCACTACTAGACCACTACAGCCTCCACTGGCCACTACTAGACCACTACAGCCTCCACTGGTCACTACCAGACGACTACAGCCTCCACTGGTCACTGGCCACTACTAGACCACTACAGCCTCCACTGGTCACTGCTAGTCAGCCTCTACTTGTCACAGGCACTACTAGACCACGACAGCCTCCACTGGTTACTGGCCACTACTAGACCACTACAGCCTCCACTGGTACTAGACCACTACAGCCTCCACTGGTTACTGGCCAATAGACCACTACAGCCTCCACTGGTCACTGGCCACTACTAGACCACTATAGCCTCCACTGGTCACAGGCCACTACCAGACCACTACAGCCTCCACTGGTCACTAATAGACCACTACAATCTCCACTGGTCACAGGCCACTACTAGACCACTACAGCCTCCACTGGTCACAGGCCACTACCAGACCACTACAGCCTCCACTGGTCACTACTGACCCCTACAGTCTCCACTGGTAACAGGCCACTACTAGACCTCTACAGCCTCCACTGGTCACTGGCCACTACTAGACCACTACAGCCTCCACTGGCCACTACTAGACCACTACAGCCTCCACTGGTCACTACCAGACCACTACAGCCTCCACTGGTCACTGGCCACTACTAGACCACTACAGCCTCCACTGGTCACTACTAGACCATTACAGCCTCCACTTGGTCACTGGCCACTACTAGACCACGACAGCCTCCACTGGTCACTGGCCACTACTAGACCACTACAGCCTCCACTGGCCACTACTAGACCACTACAGCCTCCACTGGTCACAGGCCACTACTAGACCACTACAGCCTCCACTGGTCACTGGCCACTACCAGACCACTACAGCCTCCACTGGTCACTGGCCACTACTAGACCACTACAGCCTCCACTGGTCACAGGCCACTACCAGACCACTACAGCCTTCACTGGTCACTGGCCACTACTAGACCACTACAGCCTCCACTGGTCACAGGCCACTACCAGACCACCACAGCCTGCACTGGTCACAGGCCACTAATAGACCACTACAGCCTCCACTGGTCACAGGCCACTACCAGATCACTACAGCCTCCACTGGTCATTGGCCACTACTAGACCACTACAGCCTCCACTTGGTCACTGGCCACTACTAGACCACTACAGCCTCCACTGGCCACTACTAGACCACTACAGCCTCCACTGGTCACTACTAGACCACTACAGCCTCCACTGGTCACTGGCCACTACTAGACCACTACAGCCTCCACTGGTCACTACTAGACCACTACAGCCTCCACTGGTCACAGGCACTACTAGACCACGACAGCCTCCACTGGTTACTGGCCACTACTAGACCACTACAGCCTCCGCTGGCCACTACTAGACCACTACAGCCTCCACTGGTCACTCGCCACTACTAGACCACTACAGCCTCCACTGGTTACTGGCCACTACAGCCTCCACTGGCCACTACTAGACCACGACAGCCTCCACTGGTCACTGGCCACTACTAGACCACTACAGCCTCCACTGGCCACTACTAGACCACTACAGCCTCCACTGGTCACTACCAGACCACTACAGCCTCCACTGGTCACTGGCCACTACTAGACCACTACAGCCTCCACTGGTCACTGGCCACTACTAGACCACTACAGCCTCCAATGGGTGAGTGGTGGTAAGAAATAAAGATGATAGAAATGCCAATAGAATGCCATGGCATCACTTCCAACGCTTTAACTGTGTTTGATTGAGCTTGCCTGGCACCGTGCATCAAATAAAGCAGATTCAACCAATCAAAATAATTGGAATATACTATTTGAAGAAAATTCTATTTGAACACAGGTCTGGTATTAACAGACATCACAATTGATAACTTGTTTTAACAATTCTCTTTAAAAACTGGTCTGGGACAGTCTGATCTGAGAAGGAAACCAGAAAGCGAATGCATTGCTAGTAGTTATTCATGAGCATTCTTATTGTAAATAATGTGTTTTGCCACATCGGCAAACAGTTGTTTGCATGAATCACAATGAGTGGTGTAACCACCCACCCTAAGGATTATTTTCAGACATATCGTGAAATGTAGAAATGTTCTTGTGAACATAACTCAAGCTCCCACACGTTATGGCTCACACATGGTTTTTTACTATGGATATCCTCCATGTAAAGGACATCTCCCAGTTTCTGCCCACAGCTGCACTGCAATCCTGTAGAAGGGAGTGTGACCGTGTTGTTTCCATGGCAATGATGTTATGAAAAATGGACCAACAGTGTTAGAGGAGCAGTAAGCATCCCTGATGTTTTTGCTTACAAAGCACACACATACTTTATGTTCATTGTTACAAAATGCTGCGGTGTTTGGATGTGAAACGTTCGTTCTTCAAAGTAAGCAACTAAACCTGTGTGATAGCCCTAAATTGATGATGGATGGAGGATCCCTATATGAATATACGCAGGTACTGTAAAAATGACAGGGTGAAAATGAGTACAGATGGTTTCTTTGAGTTTCGGCCACACAGATTCATGAGATGTCTAGTTTCGGGCCATGTCTCAATATTCTCTGCAGCACAGGGCAATTCAATGGACAATGTCAAACTACAGTATGAGGTCGCTATTAAAGTTGTGTCTTTAAAAAGTCTTCTTCTTTTTATATATACACAACATAATGTAACTAAAGGATTCATCAAATGCTGAGAAGAAATCACATGAAAGCCATCAGCCCTCCTGGGACATAAGAAGTGTAGGTATGGGAAATTGTGTGGGTGGATGAGGATTGCATAAACCAATTTTCACACTTTCGGCCCTAATCTTGTTGGGCTCCTGTGTGGGCTCCCTTTGAATAACCTCCCAGATTGACAGCTTTCTATGCAATAGATTAGTCCCACTGCGGATATTATGAACAGTAGCTATGTGTTGCCAAACTATACTGAACAAAAATATAAACGCAACATGCAACAATTTCAAAGATTTTACTGAGCTACAGTTAATTTAAGGAAATCAGTCAATTAAAATAAATTCATTATGGATTTCATGACTATGAATACAGATATGCATTTGTTGATCACAGATACCTTAAAAAAAGAGGCAAGGGTGTGGCTCAGAAAACCAGTCAGTATCTGGTGTGACCACCATTTTCCTCATGCAGTGCAGCACTCTCCTTCACATAGAGTTGATGAGGCTGTTGATTGTGGCCTGTGGAATGTTGTCACACTCCTCTCCAATGGCTGTGCGAAGTTGCTAGATATTGGCGGGAACTGGAACATGCTCTCGTGCGCGTCGATCCAGAGCACCCCAAACATGCTCAATGGGTGACATGTTTGGTAAGTATGCAGGCTATGGAAGACCTTGTCAATTTTCAGATTCCAGGAATTGTGTACAGATCCTTGCGACATGGGGCTGTGCATTATCATTCTGAAACATGAGCTAACGGCGACGGATTAATCTAATCACGGTATCTCTGTCTTCGATAAAATGCAATCAATAAAATGAAATTGTGTTCATTGTCCGTAGTTTATACGTGCCCATTCCATAACCCCACCGCCACCATGGCCAGTTGAACGTACTGCCAAATTCTCCAAAATAACGTTGGAGGTGGCTTATGGTAAATCAAATCAAATGTATTTATATAGCCCTTCTTACATCAAAGTGCTGTACAGAAAACAAGCCTAAAACCCCAAACAGCAAGCAATGCCGGTGTAGAAGCACGGTGGCTAGGAAAAACTCCCTAGAAAGGCCAACACCTAGGAATAAACCCAGAGAGGAACCAGGCTATGAGGGGTGGCCATTCCTCTTCTGGCTGTGCCGGGTGGAGATTATAACAGAACATGGCCAAAATGTTCAAATGTTCATAAATGACCAGCATGGTCAAATAATAATAATCAGAGAAGTTGTCGAGGGTGCAACAAGTCAGCACCTCAGGAGTAAATGTCAGTTGGCTTTTCATAGCTGATCATTGAGAGTATCTCTACCGCTCCGGCTGTTTCTAGAGAGTTGAAAACAGCAGGTCTGGGACAGGTAGCACATCCGGTGAACAGGTCAGGGTTCCATAGCCGCAGGCAGAACAATTGAAACTGGAGCAGCAGCGTGGCCAGGTGGACTGGGGACAGCAAGGAGTCATCATGCCAGGTAGTCCTGAGGCATGGTCCCAGGGCTCAGGTCCTCCGAGAGAGAGAGAGAAAGAAAGAGAGAATTAGCGAGAGCATACTTCAATTCACACAGGACACTGGATAAGACAGGAGAAATACCCCAGATATAACAGACTGACCCTAGCCCCCGACACATAAACTACTGCAGCATAAATACTAGAGGCTGAGACAAGAGGGGTCAGGAGACACTGTGGCCCCATCCAATGATACCTCCGGACAGGGTCAAACAGGCAGGATATAACCCCACCCACTTTGCCAAAGCACAGCCCCCACACCCCTAGAGGGATATCTTCAACCACCAACTTACCATCCTGAGACAAGGCCGAGTGTAGTCCACAAAGATCTCCGCCACGGCACAACCGAAGGGGGGCGCCAACCCAGACAGGAATACCACTTCAGCGACTCAACCCACTCAAGTGACGCACCCCTCTTAGGGACGGCATGGAAGAGCACCTGTAAGGCAGTGACTCGGCCCCTGTAATAGGGTTAGAGGCAGAGAATCCTAGTGGAGAGAGGGGAACCGGCCAGGCAGAGACAGCAAGGGCGGTTCGTTGCTCCAGAGCCTTTCCGTTCACCTTCACACTCCTGGGCCAGACTACACTCAATCAAATGACCCACTGAAGGGATGAGTCTTCAGTAAAGCCTTAAAGGTTGACACCGAGTCTGCGTCTCTCACATGGGTAGGCAGACCATTCCATAAAAATAGAGCTCTATAGAAGAAAGCCCTGCCTCCAGCTGTTTGCTTAGAAATTCTAGGGACAATTGGGAGGCCTGCGTCTTGTGACCATAATGTATGTGTAGGTATGTACGGCAGGACCAAATCGGAAAGATAGGTAGGAGCAAGCCCATGTAATGCTTTGTAGGTTAGCAGTAAAACCTTGAAATCAGCCCTTGCTGTCACGTCCTGACCTTAGTTCCTTTTTATGTCTCTATTTTGGTTTGGTCAGGGTGTGAGTTGGGGTGGGCATTCTATGTTTTGTATTTCTGTGTTTGGCCTGGTATGGTTCCCAATCAGAGGCAGCTGTCTATCGTTGTCTCTGATTGAGAACCATACTTAGGTAGCCTGTTCCCACCTGTGTTTGTGGGGAGTGGGCGGCAGGGTAGCCTAGTGGTTAGAGTGTTGGACTAGTAACCAGAAGGTTGCAAGTTCAAACCCCCGAGCTAACAAGGTACAAATCTGTCGTTCTGCCCCTGAACAGGCAGTTAACCAACTGTTCCTAGGCCGTCATTGAAAATAATAATTTGTTCTTAACTGACTTTGCCTGGTTAAAGAAAGATAAAAAAAAGTTGTGTTGTGTCACCTGATAGGACTGTTTTAATTTTCGTTGTTTCACTTTTGTTATTTTGTATTCAGTGTTCAGTTGCAATAAATTTAACATAGACAAGTACCACGCTGCAGTTTGGTCCGATCTTTCATATTCCTGTTCCTCAGATGAAGAGGATCGTTACACTTGCCTTAACAGGAAGCCAGTGTAGGGAGGCTAGCACTGGAGTAATATGATACATTTTTGGGGGTTCTAGTTAGGATTCTAGCAGCCGTACTTAGCAATAACGGAAGTTTATTTAGTGCTTTATCCGGGTAGCCGGAAAGTAGAGCATTGCAGTAGTCTAACCGAGAAGTAACAAAAGCATGGATTAATTATTCTGCATCATTTTTGGACAGAAAATGTCAGATTTTTGCAATGCTACGTAGATGGTCAAAAGCTGTCCTTGAAACAGTCTTGATATGTTTGTCAAAAGAGAGATCAGGGTGCAGAGTAACGCCGAGGTCCTTCACAGTTTTATTTGAGACGACTGTACAACCATCAAGATTAATTGTTAGATTCAACAGAAGATCTCTTTGTTTCTTGGGTCCTAGGACACACATCTCTGTTTTGTCCGAGTTTAAAAGTAGAAAGTTTGCAGCCATCCACTTCCTTATGTCTGAAACACAGGCTTGTAGCGAGGGCAATTTTTGGGGCTTCACCATGTTTCATGGAAATGTACAACTGTGTGTCATCCTCATAGCAGTAAAAGTTAACATTATGTTTTTGAATGACATCCCCAAGAGGTAAAATATATGGTGAAAACAATAGTGGTCCTAAAATGGAACCTCGAGGAACACCGAAATGTACACTTGATTTGTCAGAGGACAAACCATTCACAGAGACAAATTGATATCTTTCCGACAGATGAGATCTAAACCAGGCCAGAACTTGTCCGTGTAGACCAATTTGGGTTTCCAATCTCTCCAAAAGAACGTGGTGATCGATGGTATCAAAAGCAGCACTAAGGTCTAGGAGCACGAGGACAGATGCAGAGCCTCGGTCTGACGCCATTAAAAGGTAATTTACCACCTTCACAAGTGCAGTCTCAGTGCTATGACGGGGTCTAAAATCAGACTGAAGCATTTCGTATACATTGTTTGTCTTCAGGTGAGTGAGTTGTGAGTTGCTGTGCAGCAGCTTTTGCAACATTTTTTAGAGAGGAATGGAAGATTCGATATTAGCCGGTAGTTTTTAATATTTTCTGGGTCAAGGTTTGGCTTTTTCAAGATAGGCTTTATTACTGCAACTTTAAGTGAGTTTGGTACACATCCGGTGGATAGAGAGACGTTTATTATGTTCAACATAGGAGGGCCAAGCACAGGAAGCAGCTCTTTCAGTAGTTTAGTGGGAATAGGGTCCAGTATGCAGCTTGAAGTTTTAGAGGCCATGATTATTTTCATCATTGTGTCAAGAGATATAGTACTAAAACACTTGAGTGTCTCCCTTGATCCTGGCAGAGTTGTGTAGGACAACTGAGCTTTGGAGGAATATACAGATTTATAGGGGAGTCCGTAATTTGCTTTCGAATGATCATGATCTTTTCCTCAAAGAAGTTTATGAATTAATTACTGCTGAAGTGAAAGCCATCCTCTCTTGGTGCTTTTAGTTAGCTTTGCGACAGTATCAAAAATACATTTTGGTTTGTTCTTATTTTCTTCAATTAAGTTGGAAAAATAGGATGATCGAGCAGCAGTGAGGGCTCTTCGATACTGCACGGTACTGTCTTTCCAAGCTAGTCGGAAGACTTCCAGTTTGGTGCGGCACCATTTCCGCTCCAATTTTCTGGAAGCTTGCTTCAGAGCTCGGGTATTTTCTGTATACCAGGGAGCTAGTTTCTTATGACAAATGTTTTTAGTTTTTAGGGGTGCAACTGCATCTAGGGTATTGCGCAAGGTTAAATTGAGTTCCTCAGTTAGGTGGTTCACTGATTTTTGTCCTCTGACGTCCTTGGGTAGGCAGAGTGACACTGGAAGGGCATCAAGGAATCTTTGGGTTGTTTGAGAATTTATAGCACGACTTTTGATGCTCCTTGGTTGGGGTCTGAGCAGATCATTTGTTGCGATTGCAAACGTAATAAAATGGTGGTCCGATAGTCCAGGGTTATGAGGAAAAACATTAAGATCTACAACATTTATTCCATGGCACAAAACTAGGTCCAGAGTATGACTGCGGCAGTGAGTAGGTCCAGAGACATGTTGGACAAAACTCACTGAGTCGATGATGGCTCCGAAAGCCTTTTGGAGTGGGTCTGTGGACTTTTCCACATGAATATTAAAGTCACCAAAAATGTGAATATTATCTGCTATGACTACAAGGTCCGATAGGAATTCAAGGAACTCGGTGAGGAATGCTGTATATGGCACAGGGGGACTGTAAACAGTATCTATAAAAAGTGATTGGGGAGGCTGCATAGATTTCATGACTAGAAGCTCAAAAGACAAAATTTCATTTTTTTTTGTCAATTGAAATTTGCTATTGTAAATGTTAGCAACACCTCCATCTTTGCGTGATGCACAGGGGATATGGTCAGTAGTGTAACCAGGAGGTGAGGCCTCATTTAACACAGTAAATCCATCAGGCTTAAGCCATGTTTCAGTCAGGCCGATCACATCATGATTATGATCAGTGATTAGTTCATTGACTATAACTGCCTTGGAAGTGAGGGTCTAACATTAAGTAGCCCTATTTTGAGATGTGAGGTATCACAATCTCTTTCAATAAAGGCAGGAATGGAGGAGGTCTTTATCCTAGTGAGATTGCTAAGGCAAACACCGCCATGTTTAGTTTTGCCCAACCTAGGTCAAGGCACAGACACGGTCTCAATGGGAATAGCTGAGCTGACTCCACTGACTGTGCTAGCGGCAGACTCCACTAAGCTGGCAGGCTGGCTAACAGCCTGCTGCCTGGCCTGCACCCTGTTTCATTGTGGAGCTAGGGGAGTTAGAGCCCTGTCTATGTTCGTAGATAAGATGAGAGCACCCCTCCAGATAGGATGGAGTCCGTCACTCCTCAACTGGCCAGGCTTGGTCCTGTTTGTGGGTGAGTCCCAGAAAGAGGGCCAATTATCTACAAGTTCTATCTTTTGGGAGGGGCAGAAATTGAGTTGTGAGACTCTGCTGTAGAGCTCAACACACCCCCTAACTGGGAAGGGGCCAGAGACAATTACTCGATACAGACACATCTACACTACATCTACATTTACACGGTGAAGCTATGTAGAGAAATTAACATTCAATTCTCTAGCAACAGCTCTGTTGGACATTCCTTCAGTCAGCATGCCAGTTGCATGCTCTCTCAACATTTGGGACATCTGTGGCATTGGGTTGTGTAACAAAATTGCACATTTTAGAGTGACCCTTTATGAACTTTTTAGTGACAGGGCGCAGTATTCGGAAATTCGGATGAATGACGTGCCCAAAGTAAACTGCCTGTTACTCAGGCCCAGAAGCTAGGATATGCATATACGTGATAGCATTGGATAGAAAACACTCTGAAGTTTCTAAAGCTGTTAAAATTATGTATGTGAGTATAACGGAACTGATAGGGCAGGCAAAAACCTGAGTAAAATCCATCCAGGAAGTGGGATTTTTTTGATGGGAGTGGTTTTTCATTGACTATGTAATTGGTTTGGGCCCAGATTGCTGTTCCTATGGCTTCCACTAGATGTCAACAGTCTTTAGACATGGTGTCAGGCTTGTTTTCCTCATAACCCTGAGTATAACGGAACTGATAGGGCAGGCAAAAACCTGAGTAAAATCCATCCAGGAAGTGGGATTGTTTTGATGGGAGTGGTTTTTCATTGACTATGTAATTGGTTTGGGCCCAGATTGCTGTTCTTATGGCTTCCACTAGATGTCAACAGTCTTTAGACATGGTGTCAGGCTTGTTTTCCGAAAAACAACGAAGAAAATGACCTTTTGGTTAGGGGACTGTTGAAGCATGCAGTACTGGTTTGCGCGCCCTTCGTTCTTTTTCCTTTCTATTGAATACGCTATTGTCCTGTTGAAATATTATAGATTATTTAGATAATTGACACCCTGAGGATTAGTTATAAACATCGTTTGACATGTTTCGACGAACTTTACCGGTACTACTAGGATGTATTCGTCTGCATGTTTTAACCGCTTTTGAGCCAGTGGATTACTGAACAAAATGCGTCAACAAATAGAGTTTTTGGGATACAAAGAATGACTTTATCGAACAAAACAACCATTTATTGTGTTCCTGGGACCCTTGTAATTGCAACCAGATTTAAAGGTAAGTTTTTTATTTTATTGCTATTTCTGACTTTCGTGACTCCTCTGCTTGGTTGGAAAATGTTTGTATGCTTTTGTGGGAGGGGCGCTGTCCTCAGATAATTGCATGGTATGCATTCGCCATATAGCCTTTTTGAAATCTGACAAAGCGGCTGGATTAACAAGAAGTTAATCTTTAAACCGATGTATAACACTTGTATTTTCATGAATGTTTATTATGACTACTTTGCATCACAGGTCAAATATTTAAATATTTTAATGTTTTTTTTATGAAAAAAAATATTAATAATTAATTTTGGGGGCTTTGGAGGGCCGGCAATAATATTGCTGGTGGTCCATATTTGGCCCACGGGCCGCCAGTTGGAGAACCCTGCTGTACAGAATACAAATATTCCAAAACATGCATCCTGTTTGCAATAAAGTAAAACTGCAAAAAATGTGGCAAAGAAATTAACTTTATGTCCTGAATACAAAGCGTTATGTTTGGGGCAAATCCAACATGACATTTCACTGAGTACCGTTATTCATACACTACATATTCAAAAGTATGTGGACACACCTTCAATCGATTGAATTCAGCTATTTCAACCACACCTGTTGCTGACAGGTGTATAAAATCGAGCCCACCGCCATGCAATCTCCATAGACAAACATTGACAGTAGAATGGCCTTACTGAACAGCTCAGTGACTTTCAACTTAGCACCGTCATTGGATGCCACCTTTCCAACAAGTCAGTTCGTCACATTTCTGCCACAAGAGCACGAATGCACTTTTGGCTGAATTGAAGCAAGTCCCCCCGCATTATTTTGGAAAGAGATGTTCAACCAGCAGGTATCCACATACTTTCATCATGTGGTGTAGCTGATTAGTAGAATCAGGTGTGTTGTGCCTTGTTCACACTGCAGGCCATAATGCTCAAATCAGTTTTGTTTTTCAAATTAGTTTTGGAATACTGACTGTCCAAACAGCAAGTTACAAATGACCAAATCAGATGTGGGTGTGTTCAGACAGCAGTAATTTGCTAACATGGCTATGCTAGTTGTCATAGTAACAACGGTGTGTGCGCGGTGGCCCGCCCTACAAATGCCCGCCCTACAAATGGGATACAAAGAATGGAAACAACTCCACGCAGCAATGTTCCAACATCTAGTGGAAAGCCTTACCAGAAGAGTGGTGACTGTAATAGCAGCAAAGGGGGACCAACTCCATATTTATGACCATGATTGTGATGAGATGTTCAATGAGCAGGTGTCCATATACTTTTGGTCATGTAGTGTATTTTCAAGCATGGTGGTGGCTGCATCATGTTATGGGTATGCTTATCATCGGCAATATATATATATACATACATACAGTTGAAGTTGAAAGTTTACATATATCTTAGCCAAATACATTTAAACTCAGTTCATCACAATTCCTGACATTTAATCCACGTAAAAATTCCCTGTTTTAGGTCAATTAGGATCACCAATTTATTTTAAGAATGTGAAATGTCAGAATAATAGTAGAGAGAATTATTTATTTAAGCTTTTAGGTAGCCTGGTAGCCATAGAGTGGTAGCCATTCCAATGTGGGAACCTCGTTCCTGCATTCTCTTGACTATTTAAATTGCCAACCATTTCAACATGTAGTGACAGCTCCATGCTTTCTGGTCTTATCCTTTGGTAGCGAAGTAGTTTAAACCATTTTGCAACATCCTGCTCACACCTTAGTCTGCTTGGTCTATAGCGTGGTAGCCATTTTAACGTGGGAACCCCGTCTCTGCATTACCTTGACTACATGTACATTTTGTCATTAGTCCTTTTTATTAACTCTGTGGAAAGGGGTGTTCCGAAATGTTTGGGTATGTCTGTGCTCATGGGGGCGTGGCCACTGACTTATCATAAATTAGGAAAAGCAATTCTCATTTAGAAGACTAAGATCACATTGTTATCTTTCCAAACGTATTCTTATGCTTAATCATTAATTTTATACAACATTCAGATGCAAACCCCATAATTGAGAAGTGTATACAAACAAAGCTACAGTAATGTGTGTCTCCTGTCTTTCATGAAGTCACCAAATGAAACAAATTTGACATGGTCATTCTTTGCTTCCCCACCGACCAGTTCCACATTCTCAAAAATATAAATATTGTTTAATTATCCAATTTTGAGGATGTAGGAGTTTTGGTGGAAACAGCCTCTTTGTTCCACTGTGAAAGAGGGGGGAGGGGCTATGATCCTCTGCCAAAGGCAGTCATGACAACAGTATGCATGTTGAAATAATTGTTTGGTCCCTTCACCAGATCTCCATTTTGGTTGCGTGTAACACCAGGGATGTGTTCAGTTTGAAAAAAGGGTTTGCAATGTTCAATTAAATGGAAATGGTGTTCATCCAGTTGAAAAATGGGGAAAGGTTGGGTTGTGGGTTCAAAATGCACCGCTGCCCTTTAAATACATCACTCATTGAGGGGATTTGATTAAATTCCCTGGGTTAACCAGGTTAGCGTTGACTACATACGATTTGGAACCCGGGCTGCCTCCGGGGAGGGTAACCCTTTCATATCTCTAAACAAAAGTGATGAAGGTTAGGCACACGGAGTAATGACTAGGATTCTGTTTTCACATGCAAAAGTGACTGCTTTTGATAAAAACTCTTTATCTACCTTGCGAATTACAACTAGTTTGAAAATTCGAACAAAAAAGAGATGTTTCTGAACGATGCACCATGCTGCATTGTTGACAATAGGGCGTGCCTCCCTCACCAACCATAACCCAGTTCAACCCGGGGAACCTTTTTTTTAGTTTTTTGTTGTTGTTGAATTTTACCCCAACGAAGGTTGAAGGTCTACCCATCCTCCAATACACAACCCAACCAAGCTGCACTGCTTCTTAACACAGCGAGCATCCAACCCAGAAGCCAGCAGCTCCAACCTCCCAGTCAGGTCCGGTTACAACAGAGCCTGGGCACGAACCCAGAGTCTCTGGTGGCACAGCTGGCGCTGCAGTACAGCGTCCTTAACCACTGCACCTGTACCACTTGCCATGCGGTAGTGGAGAGAACAGTCTATGGCTGGGGTCTTTGACAATTTTTAGGGCCTTCCTCTGACACCGCCTGGTGTAGCGGTCCTGGATAGCAGGCAGCTTAGCCCCAGTGATGTACTGGGCCGTACGCACTACCCTCTGTAGTGTCTTGCGGTCAAAAGCCGAGCAATTGCCGTACCAGGCAGTGAATGCAACCAGCCAGGATGTTCTCGATGTTGCGGCTGTAGAACCTTTTGAGGATCTCAGGACACATGACCAATCTTTTTAGTTTCCTGAGGGGGAATATGCTTTGTTGTGCCCTCTTCACAAACCAGGCCAAAGATCCCTCAGAGACACCAATACTCCTTAGCCGGCCCACAAGAATGAAATGGTCTACCGTATCAAAAGCTTTGGCTAAGTCAATAAAAATAGCAGCACAACATTGCTTAGAATCAAGGGCAATGGTGCACACACATCCATAACCTGAGCGGAAACCAGATTGCGTACCTGAGAGAATACTATAGATGTCAAGAAAGCCAAAAACATTTGCCTCCACTCTATGGCAAAACGTGTAGAATTGCTGGAAATTTGCTGTAAAACTGCAAAATCCTCTCTAGCCAATGGGAATACATATAGAATAGTAGGAAATGAACTTTTAAAGAAACTGAAGCTATTCCATGTGAGAAACTGCCAAGAAACTGAAGATCTCGTACAATGCTGTGCACTACTCCCTTCACAGAACAGCGCAAACTGGCGCTAAACAGAAGAGAAAGAGGAGAAAGAGCACAACTGAGCAAGATGACAAGTACATTAGAGTGTCTAGTTTGAGAAACAGACGCCTCACAAGTCCTCAACTGGAAGCTTCATTAAATAGTACCCGCAAAACACCAGTCTCAATGTCAACAGTGAAGAGGCAACTCTGGGAAGCTGGCCTACTAGGTAGAGTTGCCAAGAGTAAGCCATGTCTCAGACTGGCCAATAAAAAGAAAAGTTTAAGATGGGCAAAAGAACACAGACACTGGGCAGAGGAACTCTGCCTAGAAGGCCAGCATCCCGGAGTCGCCTCTTCACTGTTGACGTTTCCAGCTACAATAGTCATTTACAATATTTCTGTTCAATTTGATGTTATTTTTTTAATGGACAATTTTTTACATTTTCTTTCACAAACAAAGACATTTCTAAGTGACCCTAAACTTTTGAATGGTAGTGTATGTCATATTGCTGAGTCTACCTTTAACAGAATATAACTTTTAAAAGTGATATTTTCACTGAACAGTAACTTTAAGTTTAAGGTTCGTGTTAGAACCTACAAGCTTTGCAAGCTTTTTTTAAAAGAAAAATGTTTCTTAGTTCCGGCTTTTAAACTTGTCTTGATAGTGACAACCCCCCACCACCCAACCAACTGCCTTGCAAAGCATTTCCAGTTATAATTATTTCTCACCACATAACCACTCACAGCTGCATGAGGGCTCAGCATCACAAAACAGGTTCATAATTAGACGTACAATTAATTGGTATTTTGTTATGCCTCAATTTGATAATTGTCCGACCCTGATCAAACTATAATGGCATTGCAATCAATACACATGGCAAAGTAAAAGCTTTACTTCCAAGCTGCACTTAATGCGGACATTTTGTAAACAAGACTTTTTAATTATGGCTTTATGATTTCCTCTTAAAACCCAATAATCAACAGAGTTCACTGGTTTCTATCACTGGGAAACATGCTGTGTCATCCACATCACGCATCACAGGCCGACTGCGGTAATCAGAAAAGTGGGTACAATTTAGAAGTAGACAAGACCCATGCTGTGTGATCCTCTCCAATGAGGGTTCTCATGAAGGGCTGCCTGCACTGTCATTTCAGGATGTTTTGGTAAACATGAACAACACAACAGGATACAGGAAGTAGCCTCTAAATTGATTTTCGTGTTTATTTCTCAAAGAGAGAAGTCGTTTTACAGACTTCACACCGTTTATCTGACATTTTAGTCTAAGGAAAAATGCTTTTGAATTAGATTTAAAAAAATATTTATTTAAATATCCCTTGATCTCCTACTGTAGGTCAGAATTAGTCAATAGGATCATTTCTAAAACATGGACTCAGATTCAAAGAAAAAAAAAATCACCCTTATTTTGAGCTAATCTAAAATTGCATCAAGTGCAAGTGATGTCCTCTGTAATCTAAATGAACTCTATGCATTTCTAATGACTTTCCATTGTTAAACATTGGTAGACATGGCCTCCCGGGTGGCGCAGTGGTTAAGGACACTGTACTGCAGCGCCAGCTGTGCCACCAGAGACCCTGGGTTTGCGACCAGGCTCTGCCGCGACCAGGAGGTCCGTGGGGCGATGCACAATTGGCCCAGCGTCGTCCAGGTTAGGGAGGGATTGGCCGGTAGGGATATCCTTGACTCATCGCGCACCAGTGACTCCTGTGGTGGGCCAGGCGCAGTGCACGCTAACCAAGGTTGCCAGGTACACAGTGTTTCCTCTGACACATTGGATGCGCGCTGTGTTAAGAAGCAGTGCGGCTTGGTTGGGTTGTGTATCGGAGGGCGCATGACTTTCAACCTTCGTCTCTCCTGAGCAGTCTTGGAGTGTGGAGTCAGCTTGGTCGGACCAGCGTTGGACAGACCTCAGCGTGGGAGCCTCTAGTTTTAGTTTCTGTCTGTAGGCAGGGATCAGCAAAATGGAGTCGTGGTCAGCTTTTCCCCACCCCCTTTCGGAAAAGCTGACCACGACTCCATTTTGCTGATTCCTGCCTACAGACAGAAACTGAAACTAGAGGCTCCCACGCTGAGGTCTGTCCAACGCTGGTCCGACCAAGCTGACTCCAAACTCCAAGACTGCTTCCATCACGTGGACTGGGACATGTTTCGTATTGCGTCAGATAACAACATTGACGAATACGCTGATTCGGTGTGCGAGTTCATTAGAACGTGCGTTGAAGATGTCGTTCCCATAGCAACGATTAAAACATTCCCTAACCAGAAACCGTGGATTGATGGCAGCATTCGCGTGAAACTGAAAGCGCGAACCACTGCTTTTAATCAGGGCAAGGTGTCTGGTAACATGACCGAATACAAACAGTGCAGCTATTCCCTCCGCAAGGCTATCAAACAAGCTAAGCGTCAGTACAGAGACAAAGTAGAATCTCAATTCAACGGCTCAGACACAAGAGGCATGTGGCAGGGTCTACAGTCAATCACGGACTACAGGAAGAAATCCAGCCCAGTCACGGACCAGGATGTCTTGCTCCCAGGCAGACTAAATAACTTTTTTTGCCCGCTTTGAGGACAATACAGTGCCACTGACACGGCCTGCAACGAAAACATGCGTTCTCTCCTTCACTGCAGCCGAGGTGAGTAAGACATTTAAACATGTTAACCCTCGCAAGGCTGCAGGCCCAGACGGCATCCCCAGCCGTGCCCTCAGAGCATGCGCAGACCAGCTGGCCGGTGTGTTTACGGACATATTCAATCAATCCCTATACCAGTCTGCTGTTCCCACATGCTTCAAGAGGGCCACCATTGTTCCTGTTCCCAAGAAAGCTAAGGAAACTGAGCTAAACGACTACCGCCCCGTAGCACTCACCTCCGTCATCATGAAGTGCTTTGAGAGACTAGTCAAGGACCATATCACCTCCACCCTACCTGACACCCTAGACCCACTCCAATTTGCTTACCGCCCAAATAGGTCCACAGACGATGCAATCTCAACCACACTGCACACTGCCCTAACCCATCTGGACAAGAGGAATACCTATTTGAGAATGCTGTTCATCGACTACAGCTCGGCATTCAACACCATAGTACCCTCCAAGCTCGTCATCAAGCTCGAGACCCTGGGTCTCGACCCCGCCCTGTGCAACTGGGTACTGGACTTCCTGACGGGCCGCCCAAAGGTGGTGAGGGTAGGTAACAACATCTCCTCCCCGCTGATCCTCAACACTGGGGCCCCACAAGGGTGCGTTCTGAGCCCTCTCCTGTACTCCCTGTTCACCCACGACTGCGTGGCCACGCACGCCTCCAACTCAATCATCAAGTTTGCGGACGACACAACAGTGGTAGGCTTGATTACCAACAACGACGAGACGGCCTACAGGGAGGAGGTGAGGGCCCTCGGAGTGTGGTGTCAGGAAAATAACCTCACACTCAACGTCAACAAAACTAAGGAGATGATTGTGGACTTCAGGAAACAGCAGAGGGAACACCCCCCTATCCACATTGATGGAACAGTAGTGGAGAGGGTAGCAAGTTTTAAGTTCCTCGGCATACACATCACAGACAAACTGAATTGGTCCACTCACACAGACAGCATTGTGAAGAAGGCGCAGCAGCGCCTCTTCAACCTCAGGAGGCTGAAGAAATTCGGCTTGTCACCAAAAGCACTCACAAACTTCTACAGATGCACAATCGAGAGCATCCTGGCGGGCTGTATCACCGCCTGGTACGGCAACTGCTCCGCCCTCAACCGTAAGGCTCTCCAGAGGGTAGTGAGGTCGGCACAACGCATCACCGGGGGCAAACTACCTGCCCTCCAGGACACCTACACCACCCGATGTTACAGGAAGGCCATAAAGATCATCAAGGACATCAACCACCCGAGCCACTGCCTGTTCACCCCGCTATCATCCAGAAGGCGAGGTCAGTACAGGTGCATCAAAGCTGGGACCGAGAGACTGAAAAACAGCTTCTATCTCAAGGCCATCAGACTGTTAATTTGTAAGTCGCTCTGGATAAGAGCGTCTGCTAAATGACTTAAATGTAAATGTAAATGTTAAACAGCCACCACTAACATTGAGTGGCTGCTGCCAACACACTGACACTGACTCAACTCCAGCCACTTTAATAATGGGAATTGATGGGAAATGATGTAAATATATCACTAGCCACTTTAAACAATGCTACCTTATATAATGTTACTTACCCTACATTATTCATCTCATATGCTTACGTATATACTGTACTCTATATCATCGACTGCATCCTTATGTAATACATGTATCACTAGCCACTTTAACTATGCCACTTTGTTTACATACTCATCTCATATGTATATACTGTACTCGATACCATCTACTGTATCTTGCCTATGTTGCTCTGTACCATCACTCATTCATATATCCTTATGTACATATTCTTTATCCCCTTACACTGTGTATAAGACAGTAGTTTAGGAATTGTTAGTTAGGTTACTTGTTGGTTATTACTGCATTGTCTGAACTAGAAGCACAAGCATTTCGCTACACTCGCATTAACATCTGTTAACCATGTGTATGTGACAAATAAAATTTGATTTGATTTGATTTGTACAGGAGTTACAGCGATGAGACAAGATACTATGAAATTGGGGAGAAAAAGGGTAACATTTAATATAAAATTTAAAAAAACATTGATAGACATTTAGGGCTGATATTGAGAAATTGAAATCGCATTAACTTGACATTCTGTCAGTTGAATCTTTACTCACCTCTCAGATTATTTTACAGCAAGATGTATGTATGTAAAAGTTATATACAATAAGAAGTGTTGTTACACTCGGCCACACCAGCTCGTTAACTCTCCTCATTATCACACTGCCTACAAGATAAGGTTTCATAGAGCTTCAAAGCCAATACCACACCAAATAGAAATGCAGCTGCTCCATCTTCATGCATACACTCTCTAACTGAGTGTGAGGGTGGTTATCTCAGGGTCAAATCAAAAGGAGCACGTGTTGACAGTTGGCCTGGTACCATCAGCTGCAGGGGAATAGGCTAGTTGGGCGCTGTCCAAGGTCCTGAATAGACAAGATGAGGCCTCTAATTTCACAGATGCACGTTTTGGTAATCTGGACCTAATGCTAATTTTCTATTCTAATATCAACTTGTTTGCATTGACATGGGAAGGGTAGCATTAATGGAGTTAGCTATGCTTTTGATAATTGCCTCATAAAAGACAGCTATCTTAAAAAGAGCATGTCAGAGAGGCAACATGGACCATATCTTAAAAAAAGAGACCAGTTTAAAAGTCTAACACAAAGACCACTCTGCAGCAGCAGCAGTCTGATGTTCCCAGACGCACAGTCCAGAAGCCCAGACCAGAAGCCCAGACCAGAAGCACAGTCCAGAAGCCCAGACCAGAAGCACAGTCCAGAAGCCCAGACCAGAAGCACAGTCCAGAAGCCCAGACCAGAAGCACAGTCCAGAAGCCCAGACCAGAATCACAGTCAGTATCAGCCTCAGCCAGCCACACTCCCTATGGAAAACCCTGGTGAGTGCAGTTTCAGTTGGTGTGCAGTGCAATCAACAAACCAGAGGGAGACAGACAGAACAATCAAATAAAAAAGGACATTGTCATCTGAATTTAAAGGTGTGATTGCCCATAGGTGATACAGGGGGCAGTGTTATTAAATGAATGTCACAATCTAATTGTGTTTGCTGTATAACAGATGTATGCCGAGCACGGGAGGCTGGTGAGCAGAGAGGGCTCATAATAATGTCTGGAATGGAGTGATTGGAATAGAATCAAACACATGGTAACTATTGTTTGATACCATTCCATTTACTCCATTCCAGCCATTACTATGAGTCTGTCGATTGCACTGCACACCAACTGAAACAGCCACTCCATTCCATCCCCAATGAAGGTTCCACCAGCCACTTGTGAGGCCGAGTAATCGTAAAAAGAAATCAACCTCCATCAAAAGCCTATTGTGGTAAATTAATCATAATGGGTTATACATATTTAAAAAATTGTTAGGTATGGTAATCATTGCGTTTCATATTGCTGCTGCTGGTCTCAAATGGATTGTAAAATAGCAGTGCAGCTAGGAGGGCTCCAAACTGGGCTCCACACTGTATCAGTTGCAACATTGAAAGCATGGTTATAGCTTTGGAACATAAAGCCTGACATCATAGATGGAAACAAATTCAATGGTCGGCAATGGTAATTACTTTACTGTGAGGAAAGACCTACTGTTGGAGGTTTGCTTGTGAGCAGGGAAATTCCAAAATTCCAAACAATAGCAACTCTACTTTCAGTTTGGTTTCAGATCCATTTCCACAAAAGTTTGTCCGTTTACCAAGACATTTTCTTATATATACACAAAAGTATGGGGACACCCCTTCAAATGAGTGGATTTGGCAATTTCAGCCACACCCGTTGCTAACAGGTGTATAAAATCGAGCACACAGCCATGCAATCGCCACAGACAAACATTGGCAGTGGAATGGCCTTTCTGAATAGCTCAGTGACTTTCAACGTGGCACAGTCATAGGGTGCCACCTTTCCAACTAGTCAGTTCATCAAATTTCTGCCCTGCTAGAGCTGCCCCGGTCAATTGTACATGCTGTTATTGTGAAGTGGAAACTTCTAGGAGCAGCAACGGCTCAGCTGTGAAGTGGTAGGCCACACAAGCTCACAGAACAGGACCACTGAGTGTTGAAGCGCGTAACGCATGAAAATTGGCTGTCCTCGGATGCAAGACTCACTACCGAGTTCCAAACTGCCTCTGGAAGCAATGTCAGCACAATAACTGCTTGTCGGGAGCTTCATGAAATGGGTTTCATGGCTGAGCAGCCGCACACAAGCCTTAGATCACCATGCACAATGCCAAGCATCGGCTGGAGTGGTGTAAAGCTCGCTGCCATTGGACTCTGGAGCAGTGGAAACGAGTTCTCTGGAGTGATGAATAAAGCTTCACCATCTGGCAGTCAGATGGACGAATCTGGGTTTTGGCAGATGCAAGGAGAACGCTACCTGCCTGAATGCATAGCGGCAACTGTAAAGTTTGGTGGAGGAGGAAGAATGGTTGATGGCTGTTTTTCATGGTTTGGGCTAGGCTCCTTAGTTCCAGTGAAGGGAAATATTAACGTTACAGCATACAATGACATTCTAGACGATTCTGTGCTTCCCACTTTGTGGCTACAGTTTGGGGAAGGCCCTTTCCTGTTTCAGCATTACAATACCACCGTGCCCAAAGTGAAGTACAGAAATGGTTTGTTGAGATCAGTGTGGAAGAACTTGACTGGCCTGCACAGAGCCCGGGATACAATGACATTTCACTTCATCAACCCTGTCTCACCGTTGGGATTAATTGGAACACCGACTGCGAGCCAGGCCTAATCACCCAACATTAGTGCCCGACCTCACTAATGCTCTTGTAGCTAAATGCAAGCAAGTTCCAGAGCAATGTTGCAACATCTAGTGGAAAGCCTTCCCAGAAGAGTGGATGATGTTATAGCAGCAAAGGGAGGACCAACTGACCACATATTAATGCCCATAATTTTGTAATGAGATGTTTGACAAGTAGGTGTTCACATACTTTTGATCATATTGTGTATGTCTGTACATTAAAAACATACAACAGGGTAGGTAAACCTATTATAACATAGCAAAACATTTTAATAATTTGAATTTGAGTTTAACCCTCATTGCATGAAGTGAAATCAGAATGAAACAAGTGTTCCACAACTCAGCAGTGAACTAAATTAAAAATAGAAATCCCTTTATGATACGAGGTACAACCTTCTGCAATGGATGCCATTACTGAGCATTACCATGGCCACATTAACACACTTATAAGTCTGAAGGTTGACTTTGATAACTTCTGTAAATCGGCCCAAAAAATAACAACTCATGGATTGCTAATGCAGAATCAAAACATTATAATTTGCATCAGTTGTTTATTCCCTCCACACTATCATCACTGGGTGGTGGTAGCCCAAAATTGAATGAACAAATATAATGACCTCTAAAGTCATTCATTTTTGGACTTGGTTTGCTGCAAAGCCTTCATCTTTGCTGCGGAAATTGCAGTGAAATAGCTTTGCACAAACTCTCACTGAGAGGAGAATGGGGTTCTTCTTCTCCTTTGTATGCCAGACGCCTGATCGGAATAAGATCACATACCTTATTTCCATATGTTGTGGTATTAGGGCCTGGCAGTCTGAGCATCTCCATATCACTCACTCTCCAGTCACCACCATTCTCTAGCAGCAGATACTGTATCCAATACTAATTAATGGCAAGTTGTTTTATAAATCAACTGAACCGTTTTGATACTAACAAATGGAACATCTTCATTTAAAGTAGAATTATATATTATTACTCTATTGACTACAAATGAGATCAGATTGCCACTATCTATGTAAAACTATCTGAAATAAAGTATATGAATATATAATGTGAAATAAGTGCTGTTTCATGAGAATATCATTATAACTCTTAAAGGACAATATTTTACATTTAGAGCAGAGATGAAGATTTTCACTTGCATGTAAAATACTTAATTTTCTACAAAGTGTACTGTATGTACTTTGAGTTGTGATTGAAAACTTGAATGACTGACAAAAATAATGAAACTAATAAAAATGTTATCTGCTTTGGCATACACCCTTATCATACCCTATAATGGTTTTATTAGTATGTAATTGCTACACAGCTTCATTGCTTGCCTTTTATATGAGGCTAAGCTTGACAGTACTGCTTAATGAGGCTGATCGTATAAAGGTAACTGCCAAAATAAAGGAAACACTTGAGTAAATGAGGAATACAAAGCATATTAAAAGCAGGCACTTCCACATAGGTGTGGTTCCTGAGTTAATTAAGCAATTAACATCCCATCATGCTTAGGGTCATGTATAAAAATGCCTGGTTGACATTATTTTGGGTACAATGGCGAGAAGAAGAGATCTCAGTGACTTTGAAAGAGGGTTCTCAAAGGAGCATCGGGAGTTTAAAGTGTGTGTGTGTGTGTGTGTTTTGTTTCTTATTCACCAGTTCTCAACTCAATTGAACACTTGTGGGAGATTCTGGAGCGGACCGTTGTTCCACCACAATCAACAAAACACCACACGATGGAATTTCTCATGGAAGAATGGTGTCGCATCCCTCCAGTAGAGTTCCAGACACTTGTAGAATCTATGCCAAGGTGCATTGAAGCTGTTCTGGCTGCTTGTGGTGGCACAACACACAACACCCAATTAGGTACTTTATGTTGGTGTTTCCTTTATTTTGGCAGTTACTTGTAGATGACTTGAGATTTGCATGTGGTTTGCATACCCTGAGTGTTCCAGCATTGTCTGGATGTCAAGCTTAAAAACATACATGCAGTGCACACATCCACTCAGGTCCCATCCTGGGAATGGCTAAATATACATGCAAAGCAGTTCGCAAAGAGGTTCAGGATTATTTGGCCATCCTGTAGGTTGCTGTGCAACCAGAGGTAGAGGGATGCAGAAAACAGCTTTGCGAATGGGGATTCTCCCACCCAGCATCTGGCACTATATTCTGCCGTAAGTGGTGCAGGTTGGAAGGATCACCTGCCATCTGTTCCGAATCAGAAGGACCCACCTTTGTTGAAGATTCTAATGCACCCAGACAAAATGTCAAACTGGAGCCAACAAGGGGCTTCTCTCAATTCCATATGGGCATCTTTCTTCCTACATACTGTTTGTATGTGTGTGTGTGTGTGTGTGTGTGTGTGTGTGTGTGTGTGTGTGTGTGTGTGTCGAGGCATCATGCTAACCATTGCCCTTACAATACTATGACTGGGGTAACTTGGGGGTAACATTACTTCAAGTCACAGTGCAGGTGAAGTCACTGCACAATGGCTCCTAGCACTCACTAGCCAGCTTGTTCACACATACCATTGCTACACAATAACTTTTCTTAGTACATTTCCAAATCAACCTCATGAGATATTCTGCTGTTGTTACAAAAACTCCAAGTCTTTCACATCAACTTAGAGAGTCTAGAAAGTTTGGAGGAACAGAAAAAGTCTCTGAAATAACATTCTAATACTATCGGGGACAAGACCAGGCTCTAAAATGAGATTATACCCAGGAAGCATTATTATGCATAAATCCATCATCTGGTTACAGGGACATAGTGAGAGGAGATTCGCATTAACAGAGAATTATCCAAGGACTTGCTTACCTAAAGGTTAGCAAATCAAGACAATCTCTACCGTGCAGATACAGTACGGGGACTTTGGGGAATTTGGTGTCCTTTACACAAACGTCCCATGTTTACTGAATTTAACTCTTGGCTTTTAAAACTTCATCCACTTATTTTTGTATTTCCTGATATTGGATATGTACTTTTGAATGTTTGGTCTCATTAAACCTATATTATATTTTCAGAGAGATATTGTAGCTCTAGGAAATAACATTTATTATAATATGATTTTAGATTCTGACAGTCAATATCATCATTATGAGGAAAACACTGTTTTTGGCCTGAAAGCTAGTTCTATGGCTGCTGCCCAGGGTCCCGATTTAGATGTCGAGTCAATTCCCAGATGCAGAAAGACATTTGGAGAAGTGACAATGGCAGTTGCTCCAGCAGCAGCTACTTCAGAAAGTCAGTTTCAAGTGAAAAGTTTGGCCCAAAGTTTTCATCAAGTGTCAAATTCAAAAGGAACCTAGATCTTCTGCCTTCCAAAAAAATGTGTCTCTCAAATTTAGTGTGGATCAGAGATCACACATTTGAGAAGACAATGATGCGGAAAAAGTGCTTACCTTCCCTTGAAAGAAACCTTTAGAAAAGACTGCAAGGAAGGAAATGAGATAAACAAAATGAGTGTGATCCTAATGAAAAGTGTTTTCAAAAGAAGTCAGCCGTCTACTGCTATCTAAAGTATTTAGCAAATGCATGCAGAGTCAGTTCGTGATACTTTTTGTGTAACCTCTTGGTTTACTATGTCCTGGAAATCTTGTGGGGACGTTTGTTGGTGCAAATCTGTCTAAAACAGGTGTTCACAATCCCTGGAGTCTCAACATAGCCTTTTTAAGATAGTGTGGAATTTAGCCAAAATGTACAGATGCTGTGATTTGGGAATAGATTGGTCCCCTCGTCTGATTAATTGGTTCCATACAGCACCTGCTGATTTGACAGTAAATTCTGCACACAGGAAAAACATCATGAACTCAGCAATCAATAGTGTGTTAATGGTAGGAGGGTTGAGATGCTGTGTAGAATGAAAATCCTCGGTGGCCAGAGTCGGAGGCTGTTCAAATGCAGTTAAAATTCAGCTTCTCAGTGTGACCTGGGATACTTGTCTGATGTTATGCTTATTTAACCTCAGTTAACTTACATACTTTTTAAACTTCTCATTCATGAACATGAAAATGGTGTTTTCATGCTCTGTGTCAAATGTGAAGAAAAGGATTAGGATATTCTGATGCTCATGGATGTGTTCCTGGCGATGACAGTGAGGTTTATGGGTGATGTGTGTGTGCCTGCCCTTGGCTGTCAACACGCTCTCCTCTTCCTTTCTGGAAAGTAGCTCCAAGGGCTCACTGTGTAACTTATCTGGGTTCTCACAAGATAGGGAGAGTTTTGAAATGTGGCTTTGCTCATATAAAATCCATGGTATAGTCCAATACAAAACACGGAACTTTCCTTTCTGAAATGCTCCAGATGAAAATAGAACGTACTAGTGCCAGGAGAGCAGATATAACATTGCGTTTCAATTATTTAAAATGTTACTTTAGTCATTCAGCAGACGCTCGTATCTAGAGTGCATACATTTCCATACTGGTCCCCCATGGCAATCGAACCCACAACCCTGGCGTTGCAAGAACCATGCTCTTACTCTGGTCTAATGCTTAATAATGAATGACTCATTGGCAAGCATGGAATGCTCTGGCTGGGTTGCTGACAGACGTACGTGAGTGACAGCAACAGCGGCACACCTGTCTTGACCCTTTATTAGTTACTTCTCAGTAGTCCAACATTCTTTCCTTCCAACATTCGTTACACGTCATTGCTCTAACATAGCATCCCATTAATTAATTAATCACTGGAGATTTCAGATATGCCTTATTATAGATTCCCCTCAGCTCATCTACACTATGCCAATCAGAAGACAAGAGGAAAAAAAGGTCACTCATGAGTTCCCATTCAAACTATATCTATTTGTTTTAACACTTCTAAGATTGCTGGGATGCTAGGCTTACAATACAAATACCATTACTATCACCACTAAACGGAAACGGATATGTTTTTTTTTTTACAAATTACATTTTTTTTTTTACATCTGGTAAAAACGGTTGTCATTGGTGTGCAACCATTTAAGACAGTACAGTTTCCACATTACTACGTTTGTTGAGATACAGTACGTAGCCTACATATGTGGTTACAAACACAATAGTAGACTTCCTTATACATGGAATGTCTATTTTACTATAGGCTACATCAGCAGCGCAGTAATCTGTTCCCTCCGGTTTATACTGTAGTTTCGCGTGCCACCTCTCGACAGAACAGCGAGTAGAATGGAAAAGTATAGACAGTAGCATTTCCCAGCCCATGCGTTACAAACCAAGGCTGGTGTCAGCACAACGTTCATCCTTCTTCGATGATATTTTCGCATAGCGGTCACACCATTGACTGTAGCCTATATAAAGGGTCACGCAGGTAACAATTATTATTTATTTTTTTACATTTGTATAGCACTTTTCATGCGCAGACCTGCACATTATGATATTCCAGGCATCGAAGTTTGTTTGGGATCTCATTTCGTCGAATGAAAAGTGGAGTATATAAATAATTCCAGCACAACAAGGATAAACATAGAAAAGTGAAGCCATATTGTGGTTTTCGTTATATTTGTTGGCTTGATAGGCTATTGGAGATTGTTTCCAACGAAAGACGTAGAGGGAGCTTTTGCCGCCAAAGAAACGCTTGAGCCGTTTCTAACAACTGCGCAAGGTTGTCTTACCACTTCTGTAAATATTGTGGAATACATTTGGGAAAACTTTGTCTCTGAAAATAAATAACTTATTAGCTTAGGCTATACCGAAAACTTTTTCAAACCAAGGAAACGCCAATTTTCAAACCAAGGAAACGCCAATCAGCCTATATCTACTGTAGGTATAGTATGTTTTAATTACCTGAGTTGTCCACAGTGAAAATTACCTCCAACTTGTAGCCCAACGTTACTTTTTATACAACAGCTTCTCTTTCATTTCACAGGAGTTTTACTTGTCAACCATGAACCAAACCGCAGGAGTAACACAGACATACCGGAGGTGTTCTAAAGCAGGAAAGGTAAGTCTTTGTTAAATTATTGGAAGCGGGTTTGGGGTTTTGCGATGTAGGCTATCAAATAATCAACCACCAACTGAACTGAGAATGTGACGTTGTTTCTATATTTCCCTGTACTAGCACTTTACTGCTTGTTTTTTAATGTCGTGTTGCGTGGATAACTACCAGCTAGCACATTTGGCACCGTGGAAGTTGTGGGAACGTTTTTGGTTTTCCATTGGTTCTGGGAAGGAAGCCATGCGTTTCCTGACAGGTAAAAATAACTTGATGTCGCCTATTCTGAGAATTTTATTTTTTTTAGGTTGCAGGAAGTTTCCGAGAACGTTTTACTATGGTTCCCTGAAAGTTTTTCTGGGAGATTTTATTAACGTTCTGAAAACAGAAACTATGGGTATTTGTAGGTAATTAAATAACACCAGTGGTGGAAACGGTACCTAATTGCCATACTTGCGTAAAAGGTCACCCAGTGAAAGTCACCCAGTGAAATAATACTTTAGTAAAAGTCTAAAAGTATTTGGTTTTAAATATACTTAAGTATCAAAAGTAAATGTAATTACAAAATGTACTTAAGTATCAAAAGTAAAAGTATGAATCATTTCTAATTACTTATATTAAGTAAACCGCTTTTTTAATTATTATTTTTTTTTTTACATATAGACAGTGGCACCCTCCAACACTCAGACATAGTTGACAAATTAAGCATTTGTGTTTAGTGAGTCTGCCAGATCAGAGGAGTAAGGGTGACCATGGATGTTCTCTTGATAAGTGTGTGAACTGGACCATGTTCTGTCCTGTTAAGCATTCAAAATGTAACAAGTACTTTTGGGTGCCAGGGAAAATGTATGGAGTAAAAAGTACATGCATTTCTTTAGGAATTTAGTGAAGCAAAAGTAACAGTTGTCAAAAATATTAATACCCCCCAAAACTAGTTAAGTATTAGTTAACCTGTGAAGGTATAGGGGGCAGCATTTTCACTTTTGGATAAATAGCGTGCCCAATTTTAACTTCCTGCTACTCATGCCAGGAATATAAGATATGCATATTATTAGTAGATGTGGATGGAAAACACTCTGACATTTCTAAAACGGTTTGAATCATGTCTGTGAGTATAACAGAACTTATGTAGCAGGCAAAACCCCGAGGACTAACTGTTCAGAATTATTATTTTTTTTTTGCCTCTGACTGTTCCCTGAGTTGTCATTGCCATGGGATATTTCTTAGGAACCTGTTTTCAGTTCCTACCGCTTCCACTGGATGTCACCAGTCTTGAAAACAGAATGCGCCGTCTACAATTTGATTGATTATTAACGTTTAAAAATACCTAAAGTTGTATTACAAAAGTAGTTTGAATTATTTTGGCAAAGTTTATAGGCAACTTTTGAAATATTTTGTAGGGACGTTGCGTTTTTTGGAAGCTGTTTTTTTTCTGGATCAAACGCTTCAAATAAATGGACATTTGGATATATATGGACGGAATTAATCGAACAAAAGAACCAATTGTGATGTTTATGGGACATATTGGAGTGCCAACAAAAGAAGCTTGTCAAAGGTAATGCATGTTTTATATTTTATTTCAGCGTTTTGTGTAGCGCCTGCAGGGTTGAAATATGCTACTCTCTTTGTTGATATTGTGCTGTCATCAGATAATAGCTTCTTATGCTTTCGCCGAAAAGTCTTTTAAAAATCTGACATGTTGGCTGGATTCACGAGTGTAGCTTTAATTGAGTATCTTACATGTGTGATTTAATGATAGTTTGATTTTTATATCATTTTTTGAATTTGCCGCGCTGCATTTTCCCTGGTTTTTTTCCCCCAAGTGGGACGCAACCGTCCCCTTTACCATAAGAAGTTAAGTATTAGTTAGTATTAGTTAAAGCTAGTGAAGTAACTATATAGTATTTTTACTTAAGCGCTTTACACCACTGAGAACATGTTTCAATTAGATTTTCAATAAAACTGCTAGCTTATTTGGGGTTAACTGTTTTTAACTCCAAGCACAGATAGAACATAAACACATTTTAATTTTACTGTGGCAGGGAATTAGTGAGATTCAAACCTATGATCTTCCGTTCTCTATCCATGGAATTAGTCCAGTGTGCCACCAGGATAGAGCTTGCATGCCATGTGTTTTTAACTCAAACAAAGCTGTTCATTTTAGTCTATTCAAACACCATATAGCAAAGGAAACAAGCACTCATTAAGGTCAGGTGTGGCCAATTAGTGGGAACCTCAACACACCTGAACACGCAGTGTAGCCTAGTGGTTAGAGCATTGGACTAGTAACCGAAAGGTTGCAAGTTCAAATCCCTGAGCTGACAAGGTACAAAATCTGTCGTTCTGTCGCCCCTGAACAGGCAGTTAACCCACTGTTCCTAGGCCGTCATTGAAAATAAGAATTTGCTCTTAACTGACTTGCCTAGTAAAATAAAAAATAAGGTATAGGATAGATAAGAAATGTGTTGTTGCTGAGAAGGGAATGTATATGTTTTTAAATAACATTCTTAGAACTTTCTTTGAACATTACCGGACTTTAAATAGAACCATGAGGAAACCTGCAGAAAATGTTTTACTGAAATTTCCACAGAAGAACGTTGTTTCTTAACGTACTCGGAACATTCTGAGAACATGATTTTAAAAAGAACTACAAGGAAATCTGTAGAAAACATTATGCAGAAGTACTGAAATCCCCATAGAAGAATGTTGTTATTTAACATTCTCTGAACATTTTGAGAACATTATTTTAAAAAGAACCACAAGGAAACTTGTAGGAAATATAATACAGAAGTACTGAAATTCCCACCTAATGTACATACAGTGCATTCGGTTGATCAGAAATGCAGTGTAGACCTAGTTAGTTGTAAATGACTATTGTAGCTGGAAACTGATGATTTTTAATGGAATATCTACATAGGCTTACAGAGGCCCATTATCAGCAACCATCACTCATGTGTTCCAATGGCACATTGTGTTAGCTAATCCAATTTATCATTTTAAAAGGCTAATTGATCATTAGAAAACCCTTTTGCAATTATGTTAGCACAGCTGAAAACTGTTGTCTGATTAAAGAAGCAATAAAACTGCCCTTCGGACTAGTTGAGTATCGAGAGCGTCAGCATTTGTGGCTCAAAATGGCCAGAAACAAAGCACTTTCTTTTGAAACTTGTCAGTCTATTCTTGTTCTGAGAAATTAAGACTATTCCAGGCAAGAAATTGCCAAGAAACTGAATATCTCGTACAACGCTGTGAGCTACTCCCTTCACAGAACAGCTCAAACTGGCTCTATCCAGAATAGAAAGAGGAGTGGGAGGCCCCGGTGCACAACTGAGCAAGAGGACAAGTACATTAGTGTCTAGTTTGATAAACAGACACCTCACAAGTCCTCAGCTGGAACCTTCATTAAATAGTACCCGCAAAACACCAGTCTCAACGTCAACAGTGAAGAGGCGACTCTGGGATGCTGGCCTTCTAGGCAGAGTTCCTCTATCCAGTGTCTGTGTTCTTTTGCCCATCTTAATCTTTTCTTTTTATTGGCCTGAGATATGGCTTTTTCTTTGCAACTTTGCATAGAAGGCCAGCATCCTGGAGTCTCCTCACGTACCTTCCCTCTATTACCATCCCCCGGGGTAGAACTCGTGGGACACCACATATATATGTGAATGTGTGTGTTATAAATAAATATATATATATAAATAAATAAATATAAATATATATATATAAATAAATAAATATATAAATAAATAAATATATATATACTTATTTTCCACCATAATTTGCAAATAAATTCATTAAAAATCCTACAATGTGATTTTCTGGAATTCTTTTTCTCATTTCGTCTGTCATAGTTGAAGCGTACCTGTGATGAAAATTACAGGCCTCTCTCATCTTTTTAAGTGGGAGAACTTGCACAATTGGTGGCTGACTAAATACGTTTTTGCCCCACTATATACAGTGCCTTGCGAAAGTATTCGGCCCCCTTGAACTTTGCGACCTTTTGCCACATTTCAGGCTTCAAACATAAAGATATAAAACTGTATTTTTTTGTGAAGAATCAACAACAAGTGGGACACAATCATGAAGTGGAACAACATTTATTGGATATTTCAAACTTTTTTAACAAATCGAAAACTGAAAAATTGGGCGTGCAAAATTATTCAGCCCCTTTACTTTCAGTGCAGCAAACTCTCTCCAGAAGTTCAGTGAGGATCTCTGAATGATCCAATGTTGACCTAAATGACTAATGATGATAAATACAATCCACCTGTGTGTAATCAAGTCTCCGTATAAATGCACCTGCACTGTGATAGTCTCAGAGGTCCGTTAAAAGCGCAGAGAGCATCATGAAGAACAAGGAACACACCAGGCAGGTCCGAGATACTGTTGTGAAGAAGTTTAAAGCCGGATTTGGATACAAAAAGATTTCCCAAGCTTTAAACATCCCAAGGAGCACTGTGCAAGCGATACTATTGAAATGGAAGGAGTATCAGACCACTGCAAATCTACCAAGACCTGGCCGTTCCTCTAAACTTTTAGCTCATACAAGGAGAAGACTGATCAGAGATGCAGCCAAGAGGCCCATGATCACTCTGGATGAACTGCAGAGATCTACAGCTGAGGTGGGAGAATCTGTCCATAGGACAACAATCAGTCGTATATTGCACAAATCTGGCCTTTATGGAAGAGTGGCAAGAAGAAAGCCATTTCTTAAAGATATCCATAAAATGTGTTGTTTAAAGTTTGCCACAAGCCATCTGGGAGACACACCAAACATGTGGAAGAAGGTGCTCTGGTCAGAAGAAACCAAAATTGAACTTTTTGGCAACAATGCAAAACGTTATGTTTGGCGTAAAAGCAACACAGCTCATCACCCTGAACACCCCATCCCCACTGTCAAACATGGTGGTGGCAGCATCATGGTTTGGGCCTGCTTTTCTTCAGCAGGGACAGGGAAGATGGTAAAAATTGATGGGAAGATGGATGGAGCCAAATACAGGACCATTCTGGAAGAAAACCTGATGGAGTCTGCAAAAGACTGAGACTGGGACGGAGATTTGTCTTCCAACAAGACAATGATCCAAAACATAAAGCAAAATCTACAATGGAATGGTTCAAAAATAAACATATCCAGGTGTTAGAATGGCCAAGTCCAGACCTGAATCCAATCGAGAATCTGTGGAAAGAACTGAAAACTGCTGTTCACAAATGCTCTCCATCCAACCTCACTGAGCTCGAGCTGTTTTGCAAGGAGGAATGGGAAAAATTGTCAGTCTCTCGATGTGCAAAACTGATAGAGACATACCCCAAGCGACTTACAGCTGTCATCGCAGCAAAAGGTGGCGCTACAAAGTATTAACTTAAGGGGGCTGAATAATTTTGCACGCCCAATTTTTCAGTTTTTGATCTGTTAAAAACGTTTGAAATATCCAATAAATGTCGTTCCAATTCATGATTGTGTCCCACTTGTTGTTGATTCTTCACAAAAAATACAGTTTTATATCTTTATGTTTGACGCCTGAAATATGGCAAAAGGTCGCAAAGTTCAAGGGGGCCGAATACTTTCGCAAGGCACTGTATATATATTCAAACTCATATATATATATATATTTATTTACATTTTCGTGACAAAATATGTTGTTTAAAATGGGAACTTTTTTCATCCAAAAATTAAAATAGCGCCCCCTAAATCCAAGAAGTTAAGGTTATGTTGATATAAGACTCTTTTGACTGTGGGTATAGATACTTTTATACCTGTTCCAGCATCTTCACAAGTTCCTTTGCTGTTGTTCTGGGATTCATTTGCACTTTTCTCCTTCCTGAGTGGTATGACGGCTACGTGGTCCAATGGTGTTTATACTTGCATCTATTGTCTGTACATATGAACGTGGTACCCTCAGGAGTTTGAAAATTGCTCCCAATGATGAACCAGACTTGTGGAGGTCTACAATGTTTTCTGAGGTCTTTGCTGATTTATTTGGATTTTCCCATGATGTCAAGCAAAGAGGCACTGAGTTTGAAGATAGGCCTTGAAATACATCCACAGGTACACCTTCAATTATCTAAAATTATGTCAATTAGCCTATCAGAAGCTTCTAAAGCCATGACTTTTCTGGAATCTTCCAAGCTGTTTAAAGGCACAGTCAACTTAGTGTATGTACACTTCTGACCCACTGGAATTGTGATACAGTGAATTATAAGTGAAATAGTCTGTCTGTAAAACCCCTACTGTGACTGTTTAAAATGGATACTGGATAACGACAACCTCGTTAGATAATGGTGCTTCGCATGAGTTACTTATTTGAGCGGCCTTTGCAATTAATGGCTGTTTTTTTATGGATTGTATTACGATGCAAGTCATGCGGCCATGCAAGCTCTTTTGTCCCCTGGTTTGCTGCAGCATTCATTAAGATGTTTATTGATCTGATGCATCCATGCGCAATGTGTAAAGCCTCCAAGTGACATTCCTTGCTTATTTCTGCTTATCTTGTCACTCTTGAGCTTGTTAACGGTCATTACTGAAGTGTAAAATTGTTGTAGACTTGTGCACTTGTATTATTTTACTAGCGTTAATATTAAGTCTCCTTGATGCAAATACAAACCCTTAAGCACTCTCCATACTCCTCATCAGTAACAGTAAATGTGTTCAATCACCTGGCCTTGCTATTCTACCTACCTGCAGCCATTGTCTTTGTAAAGTAGGCTAACAACTTTAGTCATCTGTTGTTTTTCATGTTTTGAAATGTTCTTTGCATTGAGAGTTTTCTGATGCAGTGATTTCCTAGTAGCCTAATGTTTTCATTATATGCTATCTCTACAGATTTTTTTCTCCAGCTTGTGACCCACATTATGGGTCTGTGGGACTGAGTCACAAGGGAAAGGGAGAGGAGAGAAAGAAGGATGGCGTATGGGGTGGAGAAGGGGAAGGGCAGCTGATTGAGTCTGTGCTTAATGAGACCATTAGGAGGGACAGGCGCTTGGGTGAGAAGGGGCCCCTCCAACTCCCTCCACATATGCTACAATGTCATCACACAGGATTCACATTAGCTTATTCCAGCAGGAGGGGAATAAGAGCTGACTATCCCTCTCCAGACACGTCTGTCGTCAGCCAACAGTATCTATCTTAGCCCACGGTATCATATGTTAATTGTACTCAGATTGTTTTGTCTATTTAAAACTCCAAAGCTCTGGAGGCTTTCTGTCTGGTCAATCTCTCTGTAGCCATTCTATTTTCAGACTGTTGAAAGCCACAGATTGATCTGAGATGAAAGATACACTGATTGCAGTAGGACCGCTGAGTTTGTAAGACTCTCTAAAGGAAACACATCTCATTGCAGGTCATTATCTTATGACAAGCTTAACTTTGACAATTGTAGGAACACCTGGAAATATGATAATAAAATGTTTTATTAATTAGCTGTTCTGTTCCTTAGAGAAGGGATTGTGTTGAGCTTACTTTGTGGTGTACTTTAACCCTTAGAAAATTGGACCCAGTTCTCCTTGCATGAAAACATTTAATGATTAGGACTGTCCAAGGAGACCCCAAATAACATATTTCTTAAGTAACAAGACATTGACATGATTTGACTAACAAAAAATCTATGCAAATGTGTGTTTTGCATCACTTAGGCTGTGTTTACACAGGCAGCCCAATTCTGATATTTTCTTCACTAATTGGTCTTTTGACCAATCAGATCAGCTCTGAAAAAGATCTGGGAAAAGACATGATGTGATTGGTCAGAAGACCAATTAGTGGAAAAATATGAGAATTGGGCTGTCTGTGTGCACGCAGCCATAATGCCGATGTCTTATATACATCACAAACATTTGAAGTAACTATACTTCGGCAAAATTAAGTTATTTCTTCGAAAATGTTTTGAAAATGTACATATTGTGATCATTGTTTTTACTCTGGACATCTTATGAGCATTTTCCATGCATTGAATTTCTGAAACTCTTTTTGACAACGCACAAACCATTCGGAGGAGCAGAATTCCGTTTTTACAGGCTGGTGAGATCAGACATTTTCTGGTGTATTGTTTGATGGTGTAATTGCAAAGATCAGCCAACAGGTGGTTTATTTTATGTATTTTTCGTGTACAGACACTTTACCAGTTGTTTAAAGACACGAACCAGGTTTCTGTCCAACCATTTAATGCGGAAGAATTACCTGACACATGAAAATAGTCACGACCAGGATGATGGAAACAGGAAATGCTGGTACAATATTATAAATCTCAACAGACAATTGGTTTGTTCGACATGAGCGGATCTTTTTTGTGTCTGTTAAATTAATTATGCCTTTATGAAAAAATTATGAAATGCCTTTCTCCGCAAATATTGGTATAATAACCGTCATATCGAAAGTAAACTTGGAGTCACGTGATATGTTGTGTGTTTCTTTACAGATTGTGGAATTTTGGGTATCGATTCATTGTCATACAAACTTTTAGTTCACCGTTATTGTCCATAATTGTCAGTAGCACAATTATACGATAATTGTGCCAAGCCAAGTTGTCCCACTAGGACTCGGGAAAGCATGCAGTTCATTAGGCTACAGATTAAATAAATTACGATAAACTTCACAGGGTGGTGAAAGTGCACAGTGGTGTGCTTGATGCTCCTTTCCAATAATTATTGAGGGCATTATTCTGGTGACATGATGATCAATGCTTGGCTGCCATTTGACAAATGTATTGATCTGTTATTTTACCAGGTAAGTTGACTGAGAACACATTCTCATTTGCAGCAATGACCTGGGGAATAGTTACAGGGGAGAGGAGGGGGATGAATGAGCCAATTGTAAACTGGGGATTATTAGGTGACCGTGATGGTTTGAGGGCTAGATTTGGGAATTTAGCAAAGACAACTTGTTATGGCTGCAATGTTAATTGTCATTGACAACTGCTGAATTGCATAGCGCTACATTCAATGAATATTACTAAAAATATTTTTATTCATGAAATCACAAGTGCAATGTAGGAAAACACAGCTTAGCCTTTTGTTAACTTCTTGGATATAGGGGGCGCTATTTTAATTTTTGGATGAAAAACATTCCCGTTTTAAACAAGATATTTTGTCACGAAAAGATGCTCGACTATGCATATAATTGACAGCTTTGGAAAGAAAACACTCTGACGTTTCCAAAACTGCAAAGATATTATCTGTGAGTGCCACAGAACTGATGTTACAGGTGAAACCCAGATAAAAAGCCAATCAGGAAGTGCCGCATTTTTTGAAACCGCCTCATGCCAATGACTCCTTATATGGCTGTGAATGGGCCACGAATGAGCTTAGGGTTTCTGTCGCTTCCCCAAGGTGTCGACAGCATTGTGACGTATTTGTAGGCATATTGTTGGATTGACCATTAGAGACTACATCTACCAGGTGGTCGCTTGGTGTCCTCCGTTGCAATTATTGCGTAATCTCCAGCTGCAGTATTTTTCCGTTCGCTTCTGATGAGAAACCAACTGTCACGACTGATATATTATCGAATAGATATGTGAAAAACACCTTGAGGATTGATTCTAAACAACGTTTGCCATGTTTCTGTCGATATTATGGAGTTAATTTGGAAAAAAGTTTGGCGTTGTAGTGACTGCATTTTCCGGTCTTTTTCTTAGCCAAACGTGATGAACAAAACGGAGCTATTTCGCCAACACAAATAATCTTTTTGGAAAAAATGAACATTTGCTATCTAACTGAGAGTCTCGTCATTGAAATCATCCGAAGTCCTTCAATGGTAAATTATTTTATTTGAATGCTTTTCTTGTTTTTGTGAAAATGTTGCCTGCTGAATGCTAGGCTTAATGCTATGCTAGGCTATCAATACTGTTACACAAATGCTTGTGTAGCTTTGGTTGAAAAGCATATTTTGAAAATCTGAGATGACAGTGTTGTTAACAGAAGGCTAAACCTGTGTTTGAATATATTTATTTCATTTCATTTGCGATTTTCATGAATAGGAAACGTTGCGTTATGGTAATGCGCTTGAGGCTAGGATTACGCTCCCAGATACGGGATTGCTTGTCGCTTGAGGTTAATAATCCACCTGACGTGTCAGATTGTGAAAATGTGCTTTACAGCAAAAGCAATCCAAGCGTTTGTATAGGTTTATCGAATGCTTAACAAAACATTAAGTACACTTAGCATCAAGTAGCTTGGTCACGAAAATCAGAAAAGCAATCAAATTAATCGTTTACCTTTGATGATCTTCAGATATTTTCACTTACGAGACCCCCAGTTGCACAATAAATGTTCCTCTTGTTCCATAAAGATAATTTTTATATCCAAAATACCTCTGTTTGTTTGGCGCGTTATGTTCAGAAATCCACAGGAAAGAGCGGTCACGACAAAACAGACAAATTCCAAATATGTCAAACGTTTTTTATAATCAATCCTCAGGTTGTTTTTAAAATATATAATCGATAATATATCAACCGCAAATGTCTTTATCAGTAGGAGAGGGAAAAGCAATGGCTGTCCAAACTCTGTTGCGTGAGCAAAACTCATGCGACCACTTGACGCGATGTTATCTTTCTGGCTCATTTAAAAAAATAAAAGCCTGAAACTATGTCTGAAGACTGTTGACACCTTGAGGAAGCGATAGGAAAAGGAATTGGTTTGATACCCCTTTAAATGGAGCAAAGGGAGCCTATGGAACATGGAGTTTTCAAAATAGAAGCCACTTCCTGGTTTGATTTTCCTCAGGGTTTTGCCTGCAATATCAGTTCTGTTATACTCACAGACAATATTTTGACAGTTTTGGAAATTTTAGTGTTTTCTATCCAATACTAATAATAATATGCATATACAGTGGGGCAAAAAAGTATTTAGTCAGCCACCAATTGTGCAAGTTCTCCCATTTAAAAAGATGAGAGAGGTCTGTAATTTTCATCATAGGCACACTTCAACTATGACAGACAAAATGAGAGAAAGAAAATCCAGAAAATCACATTGTAGGATTTTTAATGAATTTATTTGCAAATTATGGTGGAAAATAAGTATTTGGTCACCTACCAACAAGCAAGATTTCTGGCTCTCACAGACCTGTAACTTCGTCTTTAAGAGGCTCCTCTGTCCTCCACTCGTTACCTGTATTAATTGCACCTGTTTGAACTTGTTATCAGTATAAAAGACACCTGTCCACAACCTCAAACAGTCACACTCCAATCTCCACTATGGCCAATACCAAAGAGCTGTCTAAGGACACCAGAAACACAATTGTAGACCTGCACCAGGCTGGGAAGACTGAATCTGCAATAGGTAAGCAGCTTGGTTTGAAGAAATCAACTGTGGGAGCAATTATTAGGAAATGGAAGACATACAAGACCACTGATAATCTCCCTCGATCTGGGGCTCCACGCAAGATCTCACCCCGTGGGGTCAAAATGATCACAAGAACGGTGAGCAAAAATCCCAGAACCACATGGAGGGACCTAGTGAATGACCTGCAGAGAGCTGGGACCAAAGTAACAAAGCCTACCATCAGTAACACACTACGCCGCCAGGGATTCAAATCCTGCAGTGCCAGACGTGTCCCCCTGCTTAAATCAGTACATGTCCAGGCCTGTCTGAAGTTTGCTAGAGAGCATTTGGATGATCCAGAAGAAGATTGGGAGAATATCATATGGTCAGATGAAACCTCTTTGGAGGACAAAGAATGCTGATTTGCATCCAAAGAACACCATACCTACTGTGAAGCATGGGGGTGGAAACATCATGCTTTGGGGCTGTTTTTCTGCAAAGGAACCAGGACGACTGATCCGTGTAAAGGAAAGAATGAATGGGGCCATGTATCCGGAGATTTTGAGTGAAAACCTCCTTCCATCAGCAAGGGCATTGAAGATGAAACGTGGCTGGGTCTTTCAGCATGACAATGATCCCAAACACACCGCCCGGGCAACGAAGGAGTGGCTTCGTAAGAAGCATTTCAAGGTCCTGGAGTGGCCTAGCCAGTCTCCAGATCTCAACCCCATAGAAACTCTTTGGAGGGAGTTGAAAGTCCGTGTTGCCCAGCAACAGCCCCAAAACATCACTGCTCTAGAGGAATTCTGCATGGAGGAATGGGCCAAAATACCAGCAAGGGTGTGTGAAAACCTTGTGAAGACTTACAGAAAACATTTGACCTCTGTCATTGCCAACAAAGGGTATATAACAAAGTATTGAGATAAACTTTGTTATTGACCAAATACTTATTTTCCACCATAATTTGCAAATAAATTCATTAAAAATCCTACAATGTGATTGTCAGGATTTTTTTTCTCGTTTTGTCTGTCATAGTTGAAGTGTACCTATGATGAAAAGTACAGGCCTCTCTCATCTTTTTGTGGGAGAACTTGCACAATTGGTGACTGACTGAATACTTTTTTGCCCAACTGTATTAGCAACTGAGACTGAGGAGCTGGCCGTTTACAATGGGCAGCTTTTCATCCAAGCTACTCGATACTGCCCCTGCAGCTATAAGAAGTTAACACCCCTACTCTTACGATAAGTGCCATGGCATCTTTTAATGACCTCAGTCAGGTCACCTGTTTAACATCCCATCCGAAAGACTGCACCCTACACAGGGTAGGCAGTGTCCCCAATCACTGCCCTGGGGCATTGGGATGCTATTTTTTTAGACCAGAGGAAAGAGTGCCTCCTACTGGCCCTCCAATACCACTTCATAATAAATAACAAATAAAAATAAACTTGGTCTTATCCATAATAATCTCATCATGTAGGTAATTTACCCGCACTGTATCTGCGAGCTGTTGGCTGGAGTGCACGTGCCACGACCAGAGTAGGCACGTTTGCTATATAACGCACAAGTTTGTGTCAAAACCATCGGTAGAGTTAAAAATGCGATGGAAACCCATTTAACTTTTTTTCGGCACATGGGAATTTTACTGCAAAAGTTATTTTTATGTGCACGAGTTCATCTCGCACAGTCTCTTACCTGCAATAAGTCAGTTGGATGAAAACACATCTCTGGTGAGAAAATGGCATTGTTTTATGCAGATTTTTAGAAAATCACAAATTGGATGGAAACCTAGCTACTGTGACATAAATAAGACATCGGGCTTTAAAGGGTTAAATGTTGAGCTCCAGTCTTGGTAGATTTCCACTGATGCCCTAGAGCAACTTATTGTGTATAGGGTTTAACTCTTGAGTGTTGGATTCTACTTTCAAGTTGTTCCTAGCCTAGCCCCGATCCCACACCTGTTCATAACCCCTCATGGATCTCCAAGGACTATAGATGTTATCAGCAATATGGTATAAGCTCCACCTACAATTTTGATTGACCAGGAAGAGTTTACACCATTTCGCTACTATGACCTATCCAATCATATATTGACTGTATGAAATAAAATGCATTGGCTTTTGAAAGTGTCATGATATTCTCCCAAGTGACTGTGAGTAGCGTGTTCAATTATGTTGCACTGGCAATTGTGGATAGGCGGCAGAGACCTTTAAGTCTGATAGATTTAGGCCTTATTCTGTAGAGCTGAGCATTGGTTGGACTCATTAAACTTGTTAGATAGTAACAATTTAAGTAGTAGAGCTGACTATTTCATTTGCATGACCTTCATCAGAACACATAGCATCTCCTCAGATCCACTGTGACATTTTGTCCAGGGGCCTCACCTCCTGTTTTGACAGAGCTCAGCTGACGTGACCTTTTGTGTCGATCAGCATGACATCACTGTTCCCTCATCATTTCTCTTCCACACTCCCTCCATCACTTGCTTATCAAATAGTGGATATCATTACACCTTCATCATTCTCATCTCTACCTGTCCTGCATTGTCTGCCCTTTAAGAATATCTTTCACCCAATAGGGCCCTGAACCCTGTTTAAAGTAATTGAATAGACATTGTGTGTCCTAGGGGTGCTGAATGTATTTCACTGACCAACAGAAACAACCACCAGAGGTCCCCATTGTAATATGTACCAGCATGTATTGAGGCAAGCTACTGTACTTTAAACCGGTGAAAATCCTTTGCTGTGCTCTGTGAAGATGTCCTTGCATTTTCCATCCGATTGATTTAATTGTATGATATAACCTTTTATAGTAAATGGGTATAGGCCTAATCTGAATTTGTGCTTGTTTGCAGTATGTAGTTGTCTGGTCATAAATATGCAGAAGGTAGTTTGTCTGGTCATAAATATGCAGAAGGTAGGTTGTCGGGTCAGAAATATGCAGAAGGCAGGGTGTCGGGTCAGAAATGCCCTGCGCTGTGATGAAACTGGCTGGTAGTGTTTTTCTGAGCATATTGACTCGTTGTCACTGCTGGACGTACAGTACTTGTCAGAAGATTGGACACCTACTCATTTCAGGGTTTTCTTTATTTGAACTATTTTCTACATTGTAGAATAGTAGTGAATACATCAAATACATCAAAATGATTAAATAACACATGGAATCATGTAGTAACCAAAAGTGTTTAACAAATCAAAATATATTTTATATTTGAGATTATTTAAAGTAGCCACCCTTTGCCTTGATGATGGCTTTGCACACACTTGGCATTCTCTCAACCATCTTCATGAGGTTGTTACCTGGAATGCATTTCAATTAATAGGTGTGCCTTGTTAATTTGTGGAATTTCTTTCCTTCTTAATGCGTTTGAGCCAATCAGTTGTGTTGTGACAAGGTCGGGGTGGTATACAGAAGATAGCCCTATTTGGTAAAATACCAAGTCCATATTATGGTAAGAACAGCTCAAATATACAGTCCATAATTTAAAAATATATATATTTTGTTATTGAACCTTTAATTAACTAGGCAAGTCAGTTAAGAACAAATAATTTTTTACAATAACGGCCAAACCTGGACGATGTTGGGCCAATTGTGCGCCGCCCTGTGGGACTTCCAATCACGGCCGGTTGTGATACAGACTGGAATCAAACCAGGGTCTGTAGTGATACCTCTAGCACTGAGATGCAGTGCCTTAGACCGCTGCGCTCCTTGGGAGCCCCGTACTTTAAGACATGAAAGTCAATTAATCCGTTAAACTTCAAGAACTTTTAAAGTTTCTTCAAGTGCATTGCAAAAACCATCAAGCGCTATGATGAAATTGGCTGTCATGAGGACCACCACAGGAATGGAAGACCCAAAGTTACCTCTGCTGCAGAGGATAAGTTCATTAGAGTTACCAGCCTCAGAAATTGCAGCCCAAATAAATGCTTCACGGAGTTCAAGTAACAGACACATCTCAACATCAACTGTTCAGAGGAGACTGCGTGAATCAGGCCTTCATTGTTGAATTGCTGCAAAGAAACTACTACTAAAGGACACCAACAAGAAGAAGGGACTTGCTTGGGCCAAGAAACACAAAGAATGGACATTATACCGGTGAAAATCTGTCCTTTGGTCTGATGAGTCCAAATTTGAGATTTTTGGTTCCAACAGCCATGCCTTTGTGAGACGCAGATTAGGTGGACGGATAATCTCTGAATGTGTGGTTCCCACCGTGAAGCATGGAGGTGGAAGTGTGATTGTGTGGGGGTGCTTTGCTGGTGACACTGTCAAAGATTTATTTATAATTCAAGGCACACTTAACCAGCATGGCTACCACAGAATTCAGCAGCGATATGCCATCCCATCTGGTTTGTGCTTAGTCCCACTGTCATTTGTTTTTCAACAGGACAATGACCCAACACACCTCCAGGCTATGTAAGTGCTATTTGACCAAGATGGAGAGTGATGGAGTGCTGCATCAGATGACCTGGCCTCCACAATCATCCGACCTCGACCCAATTGAGATGGTTTGGCATGAGTTGGACGGCAAGGTTAAGGAATAGTAGCCAACAAGTGCTCAGCTTATGTGGGAACTCCTTCAAGACTGTTGGAAAAGCATTCCAGGTAAAGCTGGTTGAAAGAATCCCAAGAATGTGCAACACTGTCATCAAGGCAAAGGATGGCTCCTTTGAAGAATCTCAAATATATTTAGATTTGTTTAACATTTTTTTTGGTTACTACATGATTCCATATGGGTTATTTCATTGTTTTAATGACTACACTATTATTCTACAATGTAGTATATAGTAAGAAATTAAGAAAAAAAACTTGAATGAGTAGGTGTGTCCAAACTTGACTGGTGCTGCACATTACATTGTTGGTGTTAACAGTAGGCTACAAGCTCAAGGCAGCCTATGCAGCAACTTCAGTTCACTCCTGTCGAGGACATGTTTTGCATAGAGTTCTACCTGTGATGAGCCATAGTTTTACATTTTGTGTGCCCAGAGCTCAAGTCAGAACAGTGCAGGTTGACAGACATTGACTTGTTATACAGAAACATTTTTGCTTATACACATTCACACAGTATATTTCACTGAAATAATATTACCCAATACTATTGAGGGCCCACGTACACATAAAAGTATCATTATTCAAATAGTGGGTTTAAAGCATTCTTTTAACATCAGACAGCCATGCACTCCTGTGTGAACTCCAAAGTTGTAATTAGCTGACTTAGTTTGAGAGTCATTTTAGAGCTACGCTAATCTTCCCATCTGCAAAGATCTCAAAGCTTAGAGAAGGCCCTTTTTTCTCCCTAATTACAATGTTATGAGATAATAAAAGTTACATTTTGTCTCAGCTGGCACACACAAAAACGGAAATTATTAGCCTCCCGCAATGAATATGTATGAACTGCTGTTGTCCAAAGAAAGATCACCAAGCAAAGTCTTCATCTGCTGAAAGCACATATTGAACTTTCATCAATTAAATTATTTGAAAATGCCCCAGGCCTATTGGTCTCTTTCAATACTATCATTACATATTTAATTATAAACAGTCATTTATTTCTGGAATTATCAAATTCACATTAGAATATACAGATGCATTGCTTTGGAATCCAGTTGAACAAGGAGTTATTCGTGATAAATAATATTTTAAGGAGCACAGAAGTGAAACTGAAGAGGTATTAAGGGTTGAGAGTGTACTTCTTAATTACAGAGGGTGTGTTGGCCAACAACGAGGCATAACACCCACAGAACTGTGCCAGATATCGACCCATTTCTCATTAAGAAGTTGGCCCATTGTAATTTTCTACTTATCACTCAAAAGTTCCACACTGGAGTCTATGGAAATGACCATTGATTTTTTAAAATTATTTTTGCGAGTGCCGACAGATGAGGTAGTTAGGCGAGAGTCGCCCATCTCCAGCTTTCCACTTAAAGCAGACCTTTTTTTACAATGAGTACCTGTGCGCCTAAGTTGAAAAATGTAGGCGCACACAAGGAAATTTAGGAGCACAATGAAGAATATCTGATGCAGTTTAACTAGAATCCACATTTCTCAAGGCAGACTTGTGCTTCTAATTTAATTTCAGGTCACACAGCAAAATATTTAGCTGCATATGAGTAAAATGGTTGCCTTGTGGAGCCCTGCATCAGCAGTCCTCTCATTCTCGTTAGCCCTACCCTTTTTCTGCTCATGATGGGATTAGTGAGAGCTGTGCCGTTGGCTAAATGGAGTTAACGGCCCAGATGTCCTAGTTACCTTGTCTTTGATGGTGATCTTCTAAATTAACACAATGTTATTTATTTTTTTAAATTCAGTCATCTTTCAGGGTTACATAAATTAGATATCTTAGGTTTATGTGGGCTAAAAACACCCCCTAAGCGCTTACAGGGTATGATAGATTATATTACTTGTATGCAGAGAAAGAGGTGCCAATAAAAGTAATCCATTGATCGATATACTGTATAAAGTGATACTTTTATTATGACTCTGTTGTGTTGTTGTCCAGCTACACCAGCATTACACCTAATGCACTTGGCATTAGTTGGAAACAGACTGGTTGAAAGAGGCTAACAATCTTAGGTTGAGTGGATGCAGGGATTTACAGTTGAAGTCGGAAGTTTACATAAACTAGTTTTAAGCACTCCAACCTAAGTGTTTCAACCACTCCACAAATTTCTTGTTAACAAACTATAGTTTTGGCAAGTTGTTTAGGACATCTACAAAATCAAATCAAATGTATTTATATAGCCCTTTGTACATCAGCTGATATCTCAAAGTGCTGTACAGAAACCCAGCCTAAAACCCCAAACAGCAAGCAATGCAGGTGTAGAAGCATGGTGGCTAGGAAAAACTCCCTAGAAAGGCCAAAACCTAGGAAGAAACCTAGAGAGGAACCAGGCTATGTGGGGTGGCCAGTCCTCTTCTGGCTGTGCCGGGTGGAGATTATAACAGAACATGGCCAAGATGTTCAAATGTTCATAAATGACCAGCATGGTCAAATAATAACAGGCAGAACCGTTGAAACTGGAGCAGCAGCACGGCCAGGTGGACTGGGGACAGCAAGGAGTCATCATGCCCGGTAGTCCTGAGGAATGGTCATAGGGCTCAGGTCCTCCTGAGAGAGAGAAAGAAAGAGAGAAAATTAGAGAGAGCATACTTAAATTCACACAGGACACCGGATAGGACAGGAGAAGTACTCAAGATATAACAAACTGACCCTTGCCCCCCGACACAAACTACTGCAGCATAAATACTGGAGGCTGAGACAGGAGGGGTCAGGAGACACTGTGGCCCCACCCGATGACACCCCCGGACAGGGCCAAACAGGAAGCCTTTCCGTTTACCTTCACACTCCTGGGCCAGACTACACTCAATCGAAGCCAGTGTAGGGAGGCTAGCACTGGAGTAATATGATCAAATTGTTTGGTTCTTGCAGCCGTTTTTAGCACTAACTGAAGTTAGTGACACAAGTAATTTTTCCAACAATTGTTTACAGACAGATTGTTTCACTTATAATTGACTGGATCACAACTCCAGTGGGTCAGAAGTTCACATACACTAAGTTGACTGTGCCTTTAAACAGCTTGGAACATTCCAGAAAATGTTGTCATGGCTTTAGAAGCTTCTGATAGGCTTATTGACATATTGAGTCAATTGGAGGTGTACCTGTGGATGTATTTCAAGGCCTACCTTCAAACTCATTGCTTGACATCATGGGGAAATCAAAAGCAATCAGCCAAGACCTCAGAAAATAAAGTGGTCCTCCACACATCTGGTTCATCCTTGGGAGCAATTTCCAAATGCCTGAAGGTACCACGTTCATCTGTACAAACAATAGTAAGAAAGTATAAACCTCATGGGTACCATGCAGCTGTCATAACGCTCCTAGAGAGTAATGTACTTTGGTGCGAAAAGTGCAAATCAATCCCAGAAAAACCGCCATAAAAAAAGCCAGACTATGGTTTGCAACTGCACATGGGGACAAAGATCGAACATTTTGGAGAAATGTCCTCTGGTCTGATGAAACAAAAATAGAATTGTTTGGCCATAATGACCATCGTTTTGTTTGGAGGAAAAAGGGGGAGGCTTGCAAGCCGAAGAACACCATCCCAACCGTGAAGCACGGGGGTGGCAGCATCATGCTGTGGGGGTGCTTTGCTGCAGGAGGGACTGGATCACTTCACAAATCAGATGGCTTCATTAAGGAAAATGATGTGGATATATTGAAGCAACATCAAGACATCAGTTATAGCTTGGTCACAATTTTTTTTATTTTATTTTTTTAACCTTTTATTTCACTAGGCAAGTCTGACCTGACTCAGTTACACCACCAGCTCTGTCACCCAACTTATTGTGGGAATGTTTGACCCAAGTTAAACAATTGAAAGGCAATGCTACCAAATACTAATTGAGTGTATGTAAACTTCTGACCCACTGGGAATGTGATGAAAGAAATAAAAGCTGAAATAAATTACTCTACTATTATTCTGACATTTCACATTCTTAAAATAAAGTGGTGATCCTAACTGTCTTAAGACAGGGAATTGTTACTTGGATTAAATGTCAGGAATTGTGAAAAACTGAGTTGAAATGTACTTGGCTAAGGTCTATGTAAACTTCCGACTTCAACTGTATATGCATAGCTGACTGCTAAATGTGCTGTACCAGCACTCCAATATAACACTACCCCATACACTTCATCATCGGTGGCTACTGCCGTATTTTGCTTTGTGCACCGAGGCTTGTTAAAACCGTCTGTGTCAAGTTTGGTCTCTGAAGTAAAGGGAACATTATATTGTTATCATTATGTTTTGACAAGAACATGCATACATCGAGCAGCTGCCAGAGCAGTTGTTTAGAAGAATGACCTGTTAAGGTCTACATCGGTTTTAGTTTAATTAAAACTGCAGAAACACCACATATTGCAAACACACACATTACAGTACTCACACACACTGCTCAGACACACTCACTAACTGAATTGCCGTTAGCGCTGGTGGTCCCTGTGTTCATGTCACTTGGCTCCTCCAACTTCAAATGGACTTGTATCCTTTGCTTGAATGACACCACGTATGAGCCACTGAGACCTGCTGGCCCTCTGAGTGAACGGCTGCCTCCAAAACGCTTAGGTCATGATAGCCCGTCTGGCGGCGTATCAAAACAAGGCCTCGGAGAGACAAATGGAGCTTCAACAGTAAACAGCTGTGATGGAATGAGGGAGAGAGAATAGACACGCACTGGAGCAGAAAACCAGTCAGGTCCATTCTCTCTCAAGAACTCAACACCAGTTATAGCAGAGCTAAAGCAACTATGAAGCACCTCCCCTGTGGCAGGAAGTCAACCCAGCCATTTAATCTGCCAAATTGCTTTAATTGGACGCCATTTTGGGTCACTTACGTTGTAATCACACTAGCACAACAATTCTTCAAACCCTGGATGTCACAGAAAACACTTCATTCAGTTGCAGAGTTGACAACATTTTGAACTGTTGCCTGCATGCAGAAGTTTTGTACTGCAAAAATTTGGATCCACAGTACACAAATCTGATGTGAAGTGCTTGTGCTTTTTGGAGACTGAGGGTATTCAGGTCAGAGTAAGCTTGCCCTCTGCTGGTAAAATGGACACACCAGCTGAAGAGTTTGACAAGCACCTCTTAATACTAGTGATGTGGGGGAAAAAATCTATACAGTTATATATCGGGATATTATTTTTGACGCTATATCGTATAGTATCATTTTGACAATATCTACACTACCGTTCAAAAGTTTGGGGTCACTTAGAAATGTCCTTGTTTTTGAAAGAATACATTTTTGTCCATTAAAACATCAAATTGATTAGAAATACAGTGTAGACATAGTTAATGTTGTAAGTGACTATTGTAGCTGGAAACTGATGATTTTTTTATGGAATATGTAAGGTGGAATATGGAAGGTGTACAGAGGCCCATTATCAGCAACCAGCACTCCTGTGTTCCAATGGCACGTTGTGTTAGCTAATCCAAGTTTATCATTTTAAAAGGCAAATATTTATTTTTTAAATTTTTACCTTTTATTTAACTTGGCAAGTCAATCAAGAACAAATTCTTATTTTCAATGAAGAGTGGGTTAACTGCCTTGTTCAGGGGCAGAATGACAGATTTTGGTTTTGCCCTGTCAGCTCGGGGATTCAATCTTGCAACGCACTAACCACTAGGCTACCTGCCGCCCCCAACTGAAGATTTCGTACAACGCTGTGTACTACTCCCTTCACAGAACACCACAAAACTGTCTCTAACAAGAATATCAAATGTACATTAGAGTGTCTAGTTTGAGAAAGACGCCTCACAAGTCCTCAACTGGCAGCTGCATTAAATAGTACCCGCAAAACACCAGTCTCAACGTCAACAGTGAAGACGTGACTCCGGGATGCAGGGTTTCTAGGCAGAGTTGCAAAGACAAAGCCATATCTGACTGGCCAATAAAAATGAAAGGTTAAGATGGGCAAAATGACAGACACTGGACAGAGGAACGCAGCCTCGAAGGCCAGCATCCCGGAGTCGCGTCTTCACTGTTGACGTTGAGACTGGTGTTTTGCGGGTTCTATTTGTTGTTATTTTAATTGACAAAATTAGCTTTTCTTTCAAAAACAAGGACATTTCTAAGAGACCCTGAACTTTTGAACAGTAGTGTACATATCATTTTGCCCCATCTTTTTAAATAGGGAATTTGTTTTCAGCACTTTTATTTCCATGACTGATCAAAGCTCATTTTCTCATGACTGTCTTGTTGCTCTGCAGCAGAGATAAAGTAGTGAGCAATATGTTTGAATCGCCATAAATTCACAGTATGAATCGCAATACATAATATTATACAATTGTGAGAATTGCAACACATGTCGTATTGGCACCTAAATGTTGTTATAAAATTGCAATTCCCAGCCCTACTTAATATGTTTACCCTGTTCTTTATAGTTACCGACATGTTCTGCAGTTGGTCTGGAAATGCTGAAAAGATGATTCACAAAAACTTGGGATTTCATAATTAAGCAATAAGACCCGAGGAGGTGTGGTATATGGCCAATATTTTTTATTTTTTTTATTTCACCTTTATTTAACCAGGTAGGCTAGTTGAGAACAAGTTCTCATTTACAACTGCGACCTGGCCAAGATAAAGCATAGCAGTGTGAACAGACAACACAGAGTTACACATGGAGTAAACAATTAACAAGTCAATAACACAGTAGAAAAAAAAGGGGAGTCTATATACAATGTGTGCAAAAGGCATGAGGAGGTAGGCGAATAATTACAATTTTGCAGATTAACACTGGATTGATAAATGATCATGTACAGGTAGAGATATTGGTGTGCAAAAGAGCAGAAAAGTAAATAAATAAAAACTGTGGGGATGAGGTAGGTGAAAATGGGTGGGCTATTTACCAATAGATTATGTACAGCTGCAGCGATCGGTTAGCTGCTCAGATAGCTGATGTTTGAAGTTGGTGAGGGAGATAAAGGTCTCCAACTTCAGCGATTTTTGCAATTCGTTCCAGTCACAGGCAGAAGAGTACTGGAATGAAAGGCGGCCAAATGAGGTGTTGGCTTTAGGGATGATCAGTGAGATACACCTGCTGGAGCGCGTGCTACGGATGGGTGTTGCCATCGTGACCAGTGAACTGAGATAAGGCGGAGCTTTACCTAGCATGGCCTTGTAGACGACCTGGAGCCAGTGGGTCTTGCAACGAATATGTAGCGAGGGCCAGCCGACTAGAGCATACAAGTCGCAGTGGTGGGTAGTATAAGGTGCTTTAGTGACAAAACGGATGGCACTGTGATAAACTGCATCCAGTTTGCTGAGAAGAGTGTTGGAAGCAATTTTGTAGATGACATCGCCGAAGTCGAGGATCGGTAGGATAGTCAGTTTTACTAGGGTAAGCTTGGCAGCGTGAGTGAAGGAGGCTTTGTTACGGAATAGAAAGCCGACTCTTGATTTGATTTTCGATTGGAGATGTTTGATATGGGTCTGGAAGGAGAGTTTGCAGTCTAGCCAGACACCTAGGTACTTATAGGTGTCCACATATTCAAGGTCGGAACCATCGAGTGTGGTGATGCTAGTCGGGCAAGCGGGTGCAGGCAGCGATTGGTTGAAAAGCATGCATTTGGTTTTACTAGCGTTTAAGAGTAGTTGGAGGCCACGGAAGGAGTGTTGTATGGCATTGAAGCTCGTTTGGAGGTTAGATAGCACAGTGTCCAATGACGGGCCGAAAGTATATAGAATGGTGTCGTCTGCGTAGAGGTGGATCAGGGAATCGCCCGCAGCAAGAGCAACATCATTGATATATACAGAGAAAAGAGTCGGCCCGAGAATTGAACCCTGTGGCACCCCCATAGAGACTGCCAGAGGACCGGACAGCATGCCCTCCGATTTGACACACTGAACTCTGTCTGCAAAGTAATTGGTGAACCAGGCAAGGCAGTCATCCGAAAAACCGAGGCTACTGAGTCTGCCGATAAGAATATGGTGATTGACAGAGTCGAAAGCCTTGGCAAGGTCGATGAAGATGGCTGCACAGTACTGTCTTTTATCGATGGCGGTTATGATGTCGTTTAGTACCTTGAGTGTGGCTGAGGTGCACCCGTGACCGGCTCGGAAACCAGATTGCATAGCGGAGAAGGTACGGTGGGATTCGAGATGGTCAGTGACCTGTTTGTTGACTTGGCTTTCGAAGACCTTAGACAGGCAAGGCAGAATGGATATAGGTCTGTAACAGTTTGGGTCCAGGGTGTCTCCCCCTTTGAAGAGGGGGATGACTGCGGCAGCTTTCCAATCCTTGGGGATCTCAGATGATATGAAAGAGAGGTTGAACAGGCTGGTAATAGGGGTTGCGACAATGGCGGCGGATAGTTTCAGAATATACCACGGCTAAGGGCTGTTATTATTTAAGACGCAACGCAGACTGCCTGGATACAGCCCGTGGTATATTGGCCATATATCACAAACCCCTGAGGTGCCTTATTGCTATTATAAACTGGTTACCAACTTAATTAGAACAGTAAAAATACATGTTTTGTCATACCCATGTTATACGGTCTGATATACCATGGTTGTCAGCCAATCAGCATTAAGGGCACGAGCCACCCAGTTAAAATGCCAAATATTCTCTGTGACCCATTTAGTATTTTATGGAAGATCATTTGATGATCTGTATTATTTCTTAGGAACTAGCTTTATCTTTACAGTGATTGTTGAATTCAATGTAGTGTAGCAATATAGGACAAAATTTGTGAGTTCTCAAATTTCTATGGAGTTAATAAAAAACGGCATAGAACATACCTATCGTGATGCTGTGTAGTGTAATTCAGATAATGAGGCAACACAAATGTATTTCTTAGGAAGAGGGTACTCACCAATCAAGGTCTTAATAATATTTAATTTGGTCTGTTTCTCTCATTTTAAAGGCTAAATACAAAATGGAGATGAAAGATCTGCTCTTTCACTCATGCTTTTGATCCTCATATCGCAAGACGTCATGGCCAACGTAATTAACCTGATTTTGAAAACACTGATAAACAGCAAGCCAGCAGAAAGAACCACAAGCTTTAGTAGTGTACAAGTTGGAAGCAGCACAGAATCTCAGCTGTCTGTTTGACAATTCTGACTGTATGGATGTAATGTATTCACTTACCTGTTATAATGGGTGTAACGGCCGTTGTTGGTGGAAGAAGGTGAGGACCAAGGTGCAGCGTGGTATGTGTCCATATTTATTAAAATGAGCACGGAAATAACAAAAATACCAAAGAGGAATGACCGAAAACAGTTCTGGCTGGGATGTGGACACTAAACAGAAAATAATCACCCACGAAACACAATAGAAAACCGGCTACCTAAATATGGTTCTCAATCAGGGACAACGATAGACAGCTGCCTCTGTTTGAGAACCATACCAGGCCAAACATAGAAATAGCAAATCATAGAAAAACTAACATAGACAACCCACCCAACTCACGCCCTGACCATACTAAAACAAAGACATAACAAAAGAACTAAGGTCAGAATGTGACAATGGGTTTTAAACTATATGGCAAAGTACATTTTTATTGGGAAATCTGATGAATAGTGGTATTTGCATAAAACATTCTCATTTAAATACTAATTTAATCTGTGCCCACACCGAAGTGTGTGTGTAATCACTTGCAATACTGAGGTGTCCAGAGACTGGTATGCATGTCCTCTGGGCATGACTCTACATATTGTTTTGTGGAGATGCGTCCTCATCCCATTGCACTCACAATCTGTAGCCTTTAATTGAAATGCATTGCATGGCCCCACAGAATACCCATCTTCATATAACTGCTGCCGAGAATTTTATTGACTTATTGCGAAATCACTGATGTATAACTGTACACGGTTAGGCTGCCCGCATGACCCTGCCCGTTAACAGATTTGTGGTGTATTATGCTTAACTCTGCTGGTGTTCTACACAACCCCAAATGAGCGGCCGTTCCACTTGACAATGAATGCTCGCGCCCGAACATAAACAACTATTTTTATTGGCCCGGAGGCAGTGTTCTCCCAATCAATGTGTTGTAAATAATCTGCAAGCATGCAAACATAACTTGATAATTTGTCTTGTAGTCGAGCCTTGATAATTTGTCTTGTAGTCGAACCTATGTGACCAAAGCCAAATCAGCCCCTCCACCAGTTAGGGAGGGCCCAGCAGAGTCCCATCCTGGTAACAGTATCATGGGTTACTGTCAGAGAAGAGGATTTAGAGGAGGACATCAATTATCTGTCAACTGGATGTCGTTTTAACCTCTAGTGTCGAGCAATCCCGTATCCGGGAGCGTAATCATAGCCTCAAGCTCATTAGCATAACGCAACGTTAACTATTCATGAAAATCGCAAATTAAATGAAATAAATATATTGCCTCACAAGCTTAGCCATTTGTTAACAACACTGTCATCTCAGATTTTCAAAATATGCTTTTCAACCATAGCTACACAAGCATTTGGGTAAGAGTATTGATAGCTAGCATAGCATTAAGCCTAGCATTCAGCAGGCAACATTTTCACAAAAACAAGAAAAGCATTCAAATAAAATCATTTACCTTTGAAGAACTTCGGATGTTTTCAATGAGGAGACTCTCAGTTAGATAGCAAATGTTCAGTTTTTCCAAAAAGATTATTTGTGTAGGAGAAATCGCTCCGTTTTGTTCATCACATTTGGCTAAGAAAAAACCCTGAAAATTCAGTCATTACAACGGCAAACTTTTTTCCAAATTAACTCCATAATATCGACAGAAACATGGCAAATGTTGTTTAAAATCAAACCTCAAGGTGTTTTTCACATATCTTTCGATGATAAATCATTCGTGGCAGTTGCCTTTCTCCTCTGAACCAAATGAAAAGTGGACGCAGCTGGAGATTGCGCAATAATTTCGACGGAGGACACCAAGCGGACACCTGGTAAATGTAGTCTCTTATGGTCAGTCTTCCAATGATATGCCTACAAATACGTCACAATGCTGCAGACACCTTGGGGAAATGACAGAAAGTGTAGGCTCATTCCTGGCGCATTCACAGCCATATAAGGAGACATTGGAACACAGCGCATTCAAAATCTGGGGCATTTCCTGTATGAAATGTCATCTTGGTTTCGCCTGTAGCATTAGTTCTGTGGCAGTCACAGATAATATCTTTGCAGTTTTGGAAACGTCAGAGTGTTTTTTTACCAAAGATGCCAATTATATGCATAGTCGAGCATCCTTTTGTGACAAAATATCTTGTTTAAAACGGGAACGTTTTTTTATCCAAAAATTAAAAGAGCGCCCCCTATATCGAAGAAGTTAAGGCAGCCGCCCGTACCTCTCTGATTCAGAAGGGTTGGGTTAAATGCGGTAGACACATTTCAGTTGAAGGCATTCAGATGTACAACTGACTAGGTATCCCCCTTTCCCTTTTTCCTTTCCAATTGAAATACACTCCTAAATTCTGCCATGCAGTTCATGGTCAAAACATTAATAAAAAAAAAACTATCCCTAATTAGTCTCTCGTTGACATATTCCCCTAAACCAAAGTGTGCAGGTGTAGCATAGATGGTTCTGTGAACTATGATCTTTTAATGAGTAAACTTGCCTGAGACCTGAAGACTCGTTATCTTGCCAAGCTAATGTCTAGGCTTTAGCACAACAGGTTAACAGAGTCGTGTGACGTGTAGAAAACCCAGGTTGAAACTCAGACTATCTATCTATTGCTCAAACGTGTTCTTTTGGCATACTGTTTGTCTTGAGTGTGCATACTCTGTGGCTACCTTGGCATTAAATAAGTGCCTTCAATTTGTCCCTCAATGATTTTCACCCCCTCAGCTTTGGGACGCTCTTGAAAATGGTGGAGGATGCGGGAAATTAGGAGATGGGTAGGGAAAGTAGATAGTAGAGCCTGGTTTGGGATTGGCCAAAGATCTCAAATAAGCCTGGAAATTCTCACACAGAAAGTGGAACATGTAGGTGAGACTTGGAAAACAACCTAATTCCCTCTGTCCTTTGGGATAAACAATTCACTATTTTATTAAATCTAGGCCTGCATGTTCAAGCTCAAGGCCTAATATTTTCACTGTACCCTGCAATCACACCTGCAACCTTGTACATGTGACTTTTAAACTCCCGTATGGGCTCGGGAGAGACGAAGGTTGAAAGTCATGCGTCCTCCGATACACAACCCAACCAGCCGCACTGCTTCTTAACACAGCACACATCCAACCCGGAAGCCAGCCGCACCAATGTGCTGGAAGAAACACCACAGGAGTCTCTGGTGCGCGATGAGACAAGGACATCCCTACCGACCAAGCCCTCCATAACCCGGACGATGCTTGGCCAATTGTGCGTCGCCCCACGGCCCTCCTGGTCATGGCCGGTTACGACAGAGCCTGGGCGCAACCCAGAGTCTCTGATGGCACAGCTGGCGCTGCAGTACAGCGCCCTTAACCACTGCGCCACCCAGGAGGCCGTATTTTTCTTTTCTAAAATAAATCTTATGTACCATCTTTATATGGTAGGCACAGACAGCAGTGATGTAACTAGTAATTTGGGGAATTCACAAAGAAGATATAGGAGATCAAGATAGAAAACTCCTGTCATCCATCAATCTCGTCTTGATTTATGATTTGCATCTAGGAATACAGCCAAATGCTTTGATGTTAGACTCTAGCCATTGATTTCCAGAGACTCAATAAAATTTGTAACGCTGGGCCATTCTTAGATATGAAGACATTCTCTTTTTATCCTGGCATATTGGTTGACTTTGTACTGCATTTTTGTTATGATATCCATGAGGGTTTTACACATACACATCCTTGCTGATCATTCAGTTTTGTCCTACGATGCCCCACCTGTAGACTTTTAATTATTTATGAGACATTTTACAATAAGTGTGCGGTGTGTTAGGGCACGTGCTCCGGTGTCACTAATTTACATGCTGAAAGCGATTCTCTGATTGTTGGCCACCCTGTTGCCCCAGAAACCACCTTGGGGAATATGATATGAGTTGTGTGTCTCTCCCGGTAAGACAGTAAACATAATACTTGTACTCAATCATTCCAAATGGGGTGTTTACAAGAGGTATCCGGCATCCGCAGGCTGTGACACTTGTCCCAGCGGTAAAGTGTGCCAATTTGTCATGATGTATCTGAATGCAGCCTGTTTCAAATTAGCACAGATTACCTACCTTTACCGCTGGGACTGGTTCTCAATCGGCCAAAACACAAGTCAGTCAAATGTTTTCTGCTGAATACATTCCTCAACATTGTGTTAGCTCACTGAACTGAAGCCAAAGCATTAGCTTGGGAAGCTAATGTGAGTCTTCAGGTCTCCAGAAAGGTTACTCATCACATTACCACGGTTCACCAAAACTAAGCCACACCTGTTATAAGGTAATTGTCAACAACAACAAAAAACATTTATACTACCGCATCTATGCTTGTTTACACTGCAGTAGGGCTACCCACTTCAATGCAAAATATCAACGGTCTGATCACCTACCTACCTGTGTGTTATTAACCACACACCCTTTCAGATGCATAGAGCAACAACTTGAAATTATAATAGCCTTAATAGGCCCAATTAAATGAGACATGGTCATTTGTTATATGGCTACTTCGGAAATATGAACTCATCATGGCCAGTCTGCAATGGTTATGATATACATACAGTTGAAGTCGGAAGTTTACACATACCTTAGCCAAATACATTTAAACTCAGTTTTCCACAATTCCTGACATTTAGTCTTAGTAAAAATTCCCTGTCTTCGGTCAGTTAGGATCACCACTTTATTTTAAGAATATGAAATGTCAGAATAATAGTAGAGATAATGATTTATTTCAGCTTTTATTTCATTAATCACATTCCCAGTGGGTCAGACATTTACATACACTCAATTAGTATTTGGTAGCATGGCCTTTAAATTGTTTAACTCGGTTCAAACTTTTCAGGTAGCCTTCCACAACCTTCCCACAACAAGTTGGGTGAATTTTGGCCCATTCCTCCTGACAGAGCTGGTATAACTGAGTCAGGTTTGTAGGCCTCCTTGCTCGCACACGCTTTTTCAGTTCTGCTCACAAATTTTCTATAGGATTGAGGTCAAGGCTTTCTGATGCCACTCCAATACCTTGCTCGGAGCAGCAACTCTGTTTTTCATTGTTTGGGAACATGACAATTCTGTGCCTAAACCCAAGGTCTCCACCACAAAATCTCCTTCTGGAGGAACTTGTGTCATCCCTCAGTTACAGAAATAAGGGACTGAAACATCAGTAGCAAATACACAGTGGATAACTTATGAAGCTTTACTCTCAGACCAACAGCCATGGGGGATCCAATGGCAGATAGACAATCAAAAATAGCAGTTAAGGTGCCCACGACTGCATTAATGGACCGCAACTGGCATGCCCAGCGAGTGTTTGAGAACTGTACAAATTCAGCTGATGCTATTCCAAGTTTGGACTGAGCTTCTTTGAACTTGTGGTGGTTAACTAGGGATGTACTGAAAAATGAATACACATTTTCCAAGAAACTGAAAACTCAGCAGCCTCCGGAATAGCCCTGCAAGTATGACAACACCAAATTAAGCACATGAGCAAAGCAATGTACATAAATTGCCTCCGGATGCAGCACTCTGAAATGTGCTTGCACACCTCCTTTGGACCCACTCATGACAGCTGCACCATCATAGGTCTGTGCAACGCACTTAAGGCCTGCTACCCCTCTCATTTGGAACTACTGTTGCAACTCATTTGCAATTGATTGGGCGTCAAATGACTTGATTTCTGCGAGTGCTAGTAAACGCTCCTTAACTGTCCCCTCTGTTACATACCTAACACACAGTGCCAACTGTTCAGACTGCTCACCCGTCATAATGGAATACATCTCATCTCAGAGACTATGGCGTCCGTAACCTCTTGAGCACAGCATTCAATCATGTCATTCTGAGATTCTGGAGAGAGAGACGTCACATTTGATGGAGTATTGTACCTTTGCAGGAAAGGGTCAAACTCCTTCAAAAGCTCCATAGATTCAGTTCCTAAGTTCCCTCTATTTGTGCTTTCACTAGATTCATCATTGGCACGGAAGGAGAGTCCCTGTCTTCCTAACATTGAGGTGACCGCAACAATTCTCCTCAGATATTCCCTTCTCTCTGCATTATCACTAGCATGGGCAGATGTTAAAATCTGAGTAATGTTCCCATGATTGCTTATTGCCTGGTAGCTTTGCCATGCCACAACACTGTTTCTGTGTTTGTGCCATCTAATGTTTACCGAAGATGAACAACGCTTTTTTTCTTCAATTTTTGCAGCCATTACTGACAAAATAATCAAATGTAATGCTTTTGCCAAAAACTATACATGGAAAGCAGAAAGCTGGGTTTTTATGGAAAGAGTACTCTACCCAATTGTATTTCTCAAACCAGCAGTGCTGAAATACCCTTTTCTGTGTACCAAAACTTTAGTGTGGGTAGCTATTCAGCTTCACTTGTCTGGGCCAAGTGTCTTTGTCACCTAAATTGCTCTCATTTTTGGAAGGAGTTGCTGCAGCGGCTGGATTACTTTCTTTCACTGGATCTGTTTGTTGTCCCTCCCTCTCTGGACCCGTTTCTTGTCCCTCTTTCTCTGGGCATGCTTGCTCTCTCTCACTTATACAGCTCGCATGTTGATCTCAGCCTTGCACAGAAGCCTCTCTTTCTGCATGACCCTAGGCATAAATAAAATGAGGTTCAACAAAAGTAAGACATATGGTGCCCAGCCAATTGTGTTTTTTTTTGTTGATTTGCATTTTTTGAAAATATTTTTTACAACTTATTTTGCACATAATGTTACAGCTACCGTCTCTTATGACCAAAAATAACTTCTAGACATCAGGACTGTGAGTACTCATCACGGACTAGCAGAATCCTTTTTATCCTTTCAGGACTCTGACGAGCCCGATGCGAAGGATATACTGCTTCCTTGGGAACAGGCCCTGATCCCCATGATCTGCATGAAGAGGTGGTGGAGAAAGAGGGGCCGAAGGGCGGGATGCCTTTAGAGAATTCATGGGCGATCGAATAAATCCTCACTTCCCTCCATTCTGCTAGCAAATCCTTGGAGAATAAAATCGCAGAGTTATGCGGAAGATTAAACTACCAACGGGACAGTAAAAACTGTAACATCTTATGCTTCACGGAGTCTTGGCTGAATGACGACAATATCAACATGCAGCTGACTGGTTATACAATGTACCAGCAGGATAGAACAGCTGCGTCTTGTAAGACAAGGGGTGGCGAACTATGTATTTTTGTAAACAACAGCTGGTGCACGATATCTAAGGAAGTCTTGAGCTATTGCTCACCTGAGGTAGAGTATCTCATGATAAGCTGTAGACCATACTACCTGCTGAGAGAGTTTTCATCTGTATTCTTTGTAGCTGTTTGCATACCACCACAGTCAGAGGCTGGCACTAAGACAGCATATAATGAGCTGTATTCCACCATAAGCAAACAAGAAAACACTCACCCAGAGGCGGCGCTCCTAGTAGCCGGGGACTTTAATGCAGGGAAACTAAAATCCGTTTTACCAAATTTCTGTCAGGATGTTAAACGTGCAACCAGAGGAAAAAGAACTCTGGACCAACTATACTCCACACACAGAGATGCATAAAAGCTCTCCCTCGCTCTCCTTTTGGCATATCGGACCATAATTCTATCCCCCTGATTCCTGCTTACAAGCAAAACATTTAAGCAGGAAGCACCAGTGACTAGATCAATAAAAAAAAGTGGTCAGATGAAGCAGATGCTAAGCTACAGGACTGTTTTGCTAGCTCAGACTGGAATAGGTTCTGGGATTCCTCTGATGGCATTGAGGAGTACACCACATCAGTCATTGGCTTCATCAATAAGTGCATCGATGACGTAGTCACCACTAGAAGCCAAAAGCTAAAGCCCCCCTAAAACGCCAAACCGGTCATGCTGGAGGATGTTGCAGGCAGCAGAACGTTCTCCACGGCGTCTGCAGACTCTGTCATGTCTGTCACGTGCTCAGTGTGAACCTGCTTTCATCTGTGAAGAGCACAGGGCGCCAGTGGCGAATTTGCCAATCTTGGTGTTCTCTGGCAAATGCCAAACGTCCTGCACGGTGTTGGGCTTTAAGCACAACCCCCACCTGTGGACGTCGGGCCCTCATACCACCATCATGGAGTCTGTTTCTGACCGTTTGAGCAGACACATGCACATTTGTGGCTTGCTGGAGGTAATTTTGCAGGGCTCTGGCAGTGCTCCTCCTTGCACAAAGGCGGAGGTAGCGGTCCTGCTGCTGGGTTGTTGCCCTCCTTCGGCCTCTTCCACATCTCCTGATGTTCTGGCCTGTCTCCTGGTAGCGCCTCCATGCTCTGGACACTACGCTGACAGACACAGCAAACCTTCTTGCCACATCTCGATTGATGTGCCATCCTGGTTGAGCTGCACTACCTGAGCCACTTGTGTGGGTTGTAGACTCCGTCTCATGCTACCACTAGAGTGAAAGCATCGCCAACATTCAAAAGTGACCAAAACATCAGCCAGGAAGCATAGGAACTGAGAAGTGGTCTGTGGTCCCCACCTGCAGAACCACTCCTTTATTGGGGGTGTCTTGCTAATTGCCTATAATTTCCACCTGTTGTCTATTCCATTTGCACAACAGCATGTGAAATTTATTGTCAATCAGTGTTGCTTCCTAAGTGGACAGTTTGATTTCACAGAAGTGCGATTAACTTGAAGTTACATTGTGTTGTTTAAGTGTTCCCTTTATTTTATGAGCAGTGTATATGTGTGTATATACAGTGGGGCAAAAAGGTATTTAGTCAGCCACCAAGTTCTCCCACTTAAAAAGATGAGAGGCCTGTAATTTTCATCATAGTTACACTTCAACTATGACAGACAAAATGAGAAAAAAAAATCCAGAAAATCACATTGTAGGATTTTTAATTTTTTAAGTACTTTTGACTGGCACTGTACATACAAGCACACATCCACATTAAGTCTTGAATTGTGAGAGAAAAAGCTAAGCAGCTGCTGTGCTCCAGAATCTCAGCACTACTCGCAGAGCAACATTCACTGAGCAGAGCAGGTTTAAGTGATGAATCTGATCCAGACTGCTGACAGACGCCTGCTGTTCATGGAAACAGTTCCATTAATATTTATATGTGCTCAAAAGATCCTTCAGGAGACAAAAAGGTGTCCTTAAGGGGAAAATTAATTACGATAACTTTGCTGCCAGAGAACAGCTTCTGTTACATCTGTAGTGTAAAGGACATTTTTCAATTTAGCCCGTTTGTGTTGTTGACAACCAAATGCAAAATATAACCTCCCTCTAATAACATAGGTATTTTATATAGTCATTTTCATTACAAGGAGAATCTCAAAGACGCTGTAAATTAAGCAAAACAAATGTCTTGTGCGGTGGTCTTCCACAGTTTCAGATGATAAGATGTTGTTCAGCCAGGCAGTACCGAAAGGCTGGGCAGTAGCTTAAACGTTGGGAGCTTCGATGGCACAGAGGACGCAGCATCAGTCAGTTACTTAGAAAAACCCGGAGATGTTCATCAAACACCTCGTTCGTGTTCTCCTCCTCTGTAGGTAGGCTGGGCAGTCCACCACTGAAATGTAGCATCCACCTCGGTGATGCTTCGGCGGCAGCTATAAGTGGCAGAAAGACCACCGCACCTCGGCGGTAGTAGTCAGGAAACATTCCCCTCACACCGCTGTCCACATTGTTCATTCAATTATGGTAGGGGGGGAAAAGCTGGTGCTGTTGCATCATTCAAATGATCGCATAGCCAGCTAGCAAGCTAACTATCTTACCAAGCCAAACAAACTGACTAACCATTAGTTCAGCAACTCCATGGGTCAAAATCACCAGTCACTGTAGCTCAGAAACACTCAAGAAGTCATGAAAAACAAAAAGTTGGTAAAAAAAATACTTAAAACAACAACATTTTTAAAGTCAGTAGTTGGCAAATAAAACAAATAGAATAACCGCAATATACTCCCCCCCCCCAATTGGTAGTTACACTCTTGTCCCATTTTGCAACTTCCATACAGAGTCGGGAAAGGTCAAGGTCGAGAGCCATGCATCCTCTGAAACGCGACCCTGCCTCACTTAACATGTAAGCCAGCCGCACCTATGTATCAGAGGAAACACCATACAACTGTTGACCGAAGTCCCCATGCATGCGCCCTGCCCGCCGCAAGGAGTCGCTAGAGCGCAATGAGACAAGGGCATCCCAGCCAGCCAATCACTCCCCTAACCCAGACGGCACTGTGCCAATTGTGCGCCGCCTCATGGGCCCCCTGGTCGCAGCCGGCTGCAACACAGCCTGGGATTGAACCCGGGTCTGTAGTAACGCCTCTAGCACTGCGATGCAGTGCCTTAAATCGCTGCACCACTCGTGAGGCCATCACAATATACTTCTGTGAATGAGAAAAGGCTTTTTTTTATCACAAACTCTGTGTGGAATGGCAGCACATTTTTATACATAAAGCCATAATACACAATCCTTAGACCTTTATCCTCTTATGTAGTAGCCTACTGCTATACTGACAGACCTCATCTAACCATCAATTTGGAGTCCAAACATTAGATGAAGGAAGTTTTACACTGCTCTGTGCCATTTAGGCTATCTGCTGCTAAATTCATTAGGATAATAATGATCTGTTGCCCTGACAGGATGGGAAGGTCAGATGTAGTGTCTTGTCAAAATACCACTCCTATATGACTTTCCCCTCCTCTTCAACTCTGTGGCCTCGGGCTTCTCAAAGGGGTAAATCTCGCAGTTTAGCATTTTTTCATCGTGAATCTTGTTCTGTAATAGATACAAAGTCATAAAATCTAATTTTAAACCTAATCTTAACCGTAATGCCTAAACATAACCTTCAATTAAAACCAAAAATCTAATTTTTGTTTTCATGAATTTTTTGCTTACCAGACCGCACTCGTGCATGTTAATAAAAAGATAAAAGGGTAAAAGTTTGTTTTCCAGTAATCTCTTCTCCTTCAGGCTTCTTCTTCTTTGGACTTTATATGGTGGTTGGCAACCAACTTTAAGGTGGATTACCACAACCAACTGGACTGGAGTGTGGACCTCAGTTCATCTTTCAATCACCCATGTGGGTATATGCTCCTATAAACCAATGAGGAGATGGGAGGGGCAGGACTTGCAGTGCGTAGAGCGCCACAAATAGAACCAAGTACTATTTTAGCACCTAGCTACACAGACTCTCGTTGACGCGCACGAGCAGTGTGTGTGCAATGATTGAATAACATGTATGTGTAAATTTATTTTGCAAGCTCGCGCACAAGACATGAGCTGGACAGCATGTAAGGGGAGAATCGTACAGTGCTGCTTCCAGGACAAGACTACTGACAATAAACATCAACCTGCGTAAATCTAATTGAGCTGCTAATGAGAAAAACAATAACATCTCCCCTCTTATGTTTTGTAGTGGGTCTGCCAGGGCTGCAGTTGGAGGTCTGATTTAACCAGTAAAAGCCTATTGAGTGTCACGAGATGTACCCTCTATTATTTTAGAGAATGGTAACAGACAGAGGTTTCCAATCCATGTTGCTGATAGTCTCTATATTAAGTTAAATACATTTGCATTTGTAGCCTATACGAATAAATCTGCTCTGAAGAAAGCTGTTAAATGGTCCAGGATTAGATGTTTTGAAATGATAGAACACTACAATCCAATCGTGCCACGTGGGGACCACTGGCAGGTTGATTAGATTCTGGTTAGAGACAACAGTAAATCACTTTTAATAAATTCCAGCATCTTGAAATGAGTTCAATATCCTTTAAGGTGTGTCGGGGAGAGAGAGTGAGAAAGACCGAGTGGGTGATATTATTGGCTTGAGTAATGCAGTTAATAATGAAGCTATTGATTTCACTTCTGTGTGTCCCAGTTTAGTTTATTGTGCTGGATGAGTGCTGTCACCAGAATGAACCTTGACTTTACTAATTCCACTGGGAATCTAAGCAGATCAATTCAGGCTTTTGGTACTTTAAAATCACTTTAGGCTTTAAGGCTTTTCTTTTGCTGAGTCTGCCTCCATATGTTGTCTTGAAATGGCCATAGTGTTTGTTTCTTCTGAGTCTGCCTCCATATGCTGTCTTAAAATGGCCGTGGTGTTTGTCTGTGCTCATGCTTGGACAGGGGCACCTAGAGACGGAGGACATACACACATACATTCACACTCTTTGAAGGTGTAGATTCAACAATACTCAGTTCAGCCATCTCTTTGGTGTTATTTTGTATGTGTTCAGGGCTATCATGTCAACACAGCACCTCCTTTCATAATTGCACAACTGCACACAGTCACGGACAGAGACTCCATCAGAAAGACTTGGATTTGTAACCAGGATCTATGTCAACAACACCTTCTTGCGTCACTGAAAACACACATACATATACACAACCACATGCATGCGCACACACACAGGTGGCCACCACAATATCGTTGTGACAGATTTATTCTGTAGCCACGTACAGTACCTCAGTGGCATGAGTATAGAACTGTGCCTTACGTGGAAATAAACCAAACTTTGGGGATGAGATGAGCCCATTATTGCACAATTAAGCCACCGATTTAAAGTTACAGGTTTTGGGGTCGAGATCAGTTCATAATGTGTCCCAAAGTAATACATATAGCATGCATCCCACAAACATTTGGTCGCCTGAAGCATGGCTTACTATTCATCATTGTCATTCAAGATGGTGTCTGCAGTAGTGGAAACAATGCCACTGTCCGCCCCACTTCTGTTATTGACAGTGTGACAAAATAACATTACTATTTTAGAGCCCCAATGGATGTTCATTGAAGATTTTCATACAGCAAAGTGGCAGTGCCGTCTCCTACAGTATCTGTCTATTTACTAAGAGTTCCCTTAGTACTAATGGCTTGGCTGACCTGGACAGACTTCTTATTAGGTTGCTGTGGTAGCAGCACCCCTCTTGTGTAATTAATGGAGGGGAGTTTGAAGTCTGATTTGAATGAGACATGGTGTTTTCTCTACCCAGCAGGTAAAACGTTCTGTCAGGAAGACGCTGCTATGAGCTTCAGACGGTGAATCCATCGACTTGCTGTCGTGGAAATGAGTATGGTCAACACTGGGGGGTGTTCACACTTTACACTTTGGCTGGGACTTCAAAGAAACCATGGAGAGGTCTATTTCCGTTTAGTTGCATTTTTCCCCTATCATTTAGAGTTCTAAAGGTTTGTTTGGATAAGTAAATGTGGCTGAAAACAGGCTATCGAACCATTCAAGGGACACTTATTCTCCCAGGCTTCAAAGCTTCTTTCTTCCTGGTTAGGCCTTACTGGATTTATGTTCTCCCAGTGGGGAAGGCTGTACCTAAGACTTTCAATGTCAAATCAAATCAAATGTTATTGGTCACATACACATTGTTAGCAGATGTTAATGTGAGTGTAGCAAAATGCTTGTGCTTCTAGTTGACAATGTAGTAATATCTAACAAGTAATCTTGTAACAAGTAACAAATTCACAACAACTACCTTATACACTCAAATGTAAAGGGAGGAATAAGAGAATGTACATATAAATATATGGATGAGCGATGGCCGTGCGGGATAGGCAAGATGCAGTAGATGGTATAGAGTACAGTATATACATATGAGATGAGTAATGTAGGATATATAAACATTATTAAAGTGCCATTATTTAAAGTGACTAGTGATACCTTTATTAAGTCAATTTATTAAAGTGACCAGAGATTTGAGTCTGTATATTGGCAGCAGCCTCTCTATGGTAGTGATGGCTGTTTAACAGTCTGATGGCCTTGAGGTAGAAGTTGTTTTTCAGTCTCTCGGTCCCAGCTTTGATACACCTGTACTGACCTCACCTTCTGGATGATAGCGGTGTGAACAGGCAGTGGCTCGGGTGGTTGTTGTCCTTGATGATCTTTTTGGCCTTCCTGTGACATCGGGGGTTGTAGGTGTCCTGGAGGGCAGGTAGTTTGTCCCCGGTGATGCATTGTGCAGACCGCACTACCCCCTGGAGAGCCTTGCAGTTGAGGGAGGTGAAGTTGCTGTACCAGGCGGTGAGACAGTCCTACAGGATGCTTTGAGTGTTTTAGGTGAGAAGCCAAATTTCTTCAGCCTCCTGAGGTTGAAGAGGCGCCTTTGCGTCTTCCTCACCACGCTGTCTATGTGGGTGGACCGTTTCAGTTTGTCCGTGATGTGTATGCCAAGGACCTTAAAACTTTCCACCTTCTCCACTACTGTCCCATCAATGTGGATGGAGGGGTGCTCCCTCTGCTGTTTCCCGAAGTCCACGATCATCTCCTTTTGTTTTGTTGACGTTGAGTGAGAGGTTATTTTCCTGATACCACACTCCAAGGGCCCTCACCTCCTCCCTGTAGGCCGTCTCGTCATTGTTGGTAGTCAAGCCTACCACTGTAGTGTCGTCTGCAAACTTGATGATTGAGTTGGAAGCGTGCATGGCTACGCAGTCATGGGTGAACAGGGAATACAGGAGAGGGCTGAGAACGCACCCTTGTGGGGCCCCAGTGTTGAGGATCAGCCGGATGGCGATGTTGTTTCCTACTTTCACCACCTGGGGGACGGCCCGTCAAAGTCCAGGACCCAGTTGCACAGGACAGGGTGTCTCGAGCTTAAGGATGAGTTTGGAGGGTACTATGATGTTAAATACTGAGTGAGCTGTAGTAAATGAACAGCATTTTTACATAGGTATTCCTCTTGTCTAGATGAGATAGGGCAGTGTGCAGTGTGATGGCGATTGCATCGTCAGTGACCTATTGGGGCGGCAAGCAAATTGGAGTGGGACTAAGGGTATCAGGTAGGGTGGATGTGATATGATCCTTGACTAGTCTCTCAAAGCACTTAATGATGACAGAAGTGAGTGCAACGGGCGATAGTAATTTAGTTCAGTTACCTTAGCTTTCTTTGGAACAGGAACAATGGTGGCCATCTTGAAGAAAATGGGGACAGTAGACTGGGATAGGGATTGATTGAATATATCCGTAAACACACCAGCCAGCTGGTCTGCGCATGCTCTGAGGACGCGGCTAGGGATGCCGTCTGGGCCGGCAGCCCTGCGAGGGTTAACACATTTAAATATTTTACTCACGTTGGCCATGGAGAAGGAGAGCCCACAGGCCTTAGTAGCGGGCCGTGGCACTGTATTGTCCTCAAAGCGAGCAAAGAAGTTGTTTAATTTGTCTGGGAGCAGGACGCCGATGTCCACGACGGGGCTGGTTTTCTTTTTGTAGTTTGTGATTGACTGTAGACCCTGCCACATACGTCTCATGTTTGAGCCATTGAATTGCAACTCTATTTTGTCTCTTTGCTTTGCTTGTTTGATTGCCTTGCGGTGGGAATAGCTGCACTGTTTGTATTCGGTCATATGTTTCCAGTCACCTTGCAATGATTAAAAGCGGTGGTTTGCACTTTCATTTTTTGCTGGAATGCTGCCTTCACGGTTTCTGGTTAAGAGGTTTTAATAGTCACAGTGGGTACGACATCTCCGATGCACTTGCTAATAAACTCGCTCACAGAGTCAGGATATACATCAATATTGTGTGTTTGAGGCTATCCGGAACATATCCCAGTCCACGTGATCGAAGCAATCTTGAAGCGTGGAATCCGATTGGTCAGACCAGCGTTGGATAAACGTGAGCACGGGCGTTTCCTGTTTTAGTTTTTGTCTATAGGCTGGGAGCAACAAAATGGAGTCATGGTCAGCTTTGCCGAAGGCAGGTCGGGGGAGGGCTTTGTGTGCATCACGGAAGTGAGAGAAGCAATCATTCAGAATGCAACCAGCTCGTGGTGCGCATTTGATATGCTGATAGAATTTAGGAAGTCTTGTTTTCAGGTTAGCGTTGTTAAAATCCCCAGCTACAATAAATGCAACCTCAGGATGTATGGTTTCCAGTTTACAAAGAGTCCAGTGAAGTTCTTTCAGGGCCGACAAGGTATCTGCTTGAGGGGGGATTTACACGGCTGTGACTATAATCATAGAGAATTCTCTTGGAAGATTATGCGGTCGGCATTTAACTGTAAAGAATTCTAGGTCAGGTGAACAAAAGGACTTGAGTTCCTGTATGTTAAGGTATACAGCTCCGCCCTTCTTCTTACCAGAGAAATGTTTGTTTCTGTCGGCGCGATGCATGAAGAAACCGGGTGACTTTACCGACTCTGACAACATATACCAAGTGAGCCATGTTTTTCTTGAAACAGAGAATGTTACAATCTCTGATGTCTCTCTGGAAGGCAACTTGTGCCCTAATTTCATCCACCTTGTTATCTAGAGATTGGACATTGGCGAGTAATATGCTCGGAAGCGGTGGATGGTGTGCTCACCTTCTAAGTCTTACCAGTAGGCCGCTCCATTAGCCTCTCCTCTGGTGACCACGTTGTTTTGGGTCGGCCTCTAGGATTAGATCCAGGGTGTAGGTCCGAATAAAGGATCCGTTTCGGGAAAGATGCATTCCTGGTCGTAATGTTGGTAAGTTGACATCGCTTTTATATCCAATAGTGTTTCCCGGCTGTATGTATTAACACTTCAGATTTTCTGGGCTAACAATGTAAGAAGTAATACATTAAAAAAACATGGTCACCTCGCTTCAGGTCCTTAGGAAACTATCTATGTCAGCACCATCTTGCGTCCACTGGCATGGGGTGCTGGGGGGAAAAAAGCATTGTGTTTGGTTTAAAGCATTCTCTTAGACCTAAACTTCAACTGGAGTTGTACATAAAGGGTGTGACCTTTGAACAAGTTAAAGAAGCTGAACTCAGTAAGTAACATTGGATGGTCAGTTATCATAGTCAAGTCATATTGACAAAGTTGTTGTGAAGATGGGGAGAGGTATGTGTTGTTATAAAAAGATGTTCTGCATTTTGGACACATATCAACTGTACTAGTTTTTCAGGCTTTGATGTTGTCCCATCTTGATTGCTGTCTGGTAATATAGTCAGGTGCAGCAAAGACGTAGAAAAGCTGCAGCTGTCTCAAAGCAAAGCAGCATGCCTTGCCCCCAACTGCACACAGGGAACTAACATCAACAACATGCATGATAGTCTTTCATGGTTGAGGAGAAACCACTTGTATAATATATTTGCATACACTTAAAACAGACATACATACCCCACCAGACACGCCATTATGGGTTTCTTCACGGTACCCAAACCAAAAACAGATTTAATGAGTCACTCAGTTATGTATAGAGCCATGTCATTATGGAATGTTCTGCCACCAGAGGTTACTCAGGCAAAAAGTTAGTTTTGCTTAAAAAACAGATCAAAAAACATATTGTATCACAGCGCCTCTTTCTAAAAATATAATTTAACTGAACTGAATATAAGAATATCTATATATGAATAGTGTGTAAACATAATTTTTGTTTTCTCTTGGTGTCCTATATATACAGTACCAGTCAAAAGTTTGCACACACCTACTCATTCAAGGGTTTTTCTTTATTTGTACTATTTTCTACATTGTAGAACAATATTAGAGACATCAAAACTGTGAAATGACACAAATGGAATCATGTCTTAAACAAAAAAGTGTTAAACAAATCCAAGTATATTTTAGATTCTTCAAAGTAGCCACCCTTTGCCGTTGATGACAGCTTTGCACACTCTTGGCATTCTCTCAACCAGCTTCACCTGGAATGCTTTTCCAACAGTCTTGAAGGAGGTCCCACATATGCTGAGCACTTGTTGGCTGCTTTTCCTTCACTCTGCGGTCCAACTCATCCCAAACCATCTCAATGGGGTTGAGGTTGGGTGATTGTGGATGCCAGGTCATCTGATGCAGCACTCCATCACGCTCCTTCTTGGTCAAATAGCCCTTACACAGCCTGGAGGTGTGTTTTGGATCATTGTCCTGTTGAAAAACAAATGATCGTCCCACTAAGCCCAAACCAGATGGGATGGTGTATCGCTGCAGAATGCTGTGGTAACCATGCTGGTTATGTGTGCCTTGAATTCTAAATAAATCACTCATGCGGAAATCATCTGTTCAACTACTTCTTCTCACAAAGACACGGCGGTTGGAACCAAAAATCTCAAATTTAGACTCATCAGACCAAAGGACAGATTTCCACCGCTCTAATGTCCATTGCTTGTGTTTCTTGGCCCAGGTGCGTCTCTTCTTCTTATTGGTGTCCTTTAGTAGTGGTTTCTTTGCAGCAATTCGACAATGAAGGCCTGATTCACACAGTCTCCTCTGAACAGTTGGTGGTTTCTTTGCAGCAATTCGACCATGAAGGCCTGATTCACGCAGTCTCTTCTGAACAATTGCTGCTGAGATGTGTCTGTTACTTGAACTATGTGAAGCATTTATTTGGACTGCAATCTGAGGTGCAGTTAACTCTAATAAATGTATCCTCTGCAGCAGAGGTAACTCTGGATCTTCCTTCCTTGTGGCGGTCCTCATGAGAGCCAGTTTCATCATAGCGCTTGATGGGTTTTGCAACTGCACTTAAAGAAACTTTAACATTTCTTGACATTTTACGGATTGACTGACATTCATATCTTAAAGTAATGATGGACTGTAATTTCTCTTTGCTTATTTGAGCTGTTCTTGCCATAATATGGACTTGGTATTTGACCAAATAGGGCTATCTTCTGTATACCAACCCTACCTTGTCATAACACAAATGATTGGCTCAAAGGCATTAAGAAGGAAAGAAATCCACAAATGAACTTTTAACAATTGAAATGCATTCCAGGTGACTAGCTCATGAAGCTGGTTGAGAGAATGCCAAGAGTGTGCAAAGCTGTCAAGGCAAAGGGTGGCTACTTTAGGAATCTCAAATAAAATACATTTTGATTTGTCTAACACCTTTTTGGTTTCTACATTATTCCATGTGTTATTTCATAGTTTTGATGTCTTTGCTATTCTATAATGTAGAAAATGATAAAACACAAAACAACCCTTGAATGAGTAGCTGTGTCCAAACCTTTGACTGGTACTGTAACACTTCAAAAACACTGACAGTGTCATTGCGCAAAATAGTATGCGGCATCATCTGGATATGTATGCACCTCCTACTACCATTTCTGTCAAGCCGTCTATGCGTACAGCTTGACGCATACGTTTGATAAATCCAACGTATGCACCACACCGAACGCACTGCAACTGCCTCTGCAACGCGAAGCTGCAAGGCAAATGCAGCGTTTCATTGGAAATTAATGTAATTCTGGTGTACCAAAATGCAATGACCCTGTCGGTGTGTTTGAAGCGTAACTCTTATTTAATTTGTATTTTTTAATTTTAATTGAATGTATTATCTTATATTGTTCTAATCCATTACTGTGCTATATTTCGTAATGTATTTGTATGTTTTATGTGGACCCCAGGAAGAGTAGCTGCTGCATTTGCAGTAGCTAATAGGGAGCCTAATAAACTAATTTGAATTCTGAAGTTTAGTGTATGTCGCTGTCCACTACCGGGGGCTGAATCTGATTCAGGCTTTTGCAGTTTGTTCGTTTGGAGCTCGTTTTATAGTTCTATACAGTGGGTTCTCCCCGTTGGTCGATAGCTAGGCGTTGACCACTTACTTTGCATTCTGTGAGTCACAGTTCTTCATTGCAGGTGGTTTTTCCCTGTGAGAAAGCAACAACGGGCACCAACATTGGTTTGTGAATGCTGGCCACAGATAGAAGGGACTACCGTCTCATGGCAGAGGAAGAATCAGTAAAAATGGCAGGCTGACAGCCATTGGCCATGTGGCAGATCTTAAGCCTTTGGTTGGATGACCACTTGAAGGTTTCTGAAATTGGTTGGACTCCATAATGAGATTTGGATTTTATGTTTCTGTAGTAGGTTTTGGGGAGTTGGGTAAAGTAAGTTTCCCTTGTAAGCTCACCCTCAACATAAGTCAAGTCTCGTTCTTATTTAATGTCATTGTAGATTCACAATATTGTTTGGATGCTGCAATATTGGATGGTGCAATTGCTGCATCTTTCTATGTAATGTGGCAAAAGCTTGTGGTAGCCCAAGGGACTCCCTCTGACTGATGGGGTCTCTGAACTTCAGTCCAATAGGCTACCCAAGCCCATATTTATTAGCCAATAGAGATCCTAATCAACGTGTGTGTGGTCAGGGACATTAAATGTAGAAGACATATGGCTATTTCAGTCAGCTTGGCCTCATAGCTATACGAAACATGCTATACGCATTTCTGAGCACCTCTAAGACGTATGATATGTACTAATGGTCAAGTTACTTTAGACAGAAACTAAAGTAGGGAGGTTGGTAGGGGGAGGATGGGGGGGGCGAATAGCTTGACCATCTAGCAATCCAAAGGTTGAATGTTCGAGTCGTGTCTGGGACAACTGTAGCATTTTAGCTAACCCTTATTCTTACCTTAACCCAATTTACCTAACCTGCTGTGTATAAATTCTCCTAAACTTTGTCGTTTTAGTTATCTTAAGCTTTTACATAAATGATCCTAACATTTGTCATTAGTTCTCCTAACCACCAATGTATACTGAAAAATATATATAAATGCAGCATGCAAAAATTTCTACAATTTTACTGAGTTACAGTTCATATAAGGAAATCAATGAATTTAAATAAATTCATTAGGTCCTAATCTATGGGGTTCACATAACTGGGCAGGGGCGCAGCCATGGGTGGGCCTGGGAGGGCATAGGCCCACCCACTTGGGAGCCAGGGCCACCCACTGGGGAACCAGGCCCAGACAACCAGACTGAGTTTTTCCTCACAAACTGGCTTCATTACGGACAAACATACTCCTCAGGGTGGCTGGTCTCAGACGATCCCGCAGGTGAAGAAGTCGGATGTGGAGGTCCTTGGTTGCCGTGGTAACACGTGGTCTGCGGTTGTGAGGCCGGTTGGACGTACTGCCAAATTCTCTAATTGGACGCAGACCATGGCTTTTGGTAGAAAAATTAACATTCAATTATTTGGCAACAGCTCTGGTTGACATCCCTGCAGTCAGCATGCCAACTGCATGCACCCTCAACTTGTGGCATTGTGTTGTGTGACAAAACTGCACATTTTTGTGTGGAGTTTTATTGTCCCCAGCGCAAGGTGCACTTGTGTAATGATCGTGCTGTTTAATCAGCTTCTTGATATGCCACACCTGTCTGGTGGATGGATTATCTTGACAAAGGATAAAATGCTCACTAACAGGGATGTAAACAAATTTGTGCGCAACATTTTAGATTAATAAGCATTTTTGTGCATCTGGAACACATGGGACCAACACTTTACATGTTGCGTTTATATTTTTTGTTCAGTATAAATTGCCCAGTAATTGTCCTTTGTTACGACAAATCAACCTGGTCTTAGATAAATATTTTATGCCTGCTAAAGATTTGAACAAGGTTAAACTATGAACCAATGGGTCCACACAGATGTGTTGCTATTCATCATGTGGTTGGGAATGTATTGCTATTGTTACACCAACATGAATAGACATTAGATGTTGCCATCATTGACCCAATACTATGTTGCTGCCTCAAAATTGTGTTTGTTTCAATTTCTCCAGTGGCCATCAAACGTTTGTTATTAAACAAATATATCATAAAATAATTTATTGTGACAGGGGGCCAATGGTGTATTCTCATTAGGTTTACTTTTGTCTCTGGGGAAATGTGTGTATGTGATTCATATTAACATTTTTGCGTCAAGGTGTTTACAGATAGCAATTGTAGGCTATAAATGAAGCCGAGGAAATGTATTGAAATGAAAAATATTACGAGTCAAAGCCTCAGCGAACATAAATTATCATGCAGTCCATGGGAAATTGAATGTTATCTTTATTCCGTTGGCAGCACGCACAACACGCGCTGACTGTCAACTATGGGTAGCTGTGCGAGGCTGGGAGCGGATTCTTATGTTCCGTTCAAACAAATAGGACCCGGAGCAGCCGGAGTGAATGTGGTGGTGTCCCATATTATGGAGATTATATATGATAGCCTTTGTGTACAACTCACGGCTACATATTTTACTTCGGAGTAAAAGACAGGCACTGACTCAGCCATCAATCAACAGGATATTTAAGAAAAATCAACGCATGTGCCTCATCAATGCGTAGTAAACCCACCCACTGGTGAACTAGAAGCCAAACCCAGGGTCTCACAGAACCGGCGTAGACCGTGGAAGAAGCGGTCCAAAACTAGTCTAACGACGAGAATATCCTGAACAGAGGATCCTTTCTACAGAAAAAAAATGAAGGAAAAGAACCTAATAGAGACTGCCAAAATGCAAGGGAACGTAATGGTAAGAAATACGTGTTTTGTTGAATTCGAAAGGTCAGATTTAAACGACGTGTTCGCTTGTAAACAATCCCGTCTTTTTAAAGTATTGGTTTCAACGTGCGTTTTTAGCGTTTGAATAACTGCGGAATAGTAAATGCATTGGAAACAGAATCGAATACTTTTTTCTATAACTGGATTATAACCTGCTGTTGTAGGCAAGCTGTTGATGAGATTACATTATTTAATGACAGATCACACCCATGCAAGGGGATATGTTTTCAAATTATACCTCCTCTCTCATCTACCATGTGCTTTGCAGTTGTATAGCCTGAAGCACTGAGTATGGAGCCTAGTGTTATCATGGAAAAAGCATATTATTAGTGAATGAAAAGTTTTCTAGTTGTCTTTTTCCATAGGGCACTGATTGATATTAATGCTGGGTTCAATTATAAGCCTTAGTTTCTATCTTATGTTGTCCTTATTAAGCTTTGAGGGCAAAACTGGCCTTTTGATCTGTTAGCTCTTGGAAGGGCTCATGAAATTTTAACCTCTCCTAAAGCTATGAATCTCAGGATATTACTGATATTTCGTAGGGACTGGGGAACCGATGGGTTGGATTTCCATTCTCCATGTGTCAGGCGTCACTGGCTCCCTTCACTGAATACTCATTCAGAAAGTTCCCCGGGACCCCTGTGTGAAAGCCCTACCTGGTGTCTTGATTTTATGATGATTTGGACTTGGCTTCAAAACCGTAGAGGTTTCTAGTCTACCTTGCACCGTTGATTCGTAGTGTCATATTTCTCATTCTGCTGGAGAGGAGGAGTCTACTGAAAAATGCTTGAAGTATACCCATTACAGAGGTGTTAACACTTTAAAGGTGTGTCCGGTTGTATTTATAAGTATTAATGAAAAGCAAATCAATGGTGTCTGCAAAGCAAACCCTAGCCTAGACCCTTATGAGCCCTACTTCTGAATGACACTTGCTCAGTTGGTAGAGTATGGCGTTGCAACTTTAGGGCTGTGGGTGTTGCTGTAGCCACTCACACGAAAATCGATGCATGCACTACTATGATTTGGATAAAAGCATCTGCTAAATGGCATAAAATTGGGGCTATATTACTATGTTATTATTATTACTCATAAAGGTCTCATCGTGGGGCTAAGCAAAATCATTCTACCTTGTGTGTTATGGTATAATATAGCTGGCTTTGCAAATGGTGGCTTTATTCATGTTCAACATGCCCTGCAGCTGTGCTCTACAAAACACTCAATACTGCTAGGTGATTGAGAACACAGCTGTTGAATCCGTTTTGAGAACATGGTTCCACTGTCATACACTTTATTCTCTAAATCCCATCATGCACAGCGGTTGAAAAGGGCCTTGTTTTCCCTCAGTATAGTTAAAAGTCTACCGATAAAAGTTTGTATAGGTTATGACTTAATTTCTTACCTTACCAAATAACATTTAAGTAAGCAAATTGGGAACTAACAGATTACTCTTGATGTGTTATGTGAATATATGCACTAGTAATATTCATATTATACTTTTCTTACTATGAAAGATGAGATTACATTTCCATTAAATTGTAACATTGAAAAGAGCAGAGGAAAGTGTACACCACCAAAGCAACATCAGTCGTCAGCATGTAATATTTTATTCTTGGGTCTGTTTCCATTAAATAGTGTGATGGTAGACAGATTGAGCTTTAATTCCAGGTTTGCCGACAGTAAGTTTTCCCTGACAACCTGTCCTTTCCACTTTACCCCTCCCTGACAACCTGTCCTTTTTACTTTACTCGTCCCTGACAACCTGTCCTTTTCACTTTACCCCTCCCTGACAACCTGTCCTTTCCACTTTACCCCTCCCTGACAACCTGTACTTTTCACCTTATACCCCTCCCTGACAACCTGTACTTTTTACTTTACTCGTCCCTGACAACCTGTACTTTTCACCTTATACCCCTCCCTGACAACCTGTCCTTTCCACTTTACCCCTCCCTGACAACCTGTCCTTTTCACTTTACCCCTCCCTGACAACCTGTCCTTTCCACTTTACCTCTCCCTGACATCCTGTCCTTTTCACTTTACCCCTCCCTGACAACCTGTCCTTTTCACTTTACCCCTCCCTGACAACCTGTCCTTTTCACTTTACCCCTCCCTGACAACCTGTCCTTTTCACTTTACCCCTCCCTGACAACCTGTACTTTTCACCTTATACCCCTCCCTGACAACCTGTCCTTTTCACTTTACCCCTCCCTGACAACCTGTCCTTTCCACTTTACCTCTCCCTGACATCCTGTCCTTTTCACTTTACCCCTCAAAATCTGCTGTGGATTGTATGTATTCTGTGAAATCCAACTGTCACGTTCTGACCTTTATTTCCTTTGTTTTGTCGTTATTTAGCATGGTCAGGGCGTGAGTTGGGGTGGGCAGTCTATGTTTGTTTTTCTACGATTTTGGGATTTCTATGTTTCGGCCGAGTATGGTTCTCAATCAGAGGCAGGTGTCTTTAGTTGTCTCTGATTGAGAATCATACTTAGGTAGCCTGGGTTTCACTGTTTGTTTGTGGGTGTTTGTTTCCGTGTCTGTGTTTTTCACCACACGGTACTGTTTCGGTTTTGTCATTTCACGTATTCGTTTATTGTTTTTGTATTTCATAATGTTCAGTGTTTTTGTTATTAAAAACGATATGTACACTTACCACGCTGCGTTTTGTTCCGATCCCTGCTACACCTCCTCTTCAGATGAAGAGGAGGAAATCAACCATTCGAGAAACAGCCTTACATTGGAATCATCGCGATCCTTCACTTAAAATAACTTGAACATTATTGAGTTGTGCCAATTGACAGCCTCTCACTTTTCCAACATTGACCTGTGGATTGAAATATTGATTGACACGATTGATTGATTTACCTACCTGTAAAATTGTTAGACCTCGAGGGTCCCTCAACTAGGTGGCGGCCAGATAGAAAATCTACACTCCATAGGGGGACATTAGGCCATCAGGCCTCAAACTACAATTGACAGGTTGACTGTTTTGCACTGACACATAAATCTGTTAAATGCCTGTACTCTAGGGAGGACCAATAGTGGTATATAGGGAATCATGCTGCGTTAAAGTCTGTCATAACAGGGTAAACCTGCACAGTATGATCGCTGACCATCTCACATGCATGTTGAACTACCATAATGCTCACCAGGGGATCGATCTGCCTCTAGTGAAATAGCGAACACTTCTAAAAGTATTAACTCATCAAGCACCACACAATGGATGCTGACCTTTTATAAAATGTTTATTTTGTCTAAATCTGGTCTATACACAGTGACCAAATGAGCACGAGCATACCATTCCTGCAGTCTAAAGTATTGCCCTGATAGCTACAGTAACAAACATACTGTCTCTACCATAATAATAACAATAATAATAATGTATACCATTTTGCACATGCTGACCTTTTTTTACCACGACCACAGTTGCAGCTAAGTTGAAAAATGTATGAGCACAAAAGGAAATGTAGGAGCACAAAGAAAACTATTTGATGTAACAAACCGTTTTCTTTGTGGCAATTGGTGCAAGCATGACAGTCATGTATTCTTCTTGAAACTCAGCGGCTGTGGTAGAGTGAAGTAATCATTGCAACAATTATCTGGGTGATTATTTCAATTGTTTTTTCTAGGCGCACTGGTGCATGGCACAGCTAAATATTTAGCCACATATGCAAGTAAAATGGTCGCACTGTAAACTAGAGCCCTGATTTAGCAGACAATTTTACCCAGTCACTTAGTCATGCATGCATACATTTTTACATATGAGTGGTCCTGGAAATCGAACCCACTATCCTGGTGTTACAACCCACTATCCTGGTGCTATCAACTGAACTACAGAGGACCTACCATGTCATTCTGGTAGCCCATTAACCATCCCCCTATATGGCCCCAACTATGTCTCCTTGGCTAGTGGCTCTGAGTGGAAGTCAGTGGCCGTGCATCCCTTTTTAACCAGCTAAGTTGGTCGTCCTCCAGCACTTTCCTCTGTTTACTGCTGTTTGCTCTCTGCCACCACAAACAGGCCTTCAAGGGCACAGTGGGTAGTGTTGTCGAACCACTAATGATTTGCTGTCGTTGGCTGAAATGAAATGCATTTGTATCCACGGCGTGATCTCTCTAAAGAGGATACATACCAACCGCTAACTACGTGTGGCTCTGTCTCCCTCCCTGGCCCGTCTGTTGAAGTTATTATTTTAGAACAAACAACTGAGATTGCACTCACGATGATGGGCCATCTTGTCTCTGCAATGACTTCAAACTTTGTGTGCGTGCAGTTGTGTTCTGATGCATGTGTTCAGATTCCTTCCTTCAGCCCATGCGATAGACGTGGTTGTTTAGTTTGTTCTAAAGAATCATATTCAATTTAAACTCAAATGTTTCCTAGAAATCTACCCTATAACTAAATGCACTATTTGAAATACCAAAGAAGGCCTAATTTTTATTTTTGGCCCCACAGATAACCGTTTGGTTTATTACGCTTCTTGTGTCCCCTTGGGGCTGATGAGGAGAATCCTGATGGAGAACCACTAACGTTACACACTTAATGCGTTCATCATTGATCTCATGCCATTTCTGGTGAGCTATGGGCATGTCCCAACAGTCTGAAGTGGCTTTGCTTGTCTATTTTCCTTCATCTGCACAGTATCTGAAAACACTGGTGAGCTACGGGTGTCCCAACTGTCTGATGTGGCTTCCTTACTACCCTTGACTCCTTTCCTTCATCTGCAAAGGATCTGAAAAAGGATATGAAAACACTGGATAGGTGAATGCAATACACAAGTAGCCTAACTGACTTGGTGAACTCTTCTTTCAGTGTGGATGAAGGAAAAGACATGAGTTAAGGGGGCAGATAGAGAATACTTAGGACCACGACCACAGTGGCTAGGCACCAGCAATAAAAGGCATTGGAACAGTGGCCCCTCCTTTTAAGTGGGCAGCCTGCATTTAGACTGTTTGTTTATTTGATTGGGGTCGATTTTATAGTGAACTTTTAAGTGGGCCACCGTTCCTCAATGCTGTTACCGTGCAAATGCAGAGTTTCATCAGGCACACTGGAATCCATCATATACAATGTTTCTGTCAATGGCCATGCATGTGGACTGGAGCGAGCCACCACTGTACATGAACACATTCGTACAGGCTGGCTGATGGCTTGACAGCACAACAGTTAGTTTAAAATTGGTCAGACATCTTATCTTATAAGGACAGTTTACAGTATTTAAAAAATATAAACATTTGACCCTAAAAGATTGCCACTGTTTCTGAAAGGCGAAAAGGAAATTGTTATGTACCGTACATTCATTGTATTTTGGGGATTATCCATCCATTGTCAAATTCTGGGCGCTCAATTCCTATGAGATGAGTTTAATTTTCACAAGGATACTTTATTGCAGGGTTCCCCAACTGGCGGTCCTCCGAATTTGGCCCGCATGTGGTTTTATTTGCCCACTCCCCCATTTTTTTGTGATTTTAAGTTTTGAAATCTGTTCCTAAGTATTCCCACGCATAATAGAGAGACACGTGATTGTATACAAATGTAAGTAAGGTTTGGGGTTCTTGTGGTCAATTTGCAGTCTGTAAATTAATACTAAACAAAAAAATAAATGCAACATGCAACAATTTCAAAGATTTTACTGAGTTTACAGTTCCTTGTAAGAAAATCAGTCAATTGAAATAAATTCATTAGGCCCTAATCTATGGATTTCACATGACTGGGAATAGATATGCATCTGTTGGCCACAGATACTTTAAAAAAAGGTAGAGGTGAGGATCAGAAAACCAGTTAGTATCTGATGTGATCACCATTTGCCTCATGCAGCGCGGCACATCTTCTTTGTATAGAGTTGATCAGGCTCTGGCAACAGCTCTGGTGGACATTCCTGCAGTCAGCATGCCAATTGCGTGCTCCCTCAACTTGTGGCATTGTGTTGTGTGACAACTGCACATTTTAGAGTGGCATTTTATTTTCCCCAGCACAAGGTGCATCTGTATAATAGGAGAAATACTCACTAACAGGGATGTAAGCAAATTTGTGGCCAACATTCGAGCTAAATAAGCTTTTTGTTCACATGGAACATTTCTGGGATCCTTTATTTCAGCTCATGAAACATGGGGCCAACACTTTACATGTTGCATTTATATTTTTGTTCAGTGTAGTATAATGTTTAAAAACAAATATATAAAATATATATAAGAGGACTTAAAGAATATCTGAGTGAGTCTTGTACAGTCAATCACCCTGGATAGACGAGGCTTGGTCTGTTAGCGGCGCTGTAATTAAAGATAATCCTCAGCTGTTTACATAATTAAAACACTTTGAAGTTTTGTCAGGTCGATTTGTATCTCCAGGGATGTTCCCCCGTTCCTTTTTTATAATCCAAATGAATAAATGTGAGATTAGGGTATTTGTTTTTTTGTTTATTTGCCTGACATCACATGGAAGCTGTTTATTGATACTGCCTGAATGAATATTGTTTTTTTATCTGCTTCATTATCAATGTATTGTACGCTAACCTATACAGTATTGTTCTGTATTGAAACTGACCTGAGTGGTTGATAATGAAGACACTAGATTCCTTCTCTGCTGCTGTGGAAATGGTGCCCTACATGAAACCTCAGACACACGCAGGAGCATTTTCTCCCCCTCCACACACACACACACACACACACACACACACACACACACACACACACACACACACACACACACACACACACACACACACACACACACACACACACACACACACACACACACACACACACACACCCCTACCTGTAGCGTTTCTGGCTGTTGCACACTCTCCACAGTCCAAAGCAATCAATCACCACTTAGCCAGGCAAGACTGTGCGGGTGCTCCCAGCAACATAATGAGTTTACAATAGATTAATATTTCATAGTGCCTTTTTGCAGCTCCTCCTTTCTCCATGTTTTCAGCTCATGATAGGGACTGTGGGAATAACCATAGATTTAGTTAATTGTTCAAATGATAGGAGAGCTTTGCTATGGAAACCAGTGTTTTTCCTAGACAGTTACAGGTGGTGTTCAAATGCGATGCAACAGCGATTCTCTGGGCTTGTTGATATTAAGATTTGCAAACCAATTGAAGCCAAAGCTGTAGGTGAGTGTACACCAGGAAGGTCATACCCACCTAGGCAAGAGTAGGAGAAACACTGCAAGCATATTTCAGCTTTTAGAATGTCACAAATATAAGAGGAGAAACAACATCCAATAAGGTTGGTGAATGCATGCTTTATGACGAGCAGTAGGCAGAAGTACTGTTGGGCCCAGAGTCTGTTTCTCATTGTGGACAAGACACATTTACAACCTCGGCTAACAGTGGGTTCAAGGAAATGATGTTGAGGTGGTCTCTGGAGGACCAGTGGTCACATAACAAATGGGGAGATGTGTAATTAGAGGATAATTTGGCAGTCTGTGTAAGGGATGCCGATGAGGGAGGGATATGGACATACTGTAGATTGATGGCAAGTCTACATGGAACAATGCCAAAACGGGTAAGAGAAAAAGGAGGGATGCTGTGTTCTGAGAAAATCCAAAGAAAATATCTACACACTGACATATGCGTTTGTCTGCGTGCATGCCATGTGTGCATGCGCGTGCGTGCACATGCTCTTGTGTCTGTGCCTCTGCGTGTGAGTGCAGTGCGCAGATACGATCCTCATCACATGGTTACTCACAGCAGTTTGGGTTTAATCCAAAGCTATCAGCATAACCCACAATTAGCAGAGGAGGATTATATTATTAAAATAAGGGGAGAAGTGGTTTCTTTGGCAACAGCCCCCCTCCCTTTTCCAGAGAAGATTGTCTTTCTTTGTGCTCAGCATTAATGATGATTTCCTGTAGCAGCACTCATTAGGACTCAGCCATCACAATCTGGCCTCCAACACTTAGGCCTACTCATACCATTAAGTGTAATTATTGTGTTTCATAGGCCAGGCTATGTGTGAATGGAATGAGCAAGCTGTAGGAGACGGGCATTTTCTGGAGTGGTTCAGCGTAACCATGGGATCATGGGCTCTTAAGTAACTGTCTGACTTGGAGTAATGAAGTAGGTCCCGGTCCACAATGATGATTGCTCCGCCAACATATAATACCTTTTATTAAACTAGACCAGTGTTTTGTTCCAACGGTGGATCTTTGTCAGGTCAGGATGACTCGGTGCCCACTAACAAGTAATGTGTGTTTGACTTTACAGACGAGATGGGTTGAAAGATGGAGTTTATGAATGAGAGACTCATAAGAGTGAGACACACACTGAAACTCAGAGACGGAGACAGAGACAGACCATCAGAGAGGGAGACTCATTGAGACACACACACACACTGGGAGAGACACAACCCTGAAAAATAGATACTCAGAGACATATAGCGACTGAGAGACACACACTGAAAGAGTGACCCACTCAGCAAGAGAGAAAGACACTTAGAGAGAGGTTTAATGTGAGATGTTGACTGAAAGAAATGGTCTGGTAACAAGTTTGAGAATGTTCAAATACTTTTGATGTTCAAATTCAACAATAGGAGAAAAGTTTAAAAAATATATTTCATCAAAGCTTTGGTCACTGAAATGAACTTGGGCAAAATGCTGACAAAATATCATTGTCACTTACATTATCAGCAAATTAGTCACATTGTTTTAGTTAGCAATACATGACATGTCCAGTGGGCGCTCTCAGATCCCTACTTTGTTTCACAAGGCAGAGAAAGTAACAAAAATGTAAAAAATACAATAATGGAGTTTCTTAATGATTTGTATTATTTTATCTACTGCGCTCGGCTTTGTAGAAGCCTCTTAGACTAATCAGGTAACGTGATGTTTATTGGTGGCTGCATGGATTTCTGGCATTTTCCTAATAACCTTCAGAAGGCATTGGCGAAGTTGTGTTTTCTCATCAGTTGTTGGATGAGCTGTGTGTTGTGGTACTGGTATTTTCTTTTAGAATGTTCAGTTTTCTTCCATATATATTGAACAAAAATATAAACGTGAAAGGTAAGTGTTGCTGCTGTGTTTCATGAGCTGAAATAAAAGGACATCCGGCTTTTTTACCTCCGGGATTGTCTGAGACCATTCACCCGGACAGCTGGTGAAACTGAGGAGTATTTCTGTCTGTAATAAAGCCCTTTTGTGGAGAAAAACTAATTCTGATTGGCTGGGCCTGGCTCCAAGTGGATGGCCATGGCCCATGCATAAATGAAGGCCTAATTAATTAATTTAAGTTGACTGATTTCCTTATGAACAGTAACGCAGTGAAATTATTGCATGTTGCGTTTATATCTTTGTTCAGTTATAGCAGTGCTTACTGCCAGTGTCATCACTATTGCTCTATATCTAATGGAAATACTTCAGAGAATTGTTTTGTGAAGAGTATTCAAAACCTATATCACAAATCTGATGTCAGTCCTCCAGCAGCTTCACAGTATGAATCTTGCAAAAACCTTTAATGACTTTGAATACTGACAACCCACCTGGGCTGTTGTTGATCAACCTAGACAGTTTTTTTTACAGTGTGCGTGCGGTTATGTGTTGCACAGTGAAGGTTTATGATGTCTCAGCAAGGCTTACATCCATTCTCCCTCTTGCCATCCGAGGCACCATGATTCATACAGGCCATTTTGTTTCTGGCCCGAGGAATTTGGGGAACTGAAGGTTGGAATTCTGGGTTATGTATAATTCCTTTTAAAAGACCAATGCAGCCGTTTTTAATCGCAATATCATTTCTGGGTGACAATTAACTACCTTACTGCGATTGTTTTCTATTCAAATGGTCAAAGAAACAAATATTTTCTTGAAAAAGAGCAATTTCTCAAGCAAGACTTTTGCTAGGACTGTCAGTGAGTGGTCTGAGTGGGGAGGTTTGGAACTCTCTTTCTTATTGATCTATTAACTAATTTACCAGACATGCCAAAACTACATTCCACCAAAACATTTCAAGCAGTCTTTTGAAACAGCTCTTACACTAAAAAGGGCATTATCATAATTTCACAGTATTATTCAAAATTAGTGTGGAAATGTATATAAAACACAGGAAAATCACATTTTTGACTACACATTTTTGACTACACTGGACCTCTACACTGGACTCTTGGGTCTCCAGACTCCCTGTAGCAAGACATTGTGAATCTCAAAGTATCCTCAAGTGTGTGTGTGTGTGTGTACAGTCGTGGCCAAAAGTTTTGAGAATGACCCAAATATTAATTTTCAAAAGTCTGCTGCCTCAGTTTGTATGATGGCGATTTGCATATACTCCAGAATGTTATGAAAAGTGTTCAGGTGAATTGCAATTCATTGCAAAGTCACCTCTTTGCCATGCAAATGAACTGAATCCCCCAAAAACATTTCCACTGCATTGCAGCCCTGCCACAAAAGGACCAGCTGACATCATGTCAGTGATTCTCTCGTTAACACAGGTGTAAGGCTGGAGATCACTCTGTCATACTGATGGAGTTCGAATAACAGACTGGAAGCTTCAAAAGGAGGGTTTCACAGGCAAGGATATTGCTGCCAGTCAGATTGCACCTAAATCAACCATTTATCGGATCATCAAGAACTTCAAGGAGAGCGGTTCAATTGTTGTGAAGAAGGCTTCAGGGCGCCCAAGAAAGTCCAGCAAGTGCCAGGACCGTCTCCTAAAGTTGATTCAGCTGCGGGATCAGGGCACCACCAGTACAGAGCTTGCTCAGGAATGGCAGCAGGCAGGTGTGAGTGCATCTGCACACACAGTGAGGCGAAGACTTTTGGAGGATGGCCCGGTGTCAAGAAGGGCAGCAAAGAAGCCACTTCTCTCAACGAAAAACATCAGGGACAGACTGATATTCTGCAGAAGGTACAGGGATTGGACTGCTGAGGACTGGGGTAAAGTCATTTTCTCTGAATCCCCTTTCCGATTGTTTGGGGCATCTGGAAAAAAGCTTGTCCCGGAGAAGACAAGGTGAAAGCTGCCAAATCAAATCAAATCAAATTTTATTTGTCACATACACATGGTTAGCAGATGTTAATGCGAGTGTAGCGAAATGCTTGTGCTTCTAGTTCCGACAATGCAGTAATAACCAACAAGTAATCTAACTAACAATTCCTAATCTACTGTCTTATACACAGTGTAAGGGGATAAAGAATATGTAAATAAGGATATATGAGTGAGTGATGGTACAGAGCAGCATAGGCAAGATACAGTAGATGGTATCGAGTACAGTATATACATGTGAGATGAGTATGTAAACAAAGTGGCATAGTTAAAGTGGCTAGTGATACATGTATTACATAAGGATGCAGTAGATGATATAGAGTACAGTATATAGGTATGCATATGAGATGAATAATGTAGGGTAAGTAACATTATATAAGGTAGCATTGTTTAAAGTGGCTAGTGATATATTTACAACATTTCCCAACAATTCCCATTATTAAAGTGGCTGGAGTTGAGTTAGTGTCAGTGTGTAGGCAGCAGCCACTCAATGTTAGTGGTGGCTGTTTAACAGTCTGATGGCCTTGAGATAGAAGCTGTTTTTCAGTCTCTCGGTCCCAGCTTTGATGCACCTGTACTGACCTCGCCTTCTGGATGATAGCGGGGTGAACAGGCAGTGGCTCGGGTGGTAGATGTCCTTGATGATCTTTATGGCCTTCCTGTAACATCGGGTGGTGTAGGTGTCCTGGAGGGCAGGTAGTTTGCCCCCGATGATGCGTTGTGCAGACCTCACTACCCTCTGGAGAGCCTTACGGTTGAGGGCGGAGCAGTTGCCGTACCAGGCGGTGATACAGCCCGCCAGGATGCTCTCGATTGTACCTCTGTAGAAGTTTGTGAGTGCTTTTGGTGACAAGCCGAATTTCTTCAGCCTCCTGAGGTTGAAGAGGCGCTGCTGCGCCTTCTTCACGATGCTGTCTGTGTGAGTGGACCAATTCAGTTTGTCTGTGATGTGTATGCCGAGGAACTTAAAACTTGCTACTCTCTCCACTACTGTTCCATCGATGTGGATAGGGGGTGTTCCCTCTGCTGTTTCCTGAAGTCCACAATCATCTCCTTAGTTTTGTTGACGTTGAGTGTGAGGTTATTTTCCTGACACCACACTCCGAGGGCCCTCACCTCCTCCCTGTAGGCCGTCTCGTCGTTGTTGGTAATCAAGCCTACCACTGTTGTGTCGTCCGCAAACTTGATGATTGAGTTGGAGGCGTGCGTGGCCACGCAGTCGTGGGTGAACAGGGAGTACAGGATAGGGCTCAGAACGCACCCTTGTGGTGCCCCAGTGTTGAGGATCAGCGGGGAGGAGATGTTGTTACCTACCCTCACCACCTGGGGGCGGCCCGTCAGGAAGTCCAGTACCCAGTTGCACAGGGCGGGGTCGAGACCCAGGGTCTCGAGCTTGATGACGAGCTTGGAGGGTACTATGGTGTTGAATGCCGAGCTGTAGTCGATGAACAGCATTCTCACATAGGTATTCCTCTTGTCCAGATGGGTTAGGGCAGTGTGCAGTGTGTTTGAGATTGCATCGTCTGTGGACCTATTTGAGCGGTAAGCAAATTGGAGTGGGTCTAGGGAGTCAGGTAGGGTGGAGGTGATATTGTCCTTGACTAGTCTCTCAAAGCACTTCATGATGACGGAAGTGAGTGCTACGGGGCGGTAGTCGTTTAGCTCAGTTACCTTAGCTTTCTTGGGAACAGGAACGATGGTGGCCCTCTTGAAGCATGTGGGAACAGCAGACTGGTATAGGGATTGATTGAATATGTCCGTAAACACACCAGCCAGCTGGTCTGCGCATGCTCTGAGGGCGCGGCTGGGGATGCCGTCTGGGCCTGCAGCCTTGCGAGGGTTAACACGTTTAAATGTTTTACTCACCTCGGCTGCAGTGAAGGAGAGACCGCATTTTTCCGTTGCAGGCAGTGTCAGTGGCACTGTATTGTCCTCAAAGCGGGCAAAAAAGTTATTTAGTCTGCCTGGGAGCAAGACATCCTGGTCCGTGACTGGGCTGGATTTCTTCCTGTAGTCCGTGATTGACTGTAGACCCTGCCACATGCCTCTTGTGTCTGAGCCGTTGAATTGGGATTCTACTTTGTCTCTGTACTGACGCTTAGCTTGTTTGATAGCCTTACGGAGGGAATAGCTGCATTGATTGTATTCAGTCATGTTACCAGACACCTTGCCCTGATTGAAAGCAGTGGTTCGTGCTTTCAGTTTCACACGAATGCTGCCATCAATCCAAGGTTTCTGGTTAGGGAATGTTTTAATCGTTGCTATGGGAACGACATCTTCAACGCACGTTCTAATGAACTCGCACACCGAATCAGCGTATTCGTCAATGTTGTTATTTGACGCAATACGAAACATGTCCCAGTCCACGTGATGGAAGCAGTCTTGGAGTGTGGAGTCAGCTTGTTCGGACCAGCGTTGGACAGACCTCAGCGTGTGAGCTTCTTTTTTTAGCTTTTGTCTGTAGGCAGGTATCAGCAAAATGGAGTTGTGGTCAGCTTTTCCGAAAGGGGGGCGTGGCAGGGCCTTATATGCGTCGCGGAAGTTAGAGTAACAGTGATCCAAGGTTTTTCCGCCCCTGGTTGCGCAATCGATATGCTGATAAAATTTAGGGAGTCTTGTTTTCAGATTAGCCTTGTTAAAATCCCCAACAACGATGAATGCAGCCTCCGGATAAATGGTTTCCAGTTTGCAAAGAGTTAAATAAAGTTCGTTCAGAGCCATTGATGTGTCTGCTTGGGGGGGGGGATATATACGGCTGTGATTATAATCGAAGAGAATTCTCTTGGTAGGTAATGCGGTCTATATTTGATTGTGAGGAATTCTAAATCAGGTGAACAGAAGGATTTGAGTTCCTGTATGTTTCTTTCATCGCACCATGCCTCGTTAGCCATAAGGCATACACCCCCACCCCTCTTCTTACCAGAAAGGTGTTTGTTTCTGTCGGCGCGATGCGTGGAGAAACCCTTTGGCCGCACCGCATCGGATAGCGTCTCTCCAGTGAGCCATGTTTCCGTGAAGCACAGAACGTTACAGTCTCTGATGTCCCTCTGGAATGCTACCCTTGCTCGGATTTCATCAACCTTGTTGTCAAGAGACTGGACATTGGCAAGAAGAATGCTAGGAAGTGGGGCACGATGTGCCCGTCTCCGTAGTCTAACCAGAAGACCGCTACGTTTCCCTCTTTTTCGGAGTCGTTTTTTTGTGGTCGCTGCATGCGATCCATTCCGTTGTCCTGTTTGTAAGGCAGAACACAGGATCCGCGTCGCGAAAAACATATTCTTGGTCGTACTGATGGTGAGTTGACGCTGATCTTATATACAGTAGTTCTTCTCGGCTGTATGTAATGAAACCTAAGATGACCTGAGGTACTAATGTAAGAAATAACACATAAAAAAACAAAAAACTGCATAGTTTCCTAGGAACGCGAAGCGAGGCGGCCATCTCTGTCGGCGCCGGAATTTCAAGTGTCATGCCAACAGTAAAGCGTCCTGAGGCCATTCATGTGTGGGGTTGCTTCTCAGCCAAGGGAGTGGGCTCACTCACAATTTTGCCTAAGAACACAGCCATGAATAAAGAAATACATTTTATTTGTCACATACCCATGGTTAGCAGATGTTAATGCGAGTGTAGCGAAATGCTTGTGTTTCTAGTTCCGACAATGCAGTAATAACCAACGAGTAATCTAGCTAACAATTCCAAAACTACTACTGTATACACACAAGTGTAAAGGGATAAAGAATATGTACATAAAGATATATGAATGAGGGATGGTACAGAGCGGCATAGGCAAGATGCAGTAGATGGTATCGAGTACAGTATATGCATATGAGATGAGTATGTAAACAAAGTGGCATAGTTCAAAGTGGCCAGTGCTACATATATTACATAAAGATGCAGTAGATGATATAGAATGGTACCAACACATGGTATAAATAAAGAATTGTACCACAGCAACTTCTCCCAACCATCCAAGAACAGTTTGGTGACGAACCATGTCTTTTCCAGCATGATGGAGCACCTTGCCATAAGTCAAAAGTGATATCTAAGTGGTTCGGGGAACAAAACATTGATATGTTGGGTCCATGGACCAGGAAACTCCCCAGACATTAATCCCATTGAGAACTTGTGATCAATCCTCAAGAGGCAGGTGGACAAACTAAACCCCACAAATTCTGACAAACTCCAAGCATTGATTATGCAAGAATGGGCTGCCATCAGTCAGGATGTGGCCCAGAAGTTAATTGACAGCATGCCAGGGCAGATTGCAGAGGTCATGAAAAAGAAAGGTCAACACTGCAAATATTGACTCTTTGCATCAACTTCATGTAATTGTCAATAAAAGCCTTTGACACGTATGAAATGCTTGTAATTATACTTCAGTATTCCATAGTAACATCTGACAAAAATATCTAAAGACACTGAAGCAGCAAACGTTGTGGAAATTAATATTTGTGTCATTCTCAAAACTTTTGGCCACGACTGTACACACCACTTGCTGAGATGTCACTATGCTTTAGCCAAGAAAGATAACTGAATCATTGTTCTTTTACAATGAAGATATCTTGCTATGTCCCCTTTTTTCATTCTATTACAGGTAATAGGCTGTTCTCTATTGAAGGAATACCATTTTAATGAGATCATTATAGGGAGCCAGTCAGAACATTAAATTACACCTGTTAGAATTTTTTATGTATAAGAAGGTCTAGTATACATCTTTTGGGGTTGTATGACAAATCTATTTGGACTTACTGGCCATGCAATGACTATGACGGCCTCTCTCTGGACTCATTTTGAGAATGGGTCATCCTAGCCTGGTCCCGGATCGGTTCATGCTGTATAGCATGTTCATTGTCATTAATGGATTAAGATCACTTTATTGGTCAATTGCCCCAACCAAAATTTGTCTTCTGCTTTTAACCCAACCCCTCTGAAAGACATGCATATACAGGTATTGGAAAGGCCCAGGGAGCTTTTGTGGTGGTGCAAGGGCACACCTAGGATTTGAAATAGCAACCCTCCTGGTATAAGGACAATTTATAGCTTGAATATTCTTTATGTCAAGATTTGACTTATTGTTTTGCCTGTAGGCATTTCTCTGCCCAATACACCTGAATCTGCCTTCACATCAGTCCGGTTTTTGTAACTGGCAAAAGGCGCCGTTTAAAGATTCTGATTCCATTCGAAGGCAGAGCATCATATCAATGCTATGTATGCTTGGAGTCAGCATGAAAGGGCTATTGACAGCAACTCATCAATGTTAGATGCCATAAATGAGGACTGGGAAAAAGAAAGTGGGGGAAAACTGTACTTACATTAAAACAATTGCAGATGTGCTCCTATTAACTGCCAATCAAAATATCGGGCACAGAGGTCGTCAAGAGTCTGACTCTCACAACAAGAGTAATTTTTTTACAATCTTAGACAAATAGCAAAGCATAACCATCTCATAGAGAAAAGGATGAATGCATGTGGCAATGGTAAGTACACAAGCCACCAAATCCAGAACAATGTTCTTGAGGGCTTAGCTGAGAAGGTACAAAGTGAAATAATAAGAGAAGTAAAAGAAAGATACGTTTTTGGTGTAATTGCAGATGAAACCAAAGATTTAAATAAAAAATAACAAATGTCTTTAATTGTGAGGTACCATTACAGTGTGGCCTTCCACGAAAGCTGTTTACACTTTCAAGTCAGCTGAAAGCTTAGATGCAGCAGGTCTCACAAACATGATAATTGATTGCCTTAAAAAACATGGCCTGGACTACAGAAATAATCTTGTGGGGCAGGGCTATGACCGTGCTTGCGTCATGAGCAGAAAGCATTCTGGTGTGTCTGCACGGGTTAAAAACAGTGCAAGATTAGCATTTTATGTGCATTGTAATGCACATTGTTTGAATTTAGTTCTTGATGATGCTGTAAAATCAGTGCCTGAGGCAGCTAACTTTTTTGCTCTTCTGCAAAAGCTTTATAACTTTGTATCTGGCTGATACGTTCATCTCAAGTGGCTTGCAGTTCAGAAAGGGCTGTATGCACAGTAGCAGCCCAGGGAACTACAGAGACTTACGGATGTAAGGTAGGCATGCAGATACATGGCATGCCATAATCTGAGGGACAGGCTTCCAGCAGTTCTGAGAGTGCTACAGGGTATCACACTTGAAAATAATGCTGATAGATCAGTGGAGGCAAATGACCTTCTTTCTCAGATTTACTTTTCATAGGGCTTTTAGTTACCTTTTGTAAAGTGCTTGGTGATGCCAAATATCTTTCTGGCATGCTCCAATCAAGCTCTCTTGACCTAGCAAGGGCTGTGGATCTCGTAGGTGCCCTTACAGACGTATTACAGGAACTATGGAAAGAGGTTGAATAGATTGCAGAGCACTGCAAAATAAGTATACAAACGGTGTGTAATAGACAGCCTAAAACAAGTTTAAGATTTCACGACTCATTGATGATGAGCACTGTAGGACAGAAAAATTGTGACCATTGTGATGGTGAGAGCTTCCAGAGAGCTATCTTTTATCAGGTGCTTGACAGTCTCACAGCTGAGCTGCAGAGCTGTTTTTCAAAGAAGAATTGCAAGTGCAAGGGGTCCAGTCTCTCAACCCAAAGAGCCTCTTTTTGTCTTGCTCAGACCTTTTTGAGTTAGATTACATACCACACCACCACTGTAGATGTGGTATGTAGGAATGTGGCAGGGTCTACAGTCAATCATGGACTACAAAAAGATAACCAGCCCCGTCGCGGACCAAGATGTCTTGCTCCCAGACAAACTAAACAACTTCTTTGCTCACTTTGAGGACAATACAGTGCCACCAACACAGCCCGCTACCAAAACCTGCGGGCTCTCCTTCACCGCAGCCAAAGTGAGTAAAGCATTTAAAAGTGTTAACCCTTGCAAGGCTGCCGGCCCAGATGCATCCCCGCAGCCGTGTCCTGAGAGCATGCGCAGACCAGCTGGCTGGTGTGTTTACGGACATATTCAATCAATTCCTATTCCAGTCTGCTGTTACCACATGCTTCAAGATGGCCACCATTGTTCCTGTTCCAAAGAAAGCTAAGATAACTGAGCTAAATGACTACCGCCCCGTAGCACTCACATCCGTCATCATGAAGTGCTTTGAGAGACTAGTCAAGGATCATATCACCTCCACCCTACCTGACACCGCCCCAATAGGTCCACAGATGATGCAATTGCAATCACGCTGCACACTGCCCTAATCCATCTGGACAATACCTATGTAAGAATGCTGTTCATCAACTACAGCTCAGCATTTAACACCATAGTACCATCCAAACTCGTCATCAAGCTCGAGACCCTGGGTCTCGACCCCGCCATGTGCAACTGGGTCCTGGACTTTCTGACGGGACGCCCCCAGGTGGTGAGGGTAGGAAACAACATCTCCTCCCCGCTGATCCTCAACACTGGGGCCCCACAAGGGTGCGTTCTCAGCCCTCTCCTGTACTCCCTGTTCACCCATGACTGCGTGGCCATGCACGCCTCCAACTCAATCATCAAGTTAGCAGACAACACTACAGTGGTAGGCTTGATTACCAACAACGACGAGACGGCCTACAGGGAGGAGGTGAGGGCCCTCGGAGTGTGTTGTCAGGAAAATAACCTCACACGAGATGATCGTGGACTTCAGGAAACAGCAGAGGGAGCACCCCCGATCCACATCGATGGAACAGTAGTGGAGAAGGTGGAAAGTTTGATGTTCCTGGGCGTACACATCACGGACAAACTGAAATGGTCCACCCACACAGACAGCGTGGTGAAGAAGGTGCAACAACGCCTCTTCAACCTCAAGAGGCTGAAGAAATTTGGCTTGTCAACAAAAATACAAACTTTTACAGATGCACAATCGAGAGCATCCTGTCGGGCTGTATTACAGCCTGATACGGCAACTGCATCGCCCACAACCATAAGGCTCTCCAGAGGGTGGTGAGGTCTGCACAACACATTAAAACCTACCTTAGGACAACAATGTTTGATGACAGGTTAAGTCACCTCGGAATTCTCAGTGTTGAGTCAAGGAAGGCACGCTCTCTCAACATGGATGAGTTTGTGAAACATTTTGCCAGTTCTCACCAGAACCGAATTATGCTGCTTTAAATCTACCTAGGATCATTTGGCAATTAGGCTGTCCCTCTGGTCATAATTAAAACCTGCACTGTGTACTAGCTAGTACACTGACATTCTAAAATGATAAATTCAAGGGGTATCATGTCACACAGATTTAATTTGGTCTTGATTAGACCAATTCCAAAATGTAACATAATAAATATGAGCCTAAATATGATACTGTACGTTTGTTATATTGATGGGCACCAAAATAATTTTAAAACTCCATTTCTGCTTGATACCTGGTATGTCAAATTGCAGTGGTTTTTTGTAAATACATTTATTTGTAAATAAACTATGCAATTTGTGTAACAGACAAATGCTATCTAATCTCCTTGGTGCTTGAGCTTTATTTTCGAAAATATTTTGGATGTTCAACACTTAGACCCAGATTATATATTCATTAAAACAGAATGGCCCAAGTCTCTCCTGTGTGCGTGTGTGTGCGTGCGTGTGTGCGCGTGAGAGCGAGAGATATTGAGCTGCAGTTCCGAGGTAGAGACACTGACTGTTCGTAGTATGTTAAAGAATTCTAGTGAAGTAACCCTTTTGGACCCCACCATCTGCCACTCCGGGTTCAGTGAATTATCACTTCTACCTTTTAATCAGCAATCATAGGATTCATTCATGCTCCTTAGATGCCAGGTTAGGGTTACACACTAATTTTCTGTCATGGTCTATGGACCCCCTGAAGTAGCCTTGGCCACCACATATATAAAACTCCAGTTCCGCCACTGCACTAGCGGAGCGCATCGGCCATATCCCCAGTGAATGCTCACTGCACATATTCACTCTGTCATGGTTGGATTAGTGCCACTTATGTTTGTTTTCAGACAGATTTCCTCCTCCAGTTTAGATGGACATCATATTCTATTTGTCTCCCCTAACCACAGGCCTATTAAATGGACAACGTTTTTATCGATTTTGTTTCAGTGTCAGCAGAGTAGGCTACCCTGTAATTTGTCGTATTAAAAAAGATTCTGCTAATGTCTCCGGTCAAATAAAGTGTAGTAGATTTGCATGAAATGTGTTTTACCCATGCAAGGAAAGAAGAAACATATCTGATATAGTGTCACGTTCTGTCCTTAGTTCTTTTATGTCTTTGTTTTAGTATGGTCAGGGGGTGGGTTGTCTGTTTGTTTTTCTATGTTGTGTTTTGTGTTTGGCCTGGTATGGTTCTGAATCAGAGGCAGGTGTCATTAGTTGTCTCTGAGAATCATACATAGGTAGCCTTTTCTCATTTGTGTGGTGTGGGTGATTGTTTCCTGTTTTGTTGTTTGTGTCACCATTCAGGACTGTTTCGGTTTTCGTTTTCATTCACTTTGTTATTTTTGTATTTTGTCGGGTTCAGTGAGTTTTAAAGTATCATGGACACTTACCACGCTGCGTATTGGTCCTCACCTCATTCCAACGACGAGCGTTACAGAATCACCCACCAACCAAGGACCAAGCAGCGTGGTATCGGTCAGCAACAGAAATCTCTGGACTCATGGACATGGGAGGATATTCTGGACGGAGAAGGACCCTGGGCACAGGCTGGGGAATATCGGCGCCCCAAGGCAGAGCTGGAGGCAGCGAAAGCTGAGTGGCGGTGGTATGAGGAGGCAGCGCGGCTGGGACGAGAGGCAGCCCTCAATTTCTCGGTGGGGGTGGCACACAGGGAGTGTGGCTAAGTCAGGTAGGAGACCTGAGCCAACTCTCCGTGATTACCGTGGAGAGAGGTGGACTGGGCAGGCACCTGTGTCCCCAGTGCGCAGGCATAGCCCAGTGCGTTACATCGCAGCGCCTCGTATCGGCCGGGCTAGAGTGGGCATCGAGCCAGGTGCCATGAAGCCGGCTCAGCGCATCTGGTCTCCAGTGTGTCTTCTTGGGCCGGGGTACATGGCACCAGCCCTAGGCACGGTGTCCCCGGTTCGCCAGCACAGTGCAGTGCGGTCTGTTCCACCTCGCCGCACTGGCCTGGCAACGGGGAGTATCCAGCCAGGTAGGGTTGTGCAGGCTCGGTGCTCGAGATCTCCAGTGTGCCTCCACGGTCCGGTCTATCCGGTGCTTCCTCCACGCACCAGGCCTCCGGTGGCAGCCCCACCGACCAGGCTGTCTCTCCGTTTCCTTCCTCCAGGTGCTACCTCCTGTCTCCCGTCTGTCCTGAGCTGCCCGAGTCGCCCGTCTGTCCTGAGCTGCCCGAGTCGCCTGTCTGTCCTGAGCTGCCCGAGTCGCCCGTCTGTCCTGAGCTGCCCGAGTCGCCCGTCTGTCCTGAGCTGCCCGGAGTTGCCCGTCTGTCCTGAGCTGCCCGGAGTCGCCCGTCTGTCCTGAGCTGCCCGGAGCCGCCCGCCACTCCGGCGCCACCGGAGTTTCTCGCCTGTCCGGTGCTGCCGGAATTTCCCTTCCGTTCGGGACCTGTTGCTAGGGTCCCCAGTCCGAGGTCGGCGGCGAGGGTCGCCGCTTGAAAGGCGCCACGGAGGCGGGTTAAGAAGCGGGTAAAGACTATGATGGAGTGGGGTCCACATCCCGTGCCAGAGCCGCCACCGCGGACAGACACCCACCCAGACCCTCCCCTATATGTTCAGGTTTTGCGGCCGGAGTCCGCACCTTTGGGGGCGGGGGGTACTGTCACGTTCTGACCTTAGTTCTTTTGTTATGTCTTTGTTTTAGTATGGTCAGGGCGTGAGTTGGGTGGGTTGTCTATGTTTGTTTTTCTATGTTGTGTTTTGTGTTTGGCCTGGTATGGTATGGTTCTCAATCAGAGGCAGGTGTTATTAGTTGTCTCTGATTGAGAATCATACTTAGGTAGCCTTTTCCCACCTGTGTGGTGTGGGTGATTGTTTCCTGTTTTGTTTGTGTCACCATTCAGAACTGTTTTGGTTTTGGTTTTCATTCACTTTGTTATTTTTGTATTTTGTTGTGTTCAGTGAGTATTAAAGTATCATGGACACTTACCACGCTGCGTATTGGTCCTCACCTCATTCCAACGATGAGCGTTTCATATAGCCTAGGACTCTACACACTCAGACATGCATTGAACGGTATTTTCCGCTAACAATGATTGAGTTCAATTATTAGCCTAAATCATGACTTTCCAATCTACTCATCACATTAGGAATAGTAGGCTGTCTTACATAAGTCTACACACGCAATGATGTATATGGAATGCTTTATTATAAAGCTGCATTATTATGGTAAAAATGTTCTTCCTCAAACTTGACTCGCGCGCTGCCTGAGTATAGGCTTGTGATTTTGCTGTTTGTTGCTCATCTTTTTGGCTGAGGAAAAGTAACTGTGGACAGTTCTAACATATTCAAAGGGCGTGGTACGGACACGTGTCATTGCATCCTCGGATTGCATGTTCTGTTAATCTTAATTAACATAATCTACATTTTATTTCTCTCTTTCTGCACACCGTGGGTGGACGCCCTAATCAGGTTAGGGCAAATTTCTCAAATGTCCGGTATATTAAAATACTGCCGGTCAAATGTCTGGCGCCACATTTTCATCATGGAAATCCTGGTGTGTGTTTGTCTGACCAGTGTGTCTGTGTGTCTAAATCTGTCACCTTAATGCAGTACATTTTTAACTGTATTTATCTGCCTTAATTTTGCTGGACCCCAGGAAGAGTAGCTGCTGCCTTGGCAGGAACTAATGGACCCCAGGAAGAGTAGCTGCTACCTTGGTAGGAACTAATGGGGATCCTTAATAAATACAAATCCTGCGAATGTGTTTGTCATATCCATTCTCTCGGAGCGTGTCCCCCATTTCAGTTGCTGCTGAGTTCCGCTCAGTTGGCAGCAGAGATGTTATAATGTATGGCTAATTGTATTCACATAATGAGGTTGGGTTGAAGGTGAGTCTTGGCCACCGTACATCTTCTGTCCCCCTCTTTTGTCTGCCTCGTTAGGGATGTGGCATATTAACTAGAGTCAAGCCTAATAGATGTGCCCACTTAGGAACCTTTCCAATGATGCCTTGCTGCTATACTACAAAGAAAGCGAGTAGGATGTTTTATTCCATGCTCAGATTGATATGTAAATAGTAGCAGGTTATTTGAGGTCATTTCCATGGAGGGGAATGTAAGTAACCCCCACACAATGGATTAAAGGCCTTACTTACATCAGTGCCGTATACATGCTGTGAAAAATCTAATTATGGGAGTTGCAGTCGCTCACTGATTTGTATCCTCCCCCTTCTCCACCACAAAGAAATACCCAAACACATCTGCTTGACCCAATCTTGTCATAAATATTTTTTAAGGCAACCTACCCAACCCGCGGGCACATCACTGCTGTTGTAAATTGCATACCATGGCATCTCTCATTCTTATGGCTAGTGTTGTTCTACAGATGTAGCAGGGAAGACTCACCTGGCTGTGGGGGAAGGGAGATCATATTCTGAGCACATACAAAGGAAACCAGGAAAGACTAACACCGACTTGCTTTGTGTCTGTGTCTATACACATCTGATCCTCTCATCAAACTGCTACTCTCAGCAGTTGATTTTTTAAATTTATCAGCACGACCCATAATTTTCAGATGCAACTTATACCTAACACTGGGTGTGCCGACCTCTTGCTCAGGGAAGGGACCTCTTGCTCATTGTCGCACAAAGGCCAGGGTCCAACGGGAGCCCGGATGGCATGCAAGTCTGAAGGAGTGGGCCCACTCCAGGACCGAGGAGTGGACAGGGTCAGGCACAAACATTCTGCCCCCCGCTGTGCCTCACGGACCTGCTTCCCTATTCCCCAGTTGAGTATTGTCGCCAGACACGAGTTGGCGTGTTGGAGTGGTCTCGGGGTCCGAGGGTGTAGCCGCGGGGCTACAGCGGTGTAACAGTGCATCCGGCTTGTTCTTGAATCCTGGTCGGTAGGAGAGGGAGACGTTAAACCGGGTGAACAGCAGGGCCCACCGAGCTTGTCTGGAATTGAGTCGTTTGGCGGTGAGGAGATATTGCAGGTTCTTGTGGTCAGTCCACACAATGAACAGATGTTCTGTCCCCTCCAGCCAGTTCCTCCAACGCCATCTTCACCGCGAGAAGCTCACGATTCCCCACATCGTAGTTCCTCTCCGTGCCATTAAGGCAATGGGAAAAGGCGCAAGGATGTGACTTGAGGTACAGGGCAGAACTCTGGGACAGGACAGCCCCCACTCCGACATCTGAAGCATTGGCCTCATGGGTCAAAATGAACCAAGATGGGATCTGTGTTGAACCGGTGTTTGAGACCTCGGAACGCATGGTCAGCAGCTGGGGACCACGTGAACGGAGAGAAGTGAGTGCAGACGGGGGAAGCCAGGGTGCTGTAATCCCGAGTAAAGTGGAGATAAAAGTTGCAGATTCCCAGGTTACGTTGCAGCTGCACCCTGGATGTAGGCTGGGGCCAATCCACCACCGCTCTCACCTTCCCGGGATCCATCTGTACACTCCCTGCAGCGATGATGTAACCAAGGAAGGGGATGGTGGAGCAATGGAATTCGCACTTCTCTCCTTTAACATAAAGCTGGTTCTCCTGGAGGCGTTGGAGCATGGAGCACGTGTTCTTGGGACATGGACATGGAGTACGTGTTCTTGGGCGGAGCGAGAGATGACAAAGATGTCGTCGAGGTAGACGAAGATGAACCGGTTCAACATGTTGCGGAGAACATCATTAACCAGAGCCTGGAACACTGCTGGGGCGTTCGTAAGGCCAAATGGCATGACCAGATACTCCTATTGACCGCTGGCCGTGTTGAAGGCAGCCTTCCCATATCCACACCAGGTGGTAGGCGCTCCGTAGGTCCAGCTTAGAGACCTCGGTGGCCCCCTGGAGCGGCTCGAAGGCCAAGGAGATGAGTGGTAGTGGGTTGCGATTCTTCACTGTGATATCATTGCATCCCCGGTAGTCGATGCACGGGCACAGGGTTTTGTCCTTCTCCACAAAGAACCCTGCACTGGCATGGAAGGCAGATGGACAGATGAACCCAGCTGCTAGGGAGTTCTCAATGTAGGTCTCCATAGCCTTGGTCTCCGGACCGGACAGAGAGTACAGTTGTCTCCGGTGCGGAGTGGTGCCTGGGAGAAAGTCAATCCCACAGTCATAGGGTCGGTGCGGCAGAAGCGAAGTGGCTCGGGCATAACTGAACACCTCCCGGAGGTCCTGGTACTCCGCGGGAATGACGGAGAGGTCCGGGGCAACTTCCGAGCCCACAGGAAGATGTCCCAGGGCAGGCTGCACTGACTTCAGACAATGGGTGCAGCTGAACGGGCTTCAGCCCATAATGGCACCAGCAGTCCAGTCTATGATGGGATTGTGTCGCTGGGGCTTAGAGAATCCAAATACCACGGGAACCTGATTGCCTCACTGTGGTTCCTTGACACTCGTAGGTTGATGTGAGTGACCTGGCCTATAGAGCGCCCGTCCAGCACTCTAACGTCCACGTCCATAGGAATGGAGAGGGGCTGAGTAGGGATGCCCAGCTCGGTCACTAGCGTAGCGCCCAAAAAGACTCTCATCGCCCCAGAGTCAGAGTACCCGGAGAGATTTTGACTGGTTTTCCCTCAGCAGGATGGCATGGAAAGGGGTGCAAGTAAGGGAAGAGGAAAAGTTCTCCATAAGGCCCACCAGAGTACTCGTCCCTTCTTGATGAGCCTGGCTTTTTAATGGGCAGGAAGCTACAAAATGTCCCGTAGCTCCACAATATAGACAGCTCTGGGTGTGGAGTCGGCATAGGCGCTCAGCTGAGTCAATCTAGCCCTGCCCAGGTGTCTGGACTCCGAAGGAGGCGAGTCGGGAGCCCTATGTGATTCCCGAGAGAACTTGGGTGATGTTAGGTTCACTCGGACATGCGGACTTCGGGAGTCTCCGGGACTCTTCGGAGGCGAGGTGGGAATCGAGGGCGACAGGGCACAGATTGCCTCTCCCTCCTATGTTCTGCCAGTGTATCGATTCCCTCCATAATACATTGCAGTAACTCCTCGTGTTGTCCAATGGTCGCTCCTTGCAGGGAGACAGCATTGTGGAGCTGGTCTGCTGGGTCAGTCATGGCCAGTTCGTACTCCCATATGTTTGGAAAGACCCAGATGCAGACAGTGTCGAAGTAACAAAAGTTTATTACTTGTAATCCAGATCAGAGTCCCAAAGGTACAGAATGGCAGGGTCATGGCAGGCAGAGATCAATAATCCAGTGTGGTGGGGCAAGGCACAGGACGGCAGGCAGGCTCAGGGTCAGGGCAATCAGAATGGTCAAAACTGGGTAATCTAGAAAACAGGAACTTTAGAAAAGACAGGAGCAAGGGGGAAAACGCTGGTAGGCTTGACGAATAAAACGAACCAGCAACAGACAAAGAACACAGGTATAAAAACACAGGGTAAAATTAGTTGAGGTGGGAGACACCTGGTGGGGCGTGGAGACGAGCACAAAGACCGGTGAAAAAAATCAGGGTGGGACAATTTTAAGTTTATTATGTTACTAGTCTTCGCTTAGTAGCTAGAGCAATGCTGCAGTGTGAGTAGTCATGTTCTGAATGCTTGGACAGTGTAGATATTAATGAAAAAGGTGAAATGTAGAAATAGAGGTGAATTCCTTGAATTCTGAGAGTTATTTGATAAAGGTAAGTGTCATAGAAACTGCAGAATATGCTCTTTCTGCTACTGTATGTCAATCAAAATGTGTTACCTGCATGTGACTCTGAAGGAGGATTTGATGAAGTGAATCTTCTTTCGCTGCATCTGTCAATTACAAGCTGCACCCATCTCTTCATGTACAATTTGACAACTAATAATATTGTCAGTCATTAGACTATTGTCAATTTATTATTGTCGTTAGGCTAACTTTTATTGTGTGAAATTAGTTTTGGTATTGTTTTGATGGGCCGGCTGTGTAGGCTGAATGGCATTGTTTGTTTCCCATTGCTCATCAACTTTGATATGTTTAGCATTATTCTTAAGGCCCACTGCAAGACGTAACATGGGTTCGTTTCCCTTACAATAAGTAATATATTTAAAATAAATAAAGAAGTCCCATAACAGCTTCTTTTTACAAAGGAGAACATAAAATAGAATGGTATCAACCTGCAAGGGACGGTCAAATTATTAACATGAGCGCCAACGCTGATAAATAGGCATAACACAAACTCATCATTACACTATTGTTCTAAATTAAATCAATCTTCCTTATCATTCTGTTAGGCCAAATTTAATACAATTGTTAAGTAATGTGCACAATATTTCCCTATTCATCCATTTGTCATTCATTCAGTGGGCTGGCATCGGATATATTTAAGGATATGTTGTGAATTATTCTGAAGGCATCCTTTTGTCATTCATTCAGTGATAAGAGATGGTCTTGGCGGGTTAAGTTGGGAAAAGGTTTGAGGGGGAGAAAAACAGGTAAAAAGCCTCAAAACACTTTTCCGTTTGTGATTAAAAATTCGGACAAAGTAGCAAGGTAAAATGCAAACAGTTAGGAAAAGTCAGTAAGGGGGAGAAGGATGTAGCTTTTTGGGGGGGGGTGGGGGTTGTAACTGTATTTACAAAATCAAACATCAATAGCCATTGGCCTATGGCGGTTCTAGTGTTAAAAGGTGCTTGGCTGACTTCCACTGATATTAATTTCATTGGACCAGGCCATTGCTCTCTCTCTCTGACGCTTTGTCTGTCTGTCCACTGTGAAGAGTGACGTGACTATGCTACAGTCTTCAATATAGTGTGCCTATAGTGTATATTGTCTATGTGCAGTTCTCCTCCTCAACAACCGAGGCAGTTTTTCTCCTTCACACACAGTGCAAGGTGGACACAGAGCTCAGTGAGGCAGACTTAATGGATGACTGTGGCGTCCAAGGCTACAATCTCCAGATCCCACCGTTTGGGCAGATGCTCCCTGGCAGATACCCATACTCAGGCTCAGACACACAGCCCTATTAATTAGGCCCCGAACAGAACAGGCTTTAGACGTAGGTTCTGGAACGGTGCTGCACAATATTGGAATGACGCTACTGAAGTCAAATGGGTTTATAGTTTGTAAAAAAAAAAAATATATATATATATATATATATAAAGCTGGGTTTGGTTCAATTTCTTTTCATATCCTGTATAATTGAAAAACATACAGTAGTAATACAGTGGTAGTGAATATTATTAAATGTTTTATTAACGAGTGAATACACTAGTATTAGCTTAAATAACTGTAACTGCCAAAATGAAGGAAATACAAACATATAGTGTCTTAAAGGAATACTTCATAGCATAATAATTCAGTAGTAGTGAATAGTAATTTAAATGTATTTTAGATTAACGAGTAAACAACTTCTAATATACAAACACAGATGCACTGTAGGCTGCTTTGTGAATTCAGTTAAAAAACGTCAGGCATTAAAGAGCTAAACATTGCCAATCTCCATATGGATCGCATGGAAATTACCCCAAATTTGATTAATCAAAACATGAAGTCACATAATTTGTCAGTATGATAGGTGAAAACATACACACATACTCACCATATTGACTTGCTCCAGATTTTTCTTCCCATTGATTATAGCCACTGGTTAAGATACAACTCTGTGTTGGGTTTAATATGGAAGTTAGTCAGGAACTGGTAGACATGGGCTTTTGGTAATAGACTAGCAGTGATGAATGTGTGTAGTTAGTTCCCTCACAGGGAGAAATGATCCACAATCTCTACAGATGAGTCACATTCCACACTCAGAGGGCCATGTTGGAGGCTAATTGGAGAGTCAATGACCAAGTCCCATCACTTTGGACACTCATGCTGCTTTCTTGGAAAACTATTTTCAATTCAAATAGTGCTACTAAATCACTTTTTTCACTGACTGGGAGAAAGTTGCGATATATTTGTGTGTAAATACATTTTTATTTATTTTTATGTTAATAACAGATAACAGGACCCGCTCTCACAGCTCGATGGTGGATAGATTATATAAGGCTATGCTATAGCCTATACATGAGTCAAGATCTAATACTGGATTTAGGCTACATGCTTATGCTAACTGTTTCCGATCAGTGATAGATAAGCAAACGAATAAATGAGCTACCACCTCCAGACATTAATTAACCAAATATACAGACAGATTCAGTGAAACAAAATCACATTGATTGATTATCAGACAAGTCACAGGCTTTTGGTCTGGAGTAGGACCGGCTACTACACGAGTGAAGTGCAAAATCCACTTGTTAAGTTACATAAAATGCTAGCAAAATATACTGATCAGCTAATGTATGAGCAAACTAGAATGAAGATGATCATGAAAACTCACCTCAATTTAGCTAACATTTTCCCAGCCTAATTGTTACCAAATATCCAAACGGAGATTCAGTGAAAACTAAAAAGTCTGACATTGATTTATCAAAGATGAGTCCCTCAAACTTGTCGTGAAGCAGCTTGATGGCTCTGCCTCATTTAACGGTTGTTTCCTCGTTTCCGCTGCGACTGGCCTCCTCCGCATTGTTCTCAACTCCTGTTTAAATCAATGTACTGTTTTCTAAAATGAAGCTTTTTTTCAGGTTCGGGCTCATTACATTTCTGTAACGTCAGACCCGGTCTGGGGGGGTGACAAGTCTCCATGGCAACCAACTATATTATTACAATTTCTAAGCAGCATGTCTCAAAAGATGTTTAATGACTACTGATGTGTCCTCATGCGCACAGCGTCTCTGCTGGTGGTCGGTTGCTACAGCCCTGCGAAGTAACAAGGGCACACAGAGTGAGGCTACCGCTCACACATTTTCCCCAGACAACATAGCAGCATTTCCTTCAAATAACATCGCCCTTCAGGTATTAATGCAGATGTATCCGAAAAACTCTGACATTTAATTTTCCTAGAATCCTCAACTGAGCGAGAGAGAAGATCCCGAGTGAGGATTGATAGATGGGCCATAATGGGAAGAGGCTCTGCTCGTATGCTGTCAGCGCACTCAGGTGAAGTCGTATCTCAGTTGCCCCCTGGAGCCTCCTAAAGGTCAACCTGCCACTTAATCAAACATCAGGCCGCCCACCCTGGTGTCAGCTGGACATGGCCTTCACTACCCCGCAGAGCTTAAAGTTCAACCCATCTGCTCACTGGAATTTACCGTTTGCCAGAAAATAGCTGACATTATGCCCACATAAAGCTGTCATAAGGTTGATATAATATCCATTAGAAGAGGTCAAGATAATGAACAGACCTAAAGCTCAAAATATGGCCATATTACACATAAAATGGTTTGACCAAGATCCTAAAGAAAGAGTGCTAATCTTATTGTCCAAACGTCACTCTTTTATCTGCATGCAATATCTGTTGAAATCACTTTGTCACCATGTGTAACACATTGCTGTGACATTTCTGTAGTGGTTAAATAGTGTTCCTGAGGAAAAAAGTAATCCCCCCCTCCAAATGTTGGATGTCAGGCAACATAACATGTTAGATAAGAGAAGAAGATGGCATTTAGGATGTGTATTGGTTTTTAAAGGAGTTACAATGTGGATGCTACCATGATTACAGATAATCCTGAATTAATTGTGAATAATGAGTGAGAACAGAGGCATAAATATCATACCCCCCAAAAAAGGCTAACCTCCACTGTTATTGTAATGGTGATAGGTTAGCATGTCTCCCCTGTTATTGTAATGGTGAGATGTTAGCATGTCTTGGGGGTATGATATAAAATGCTAACCTCCACTGTTATTGTAATGGTGATAGGTTAGCATGTCTTGGGGGTATGATATAAAATGCTAACCTCCACTGTTATTGTAATGGTGATAGGTTAGCATGTCTTGGGGGTATGATATAAAAGGCTAACCTCCACTGTTATTGTAATGGTGATAGGTTAGCATGTCTTGGGGGTATGATATTGTGCGTCAATAACTTTCCCACTTATCATTCTTCACAATTCATTCAGGACTCTCTGTAATCGTGGTAGCATCCACATTAATGAAGAAGTGTTTAGAAAAATATTTAATTCTTATTTAGAATAAAGGTGACTCCAAAATGTCAATATATTATTTACCATTCATTTCTATTGGGCATAGAATAAACTGAAACGCAACCAAAACAAACGTCAAATGCACCCAACAAGATTGTATAGTTACAAGCGTGATTTTATTTTGTATTTAACCTTTATTTAACCAGGCAAGTCAGTAAAGAACAAATTCTTATTTACAATGACGGCCTACCCCGGCCAAACCCTAACCCGGACAACGCTGGGCCAATTGTGTGCCGCCCTATGGGACTCCCAATCACGGCCGGTTGTGATACAGCCTGGAATCGAACCAGGGTCTGTAGTGACGCCTCTAGCACTGAGATGCAGTGCCTTAAACTGCTGCTTCACTCAGGAGCCCCACAATGTAACAATTGTGGGTTAGGAATATGGGACCAAATACTAAACTTATGACTATTTTAATACACATATATAAGTGAATTTGTCCCAATACTTTTGGTCCCTAAAATGGGGTGGGGGGAGTGCTGTAATTTCTAAATAGTTCACCCGATGTAGATGGAAATACACTGAAAATAAATCTGACAGTCTGCCCTTTAACCTCATAGTCATTGTAACATTTTAAATCTGAAGTGCTGGAGTACAACTGTCCCAATACCTTTTGAGCTCTTATGTTAGCCTTGAGACATGTTGTCAGTGAATGGGCACTTGGAAGTTCACAAAGACTAATTACTTTGCATTATCCCTCTGTCAAGATTCACTCTTCCTTCCCATTTATTTTGTCTGAGAAATATTTTAATATGTCGTCTCAGTTGCCTATAAGTTACTCACATTCTGATGCTGCTTTTCCAAAAGTCATTAGTGTGTGTTGGGTGTCACAGTGGACAAAGCTCTTGTCAAAGAGCTTTACAAATGAGTCCAGTCTAGTTTTCAACCTTTAAAGATGCTCTGTTCTGTTGAAAGGGACTCTGGTATCCATCTTTCAGACCGGGGCAAAAGATAGCCCTAATGGTAATGTGTGGCCTAATAGATTTTGATGTGTTTTTTTTTAATTTTCCTTAGGCCATTGCATAACGCCTCTATCTTCAATGGCAAATTGGTTTGTGAGGATGATCTCGCCCTAATGGTCGGTACTTCTAATGCAAAGCTAATGTACTGGTCATCAAAGCCTGCCTCTTGAATTTAAATTGTGTGTGTGCGTGTGGGCTTTTGCTCACGCACACACACAATTTGACATAGGATGAATGAACAATGTTGCTTTCAAAGTTAGAATCTCTAGAAAGTCTTTGTCCTAAGAGCAAAATTAATTGTCCTACATTTTCAGCCAGTAGCAGGTGCCATAGTACATTCTACAGGATTGTCTGCCTCAATAAATGCTTTTCATACACTGGAGAACCAGAATAAGTGGACTAATTTGATGTTTCTCTCAGGAGAACTCTGTGACAATCGTTCTGTGGCTGAATGTCACTCTTCCCCCTCGCTGTAAGTTTCAGAGAGCTGTGTCAGCAGGGACAGCGGCCATACTGCTCAGCTGGGAGTGAGGCCAGAGCAGGGAAATGAATTATTGCCAAACCTCACCCTCTCCCGCTCTACCCCTCCTCGCTACCAAACCTCACTCTCTCCTTCTACCCCTCCCCCATGCATCCCCCCCCCCCCAGTGCCAGACCTCACCACTGTTGTAAGTTAGGTCTTTATACCCTATTCCTCTCTACCCACCTTAGCGCAATATGTCTCTGAGGCCAGTGCTCAGATTATCTGAATATAATGATATTCAGTCCACCCATTCCATTGGCACTGCAGCTTGAAAGAACAATCTCTTGGCTTTGGCTCACGTGCCTTAGGATACAGATGATGTAAATGGTACAGTGAAATGGTTACTTGCATATTTGCACAGTAGCAATATCAAAAACAGAAAGTGTCCAGATAAAAATATTGTATAAATATTTTCTAATTATTAGATGATGCTTACCCAGACACATTTATCTAAATTGATGGGTCATGTGAAAGAAATATTTTCATACTTTGTCCCTACTGACCCCTGTGGGAATCAAACCCACAACCTTGACATTGCAAGCACCATGCTCTACCAACTGAGCAACACAGGACCACATGGCAGACCAATCGGAACTCATCTCCCGGCCCATCCATTATCTCAGCCAATCATGGTTAGCAGGAAGGTTTCTGACTTTTTCCATGGCTAAACAAACTAGGCTCATAATTTTAAGAAATGGCATACAAGTTTTATTTAGGCACGTGAAAGTTCACATGTTCCAGAAGGCATTTCTGCCAAAAAAAACGCATTTTGATTTTAAAAAATAAGTTCAAATGCCTCTCCTGTGAAGAAGTGATGTGCAACATACACATAGATTCATGAAACGGGCCACAAATAAGCTTTGTTGCACAATTAAATGTAAATACACTGCATTTCAAACAGTTAGGAATAATATAATGAATTCACTGCTTGTAAAATTATACCTAAGCAAAATATTTTACCAGGGAAGTTGACTGAGAACACTTTCTCATTTACAGCAACGACCTGGGGAATAGTTACAGAGGAATGAATGAGCCAATTGTAAGCTGGGGATGATTAGGTGACCATATGAAGGACAGCTTGGGAGTTGAGCCAGGACACCTGGGTAAACACCCCTACTCTTACAATAAGTGCCATGGGATCTTTAATGACCTCAGAGAGTCAGGACACCCATTTAAAGTCCCATCTGGAAGACAGCACCCTACACAGGGCAGTGTCTCCCAATCACTGCCCTGGGGAATTGCGATATCTTTTAGACCAGAGGAAAGAGTGCCTCCTACTGGCCCTCCAAGACCACTTCCAGCAGCATCTGGTCTCCCATCCAGGGACTGACCAGGACTGACCCTGCTTAGCTTCAGAAGCAAGCCAGCAGTGGGATGCAGGGCAAACAGAGCGGTCTCCTAGTCAGGCTTTAGGAGGTGCATTGGAGCTGTTGTACCCACTGTGACTATTAAAACCTACCCCAACCAGAAACCATGGATAGACGGCAAACCACCGCATTCATCATTGAAAGAGGTCGGGGAATATGGCCGAATATGAACCCTGTAGTTATTCCCTCCGCTAGGCAATCAAACAAGCAAAATGACGGTATAGGGCCAAAATGGAGTTGCAATTCCACGGCCCAGACATAAGACGTACGTGGCAGGGTCTACAGGCAATTACGGACTACAAAAAGTAAACCAGCCACGTCACAGACACCAACGTCTTGGTTCCAGACAAGCTAAACACCTTCTTAGCCCACTTTGAGGATAATACAGTGCCACCGACGCGGCTCACTACCAAGGACTGCGGACCCCTCCTCTCCTTCTCCGTGGCCGATGTAAGACATTTAAACGAGTCAACCCTCGCAAGGCTGCTGGCTGCATCCTCAGAGCATGTGCAGACCAGCTGGCTGGTGTGTTTACGGACATATTCAGTTGCATCCTATGCCAATCTGCTGGAAGATGACCACCATTGTTCCTGTACCAAAGAAGGCAAAGATAACTGAACTAAATGACTATTGCCCTGTAGCACTCACTTCTGCAATCATTAAGTGTTTTGAGAGATTAGTCAAGGATCATACCACCTCCAACTTACCTGCCACCCTAGACCCGCTTCAGTTTGCATACCGCCCGAACAGGTCCACAGACGATGCAATCGCCATCCCACTGCACACTGCCATATCCCAACTGGACAAGAGGAATACCTATGTAAGAATGCTGTTCATTGAATACAGCTCAGCATTCAACACCATAGTACCCTCCAAGCTTATCATCAAGCTGGAGGCCCTAGGTCTCAACCCAGCCCTGTGCTATTGGGTCCTCAACTTTCTGATGGGCCGCCCCCAGGTGGTGAAGGTAGAAAACAACATCTCCACTTCACTGATCCTCAACACTGGGGCCCCACTAGGGTGCATGCTCAGCCCCCTCCTGTACTCCCTGCTCACCCATGACTGCGAGGCCATGCATGCCTCCAACTCAATCATCAAGTTTGCAGATGACACAAAAGTAGTGGGCTTGATTACCAACAGCGACGAGACAGCCTACAGGGAGGAGGTGAGAGCACTCAGTGTGGTGTCAGGAAAACAACCTCTCACTCAACGTCGACAAAACGATCACACACCCTTGTGCAACAGCGCCTCTACAACCTCAGGAAGCTGAAAAAATTTGGCTTGTCACATAAATCCCTCACAGACTTTTACAGATGCACAATCGAGAGCGTCCTGTCGGGCTGTATCCCCGCCTGGTACGGCAACTGCACTGCCCTCAACCGCAAGGCTCTCCAGAGGGTAATGCAGTCTGCACAACGCATCACCGGGGGCAAACTACCTGCCCTCCAGGACTCCTACAGCACCTGATGTCACAGGAATGCCAAAAAGATCATCAAGGACAACAACCACCCGAGCCACTGCCTATTCACCCCGCTGTCATCCAGAAGGCGAGGTCAGTACAGGTGCAACAAAGCTGGGACCGAGAGACTGAAAAACAGCTTCTATCTCAAGACCATCAGACTGTTAAACAGCCATCACTAACATAGAGAGGCTGCAGCCAACATACAGACCCAAAGCACTGACCACTTTAATGAATGCATTTAATAAAGGTATCACTAGTCTCTTTAAATAATGCCACTTTAATCATGTTTACATATCCTACACTACCCATCTCATATGTGTATATACTGTATTCTATACCATCTGCTGCATCTTGCCTATGCAGTACCGCCATCGCTCATCCATATTTATATGTACATATTCTTATTCCATCCCTTTACATTTGTGTTATATAAGGTAGTTTGTTGTGAATTTGTTAGATTACTTGTTAGATATTATTTCACTGTCGGAACTAGAAGTGCAAGCATATCGCTACACTCGCATTAACATCTGCTAACTATGTGTTTGTGACAAATAATAATTGATTTGGATTTGAGATTCATCAATCACAGAAAATGATTCAAAATAACTAGATGAAAGAACAGAAACCAGTGGAATGTTCTGTTTACCTCGGCAGTGGCTGGCCATACTCCAGGATACATTTCTGCTCTAATCATGGAAAAGCTACCTTTGCAATAAAACAGCTAGTCACTAAAAAGATTGATATTGAACATGAACTTGCATTTCAATTCATGCTCAAATGTCAATGGTCCTGTTTACCATGCAGCTAGTAAATAAGCCATTCATATCCTTTCTCCAACACACAGTGGAGAACGAATTGGCTCAGCCCCTGGATTCTCAATTCAATTCAATGCTAAATTGCTAAAAATGTGTTTGCCGAAAGGATTTGTATTACAGAAAGCGTGCTCTATCCCACAGGAAACATATCAGCATTTATGTGATGTAGCTCCTAGTTAAAATGACTGTGGCCCGTTAGCTACCACTCCTAGCCTTGCCATGGCTCTCTTGTGAAATTCAGCCGATGATAATGGCAGCTGGAGACCGATTATTCGTTGACAATTTCATGTGTCGTACAAATTAATACAAATGAATGCAGCTGCTTTGAGATGCTAGTATTTCTCTGCTGATGACTGGTAGCTAAGGAGTTTTTCTTTGGCTGTCCCTTATCACCAGTGCTGTATTCCTTTTTTTGTTGGTTCTGTGTATTCATTATGTGATATATAGTGCCTCTAACAGTGAGGACCAGTGTTTACACCCAGGAATATTGTTTTACTGGGTGTAATAAATGCAGTGCATTCGGAAAGTATTCAGACCTCTTGACTTTTTCTACATTTTGTTACTTTACAGCCTCATTCTAAAATTGGTTAAATCATTTTTTCTCCCCCTCATCAATCTACACACAATACCCCATAATGATAAAGTAGAATCATTTTTTTTTAAACAGTTATCAGATATATCATAAGAATACTGACCCTTTACTTAGTACTTTGTTGAAGCACCTGTGGTGGCGATTACAGCCTTGAGTCTTCTTGCGTATGACGCTTGGCATACCTGTATTTGGGGAGTTTCTCCCATTCTTTTCTGCAGATCCTCTCAAGCTCTGTCAGGTTGGATGGGGAGCGTCGCTGCACAGCTATTTTCAGGTCCCTCCAGAGCTGTTTGATTGAGTTCTAGTCTGGGCTCTGACTGGGCCACTCAAGTATATTCAGAGACTTGTCCCGAAGCCACTCCTGTGTTGTCTTGCTATGTGCTTAGGGTCGCTCTCCTGTTGGAAGGTGAACCTTCGCCCCAGTCTGAGGTTGTGAGTGCTCTGGAGCAGGTTTTCATCAAGGATCTCTCTGTACTTTCCTCCGTTCATCTTTCCCTCGATCCTGACTAGTCTCCCAGTCCCTGCCGCTGAAAAACATCCCCACCGCATGATGCTGCCACCGCCATGCTTCACCTCCAGATGTGATGCTTGGCATTCATGCCAAAGAGTTCAATCTTGTTTTTCATGGTCTGCGAGTCCACATGGTTCTCCTTCTGGTAGGTTCTTCCATCCCCACAGAGGAATTCTGGAGCTTTGTCAGAGTGACGATCGGGTTCTTGGTCACCTTCCTAACCAAGGCCCTTCTCCCCCGATTGCTCAGTTTGGCCGGGCGGCCAGCTCTAGGAAGAGTCTTGGTGGTTCCAAATTTCTTCCATTTAAGAATGATGGAGGCCACTGTGTTCCTGGGGAGACCTTCAATGCTGCAGAAATGGTTTGTCAACCTTCTCCAGATCTGTGCCTCGACACAATCCTGTCTCTGAGCTCTGCGGACAATTCCTTCGACCTCATGGCTTCGTTTTTGGTCTGAAATGCGCTGTCAATTGTGGGACCTTAAATTGACAGGTGTGTCCATTTCCAAATCATGTCCAATCAACTGAATTTATGACTTGTGGATTCCAATCAAGTTTTAGAAACATCTCAAGGATGATCAACGGAAACCGGATGTACCTGAGCTCAATTTAGAGTTTCATAGCAAATAAATAAGGTATTTCTGTTTTGATTTTATTAAATTTTCAAAAATGTCTAAAAATCTGTTTTCGCTTTGTCGTTATGAGCTATTGTGTGTAGATTGATGGGGGGGGGGGAATATATTGTATCCATTTCAGAATAAATTTGTAACATAACATTTTTTTATGTTCCAGATTTATTTTGAAATGGATACAATATTTGCTTTCCCCTCATCAATTTCCCCTCAAAATGTTTTGTTGTGTCTGAATACTTTCTGAAGATTTGCTCTGTTTCTAAGCTTACCGTTCTTAAGTTTCCTTTTTGCGTCTTTTTGCTTCGGCTTTGTACACCAGCTGAAAATACAATATATTTGGTTATGAAAAGTAAATTTTACAGCTGTGTAAATGTTACAGTGATTCTATACACAATAGTTGCTTGTTTTGTCACATAAACTGAAATTAGGCAAACTAGAGTTTTAGGAACAAGGAAATGATGGAGCGATTTCTACATAATGCATCTTGAAATAATTCTAAGATGTTTTATTGTCACATACACCAGATAGGGGCAGTGAAATGTGTTGTTTTACAGGGTCAGCCATAGTAGGGAAGCGTTAGGGAAAGGGGATACCTAGTCATTTGCACAACTGAATCCATTCAACTAAAATATGTCTTCCGCATTTAATCCAACACCTCTTAATCAGAGAGGTTTCAGGCTCCTGGGTATTGTGTGTAGGTTCCTATTAGGGATATATCGGTAAGCATATCAGAATTGGATATTATCTAAAAATGGCAACATTGGCTCTATATGCAACGTTTGTGTTGCTATTATTACCTGAGGAGGGGAGAAAGTGAAATATTTCAATACCACAAGCCTAATTACTCATTTGAAAGTGCATCACTCCCAGACTTTCAGCGATTAAGAGCACACTTCCAACAGCTGTCGAACAGCCATTTGAAAGAGTAAGAACATTTCAGCGAGACAACTCAAAGGCGAAATCCATTTACGCTAACATGAGGAAATTCATTTCCCTTAACAATCAACCGTTCTCTGTCGTGGATGATGTTGACTGGTCGAGCCCCGGCATACACTACCAAGTAGGTGCTATTTTGCAGATGTTGCCCTACCAGAGTAACACAGTATTGCACATCCATGAGCTACTTGCTATGGGCGTCACTGCTATTAGCTTCACGATTGACTGACATTTGGACCAGCGATGTCAGCCCAAGAGCATGCTGAGTCTGACAGCACAGTGGGTCAACAAGGATTTTGTACTGAGGAAGGCCGTATTGCACGCTCAAGAATGTGCTGGTTCTCATACTGCTGCTGCCATTTCAAAGACATTTGAGAACGTGTTTAAAACTTGGAAAATCACCAAGAACAAAGTAAGTACACGTTGTGCTACGTGATAATGCATGTAACATGACAAGGGCTTTGGAAGAATGCGTAGTCGCCAGTTTGCCGTGCATAGCACACACACTGCAACTGGCTGTGAACAAAGGTATTTTGGCCCAACACATCATATCTGACACAGTGGCAACAGGTAGGAAGATAGTGGGTCATTTTAAACACTCACAGCTAGCATACAGCCACCTGCAAGCAATACTGGAGCAGCTTGGAATGAAAACAGAAAGGCTTAACTTCTTGAAACTCCCCATCCCGGATCCGGGTTTGTGACTAAAGCCTCAGGCTCATTAGCATAACGCAACGTTAACAATTTCTGAAAATCGCAAATAAAATGAAAATAATGCGTCTGCTCTCAAGCTTAGCCTTTTCTTAACAACACTGTCATCTCAGATTTTCAAAATATGCTTTTGAACCATAGAAATTGACTAATTTGTGTAAGAGTATGCAAAGCTAGCATAGCATTTTGAGTAGCATTTAGCACGCAACATTTTCACAAAAACCAGATAACCAAATAAATAAAATCATTTACCTTTGAAGAGCTTCTGATGTTTTCAATGAGGAGACTCTCAGTTACATACCAAATGCGCAGTTTTTCCTGAAAGCGTCTGTGTGTAGGAGAAATCGGCTTGCGTCTGGCTAACGAAACGAACCGAAAATTCAGTCACCTACAACGTAAAACTTTTTCCGGATTAACTACATAATATCGACCAAACATGGCAAACGTTGTTTGGAATCAATCCTCAAGGTGTTTTTTCACATATCTCTTCATTGATATGCAGTTCGTGGAAGCTTGCTTTCCTCTCTGTATCGCATGGAAAAATACTGGCAGGTGACTTTTGCGCACCAATTTCGGTACCTGGTAAATGTGGTCTCTTATGGTCAATCTTCCAATGATCTGCCCACAAATGTCACAATGCTGCAGACACCTTGGGGAAACGACAGAAAGGGTTGACTCACTCCTCTCGCATTCACAGCCATATAAGGAGACAATGGAAAACAGAGCCTCAAAAATCCTTGTCATTTCCTGGATGCCATCTCATCTTGGTTTTGCCTGAAGCTCACGTTCTAGGGCACGCACAGAGAATATCTTGGTATTTCTGGACACGTCAGAGTGTTTTCTTTCGAATGGTAGCAATTATATGCATAGTCGACCATCTTTTTGCGACAAAATATCTTGTTTAAAACGGGAACGTTTTTCATCCAAAAATGAAATAGCTCCCCCATAGATGTAAGAGATATTTCCACCAGATGGAGCAGTACTTTTTACATGATGGAGAGCCTGCTGGAACAAAGATGAGTGCTTGGCGTGTATGCAGCTGACTATGAGTTACCTGCAACAATCAGTACAAACCAGTGGACTCTCATTTGAAACATGAATACACTCCTAGCTCCATTCAAACTACTGACTCAAAATAAGCTCATCAACTGCGTGTTCAGCAGACGTGATACCCTCTGTCATGGCATTGAAACGCCTGCTCAACAAGAATGCCTTGGGGTTCAAACTTGTAAAAGTACTCGACTAGAGGCTGTGAACAAGCGATTCGGTAGCATTCTCTCTGATCCTCTTTGCTGTGTCGCCGCCATGCTCGATGCTAGGTACACGGGCCGCTACTTTGATGCAGACAAACAGGGTTCACGTGAAATGTTAGACACAGCTGGACAAGATGGAAATGGACACCGTGACCGTGCACACCGAGGAAGAGAACCCACGACAGAAGAGGCCACGGACAGACAGAGCTGAAACTTCACTGCTTGACATGTATGATGAATCCTGGTTGAGAATGAAACGCCTGAACAAATGAACGAAACAGCACAGCAAGTACATTAAATAAATAGGTTTTGATTATGTTTTACTGGTAAGTGAATGCCAACAAAATAACTTTTTTCTGTGTTTGTGTTTCAACTGTTTAACTTTACTAGAATGCTTAAAAGGCCGCCATTTTCTAAAATATCGGTTATCAGTATCGGTATCAGGTTTTTTGGCAAGGAAAATATTGGATATCGGTATCGACCCAAAAAGTAATATCGGTGCATCCCTAGTTCCATTAGCTGCAGATCCTTCCTCAACCAAGTGGGTGTTATTGTCCAAATATAAGATATCCAAACACAGGATTGAAAATGAACAGGGAGAGCCATTGCGCTGGCACATTTACATCTAGCACCTTACAATGTGTGAATAATGAGCAATATCTACGACATCACCAGGGTCACACGTCTGTAAATGAAGCACATTGCCCCAACGGTTCTGTGAAATGGAATATACAGAGAAGAACTAGAAGAGCTCTCAAGGGAAATTGTTTGTTAGGGGCTTAGACACAGGAATGCATGAGTGTAAAACTCTTTATGACTTTGCAAAGCTCCGTGTAGCTGGCAAGGATCGGGAGCAGAGCTGTTGTTTGGTAAGGCCTTAGCAGTGTTATGGGGTTGTTAGTGTTTTCTAACAACTGTAGCTATTGTGAACCCTGTCCACATATACCCTGGTTGTGTGCCTGACGGAATTGGCACTTTCATCCCGGACCAAGATGTCTGTCTCAATATCCCCATGGTGTTCAGGTTATGTGAGTACAGGAGGGCGGTAGGGGACCGCCAGCTATTCCCCCATCATGGCCCAGTAAACCCGGGGGGGATAGGAAGGCTGCAATCAGGAGGATAGGGAAACATTTGGTGGCGTTGTCTGCCAGGATACAAGGGGACGGTTGAGTGGCACTAACCCCCCCCCAGTTTTTCACCCACCTTTTTCCAACCATGTTGGTCTATATGTGTTAGGGTTGTGAGAGTCATTGAGACCTCCTGCAGCGTTCACAGCAACTATCTGGTTTTCTCCACATCCCCCTACATCATCTTGGATTTTGGACTCATTCAACCCATGGTTTTGAACAGGCCTTTTGAATTGAATGGAATTTAAATCAGTACAGCTCGGAGGCTCAATTTTTTTTTTTTTTGCCATTGTGTCTGAGGTTTTGTCACACATATAACAACAGATAAATTAGTTAAGTAAAGGATGATGGGGAGAATGGGTGAGTTGATGAGTGAGGAGAAGCGAACAATGCATAATTATGTAATCACCAATTGTAAATGAAGGACAGGGCGGGCCATTCTATTGTATTGATCCAGTCTAATTGTAATCTTAAAATGGTACAGTATGAATCCTATATCAGTCCACCTACTGTAATCAAAGCAATTTATTCACAACACTGTCATTGTTGAACAAGTTGCTTGCAAAGAAGACAAGTCTGGCCGGCATCATGAACAGTAATACGGGAGCCCCCTCCCTCTGTGCAAAATAAGGGACCTGTTCTCCACAACTGTGCTGAAGAATGAGACAACAGGACACAATAAAGAGAAACCTGGAGACTATTACGCACTACAACCAGACAAAGATATGTCAAAGTGTGTCAAGCAAGTAGACGTTATGAAAATGGTCTCAACTGTTAGGACAACTTGATTGGAATCCATGAGTCGTAAATTCAATTGATTGGACATGATTTGTAAAGGCACACACCTGTTTATATAAGGTCCCACAGTTGACAGTGCATGTCAGAGCAAAACCAAGCCATGAGGTCAAAGAAATTGTCCGTAGAGCTCCAAGGCAGGATTGTGATTGTGCCTCAATGCCAGGCGACACGTCTGGAGGAAACCTGGCATGATCCCTACGGTGAAGCATGGTGGTGGTAACATCAACGGCAGGGACTGGGAGACAAGTCAGGATTGAGGGAAAGATGGACGGAGCAAATTACAGAGATCTTTGATGAAAACCTGCTCCAGAGCGCTCAGGATCTCAGACTGAGAAGAACATGACAACGACCCTAAGCACACAGCCAAGACAATGCAATGCAGGAGTGACCTCTGAATGTCCTTGAGTGGCCCAGCCAGAGCCTGGACTTGAACCCCATCGAACATCTCTGGAGAGACCTGAAAATAACTGTGTAGCGACGCTCCCTATCCATCTTAACAGAGCTTGAGAGGATCTGCAAAGAAGAATGGGAGAAACTCCCCAAATATAGGTGTGCCAAGCTTGTAACATCATACTCAAGAAGACTCAAGGCTGTAATCACTGCCAAAGGTTCTTCAACAAAGTACTGAGTAAAGGGTCTGAATACTTATTTAAATGTGATATTTCTGTTTTATTTCTCATTAATTTGCAAAAGTGTCTAAAAAGCCGTTTTTGCCTTGTCATTATGGGGTATTGTGTTTAGACTGATGAGGAGAAAGAAAATGTAATCCATTTAACAAAAAGGCTGTAACATAACATGTGGAAAAAGTCAAGGCGTCTGAATACTTTCCGAATGCACTGTATCAAGTTTACTTTCCGCTTATAGGCTACTAATGTTTTCATCATTTGACTGCACGTCTTGACTGTGCGTATTGGTTGTTGGGGTGTTTTTTATTTTATTTTGACATTAGAAAAAGGTGTTACCATGTTCCAACACATGTTTTCTGTTTCATAGTTGTAACAAAGGCACTGCACGAAGAAAATTAATTGAACACTTAAATGTGTTTTGTGTTTTTTATTTTATTCTTTTACTTATAGTCTACAGTAACATAAACGAATAAATGCTATTGTGTTATTTGAAATAAAATAGAGTATTCTAATGTTACCCAAGGCCTTCATAAACAAAATCAAATTATTATTTTTGCAGATCATATATGGAATGCATTAATTACACTGTTAGAATGTTGCAGTCAGACTGCTCATTAGCTTGAAGGTGGGGGGGTCCATCAAGGCCCAGCCGTTCTGGTGTTAATCGGAATAATGAATGCACAGACACATTGATGATAAGACAGATGTATTTTTGTGCTGGACAGAGAAAAGTAATTGGCAGAAGTCTGCTCATCATTTGATAGAACAACATTGTAATTTCCCATAACCCTCCTGTACTGTATGTTGCTGATTCGTTGATCCTTATGTGACCTACAGTACAACAATCTGATAAGCCAGCACACACGTTCTTTCAACTGCACCCATTATCAGACTACAGGTGCACCCTGTTAAAAGTGTACCCCTACAAATCTGTTTCAAGGTTGCTTTCTCAGAGAACAAACATGATATTTGAGGGGGAATACACTCTGAGGAAAATCTATAATGCATGTCAAAATATTGAAAGGGAACTAACAGCAAATGGGGTATAGACTATTCTCTCTCTGTGAGCGTGATGTATATAGATTGAAGATGAAAAGAGGACTGCTTCCATTGGGAGACCGTAGACGGCTGTGTAGAATGCTGTGAGGAAGGGACTTAATTATACGTTTGCTGCCAACATTTTTATTTATTTTGTAATCCTACATCTATCAGTCAGTTTGTTTTATCTGTATGGTGGTGAAACAAACAACTACATTTGAGTTTTTCTTCTTATCTCCTAGTAGTGATAATTTAGCCCAACAACTATAATTGGATGTTGTAGTTGGCTGTGATTGGCTTCGGCTGGTTCACAATCTACCAGTGGAAAACCATGATTGAAAGGCAGTCACCATCAGGCTTTGTAACATGAAGGTCATGGCTATCATGAGGAGACGAGTTATTAAAGCATTTCCAATGAATAATCCTGTATCTTTTTGGGTGAAGTGATATGGGCTCCATTTAACTGTGGCTGGATGTGTTTGACTATGAACCCACTGACAATCAGAAGTAATAGGCATATAATGCTGTGTAAAATATAGCCTTCATTGATGTACATGTACACCAGTTTTTCTTAGGTCCATGATGGAGAATCGTTGATTTACAATGTCAATTTGAATCAATCATTGTCTTGTGAAATCCTAATTAATAACTTGACATTCAGCATGTGATTCTAGGCTATTTAGATAAATGATGGTCCTTCTTTGAACACTCACATGGTTTTCAGGCCAAATTGCTCCATTCAATAAACTACTCAAGTGGGGATGATTCATTGAAACATAGCGTACACACTGGTTACCTGAGGTTTGCTGAATCAGGAGATGCCTCTGGAGGCCCAAAAAGTGGAGTCTTCCGTCATTTACTTTGTGTGTCGGTATGAAAGATCTTTATATTATTCAGAACAGCACATGCTCCCCCCATCTGTCACCATTTTATCCCGGTCTCTCCTCTCCCCATATCACCTGATTGGTTGGCGGTGCCGCCAGTAAACCTTGGGTGAATTAGCTTTGTCATTCAGATCAATGGCATGGCTGTGGAATGCCCCTGACCTTCATCCTGCCCCCTTCTGATTAAACAGAGCTTTACAGAAGGCCCAGAGAAGAATTCAACCAATTTAATAGATCAGTATTTATGAGTGCTGTAGGGTCCTCAACCATTTACTCCCTCACTCACTCCCTCTCTCCGTCCTTCTCAGCATTGTCTGAAATTAAAGATGCACTCTCAAACTTTTGTATAATTTCAGCCAGTAGTTTTGAAAGTGATACTCACGAGCCAAAAGTGGTCCCCGTTTTTGTTAGGAATTTGTTGTGATTAAGATCCCGGAGTGCATCTTTAAGTATGTGCTATAAGAGAAGGCTTTTTTCTCTCTTCACTTTGCCTCTTGACAAGCTGGGGAAATTGGAGGAGGTGTCGTAGTTATGTTTAGTGTTTTGGTTAATATGTCCTCTTAGCCGAGTGATTGGCACTGTTATTTGTCGATGTCATTGAAGTACTCTGCAGGAAGTCTGTTTTAAAAGGTGCCTGCGTTACCTCTTTCAGGACGTTATGTACATGTATTTGACTGCCTATGAATTCATCGTTTTGTGAAATGTTTTCATGTATCGTATAAAATATGCATATAGGATATGTAAGCCAAGCCAGCTGGGTTCTGCTTGTGATGTTTATTTTTCAAGGATTCTTTATGAAAATGTGTTATTGACACAACAGTATGAAAGCATCCTATAGACAGAGACTAGTCTATATACCATGGGGGACTTTCTGTTGAGTGTCAATCAGTGTCTTCTCATAGATAACAGGTTTTCCTTCTTAGGGCATCACACATCGACAGCTTGCTTCAAATGTAATTACTCATTCTGTTCTCCTCAAAACAGCCTCTTTGGTAATTGAAATGAGGCACCAGAGAGGAGCAACTTGGAGCCAAGTCAAAACAAAATTTCACAACAAAATGTCTTATTCACGAGACATGGCATGAATGTCTCCCCTACCTACCCCTCTCTTTTTCTCAGTTTGTTTTCTGTAGGGGCCCAGCATAGTATAATGATGGACTTACTAATAACAATTCCAATACAATATAATAGCGGTGACTCTTTCAGACAAAAGTGTTATGAGAAATGGAGCAAATTGGCATGAAAACCATGTGAGTGGCCCATCACTTATCTAAATAGCATAGAATCACATGCTGAATGTCAAGTCATTAACTAAGGCTGTAATACAAATTCAATTCGGAGGCCAGATTTTAAATTAGATAAATATTGAACTGCTCGCGAATTCAAAAAATGTAAAGCTATTTTGAAGTGGTTTTGTATTTTGTCATCATAATTTTTCATAGAGATGGCTTAATGTTTGTCTTGCTGTATTTTTCCAAATGTTTTTTTTCATATGTAAGAGTACCATTCAAGTATTGATAAATTGTTCCATTCCTCCTTTTTGAATCACACACACACTTTTACTGCTGTTGCTGTTTAGATCTAGATTAATATGCTCATATTAACAACGGCATGATTATATTCACTTATCCTAGCTGTCTATGGAGTGACAGTTCGCTCTTCGGTGCCTTTTTTGGAAGAATGTTCTAGGGATAGATGAGTCAAAAGTATAACTTTTTGGACGACGTGGGTCCCCCATGTGAAAACCTGGTGAAAACCAAACAGTGCATTCCACAGTAACAACCTTATACCAATGGTCGAGCATGGTGGTGGTAGTGTGATAGTTGGGGATGCTTTGCTGCCTCAGGGCCTGGATGACTTCCCTTAATAGAAGGAACCATGAATTCTGCTCTGTATCAGAGAATTCTGCAGGAGAATGTCAGGCCATCCATCTGTGAGCTGAAGCACAGCTGGGTCATACAGCAAGACAATGATCCAAAACACACAATCAAGTCTACATGAAAATGTTATAAAAGCAACAAGTTTGAAGTTTTGGAATGGCCTAGTCAAAGACCAGACCTAATCCCAGACCTTGAGATGTTGTGGCAGGACTGGAAACAAGCAGTTCGTGCTTAAAAACCTACAAATGTTGCTGAGTTACAGCAGCTCTGCATGGAAGAGTGGGTCAAAATTATTCTCTCTCAACTTGAGAGACTAATCAACAACTACAGGAAGCGTTTGGTTGTCATTGCAGCTAAAGGTGGTGTTTGGAGTCATTGCAGCTAGGAAGCGTTTGGAGTCATTGCAGCTTAAGGTGGCGTTTGGAGTCATTGTAGCTAGGAAGCGTTTGGAGTCATTGCAGCTAAAGGTGGCGTTTGGAGTCATTGTAGCTAGGAAGCGTTTGGAGTCATTGCAGCTAAAGGTGGCAAAAACAGTTGAGTGTAAGGGAGCAATTACTTTTTTACACATGGGCATTATGAAATAAATCAAATAAGTATCATTTTTGTGGTTTGTTTGTGAACTCAGGCCCCCTTTATCTAATATTAGGGTTTGATTGAAGATCTGATAACATTCAGTATCAAAAATATCCAAAAATAGAGAAAATTAGAAAGGGGGCAAATACTTTTTCATGGCAATATACAGTACCAGTCAAAAGTTTGGACACACCTACTCATTCAAGGGTTTTTCTTTATTTTTACTATTTTCTACATTTTAGAATAATAGTGAAGACATCAAAACTATGAAATAACACATATGGAATCATGTAGTAATAAAAACATATCAAAATATATTTATATTCTTTAAAGTAGCCATCCATTGCCTTGATGCACACTCTTGGCATTCTCTCAACCAGCTTCATAAGGAATGCTTTTCCAACATTCTTGAAGGAGTTCCCACATATGCTGAGCACTTGTTGGCTGTTTTTCATTCACTCTGCAGTCCAACTCATCCCAAACCATCTCAATTGGAGGAGGCCAGGTCATCTGATGCAGCACTCCATCACTCTCCTTGGTCAAATAGCCCTTCCACAGCCTGGAGGTGTGTTTTGGGTTGTTTTCCTGTTGAAAATCAAATGATAGTCCCACAAAGTGCAAACGAGGTGGGATGGCGTATCCCTGCAGAATGCTGTGGTAGCCATGCTGGTTAAGTGTGCCTTGAATTCTAAATAAATCACTGACAGTGTCACCAGCAAAGCATACCCATACCATCACACCTCCTCCTCCATGCTTCACGCTGGGAACCACACATGCAGAGATCATCTTTGTCTCACAAAGACATGGCGATTGGAACCAAAAATCTCAAATTTGGACTTATCAAACCAAAGGACAGATTTCCACCGGTATAATGTCCATTGCTTCTGTTTCTTGGCCCAAGCAAGTCTCTTTTTATTGGTGTCCTTTAGTAATGGTTTCTTTGCAGCAATTTAACCATGAAGGCCTGACTCAGGCAGTCTCCTATGAACAGTTGATGTTGAGATGTGTCTGTTACTTGAAAGCATTTATTTGAACTGCAATTTCTGAGGCTGGTAACTCCAATGACCTTATCCTCTGCAGCAGAGGTAACTCTGGCTCTTTCTGTCCTGTGGCAGTCCTCATGAGAGCCAGTTTCATCATAGCACTTGGTTTTTGCGAAGAAACTTTCAAAGTTCTTGAATTGTTCCGTACAGTCTTGCCATAGTATGGACTTGGTATTTTACCAAATAGGGTTATCTTCTGTATACCACTCCTACCTTGTCACAACACAACTGATTGGCTCAAACACATTAAGAAGGAAAGACATTTCACAAATTAACTTTTAACAAGGCACATCTGTTAATTTAAATGGATTCCAGGTGACAACTTCATGAAGCTGGTTGAGAGAATGCCAAGAGTGTGCAAAGCTGTCATCAAGGCAAAGGGGGGCTACTTTGGAGAATCTAAAATATATTTAGATTTGATTCCATATGTTATTTCATAGTAGAAAATGTGTATAAATGTGTGTATAAATGATAATGGAGCTACATTCACACAGTTTGTTGACTGTGTCGAGCTCACTAATAATCACAGCAATGAAAGTTAGACAGTCAGGGAGCATCAAATTCAAAAACGATGGAGAGAGGACAACTGTTTGCACACCTTCGTCAGAGCACACAGTGATGTTCAATATATGTTGCTCTGCAATATAGAATTCAGTAGATGATGATAATTGACTGATCAGTTGGAGCAGACGTAAGCGTTGAACATTGAAGTGAGAACATTAAACATTTGCACAACACTTTAATAGTCATGGTGGATAATTATAAGGGGTGTGTGTTTGCCCACACACAATAGCCAAGCTGTTGACATTTGCTGGATACATGAATACAAACTCAACAAAATTACATTTCTCAATTCAACTATTCTCAATTGATGTTTGACTACGACTATGAATACTCATATTTGTCATTCACCGGAGCTATATTTCCTTTCGTTTTTCAAGTGCCGTTTCCTGTACTAGCTATTGGCTGTGTCAACCTCTGAAACGCAGACCTCCCAGAGAAATGTGCTGGGCTTGCACCTGTGTCAGTCTCCCAGATGGACCTGCTGAGATTGTGCCGTAGGTTTTCTCCAAATCTCTCAAAGATCCAACCCTCGGGCGTAATACCTGAATATCCATAATTGCTGTGGATATTAGCCGATAATTCTGTGTTTCCATACATTATTGATGAGCCACTTCCACTTAAAACCTTTCAGAATATAGATGTAGACTCTTAATTTGATCAATCTTTTGTTGCTGATCATTTTTCTGCAAAGCAGGAAAAGCAAACTTGTAGTGTATTTGGGTTTTTAAATGCTTCTAAAGTTTGCAATTTCCATTTAGATATTTCAGACTTGATTTGCCCAAATAAAGCATTTATCAACCTCTACAAAAATGTCCATTAATTATAATCCACATAATAATTCACATGTCCTATTGCTGTAGGATTATTTTAATACTGTAGCAAACTGGCTCAAATTAAGATCCTACATCTGTATGTGTGGTGTTCTGTGATTTATTTCTGTTTTGTTCTCCAGATGTTATTTGCCACGGCTGTCTGTTGGTCTTTTTATCAATCACTTCACACCTCTGTATTTATGCACTGTATGTGTCATCATAAGCATCTAGTCTTACCCTTGCCCTCAATGGTGACTTGTAAATTACTTGAAGTTAACTCAATCCTTCATATTTTAGTTTATATCAGAGTAACGTCAAGGTTGTGTGATGTATTGGGTGACCACATGTCCCGGATTGTGCGGGACAATCCCGCATTTTGTAAATTTGTCCCTTAACCAAACAATCAAGTCCCGTATTTTATCAACAAATTAAAACAACAATAATTTATTTAAAAAAAGGTATATTTGTTACGTATTTCACTGATTTCCTATTAATTTGATGAGAATTTACATTCCAACCTGTCTCTTTTGCAGTCACATTGCGCTTATGACAAGATATACCCTGAGTGTACAAAACATTAAGAACACCGGCTCCTTCCATGACATAGACTGACCAGGTGAATCCAGGTGGAAGCTATGATCCCTTATTGATGTCACTTGTTAAATCCACTTCAATCAATGTAGATGAAGGGGAGGCGACATGGCAAATAAATATTTTTAAGCCTTGAGACAATTCAGACATGGATTGTGTATGTGTGCCATTCAACGGGTGACTGGGTAAGACAAAATGTTCAAGTGCCTATGGTAGTAGGTGCCAGGCTCACCGGTTTGTGTCAAGAACTGCAACGCTGCTGGGTTATTCACGCTGAACAGTTTCCTGTGTGTATCAAGAATGGTTCTCCAACCAAAGGACATCCAGCCAACTTGACAACTGTGTGAAGCGTTGGAGTCAATGTGGGCCAGCATCCCTGTGGAACGCTTTTGACACCTTGTAGTATCCATACCCTGACGAATTGAGCCTTTTCTGAGGGCAAAAGGGGGAAAACTCAATATTAGGAAGGTGTTCTTAATGTTTTGTACCCTCAGTGTATATCATCAGGATGTGGTACAGGTGATGTAATCCAATCGTTGATAAGATCTGATATTCTGCAAATCGTAATCCGAGAAGTAGGCCATTGCCATATCATTAACCAATCACATTTGTCAAATCTTTTTGCCTAAATTCCAGCAACACTCGCATAGGACAGTAAACCACTTTCAAAAAGCGTGCTTCTAAGGAAGAGCTATGTATTAGTAAATGGCCGTATTAGACTGAAAGATACATCTTCTGCGAAATTACCTTATAACATGTTTATTATTAGCTAATTCAACATATTTGTTGCAAATTCACTCCGTTAAGTTTTAAAGATCTCCCTTTGTAACTGTTTACATTCCCTGAGAACAACCAGAAATGTTTCCTTGGCCAAATATTCCCTGATTTTCATTTAAAAAAAAAACACATGTGGTCTCTCTTTTCTGCATCACCAAATTTCGCACGAGCTCGGCAAGAGTCCTACGCTACATGCGCTTCAATTAGCTTGCAGAGGGAAGGAGATGTGTAGGGCTACACTCTCCCTAGATTGTCCCCCGAAATCATCCCGTGTCCCTAATTTTGGTATTTGAAATGTGGTCACCCTAGTGATGTTCAACCAGTCTCTATGGATAGGTCTCTGTGTTGTGTGGAATGATAAACAGCATTTATAGAAAGCTGAGATTACTTGTTACAGACACGTATGCTTCACTCATCTTTTGGAAGAAACTCAATCTTTTTCCAAGCCCACCTTTCTACCCCCTCTCTCATCTCCAGTCCTCCTCGTGCCCCTCATTTAGTGGAAGCACCTTTGCTGAGGCTGCCAGTGTTGTGCCAGCATAAATTGGTTGCTTTTTTCCCTTTTGGCACTTTGACTCGCAATGCCCCTGCCTAAAGTGCTACATAAATAAATCTGCATCTCGTATTACGCCAGGGACCTATCCTCGGAGGAGGCGGCGTAATTTCAGACTTGCAACGCAGCGTACATAAATATCACTGGCGCTTTATCACAGCCTAACACTGGGACTGATTTAAATTGATCAATTTGAATTGATCCATTGTTTGGCAGGCAGCAACAGATATGTGAATGGAGACACATAGAAACACGTACACAAACCACCATCTTCCTCTTCAGTTAAATACTCTGACTCTCTCTCTCACATGATTATACAATCCCTTTCATTCGCTGAGTCAATCGTACACACATACATGCTAGCACACACACCCACACACTTTTAAAAGAAAAGCCTAATACTTTTATCTCACTAATGTTGCTATAGTACACTCTTGGCTCTGCATTCTGACAGATGCCTCTCCTATACCTAGCCTGCAGCTTAGGCTCAAAGCTCCAATTTAGCTCAGGTGCTGAACCCACCGAAAAATACCGCTGTGGGAAAGAGATTAACAGGGAGAGTGGGGAGAAGAGTGAGGAAAAAGAGGGTGGGAGTCAAGAGTTGAAAGAAAGAACGGATAAACCAAACAAAGGAATCTAGAGTCAATAACAAGGATCGAGAGACTGGGGGAGAGAGTTAAAGAGGGATAGAGAAATAACTATAGAGGGAGCGAGATAAAGGGGGAGAAAGAAAGACGACTAGAAGTGAGAGGCTGAAACACACCCGCATTCCAAACCCATCCCTCCTTGGGAACGGATCGCACAACCCTGAAGACAGGAACCTTGTCGCTGGAGAGAGAAAGTACAGCTTGGAGTGTGTGTGAGAGAGAGAGGTCTACGCTAATCCTCCCACTCCACACTAAAGACTTTCCTGGAGGGGGAGGCAGAGGAGTGCGTTTTGAAGAGTCCTGTGTCGATTCAGCCATGCTAATAGTCACCCAGATGCAACAGAATACCACCTGCTCCAAATCAGAAAAGGTAAGGGCTCACCCTAACCGTCAATGCTCTTTAAATGTGGAATTGTAAGTTGTTGCATATTGAAATTCATTTGGTTGCTAAATGCTTTGGTGAAGTTCACTGTCCCTGTTCTCTGTCTGAAGACTACATTCAAATGATTTGCACAATGATACCTTTATTTATGACTGCATTATAAGTAGTAGTTGTTCTTGGAAGTTGTTGCTGTATTCCCGCTAGTTGTGTGCATTGCCACTCCCGGCACCCACAAAGGCGATGGCGTTCGCAGGGGTGATGTTGCCCATTGGCATAGCCTGGAAAGGAGTCGGCAGCGCTTCAATAAGTTGAGGTGCAGTCCAAAATAAATCACAAGAACATCCAAGAGAATGGAGCGCAACGCTCACTCACTATTAAAAGCTATTTTATTATACTTTTCTAGTTAAATGATATTCAGCTTTTAATTATGAACGAGAGTCACACCTTGATGCATTTGGCATAGGTAGGCACCAGAGTGTGATGCAGGAGCTTTTGCATTGGGCACAGTCATGGGCAGGTGGTTTGTTGATGGGATAGCGGCCCCCTTAATGCTAGCCTTCCAAACTCTCCTTCTCTCAAGGCTGGGAGTTAAATCAGGGGCTAGAGCTGCCTTGTTAAATCCTCCCCAGTCGAGTTATACACTGGACAAAACATTAAGAACACCTGCTCCTGCTCTTTTCATGACATACACTCTTTTCATGACATACACTGACCAGGTGAAGGCTATGATCCCTTATTGATGTTACATGTTAAATCCACATAAAATCAAACTTTATTTGTCACATGCGCTGAATACAAGTGTAGACCTTACCTTGAAATACTTACTTACAAGCCCTTAACCAACAGTGCATTTCAAGAAGAGTTAAGAAAATATTTACCAAATAAACTAAAGCAACACAATTAAATAATAATACAAAGTAACACAATAAATAACAATAACGAGGCTATATACAGGGGGTACCGGTACCGAGTCAGTGTGCGGGGGTACAGGATAGTTGAGGTAATTTGTACATGTAAGTAGGGGTTAAGTGTCTATGCATAGATAATAAACAGCGAGTAGCAGCAGCATTCAAAACAAATGGGGGGGGGGGGTCAATGTAATAGTCCGGGTGTCCATTTGATTAATTGTTCAGCATTGTTATGGCTTGGGGGTAGAAGCTGTAAAGGAAACTTTTGGTCCTCAAATTCATAGATGGCACTATGGATGCAAAGACTGACAGTTCATGAGATTCAATTGTGGTTTTAATTTTAAACAAAAGTTCCAATGTAGTTGGAGTTCAATACATGGTGTGTTTTCAAAGAATCCAGGCCCAGAGTGGTGCGGTATGTTCCAGACTCCAGAACAGAGCTTAGACATTTTGATATTTTAAGATGGGCCAACACTACAGTGTCAGAAAATAAACAATTCACCTGTCCCAATTTGGCTCCCTACCCCTATCCCTTAAAGGGAAATAGAAACACTAGGCTTTAGAACACCAGTTAACTGTAACAAAATCCTAAAAATAGAGATGTTTCTCTGTTAAATCCACATTAGTATTAGTGGATTGAATACATATCTTTGCTTAGCTATACTTCCTGAAGTGTTTCCATTTCCCTTTAACCTCAAACATTGTGCTGTGGGATTATTTAAGATACTCTTTGAAGAGGTAGGGTTTTAGATGTTTTCTGAAGATGGGCAGGGACTCTGCTGTCCTAGCTTCAGGGGGAAGATGGGCAGGGACTCTGCTGTCCTAGCTTCAGGGGGGAAGATGGGCAGGGACTCTGCTGTCCTAGCTTCAGGGGGGAAGATGGGCAGGGACTCTGCTGTCCTAGCTTCAGGGGGAAGATGGGCAGGGACTCTGCTGTCCTAGCTTCAGGGGGGAAGATGGGCAGGGACTCTGCTGTCCTAGCTTCAGGGGGAAGATGGGCAGGGACTCTGCTGTCCTAGCTTCAGGGGGAACGATGGGCAGGGACTCTGATGTTCTAGCTTCAGGGGGGAAGATGGGCAGGGACTCTGCTGTTCTAGCTTCAGGGGGGAAGATGGGCAGGGACTCTGCTGTTCTAGCTTCAGGGGGGAAGATGGGCTGGGACTCTGCTGTCCTAGCTTCAGGGGGTAAGATGGGCAGGGACTCTGCTGTCCTAGCTTCAGGGGGGAAGATGGACAGGGACTCTGCTGTCCTAGCTTCAGGGGGGAAGATGGGCAGGGACTCTGCTGTCCTAGCTTCAGGGGGAAGCTGGTTCTACCGTTGGGGTGCCAGGACAGAGAAGAGCTTGGAGTTGGGCTGAGCGGGAGGTGGCAGAATGGACTGCTTGGGTTTGGGTGTAGGGTTTTAGCATAGCCTGAAAGTAGGCAGGGGCTCATCACTAATGTGATCTACCAGGATCTACTGTCATCCCTTGTCAAATCAAATCAAATGTTATTTGTCACATGCGCCAAATACAACATACGGTAAAATACTTACAAGCCCTTAACCAACAACGCAGTTCAAGCAATAGAGTTAATAAAATATTTACTAAATAAGCAAAAGTAAAAAAATAAATCGAATCAATCAAAAAGTAACACTAAATGTACATAACAATAACGAGGCTCTATACTGGGGGTACCGGTACCTAGTCAATGTGCGGGGGCACAGGTTAGTTAGTCCTTAAACCTGGGGTCACCTCTACGAAGATCAGATGACGTAGAGCTCAACGGCAGCCATAATGTAATACGGAGAGACTTGTAGGTTATTGATGTGTAAGCTTTAATATAAGGCTTCACATTCCCACCTCATACCTCCCCGAGCAAGTAACATCACTCCTTTTCGTCAAGACGTATCATTTCCCAGCTAATGCATCTAATTCCACTCTGTCTCTCTCACACTACAGTACTCCCATGAAATATAGTGCCCCAGCTCGGACCGAGCTGATCTTTGTACAATGATCATGCTGCAACTCTGAGGTGGTGAGATAAGTCCCAGGTTTAGAGACACTGGTTGGTGGTTTATTTGGGAGTGGAACGTGGTGATTTATTCTAGGAGGGTGAACTGTGTTTGTAATGTAGTCATTTGGAAGTGAGATGGTTTCTGCTAGTATAGACAGGTGCAGGACTAGCTGTGGCTATTGAGCGCCAGTGTCGGAGGGCAGCATTTCCCAAATGTTAGTGCAATCCGGGATCCTTGGGACGTCCTTACCCTAACTTAACCATGACCCTCACCTAACCCCAACCTTAACCCTTATCTTAACCATTTTAAATGTCAAGGATCCCAGATAGCAAGGACCTTTCTCAAACCTCTCCCCAGGGACCCCAAGCCATGATCTATTTCAGAACTAACTGGTTCAACTTGTCAACTAATCATCATCAAGCCCTTGACTAGTTGAATCAGCTGTAAGTGCTAGTCAGGTGAGATAGTTCAGGGCAACAACAAAATTGTGAAACATCTGAAGGTCCCAGAAGCGAGGTTTGAGAAACACTGCTATAGGGATCCTTCTGTTTAGTTTAGATCTGTATTCCATCCAGAAATGGTCTGTACAGAGAGAAATGCAAGATTGTGAAAATAATTACTGGGGAGTGGAAATCACAAAAACAAATTGTCATTTCATAATTTTCTCTCATTACAAAATGTAAAATGTAAGACATATCAACGGATAGAATAAGAATAAGGGGTTTTTCTTAGAGGACATTTGTCTCCTGGGCAGATTCCTCCTGGCCTTTATAGTCATAATTCTCCACAAACAAATCGATAATGACTTTAGGCCTGTTGCTTTTGTTGTCACTCACACAACCTTTTCCTTCTCCTGGCCTGAATACCAAATGAAAAAGCAAGCCATAAAAATGAATAATGTGGAATTAAATGCATAGATTTTTCCAAAGTAAAGCATTAGCTAAAGTTTTTTAGGTCAATTGAATCGGCCCTGAGTCAAGAATTTGACGGGACTTGCTACCGCAACAAATTAAAAAGCTGTCAAATAATGGAGGAAGTTTTGGGTAGTAATTGAAGCTTTGCACAAGCAAGGATCGTTACGCTGCAGTTAGACATGCTTCTAGCAAGCAGAGGTGTATATCTGTGCGTGTGAAGAATTTAATTTCATAGATTTATTAGAGGGTTCCTTGTAAGGTACTGGGGAAAATATGTAAATGCTGTAAATATTTATCTACAAATATTGTGTTCCATTCTTTGATAATGGAAGCAAAGGGGGACTCTGAACTTCTGAAATAATTTATATTATCTTGTTTCTTCCACTATATCCTCTACTTTTATACTGTCTCCCTCTCCTCCTTCTCCCCAATCTCTACCTCTCCACCTCTCCTCCTTGTCCCACTCTACCTTGCCTCCCACTCTACCTCTCCTCACTCTCTACCTCTCCACCTTTCCCCACTCTACCTTGCCTCCCACTCTACCTCTCCTCACTCTCTAACTCTCCACCTTTCCCCACTCTACCTTGCCTCCCACTCTACCTTGCCTCCCACTCTACCTCGCCCCACTCTCTACCTCTCCACCTCTCCCCACTCTACCTTGCCTCCCACTCTACCTCGCCCCACTCTCTACCTCTCCACCTCTCCCCACTCTACCTTGCCTCCCACTCTACCTCGCCCCACTCTCTACCTCTCCACCTTGCCTCCCACTCTACCTCTCCCCACTCTCTACCTCTCCCCACTCTACCTTGCCTCCCACTCTACCTCGCCCCACTCTCTACCTCTCCACCTCTCCCCACTCTACCTTGCCTCCCACTCTACCTCGCCCCACTCTCTACATCTCCACCTTGCCTCCCACTCTACCTCTCCCCACTCTCTACCTCTCCCCACTCTGCCTTGCCTCCCACTCTACCTCGCCCCACTCTCTACTTTTCCACCTCTCCCCACTCTACCGCGCCTCCCACTCTGTCTCTCCCCGCTCTCTACTTCTCTACCTCTCCCCGCTCTCCACCTCTCTACTCCTCCCATTCTCTACATCTCCACCTCACCAACTCATATTTTCAGGACATCTGGAGGTACTAATAAAATGAGGTTTGGGGAACTAAAAACAAAAAACAGCCAAGTAATAAACCAGGGAGGTGCAGCCAGGCAGGCAGCTTCCTGGTCTGACTGCTAGTCTACATGTCCTGCAGGCTCCCGGTGACATTGCTACACAAGGATATACCATGGCATTTGAAATTCTTAATTTAATATAATAACTATAATAACATATCTTTTTAATGTAGTTTTTATGATGTGCGCCCCATAAAGACATAGTGTGTAGCCTACATAGGTTTCATGCGTGTAGCTTGTTGTTGGCACCAGTCAGAGGCTCCATGTGTAGCAACGAGAAGTGGGAGGTCTATTAATGTAAAATGGAATTAAAATGATGGAATTAAGTTAGCTAAATGAGAAGGAGTAGGCTACAATGAGCAACCGACAGGTAGACTGTTGTTTAATCTGAATGGAGTTGTTGTAGACAAGGACGGGAGCTCAGCAAAATAGCCTCAAATAGCCTAGTTAGCTACCTAGCTAACATCTGGCTAATAAAGATAGCTTCTTTACATTGATTTGATGCAGTAAAGGCAGGCACTGCCAGATGGGATGATATATAACCTATGGCATTTACATGTTTGTTTTAGTTAGTGACTACTTTTCTCTCTCCCACCTGTGTCACACCCACCACCAGGGTTCCTGGGTATAGCCCAATTATTATTATTTTTGCTGTAAGAGAGAAGTTACCACATGAGGGAGAAGTAAGCAACTAGCTAGTGCTGTTAGTCCATTGTTCAATGTCTCACATCACTTGTCATCAGTGATGCAGTGGTAAAAATATAGGTGGGTAAACTGGGAATCAAACCCAGTACCCTGCCGTTGCAAGCACCATGCTCTCCCAACTGAGCTACAGAGGACCATAACAAAAAGAACTGAGTCCGGCTTTCAATTTACTCTCAAAAGTTATAATAGTAGAATGCACAAGGTGACATTTCAAAATTGGGTAGTGCTATATCGGTTTTCCTCGTCATGGAAGTCATTTCATTTCTTAGAGAGCTATTTATAACTTGTCTAGCTCAACTAGCCCATGTCAGCTAATGTTTTTTAGCTTGTTTTTTTAGCTCATAGATTTTGTAGAAATGTTTGAGTCACTCTTATATCACATGAATACACATTAGACATGGCAAAATGTTTCAAATTGAAAGTAGATGAGCTTTAAGACTCTGCACCCCACGACAAAATGTGGATAATTTAAGGAAATGAGGGGTGTGAACAGTTTGCACCAGGAACAGTGCTTGTGCCCAAAGAAATAGATGTGGCACTCACTCACATGGGGCCACGGGATGCTCCCCAATGCTGGAAGGGGAGGCTGAGTGAAAAAGTTTTGGAACCCCTTACACTACACCATTGCTTGTCATGACGTGTTCGTGTGCAGCTCTCCACTCACTCACTCACTCACTCACTCACTCACTCACTCACTCACTCACTCACTCACTCACTCAGCTGCCTGCAGTGCTCTCTCAACACCCCTCAGGCCCTCCCTTCTCACCACTCACCCAGCAGCCTGCCTCACTGCCTGCAGGTATCAGTGAAATGAATTATTAATATATAAAAAATTAAGTAAGAGAGAAATGCCATTGCGGCCGTAGTGCAATTTAGAAGTAGCCCGAAAACTGCAACCCGCGACCAATACATTTCTACCCGTAACACAATTTGCTGGGAAAACCGCGACACAGCACAGGCCCCTGCCCATCCCCCGCCCTGGCGCAGCGTGCACCTTATCTCCCGAGTTGTGCAGGCTGCGCAGCAGTTTCAACAAAGGAAACATAATAATAACGCTTTTCGACTATCCGGGTATCCGAAAAATGTCATGATATTATTCAAATAGTGAAATTATTTCAAATGCCCATCCCTAATGGCTAGCAAACAAACCTATCCCCAGCCATGGACAACCAAGGTCCCGAAAGGACATTGGCCCCATAGAAATATAATACATTTCTATGATTTACCCATCCTCAAACTAGTTTCCAAAATGAGGGGTGTATTCATGAGTTAGATTCTGTTGTTAAACGTTTTGTCTGTTGCAAAACATTTTGCCAACAGAAACCATTACCCAAAACGAAAATGAAAGTTACTATTGGAAAAATGTATGTAGGTCCCTCCCCGTTTCGTTGTTTGTTCTGTTTACTTCCGTTTGGTTCCTAGAGTAAATGGTAAACTAATTCTGTTGCAAAACGTTTTGGAAGACACAAAACGTTTCGCAATTGAATCCGACTAATGAATACATCCCAGGGTTGGGCGCCCCTCACATATATTCCCTATGGCAATCTGAACAAAGCACCTTTGAAAAATGTAAACCATATGTGTACACTTATTTAATTGGCTATATTTTGGAAACATTTTAGTTAGTTTATAGTATAGTGGGAGATAACGGAGAAGAATAGTGGGAGATAACGTAACTGTATTTTTCTCCCATCCTTGTGCTTGCACATAGCCTACATCTCGCTCTCCAATGTTTTCCCACACACACAATCCCTCCCTCCTCACCCCCTACCCTCTCTGTCCCTCTAAATTTCCCAGGGACTTTATCTTGCCCATTTCGAATAGGATTGTGACTCAATTTGCCATGCTTCATGTCAGTGTGCTACAGAATTCCACAGTTGATTCCGACACATCATAAAACTGCACAGTGGGCAAAATGGTTTATTGAAACTTTTCCCCCCATTTGTCATTTATAAAATTTTGTTTATTTCATGATGGATGTACTGGTTTTTTTTCCCATTCGAGTGCTGGTATTGGGCATAATGGAGGTGTCAATCACCATATGTGTTGTATTTTGATTGGTGTAGGTCAGTGGGTGTTGTGGTGAAACCAATGACGGGACCTATTAATTTCACCTTTTGGCTTAAGACCGACACGGTCAAGCTCTGGCACCTTCAATCTATATCTGTCAATCAAACCAGCCGCTACTGGTGGCCAAACACACTCTCTGAAAACACACACACACACACACACACACACACACACACACACACACACACACACACACACACACACACACACACACATCATGCTTTATACTTAAGGATTGCCACCTCATGAGGAGATAAGCACAGCCATCTTTGTGTCAGATACATTTTCTAGACCATGTCACGTTCATGAAAAATCGCAGGCGCTTCCAGGGGGGTTACATGTAACAGCCAGTATTATGGGGGCTAAGTTTCTACCCTTTAACTCGGGGTGTACAGCAGTCCCAAATATCCTGGGTAATGGCTGTATTGATCCTCAACATCTAAAGCCAAGGAATAAAGGTTGAGGTGTGTGACAGAATTCTGAGTGAGATATGGGGCGCAGAGAGAAATGGGACAAGAGAGGATAAATTCATGGGCTTTTTCTCTCTCGATCCCTCGCTCCATCGCTCTCCCCTGCTGAGACAGTCTGCTCCATTCCCTTTCTAAGAGTTTTTTTCCTTCCCCTGATATTCTGATACTTTCCCTCCTCAAAAGTCTCAACTTCCTTTAAACTTCGTATGAGGGAATTTCACTTTTATGACTTCTACCTAGTTGCCAATCATTTACATGGTGCTGCTGTCATTGCTACCATAAAGACATTGTTACTCACTGTACATACTGCTACTGTAAAGACACTAATACTCACTGTACCCACTGTAGCAATCAAATGAGTCTGTCACTGGTGATGGAGGAAAGGAGCATTCTGGAACACATTGTTGGTCAGTGTTCTAATTCTGTCCTATCAATCTTTGACTCATTAAACCCAATAGAAGAGTTTTACAGAGGACAGAAGAGAGCATCCATTGGGAGAAATGGTGTTTAAGAGACTTATTTTCTGCATCAGGCAGTAGAAGAGTAGATTAGGAGTTTTAGTAATTGTTTGGATACACAGTTTATTGTGTTAGGCTGATAACATTTGGCATTTACCATGTTTTGATGCAGAGTTAATGGAATCAGTAGACCGATCCCAGTTTCTGATTACCAATTTAGGACAGAGAACTTGCGTTATGAGAACTTGCAGAGAACTTGCGTTCATTTTGGATTGAAAGAAATTCCTCTGTCTCACAGTAAGGACCCTTTTCAATTGTTGTTGCAGGGTCAGTGTATACTGAATGCATTGTTTTGCTATTGTTGATAGTCATATATGATATGTTGTTCAATGTCACCCATCTCTCATTTAGCCTAACTGTTGGGCTTCTTCGTTGGCCTGTCATTTAAGGTAACAGGGTGATTGACCACCCTGAGTACTGTGTGTGTGTGTGACCGACTGCCAGTCACTGTCAGAGAGCTGCCACTGCACCACACCTCCTCCCTAGGAGCCAGGCTCTTATCCCCCATGTCCCCAGTTTGGGAGACATGGATCCACAATCTGCTTCTGTCTGGAAAAGCTGAGTTCCTTTGGGAGACGGTAGATTAGATATGTGTAGCTCCCATAATGCAGAGCGGAATTAGATAACATCCATCATATAGAATGGAGATGGACAATACCTTATCGGGCCTAAATCTGCAAGGATTGTCTCTGAGAGGAATCTCAGAAAGCATTTCTGATTCGAGAGTCTCATAGGAATAAGGGATGTATTGGAGAGATTTTGTTTTATTGAACTAGTAAATTTTCCCCCAATGTATGTATTTCTGTATCAGATTGGAATGTAGTGCACTGACTGATAGGTGATACATTGAGTAACACATTAGGAAAGGACATGGGTTGGTATAGGAAATATCCTCCCATGAATGTATCCTCTCTTGTCCCATTTCTCTCTGCGCCCCATATCTCACTCAGAATGCTGTCACACACCTCAGCCATTATTCCTTGGCTTCAGATGTCGAGGATCAATACTGCCATTACCCAGGATAGTTGGGACTGCTGTACACCCCGAGTTAAAGGGGATGTGGGAAATATATTACAACCGGGGGGAAAAAGTAAGAATAAATGTAAATGTGCATAAACACATAAATACACCATTATCCATCCACTAGGTGCCAGTGTTGATTTGTTTTGGGGAAACGGCTTGATGTGTCGAGTCCACTCGGCTGCAACGAAGTGTTGAATGTGTCGTGTTTGCCCAGGCAATGGGCCAGTGTGCATAGAATAGGTTAAGCTGTTGTCTGAGGCTAATATGCTTCATGATGTGACAGTTCGGGTTCCACTGACAGCGGCAGCATCCCTGTCATATGCATGTTTCTGATCCTGTACCACAGACAGCGACATCACTACTTTACCTTGTGGTACCTTTACTAACTGCTGTTATTTGTACTGCTCTATATCTACACATGAACATGGAAAATGCTATCAATGGATAGTTGTAGACATTTGCACTCAACAGTAATCTAAAGAATAAAGGGTTGGGCCTACAGTTGCTTTTACTCAGTGTAGATGATAACTAGGCACATGAGTCTTATTTCAGAGGAATCCCTACAGTTCTAGGACTGTAAGTACCATGCCCCTGTTCTGCACCTGGACTTGGCTCATGTTCTCTGTCTGCTATTGAGATGTGAGATGGCACTCTAGAGCATACCAGATAGGCCAATTCCTTCTCCCCCGATAACCACCCTGCCTGGGATGCAGCGATGCCCTCTTTTTAAGCTCTGTGGTTGAATCCATTCCCCACAGCGCCAGGTTTAGTGAAAGGAGCTAGATCCACCTTTAGCTACTGCACCGCAGGGGACTGCTGCTCAAATGAAATCACATTTACTGTGTATTCTATCCACATCGCCTAGCCTAGCACTTTATAGGCTTGGTGGGGGAGATGGGGAAGGAAAGGAAATGAGGTGAGGAGGTGAGATATAGTGAGAGTGAGAGAGAATTCCAAGGTTGTTGGTTGAAGGCTTGTAAGTAAGCGCATGTGACAGCTAGCTAGCAAGCAAACGTAGCTACACACAATAATACCAAAGACAATATCAGCATGTGAAGTAACTAGTTAGCTGTAAAATCGGCTAAACAAACTAGCAGTCTACAATCTCACCATGTTCAACCTGCAGATCGATGTGCCTCAGAGTGGATCTGACATTCGCAACGGCAGATATACTTTTGAGGAGATGAGAAACGTTGCCTATGCTACATCAATGGGCCGCACAGTGCATTCTGGGCAATTCTGAGACAAGTAGCACTCTCCTTCATGGAGTGAATGGTAGTCTACTGGGCGCTAGGTCAAAAACCCAACATTAGCACAAATTTCGTCAGCAAAAGTTACAACATTACAAATCTTTTCCGAGATGTAAGATAATTAACTTGATATTTGTAGTATCGTATAGCTTTGAAATCGTGACATGATGTACTTTTGAGGAAAATAGGCAAGTTTCTCAACATTTATACTGACTTTGAGAAGGGATTGCTGTTACGATTAGCTTAGCAACCGCGTGACGCAACATGACAATGTGAACGCGATTGGTCGACAGTCTGCTGGGTGGGGGGTTATACCTTCCTTTATTCTTTGAATTCCTATCTCCTTTCTATAATATCTCTGGCAACAGCACCATGCAATGCACCCTGGACTAAAGAAGCAGACAAATAGGGGAAATGTGTAAAACCCTCAGTTAAATTAAATTCCCAATTTCTCGAGGTTGGAATATCACAAAAATATGATCAATGGCTCATTTGAGAGAAGACATTCTCCTGAGTTATGACATTGGCCAGTATTGAAATCTGACATGTATGATAGACGTTTTCACCATCTAAACGTTGTACTCCTAAACCTCTTACAACTACCCATCCTGGATCTGGTATATTTATCATCAGCAACCGCTTAATAGCATAGCACAACAGTCAAAAAATATTACTAGAAAATATTAACATATTTTAAAATATTAAAATATCACATATAAGTGAAATATAGCGAAACACAGCTTAGCCTTTTGTTAATCACCCTGTCGTCTCAGATTTTGAAATTATGCTTTACAGCGAAAGCAATACAAGCGTTTGTAAGTTTATCGATAGCCTAGCATAGCATTATGTACACTTAGCATCAGGAAGCTTGGTCACGAAAATCAGAAAAGCAATCAAATTAACCGTTTACCTTTGATGATTATCGGATATTTTCACTCACGAGACTCCCAGTTAGACAGCAAATGTTCCTTTTGTTCCATAAAGATAATTTTTAATTCCAAATACCTCTGTTAGTTTGGTGCGTTATGCCCAGGAATCCACCGGAAATAGCGGTCACGACAACGCAGACAAAAATTCCAAATTATATCCATAATGTCGACAGAAACATGGCAAAAGTTTTTTATAATCAATCCTCAAGGTGTTTTTCAAATATCTATTCGATAATACACTGCTCCAAAAAATAAAGGGAACACTTAAACAACACAATGTAACTCCAAGTCAATCACACTTCTGTGAAATCAAACTGTCCACTTAGGAAGCAACACTGATTGACAATAAATTTCACATCCTGTTGTGCAAATGGAATAGAGAACAGGTGGAAATTATAGGCAATTAGCAAGACACCCCCAATAAAGGAGTGGTTAGGCAGGTGGGGACCACAGACCACTTCTCAGTTCCTATGCTTCCTGGCTGATGTTTTGGTCACTTTTGAATGCTGGCGATGCTTTCACTCTAGTGGTAGCATGAGACGGAGTCTACAACCCACACAAGTGGCTCAGGTAGTGCAGCTCATGCAGGATGGCACCACAATGCGAGCTGTGGCAAGAAGGTTTGCTGTGTCTGTCAGCGTAGTGTCCAGAGCATGGAGGCGCTACCGGGAGACAGGCCAGTACATCAGGAGACGTGGAGGAGGCTGTAGGAGGGCAGCAACCCAGCAGCAGGACCGCTACCTCCGCCTTTGTGCAAGGAGGAGCAGGAGGAGCACTGCCAGCACCCTGCAAAATGACCTCCAGCAGGCCACAAATGTGCATGTGTCTGCTCAAATGGTCAGAAACAGACTCCATGAGGGTGGTATGAGGGCCCGACATCCACGGGTGGGGGTTGTGCTTACAGCCCAACACTGTGCAGGACGTTTGGCATTTGCCAGAGACCACCAAGATTGGCAAATTCGCCACTAGCGGCCTGTGCTCTTCGCAGATGAAAGCAGGTTCACACTGAGCACATGTGACAGAGTCTGGAGACGCCGTAGAGAACGTTCTGCTGCCTCCAACATCCTCCAGCATGACCGGTTTGGCGGTGGGTCAGTCATGGTGTGGGGGGCATTTCTTTGGGGGGCCGCACAGCCCTCCATGTGCTCGCCAGAGGTAGCCTGACTACCATTAGGTACCGAGATGAGATCCTCAGACCCCTTGTGAGACCATATGCTGGTGCGGTTGGCCCTGGGTTCCTCCTAATGCAAGACAATCCTAGACCTCATGTGGCTGGAGTGTGTCAGCAGTTCCTGCAAGAGGAAGGCATTGATACTATGGACTGGCCCGCCCGTTCCCCAGACCTGAATCCAATTGAGCACATCTTGGACATCATGTCTCGCTCCATCCACCAACGCCACGTTGCACCACAGACTGTCCAGGAGTTGGCGGATGCTTTAGTCCAGGTCTGGGAGGAGATCCCTCAAGAGACCATCCGCCACCTCATTAGGAGCATGCCCAGGTGTTATAGGGAGGTCATACAGGCACGTGGAGGCCACACACACTACTGAGCCTCATTTTTACTTGTTTTAAGGACATTACATCAAAGTTGGATCAGCCTGTAGTGTGGTTTTCCTCTTTAATTTTGAGTGTGACTCCAAATCCAGACCTCCATGGGTTGATACATTTGATTTCCATTGATAACTTTTGTGTGATTTTGTTGTCAAATGACTTAAATGTTGTCAGCACATTCAACTATGTAAAGAAAAAAGTCTTTAAGAATATTTAATTCATTCATATCTAAGATGTGTTATTTTAGTGTTCCCTTTATTTTTTTGAGCAGTGTATATCAACCGGGACAGTTGGCTTTTCACTAGGACCGCGAGGAACCCCACCCCACCTGACCACTTTCGTAATGTGGTCGTTCATGCTCATTCTCCAAAATAAAGGCCTGAAACTATGTCTAAAGGCTTTAGACACCTTAAGGAAGCCATAGAAAAAGGAATCTGGTTGATATCCCTTTCAATGGTCAATAGGGATGCATAGGAACACAGAGGTTTCAAAATACGAGTCACTTCCTGATTGGATTTTCTCAGGCTTTCGCCTGCAATATCAGTTCTGTTATACTCACAAACAATATTTTTACAGTTTTGGAAACTTTAGAGTGTTGTCTATCCTAGGCTGTCAATTATATGCATATTCTAGCATCTGGTCCTGAAAAATAGGCCATTTACTTTGGGAACGTTATTTTTCCAAACATAAAAATAGCGACCCCTAGCTTCAAGAGGATATTATTAACTTACAGTGTAGTGAGAGAGACTTTATCACAGTGCTACGTCATACCATACGGATTTCTGCCTGCTTGTTCGGCAGTATCTCAGATACACATTAAATCATGAAATGACCCAGTGAATCGATAGAACATCACTCAGAGATGCACAAAGACAATATAACATTCAAAATGGGTGAACCTTTCCTTTAAGTACTTTACACCACTGATGTTTGGACTAATGATTACACCCTAGATCAGCATAGATACAGGCAAGAGTGTGTAAGGCAGTATTTAATGTGTCACTGTCTGTCAGTTTGATAACTCCAATTCCTCTCTCGACTAGGTTGTAGCAACTATTAGAAACTATTAGATGTATGTTAATGACTTGCGATTTTTTTTTTCAATTTTGGGGTGAATCTCAACACTCGTTGCCTCTGCACCACAGTCCCTGCAGGTAATGTTTTTGCAGGATGTATTGTTTACAGAGGCTTTTGCATATGCAAATCCCACAGCACTCAGCAGATGTCCTTATTCTAGGAACTCCTCTACCTGGAGTGTTCTGTATGCCATAGAGACAGCCAGGATTAGTTTTAGATTATTATGCTCTCTCCCAGGTACCTGCTAGAAAACACCATGCAGATGGGAGAGAGAGATTTTAATTTGTGTATTCAATTACTCCTTGAGGCAATACAAGTCAAAATCATCTTAGAAACTCTGCTCAGAAAATAGTTTTTTCGATATCACATTAGACACGCAAAAGCATACCTAACACTTTTTCCAGTTCATAACAGAATAGCAGTTTAAGCTTCCCAGCTACAAAATGATGCTCCATGCTATGGTGCAGCTGCTTGCCGTGTAGATTTCTTAGGGTGGTATCTCAATAGTTGATAGTACCCCAGTCCCACTCCCAATAGTTAAGAAAGGTTGACTTTTACTATTAAAGTGAAGTTATTGTAACTCAGCCAAACATTTATTTGATTTCTTTGGCCTTTGTCTGATGTGGTGTAAAATAAATTTCATTGTGGCACAACAGATATTTTTTTCATTTGATTTAACCTTTATTTATTTATAATATCAAGTGTTTGACCAACATTCTGTGTCTTTTTACTCTCCCTATGACTGGGTTTTAATCGTTTTAAAAGAATTAGTTTACCCAGTAATATAACTTTAACTGAATTGAGTGACAATACAACGGTTTTATAAATGTTGGTGACTTTCATACCCTTTATTTTCTCACCTGCCGCTTCGCCACATGGGGGCAGTCTTATACTATGGCATCTGCAGCGCCGTTGGAGACTGTGGGGAAAATATCATAAACTCGGAATACAGATTTCATGCACCCATGCAATCAATCTGCAAAGCACTGATAATTCCTTTTTTTGCTGACACAGCTTCGGTGTGTGTTTCTTTTTTATATGCTGTCGCTTGGATAAATGGGACAGAACGCGAGGGTTCCGTTTATTTGAGAGGTAATGAGTGATGTGGTATTTAAGTATTTCAACATTTCTCTATCAGCGCCGGTCACTTATGCAAAGAGAGGTAAAGGGGGGGTGGAGGGGAGGAGCATTGCAGCTTATCTCTTTCAGCTTTGGATAACCATCGCTTTGTATGCTGTAAATGATTCATTTATTTTTGCAAACCTTCATCCATTTTGGTTCAAGTTTGGAGGGCGCAGAAACCCGATTGCTGCGGCATCGAATAGGATGGAAAGGATCCATATTTCCCAAACGGTTTGAAGGATGAAACTACGTGCTGTGAATTCAGAGTAAGACCTCAACTAATTGTGGCTCGTTCTTCATGGACCTTCCTGTCTAATTTATTATCCTAAAAACCTGAAATGGGACAATATATTATCGAAAATATAATTTGACAATAATAGTGTTTGCTTGTTCAGGGCACCGATTCCGAGCGTAAAAAGGACTCCTGTGCCTAAATCCAAGTTTTATACAGCGCGTTAATAAGACTACATCCCTACTTTACATTTTCCCTCTTGACATGCTGTAGGGTTGTCTCCATAAACAATTATGGCTTCGATGTATCAGAGGTTCACGGGCAAGGTCAACACCAACAGATCTTTCCCCAACCCACCTGAGTCGAGCCATCTACTCGGTGGGCAAATCGTTGAAGACGAGAACGTGGTGAAGACTCCGCGACCCGGTCAAGATTTACGGCCCCGTTTCCAATACCAACAACAGAGGTGCGCATGCGAGGACGAGGAGGAGGATGTAAGAATACACATTTCGCCCCTCTTCATTCCTCCCTCTCTACCAGGTTCCCTTGTGCCCATCTAGTTAATCTGGTTGAAACCTCATCTTCTTGTGCCCATCCTGGTTGAAACCTCATCTCTAGCCAGGTTCCCTTGTGCCCATCTAGTTAATCTGGTTGAAACCTCATCTCTCCCTCTCTAGCCAGGTTCCCTTGTGCCCATCTAGTTAATCTGGTTGAAACCTCATCTCTCCCTCTCTAGCCAGGTTCATCTAGTTAATCTCCATCTCTCTATCCAGGTTCCCTTGTGCCCATCTAGTTAATCTGGTTGAAACCTCATCTCTCCCTCTCTAGCCAGGTTCCCTTGTGCCCATCTAGTTAATCTGGTTGAAACCTCATCTCTCCCTCTCTAGCCAGGTTCCCTTGTGCCCATCTAGTTAATCTGGTTGAAACCTCATCTCTCCCTCTCTAGCCAGGTTCCCTTGTGCCCATCTAGTTAATCTGGTTGAAATCTCATCTCTCCCTCTCTATCCAGGTTCCCTTGTGCCCATCTAGTTAATCTGGTTGAAACCAGCTGATAATAAATGAGCCTTTTATCCCTGCGTACATAACCCTCTGCCATCATGAAATGTTAATTCACACCGTACCCTATTAGAAAAACTTAGTGGTTTTACGCGACTTTCTTATTTGTGTATTTTGAATAGGCTACATGTATACATTACTGCGTTCATACGTTATAATTTTAAAGGAAACTTGAAAGTGTGGAAAAGTTATGATTAATTATCGGAGGACGGAGTCTCCTTAGCGGTTTATCGGTGTGGTCACAACCCAGTTCAAAGTTACTGTCTAAGTTGAAATATTGTTACTGTCTGTTCTACCGGTAATCAGTAATTGATCAATTAACACGTGCACTAATCACTGACTTTTCACTGTCATAATGATGAACCATTGAGGATCCAAATCCAGTCAATATTCTTCAGCTGTTTGTGGGCGATTATCTCCCTCCAAAATACAAAGTGGACAGATGGCGCGCCAGATGTTAACCCGGGGTTTGTGTTATTAGATTCTTCTAGGGGATTTTATTTGTGGACACGGCAGGACAGTTTCAGAATTATTTAGTGGACCCTGTTAAGTTTTGCGCCGTGTCTTGTTGTGATTATGTAATGTTGAGATGTGATGGAAACTTCGTAATGATAGGAAATAAATACCTAGAAACGGTATGGAAGATACATAAATGAGTAGGCCTATGCTTATTACATTTGAATGTCTTCTTGATGTAGAACACCAGGGTGTAAACATTAGTCTAAAACTAGAGTTTCTATCGGACAAATTCAGGTAGGTCCCTCCCAGTTTATTTCCTTTTGCTTCCATTTACGGAATATTTTGCAACTGAATAGGCGTAATGAATACACCCTAGGCTTTGTGATATGAATCAAATGTTATGTGTCACATGCTTCATAAACAACCGGTGTTGACTAACGGTGAAATGCTTATTTACGGGTCCTATTCCAACAAGGCAGAGATACAATAATAATAATAGAAATAGTAACATGAGGAATAAATACACAGTGAATAACAATAACGGGTCAAAATAACATGACTATATAAAAGGAGGACCAGTACCGGGTTGACAACCATTCGATGTCTGTCAACAGGGGTTGATTGAGCTCATGGGAATTATTTTAAATACAACTTTTCACAATTGATCAACTTGTCAAAGTAAACTAAATAAAAGCCATGTGCATCCTATAAATCATCTTATCTGCAAGAACCGCTCTGTTTCACTGCCCGTGTTGCTCGATAACCCCATCTGGCTGCATTGTGTGCTCCAGACTCCAGTCCAGTGTTGCTGTCCATTGTGCTGAAATATTTATTCAGAGGCGTGCGCAATACTCTCAGCTGCTGTTCGGGGTGCTGGATACTTTATTCTGAGGCGCGCGGCCTATGCTGGGGTGCTGAAATGTTGGTCATGGAGCATAGAACTAATGTTTAATTATAGCCCAATGCATCTACAACTCTAAACAGGCAACTTAACGATAAGCTATATAATCAGGTTGATAAGATATACACTGCACTACTTTATTTATTTAGTACTTCATTCATACTTCATTCACAAACTGCAATCCCAACAAGATATGTCAACATTTTGCTGTTGATGTTGTTGATGTCCCTTAATATCATTTTGCTACAGTTCCAATTTTAAGAAGTTAACTTGGTCCATGCTGTTTTGCATACAGTACAAGTCAAACTGTTTGGACACACCTACTCATTCAAGGGTTTTTATTTATTCTGACTATTTTCCACATTGTAGAAAAATAGTGAAGACATCAAAACTATGAAATAACACATGTGGAATCATGTAGTAACCAAAAAAAGTGTTAAACAAATCACAATATATTTTAGATTCCTCAAAGTAGCCACCCTTTGCCTTGATGACAGCTTTGCACATTCTTGGCATTCTCTCAACCAGCTTCATGAGGAATGCTTTTCCAACAGTCTTGAAGGAGTTCCCCATATGCTGAGCACTTGTTGGCTGCTTTCCTTCACCCTGCGGTCCAACACATCCCAAACAATCTCAATTGGGTTGAGGTTTGTGGAGGGCACTCCATCACTGTCTTTCTTGGTCAAATAACTCCTACACAGCCAGGAGGTATGTTTTGGGTCATTGTCTTGTTGAAAAACAAATGATAGTCCCTAGGGTTGCACATTTTGGGGAATATTCAGAGGTGAAAACTTTCCGTGGGAATTAACAGGAATAACGGAAGTATATGCAAATTAATATTACTACCATTTAAATGTAGATGTTATTTGCATTGGATATATTTACCATATATGATTTTCCTTATCATGAGAAGACATAATTGCAAATTATTAAATACTTCAAATAGAAATAAGAAAAAAAACGATTTAGTTCCGAATTGAACTTTAATTAAATGAGTGTACTTTTCACGTGGGATGATTTCACAACAAAACAATAAACTGACAAAATGAACGAAGCCGAAACAGTCCCGTACCGTGAACAAAGGAACACTGGAAACAGGAACAATAACCCACACCCCACAATACAAAACAGGCTACCTAAATATGGTTCCCAATCAGAGACAACGACAAACACCTGCCTCTGATTGAGAACCATATCAGGCCAAAACACATAGAAACAGACAAACTAGACATACAACATAGAATGCCTACTCATATCACACCCTGACCAACCAAAACATAGAAACAAACAATGCAAACCATGGTCAGAGTGTGACACATACACTAAGTTGACTGTGCCTTTAAACAGCTTGGAAAATTCCAGAAAATAATGTCATGGCCTTAGAAGCTTCTGATAGGCTAATTTACATCATTTGAGTCAATTGGAGGTGTACTTGTGGATGTTTTTCAAGGCCTACCTTCAAACTCAGTGCCTCTTGCTTGACATCATGGGAAAATCAAAAGAAATCAGCCAAGACCTCCACAAGTAGACCTCCACAAGTCTGGTTCATCCTTGGGAACAATTTCCAAATGCCTGAAGGCACCACGTTCATCTGTACAAACAATAGTACGCAAGTATAAACACCATGGGACCACGCATCTATCATACCACTCAGGAAGAAGACACGTTCTGTCTCCTATAGATGAATGTACTTTGGTAAGAAAAGTTCAAATCAATCCCAGAACAACAGCAAAGGACCTTGTGAAGATGCTGGAGGAAACAGGTAGAAAACTATCTATATCCACAGTAAAACGAGTCCTATATCGACATAACCTGAAAGGCCGCTCAGCAAGGAAGAAGCCACAGCTCCAAAACCGCCATAAAAAAGCCAGACTACGGTTTGCCACTGCACATGGGAACAAAGATCGTACTTTTTGGAGAAATGTCCTCTGGTCTGATGAAACAAAAATATAACTGTTTGGCCATAATGACCATTGTTATGTTTGGAGGAAAAAGGGTAGGCCTGCTAGCCGAAGAACACCATCCCAACCGTGAAGCACTTGGGTGGCTGCATCATGTTGTGGGGGTGCTTTGCTGCAGAAAGGGACTTGTACACGTTACAATATAGATGGCATTATGAGGCAGGAAAAGTATGTGGCTATATTGAAGCAACATCTCAAGACATCAGTCAGGAAGTTAAAGCTTGGTCGCAAATGGGTCTTCCAAATGGACAATGACCCCAAGGCTACTTCCAAAGATGTGGCAAAATGGCTTGAAGAACAACAAAGTCAAGGTATTGGAGTGGCCATCACAAAGCCCTGACCTCAATCCGGCGGCAGGGTAGCCTAGCGGTTAGAGCATTGGAAGGGTTGCAAGTTCAAATCCCCCAGCTGACAAGGTACAAATCTCTCGTTCTGCCCCTGAACAGGCAGTTAACCCACTGTTCCTAGGCCATCATTGAAAATAATAATTTGTTCTTAACTGACTTGCCTAGTTGAATAAAGGTTAAAAAAATTCCATAGAAAATTTGTGGGCAAAAAGTGTGTGTGAGCAAGGAGGCCTACAAACCCAACTCAGTTACACCAGGTCTGTCAGGAGGAATGGGCCGAAATTCACCCAACTTATTGTGGGAAGCTTGTGGAAGGCTACCAGAAATGTTTGACCCAAGTTAAAACATTTGAAGGCAATGCTACCAAACACTAATTGAGTGTATGTAAACTTCTGACCCACTGGGAATGTGATTAAATAAATAAATAAATATTCTGACATTTCACATTCTTAAAATAAAGTGGTGATCCTAACTGACATAAGACAGGGAATTTTTACTGGAATTAAATGTCAGGATTTGTATTTGGCTAAGGTGTATGTAAACGTCCGACTTCAACTGTACATCAGTAAAATGATAGTCTAGAAACTTAAGCTTTGTTTGTCTTCCTCTCAGGCTTACGTGTATTCTATCTTTTCAATGTCCACCTCTTGAACCTCAGACTCTGAGGCCTCATCTTCACTGTCACTTTCCAACCTTGTTGAGGATGACTCGTTGTCAGGCTCAAAAAGCCTCAAATTTGCCCGGATGGCCACCAATTTTTCAACCCTTGTATTATGTAGGATGTTGCGTACTTTGTTGTGTGTGTTCCCAAACATGGACCAGTTGCGCTCTGAGGCGGCTGATGTTGGTGGGATTTGGAGGATGATGGAGGAAACAGGGGAAAGAGCCTCAGATCCACAAAGTCCCTTCCACCAGGTGGCTGATGAGATATGTTGGCACGACTGTCATATTGCATCTCCATCCCAAAGCCCTTGCTTGGAAGTGTACTTCGCCAGACTGCCAAGAACCTTGCCCTCATCCAGGCCAAGGTGGCGAGACAGTAGTGATGACACCATAGACCTTGTTGATCTCTGCACCAGACAGGATGCTCTTGCCAGCATACTTGGGGTCCAACATGTACACTTCAGCGTTTATGGGTTTCAGGCAGAAGTCTTCACGCTTTTTGATGTGTTTCAGAACTGCAGTTTCCTCTGCTTGGAGCAACAGTGAAGTGGGCAGGGCAGTACGGATTTATTCTCTCACATTTGCAAGCAGTCAGAACATCAGACAGGATGGTATTGTCTCCCTCAATCCGTGCTACTGCTATAGGTTTCAGGAGTTTCAGGCTGCTTCAGACCACTCTCTCCCAAAATACATCAACCAGTAGGATCCTCTTGATGGGGCTGTCCATATCAGCAGACTGTGATATGGCCATTTCTTGGAGAGACTCCTTCCACTCCAGGAGTGTTGTCAAACATGATGACAACACCACCCCAACAGGTGTTGCTGGGCAGCTTCAATGTGGTGCTCTTATTCTTCTCACTTTGCTTGGTGAGGTAGATTGCTGCTATAACCTGATGACCCTTCACATACCTAACCATTTCCTTGGCTCTCTTGTAGAGTGTATCCATTGTTTTCAGTGTCATGATGTCCTTGAGGAGCAGATTCAACTCATTGGCAGCACAGCCAATGGGTGTGATGTGAAGGTAGGACTCCTCCACTTTAGACCAAGCAGCCTTCATGTTTGCAGCATTGTCTGACACCAGTGCAAATACCTTCTGTGGTCCAAGGTCATTGATGACTGACTTCAGCTCATCTGCAATGTCTGTTGTCCCTTGTGTCTGTGCTCTTGTCGAATACTGGTTGAGGGGTGGAGATGATGTAGTTAATTATTCCTTACCCACGAACATTCGACCACGCCATCAGAGATGATGATTGCAGTCTACTTTCTCTATGATTTGTTTGACCTTCACTTGAACTCTGTTGAACTCTGCATCCAGCAGATGAGTAGATAAAGCATCTCTGGTTGGAGGGGTATATGCTGGGAGAAGAACATTCAGAAATCTCTTCCAATACACATTGCCTGTGAGCATCAGAGGTGAACCAGTTGCATACTCATACGCAATACATTCTTCAGCATTTCTCTGACTACGTTCCTCCATTGAGTCAAAAAACTTCTGATTCCAGAAGGACCATGAGCTGTTGCTATTGATAGGGTGTCTGATTCATAATTTTCACATCTAATAGAAGTAGAGGGACTTTTGTCAGAGGTTGCTTGTTGTGAGCGCTGAGGAAACTTTATGCACTTGGCCTGATGATTCTGCATCTTTGTTGCATTCTTCACATATGATTTGGCACAGTATTTGCAAATGTACACAGCGTTTCCTTCTACATTAGCTGCAGTGAAATGTCTCCACACATCAGATAGTGCCCTGGCATTTTCCTGTAAAGATAAGAAAAAAATGAGGGAAAAAACTTACAAAATTCCATTTACAGATAAATAGTTCAGCAGTTAGATTAAACAACTCCTTTGTAAGATGAATTGTTTTTTAAATGAAACATGTATGGAAACAGGTGAATTTACACTCCTCATTTAGCAGGCTCAAGCAAGCTAAAACCCTCATGGTAGCAAAAACTAACTAGCAGAAATGGTTAACAAGTTAGAAATGATTTAAACACAATTTGCTGGAGGCTACTATTTACTAGTTATCAAAACTTCATGTATGTCATTGAAATATATTCACCCCACCCAGCATTGTAATCAAAACTTACCAGAATAGTCCTAGGCTCAATAGCATCTCATTAGTGTGCAAGATCTTGAGATGGAAGAGTGCACTGCACATGTGCAGGAAGATTGCACTGCACATACAGAGGGTTGCAATTCCATTGAATTGGGGACAGTTTAACCAAAATATGCCACAAGACCTAGAATTGCCTTATGTGTATCCCACAAAAAAGTTTCACTGTTATAAGCTAACGTTTTTTATGAATTTAAGCAAACTTCCCAGGCTTAACTTCCCATAGAACATTTCTGGAAAGATTCCAGAAATGTACCGGAAAGTTTCCAACCCTTTGCAACCATAATAGTAATAAATAAACCAGATGGGATGTTGTATTGCTGCAGAATGCTGTGGTAACCATGCTGGTTAAGTGTGCCTTGAATTCTAAATAAATTACAGACATTATTATCAACCAAGCACCCCCACACATCACACCTACTCCTCCATGCTTCACGCTGGGAACCATACATGCGGAGATCACCCGTTCACCTACTCTGAGGCTCACGAAGACATAGAGGTTGGAATCAAATGTCTCAAATTTGGACTCATCAGACCAAAGGACAGCTTTCCACAGGTCTAATGTCCATTGCTCGTGTTTCTTGGCCCAGGTGCATCTCTTCTTCTTATTGGTGTCCTTTAGTGTTGGTTTCTTTGCAGCAATTTGACCCTGAATGCCTGATTTCATGCAGTCTCCTCTGAACACTTGATGTTGAGATGTCTGTTACTTGAACTCTGTGAAGCATTTATTTGGGCTTCAACTCCAATGAACTTATCCTCTGCAGCAGAAGTAACTCGGGGTCTTCCTTTCCTGTGGTGGTCCTTATGAGAGCCAGTTTCATCATAGCGCTTGATGATTTTTGCGACTGCACTTGAAGAAACTTTCAAAGTTCGGATTGATTGACCTTCGTGTCATGATGAACTGTCGTTGTTCTTTACTTATTTGAGTTGTTCTTGCTTTAATATGGACTTGGTCTTTTACCAAATAGGACTATCTTCTGTATACCACCCCTACCTTGTCACAACGCAAATGATTGGCTCAAACGCATTAACAAGGAAATAAATTCCACAAATTAACTTTTAACAAGGCACAACTGTTAATTGAAATGCATTGCAGGTGACAACCTCATGAAGCTGGTTGAGAGAATGCCAAGGGTATGCAAAGCTGTCATCAAGGCAAAGGGTGGCTATTTTGAAGAATCTAAAATATACAGTATATTTTGATTTGTTTAACACTTATTTTGTTACTACATAATTCCATGTGTTATTTCATAGTTGTGATGTCTTCACCATTATTTTACAGTGTAGAAAATATATATATATTTTTAAACTGTAATGAATAGGTGTGTCCAAACCTTTGACTGGTACTGTATATACAAGAGCTTTTTCACACCACATCCTCCAATGGATCATGCTGTTAGCGGTAGTGTGTTCTGCTGAATTATTCATGTAATTAAACCATTGGCCTCCCTTGACAAAACCGCTAACTCAGACCACATTAAACGACACTATCATCTCACCAGGGCCGAGCCTGTGTTCACATTCTTTACCACCATGGCGTGTGGTTTTGTTGAGATAATCACTATTTACAGCTAGTCATTAAACATTTCCATGTCAGGTTTGTGAATGGCTGGCCATACAATCTGACTATACTAATGAGTGGAGTGCTGTGTAAAACATGACTTGAGGTTGAGTGGTGAGTACCTTGTTCAGCAAAACACGGGTTAAGGTTTGCATGCATATTTCATGAGATTGATTCATTGACCAATGGCGGTCTCTTTGTTTGTTGACACAGGTAATTCTACTGTGATCTGAAGTCAATACACACAGTGATGAATGGTATGCTATGGATAGAGGTGGTAGACTAGTGTGTGTGTGTGTGTGTGGGGGGGGGCGTTGTTTCTCTAATAATGCACTTTCTATGGATATTCATAGATCAGAACCCTTTTGAAAAGTTAAATTTCTGAAAGTGAAATGTGCTCCAGAAGCTAATCTATGGTCAGAGTTGCACTTTTACCTTCTAATGATGACTTAGGACTCTAGTCAGAACAGCTGATCCTAGATCTGTGCTCGTGTATGACCTTTAGTTGTATGACATCATCTCTCTCACCCTGGCAGGAGTCCAGTTATGTAAGTTTAATGCCCCTACAGCATCCATGACATTCAGATCAAGCTTATCTAATGATTAGGACTAATCCATGCGTGATGAGAAGCATATCGACTGGCCTTCCTATTGAGCCACATTGTGCATTGCCCTGACACTATTCATCTTCTCCTGGGTCCCGTTCAGTACGGCACGCTGCAGCTAAACATTTTGCAACAGAACAAAAATCTGTATTTTTCTGTGCCTCTCTCATTCACTCTGTATTCTTCTCATCCTACTTTGTCTTCTCATCTCTTGCTGGCCACAGAACCTGAACTAATGCCAAGACATAGCAATTCATCATGTGAGGATGGTCATAATGTGAGGATGGTCAACTGGCCTTAATGAAACTATTGATTTATGGTATTGGCTGCATCACTGCCAGAAGTCCATACTGAGGAATTAGTCTCTGGGGGAAAAAGGCAATGCATTTAAAACGATTAATTATGTCATTATTGGGCTCTAGCTTATCCTCTGTGGTGAGGAAAATCCTATTGTCGATACATAATACTGCTTTCAAACTTTAATCCTCTCTGATGCTGATCATTCTCTGTGTGGTGAAGGCTCATTAAAATCAAATCTCATTCTGGCCTTATCCCTTAGGATCTCCGGTGGGTTTTCCTACTGTGTGTGCATTCTTCAGTATGGGCATCAACTGGTAACACAGTCAAAAGGTCTGGGGGAAAAAATCTCCTGACCCTACTCATCAGATGAGGTCCTTGCAAAATTTGTTTCTGAAAGTCTACATACGTTCGAGTCTTTTCCTACACTTTCTACAATGACTAAATACACACACACAAACAATTAAAGGGAGATATTTCCCTCAGTGTATGAAATATCTGCACTCAAGCCCTTTGCATGCCCTCTGAAAACCTCAAAAAATGATGATCTCAGTAGTCAGAGTGTGAATGAGTGCCCTTGATCAACTTTTGACTTGACTGAGTTCAAATGGAATTGATCCCAAGTTCCAAGCTTGATGTCTTTTCAGGAGCCCACCATATGGAAGACTAATTGTCAATCTACTCATATGAAGAACTAGAGTTGTATAGTTGCAGTGATGTCTCTTCGACATAAGACCGATGACTTCACTGGAATGATAGTCATCTGGCTGTAGACAGAAAGTTGAGCAGGCTCCAGGCAGTCAGGATCGTTGCAGCACCTGTCACATCATCATGGGCTTTGTGTGTGTGTGTTTGTGTGAAACGCTCCAGGATCTCCCTGTACGCAGGATGGAGGATATAAAGTGCAACACAGCTGGCAGTGGCACTGAGGAATGGTGGGCACTGGGTATGTTCAACCAGAAAGCTTCACATTTGAGTCCTTCACACCCTGTATTTTAGAATTGGACCTCTGCAGAGTACTGCAGCAATGTAAATGTCAAGTCATAGTATAATGAGCAGGCTATGTTGCAAAAAGCTTGCCTGGCCCAAATGAACAAATGGAATAATGCCAAAAGTGAAAAGTTGTATTTGTATTTATTATGGATCCCCATTCAGCAGCTACTCTTCCTGGGGTCCGGCAAAATTTAAGCAGTTATACAATTTAAAAAACATTACAACACATTTATAACAGATTTCACAACACACAAAGTGTGTGCCCTCTGGCCCCTACTCCACTACCACATATCTACAACACAAAATCCATGTGTACGTGTGTGTATAATTGGAAAATGAAAGGTGGATCGGCGATGGCTAGAAGAACGGGGACGTCGACCTCCGAACGCCGCCCGAACAAGGAGAGGGACAGTACCCCGGCTGGTATCCCAGTACGCACTGGAAGGGGCAGAGGTTAGTAGAGGAGTGGCGGAGCGAGTTCTGAGCCATCTCGGCCCAGGGCACGAACGCCGCCCACTCCCTGGCCGGTCCTGGCAATAAGACTGCAGAAACCTGCCCACATCCTGGTTTCACTCTCTCCACCTGCCCATTACTCTCGGGGTTATCGAGACCCCCAGACGTTCCATGAACACCCTCCAGACCCTTGAAGTGAACTGGGGACCTCGATCAGACACTATATCCTCAGGCACCCCGATGTGCCAGAAGACGTGCGTACACAAGGCCTCTGCAGTCTGTAGGGCCGTAGGGAGACCGGGCAGAGGGAGGAGGCGGCAGGACTTAGAGAAATGGTCCACAACGACCAGGATCGTGGTGTTACCCTGTGAGGCGGGGAGATCTGTAAAAAAAATCAATCGACAGGTGCGATCAAGGCCGTTGTGGAACGGGTAAGGGGTGTAGCTTCCCTCTGGACGGATGCATAGGAGCCTTACACTGGGCGCACACCGAGCAGGAGGAAACATAAACCCTCATGTCCTTAGCCAAGGTGGACCACCAGTACTTCCCACTCAAACAGCGCACTGTCCGACCGATCCCTGGATGACCAGAGGAGGGGTACGTGTGAGCCCAATAGATCATCCGGTCACGGACAACAGACGGAACGTACAGACACCCAGCGGAACACTGGAGGAGAGCGGGCTCTGCACGTAACGCCTGCTCAATGTCCACGTCCAGCTCCCGTACGAGACAGGAGGCCGGTAGTATGGAGGTAGGATCCATGGGCCACTCCTCTGTGTCATACAGCCGGGACAGTGCATCTGCCTTCACATTCTGGGAACCTGGTCTGTAAGAAAGGGTGAAAACAAATTGGGAGAAAAACATGGCCCACCTTGCCTAACGAGGATTCAGTCTGCTCGCTGCCCGGATGTACTCTGTCAGTCCAGATGAGAAAAGGGTGTTTAGCCCCCTCAAGCCAATGTCTCCACGTCTTCAACGCTTTGACGACAGCCAACAGCTCCCTGTCCCCCACATCATAGTTTTGCTCCGCCGAGCTGAGCTTCTTCGAAAAGAAAGCACAGGGGCGGAGCTTCGTTGGTGTGCCCGAGCGCTGAGAGAGCACGGCTCCTATCCCAGCCTCGAACGCGTCCACCTCCACCGTGAACCCCAAAGAGGGATCTGGATGGGCCAGCACGGACGCCGAGGTAAACAGAGCCCTTAGGTGACCAAAAGCCCTACCCGCCTCAGCTGACCACTGCAACCAAACCGGACCCCCCTTTAGCAGTGAGGTAATGGGAGCCGCTACCTGACCAAAACCCTGGATAAACCTCCTTTAGTAATTGGCAAACCCTAGAAACCGCTGCACCTCCTTTACCGTGGTGGGAGTCGGCCAATTACGCACGACTGAAATGCAGGTCACTCCATCTCCACCCCTGAGGTGGAAATGCGGTATCCTAGGAAGGAGACGGACTGCTGGAAGAGCAGGCATTTCTCAGCCTTGACATACAGGTCATGCTCCAACAGTTGACCAAGCACCTTGCACACCAAGGACACATGCTCGGCGCATGCAGCGGAGTATATCAGAATATCATCGATATACACCACTACACCCTGCCCATGCAGGTCCCTGAAAATCTAGTCCACAAAGGCTTAGAAGACTGATGGAGCATTCATCAACCTGTACGGCACTGAACGCTGTCTTCCACTCGTCTCCCTCCCGGATACGCACCAGCTTGTAAGCGCTCCTGAGATCTAGTTCAATGAAGAAGTGCGCCCCGTGAATTGACTCAATCGCTGTGTCTGTGAGAGGTTTTTATTTATTTTAAAATTTTATTTCACCTTTATTGAACCAGGTAGGCTAGTTGAGAACAAGTTCTCATTTGCAACTGCTACCTGGCCAAGAGAGGACACCCTCTCACGGCCCGAGGGAGCCGGTTGAACGGTCGCCAGGTATAAATCCAGTTGCAGCAGGAAACCCTGGCAGCATGCAGCGTCCCATCGTACTACCTGGGAAGTGCGAGACGAATCCCACTGGAACCGGGTGCGGTGCGGAGGGGGTGAGTAGTGGAGACCCCTGTTGTGCTGGTGCACACCAGGTGTGCGGGAAAACAAGACCAAACAAATGGAAAATGAATGGTGGTTCGGCGATGGCTAGAAGACCGGTGACGTTGACCCCCAAATGCTGCCCAAACAAGGAGAGGGACCGACCTCGGCGGAAGTCGTGACAATCGTGCGCATGTTATCATGTGTGTGTATGTGTCTGTGCCTATGATTGAGTTGTTTCACAGTCCCCGCTGTTCCATAAATTGTATTCTTATGTATTCTTAAATCTGATTCTACTGCTTGCGTCAGTTACCTGATGCGGAGTAGAGTTCTTTCATTCCAAGATCAGTGGATCCCAACAGTTTTTTAAGATAACAAATTATTCAGTGCATGAATTTACTTGTGATCAAAGTTTTGATATGTCAAAATGTTAACAAATTTAAATTAAGTTATTTATTTGCTCATTTGGATCCCATTAGTGTTTGTAGAAGCAGCAGCTACTCTTCCTGGGGTACACAAAAAAACACCAAACACTGATACAAGGAACGTCACACATTTAAACTGGACCTATATGCAAACAATGCAACTAAAGAATAATTAAAACAATACAACTTTAAACTAATGTGTGTGTGTGTGTTAGTCTGTGTGTGTGTCCCCACAGTCCCTGCAATTTCATGAGTAGTTTTTAAATCTGTTTCTTAAAGGTAATTTTGCTATTTTCTTGAGCAATTGGAGATGGAATGTGATCATGGCTCTGTATAATAATGTGCGTTGCCGGGAATTCGTTTTGGACTTGGGGACTGTTTTTTTTAACCTTTATTTTACTAGGCAAGTCAGTTAAGAACAAATTCTTATTTTCAATGACGGCCAAGGAACAGTGGGTTAACTGCCTGTTCAGAGGCAGAACGACAGATTTGTACCTTGTCAGCTCGGGGATTCGAACTTAAAACCTTTCGGTGAATAGTCCAACGCTCTAACCACTAGGCTACCCTGCTGCCCCTGTCAAGAGACTGGTGGCATGTATGGGGTATGTATAGGGTATGTATGGGGTATGTATAGGCTATGTATGGGTGTCTGAGCTGAATGTTATTTGATTATGCAGACAATCTGGAATTTCCATCAGTAATATTTCTCATAAAAACTAGAAGAATCAAATCAAATCAAATGTATTTATATAGCCCTTCGTACATCAGCAGATATCTCAAAGTGTTGTACAGAAACCCAGCCTACAACCCCAAACAGCAAGCAATGCAGGTGTAGAAGCACAGTGGCTAGGAAAAACTCTCTAGAAAGGCCAAAACCTAGGAAGAAACCTATAGAGGAACCAGGCTATGTGGGGTGGCCAGTCCTCTTCTGGCTGTGCCGGGTGGAGATTATAACAGAACATGGCCAAGATGTTCAAATGTTCATAAATGACCAGCATGGTCAAATAATAATAATCACAGGCAGAACAGTTGAAACTGGAGCAGCAGCACGGCCAGGTAGACTGGGGACAGCAAGGAGTCATCATGCCCGGTAGTCCTGAGGCATGGTCCTAGGGCTCAGGTCCTCCGAGAGAGAGAAAGAAAGAGAGAATTAGAGAGAGCATACTTAAATTCACACAGGACACCGGATAGAACAGGAGAAGTACTCCAGATATAACAAACTGACCCTAGCCCCTCGACACATAAAACTACTGCAGCATAAATACTGGAGGCTGAGACAGGAGGGGTCAGGAGACACTGTGGCCCCATCCGGTGACACCCCCGGACAGGGCCAAACAGGAAGGATATAACTCCAACCACTTTGCCAAAGCACAGCCCCCACACCACTAGAGGGATATCTTCAACCACCAACTTACCATCCTGAGACAAGGGCGAGTATAGCCCACAAAGATCTCCGCCACGGCACAACCCAAAGGGGGGGGGGGCGCCAACCCAGACAGGAAGATCAGGAAGCTCACATCAGTGACTCAACCCACTCAAATGACGCACCCCTCCTAGGGACGGTATGAAAGAGCCCTAGTAAGCCAGTGACTCAGCCCCTGTAATAGGGTTAGAGGCAGAGAATCCCAGTGGAAAGAGGGGAACCGGCCAGGCAGAGACAGCAAGGGCGGTTCGTTGCTCCAGAGCCTTTCCGTTCATCTTCACACTCCTGGGCCAGACTACACTCAATCAAATGACCCACTAAAGAGATGAGTCTTCAGTAAAGACTTAAAGGTTGAGTCCGAGTTTGCGTCTCTCACATGGGTAGGCAGACCATTCCATAAAAATGGAGCTCTATAGGAGAAAGCCCTGCCTCCAGCTGTTTGCTTAGAAATTCTAGGGACAATTAGGAGGCCTTCGTCTTGTGACCGTAGCGTACGTGTAGGTATGTGTGTAGGTATATACGGCAGAACCAGAAGAACAGTTAATCTCTCAACTCTCAACCAGGAAAGACTGGCATGCATGTTGTTGACGTTAGTTATGTATGTGCAGTTAAGGGCAAGCCGTGCTGGTCTATTTTGAGCCAGCTGCAACTTTGCTACGTCTGTCTTTGTTGCACTTGACCATATTACCAGTAATCAAGATGGGACAAGACCAGAGCCTGAAGAACTAGTACAGCTGATTATTGTGTCAAAAACGCAGAACATCTTTTTAAAAGACATACCCCTCCCCATCTTCACAACAACTTTGTCAATATGACTTGTCCATGATAATTGACCATCCAATGTTATACCTAGGAGTTTAGCTTCCACAACTTGCTCAATGATGTACAATTATGTTGGGGTTTAGGTCTAAGAGAATGTTTTGAAACCAAATACAATGCTTTCAGTTTTCGATGTATTTAAGACCCGTTTATTATTAATCATCCATTCTGATACTGACTGTAACTCTTTATTTAGAATTTCAGTGAGCTCACTGGCTTTGGGTGCTGCCATGTAGAGTGTAAGACCAGTCACAAATCATTCGTAAAAAATAGATACGAATAACGGCCCAAGGTAACTGCCATGAGGGACACCGCACTGTACATATCTGATGTTAGAGAAGCTTCCATTGAACACTCTCTGGGTTGTATTGGATAATTATCCTAACTTGATGGCAGGTGTTGTACAGTAAAGCCAGAGCAAGTGAGTTTTTTTCAATAGCAATTTATGATCAATAATATCAAAGGCTGCACTGAAATCTAACAATACAGCTCCAACTATCATCTTATTGTCCATGTATTTTAACCAATCATCAGTCATCTGAGACAGTGCAGCACAAGTTGAGTGCCCTTCTCTATATGCATGCTGAAAGTCAGCAGTTAGCTTGTTCTCTGAAAAAATAGCATTGAATTTGGTCAAACACCATCTTCTCCATCAGTTTATTAAGAACAGGCAGCAAACTGATTGGACGGCTGTTCGAGCCAGCAAAGGATGCTTTATTGTACTGAACAAAAATATGAACACAACATGCAACAATTTCAAAGATTTTACTAAGTTTTTCAAATTCAGAGTGTTTAATAGTCACGTACAGGGTACAGTGAAAATCTGTTGTGACCACCATTTGCCTCGTGCAGCATTCCCTGTATAACTTTAATCAGGCTGTTGATCATGGACTGTGGAATGTTGTTCCACTCCTCCTTCAATGGCTGTGTGAAGTTGCTGGATATTGGCGGGACCTGGAACACGCTATTGTACACGTTGATCCAGATCATCCCAAACTTTCATAATGGATGACATGTATGGTGAGTATGCAGGCCGTGGAAGAACTGGGACATTTTCAGCTTCCAGGCATTGTGTACAGATCCTTGTGACGTGCGGCTGTGTATTATCATTCTGAAACATGAGGTGATGGCGGCAGGTAAATGGCAAGGCAATAGGCCTCAGGATCTCTTCACGGTATCTCTGCGCATTCCAATTGCCATCGATAAAATACAATTGTGTTTGTTGTCCATAGGTTATACCTGCCCATACCATAACCCCACTGCCACCATGTGACACTCTGTTCACAACGTTGACATCAGCAAAGCCCTCCCCCACACGACACAGTACACCTGGTCTGCGGTTGTGAGTCCGGTTAGAGGTACTGCCAAATTCTCCAAAACGACATTTGACATTGGTCTTATGGACATTCCTGCAGTCAGCATGCCAATTTCACGCTCCCTCAAAACTTGAGACATCAGTGGCTGTCACGCCCTGACCTTAGAGAGCCGTTTTATTTCTCTATTTGGTGAGGTCAGGGTGTGATGTGGGGTGGGCATTCTAGGTTTTGTATTTCTTTGGTTTTGGACGAGTGTGGTTCCCAATCAGAGGCAGCTGTCTATTGTTGTCTCTGATTGGGAATCATACTTAGGTAGCCTGTTTTCCCACCTATGTTGTGGGATCTTGTTTTTTGTTAGCTCTGGGAAGCCGGCAGAACGTGACGTTCGTTATTCCTTTTGTTGTTTTTGTTTGGTGTTCTGTGCATTATGATGAAGACCTACTTCTTCAGACGAACATTAGAGTGGCATTGTGTTGTGTGACTGCACATTTTAGTGGCCTTTTATTAACCCCAGCACAAGGTGCACTTGTGTAATGATCATGCTGTTTAATCAGCTTCTTGATCTGCCACAGCTGTCAGGTGTATGGATTATCTTGGCAAGGGAGAAATGTTCACTAACATAGATGTAAAAAATGTGTGCACAACATTTGAGAGAAAAAAGCTTTTTGTACATATGGAACATTTCTGTGATCTTTTATTTCAGCTCTTGAAACATGGGACCAACACTTTACATGTTGCGGTTATATTTTTGTTCTGTACATATTCATTATAATGCCATTATTGCTTTTGTGCTGTTTTTTACAATTTATCAAGCACAGTTGGCGCTACTGTTTTCCTCATTTGACCACACGTTTTGTTGACCGTGCGTCTCTTTTGGCCTCCTAAGCAGAATCATTTTTATGATTTACTTGAATCGAATTGCTGTGTTCACAATGTATTTGCTGATATGGAAGGTATTCTGCCTTGCCAATTTAATACAAATGTGCAGTTACCACCCAAGAAAAGTAACACTAGAACATTCCCTGTATAACTTTAATCAGTTATTTGGACTTAAACAACTGGTTGTTGAGCCAACCCGGGTGTGTATTGATAGTAAATCAACTTTGGATTTGATTATTATATCAGACCAAGAGAACGTCTGTCAGTCAGGAATCTTAAATATTGGTTTTAGTGATCATATGGTAACCTACTGTGCCCATAAGAAATCCAAAATGCAACTAGAGCCAGGTAATAACTACATAAAGGTACGGTCTATGAAAAAATACTCAAAGGAACGTTTTGTAGAAGTAGTTGGAAATTTGGATTGGTCTCATGTACTAAACTGTGTTGATTTTGATCAAGCTTGGTATCTTTTAAAGATATGTTTCTGTCTGCACTCAACTCTCTGGCTCCGATTGAAACAAATGTGAATCAAACAGCTGTCAGGAAAATATATCACTTTCAAGGTCATAAGGAAAAGGGATCGCTACCTGGCCAAATTCAAAAGGACAAATCTACAACAAGATTCTGATGGTTATATTAACTGTAGAATCCTCATAAACTGTGCAACATTTTTAAGGATATTGGCTCAAAAACTCCCCATAAGGTAAAATTGTATAGTATTGGCCTGGATATTGATTTTATTTTGTATTTTATTTCACCTTTATTTAACCAGGTAGGCTAGTTGAGAACACGTTCTCATTTGCAACTGCGACCTGGCCAAGATAAAGCATAGCAGTGTGAACAGACAACACAGAGTTACACATGGAGTAAACAATTAACAAGTCAATAACACAGTAGAAAAAAAGAGAGTCTGTATACATTGTGTGCAAAAGGCATGAGGAGGTAGGCAAATAATTACAATTTTGCAGATTTACACTGGAGTGATAAATGATCAGATGGTCATGTACAGGTAGAGATATTGGTGTGCAAAAGAGGAGAAAAGTAAATAAATAAAAACAGTATGGGGATGAGGTAGGTAAAATTGGGTGGGCTATTTACCGATACACTATGTACAGCTGCAGCGATCGGTTAGCTGCTCAGATAGCAGATGTTTGAAGTTGGTGAGGGAGATAAAAGTCTCCAACTTCAGCGATTTTTGCAATTCGTTCCAGTTTTAGGCAGCAGAGAACTGAAACGAAAGGCGGCCAAATGAGATGTTGGCTTTAGGGATGATAAGTGAGATACACCTGCTGGAGCGCGTGCTACGGGTGGGTGTTGCCATCGTGACCAGTGAACTGAGATAAGGCGGAGCTTTACCTAGCATGGACTTGTAGATGACCTGGAACCAGTGGGTCTGGCGATGAATATGTAGCGAGGGCCAGCCGACTAGAGCATACAGGTCGCAGTGGTGGGTGGTATAAGGTGCTTTAGTGACAAAACGGATGGCACTGTTATAAACTGCATCCAGTTTGCTGAGTAGAGTGTTGGAAGCTATTTTGTAGATGACGTCGCCGAAGTCGAGGATCGGTAGGATAGTCAGTTTTACTAGGGTAAGTTTGGCGGCGTGAGTGATGGAGGCTTTGTTGCGGAATAGAAAGCCGACTCTAGATTTGATTTTGGATTGGAGATGTTTGATATGAGTCTGGAAGGAGAGTTTACAGTATAGCCAGACACCTAGGTACTTATAGATGTCCACATATTCAAGGTCGGAACCATCCAGGGTGGTGATACTAGTCAGGCGTGCGGGTGCAGGCAGCGAACGGTTGAAAAGCATGCATTTGGTTTTACTAGCGTTTAAGAGCAGTTGGAGGCCACGGAAGGAGTGTTGTATGGCATTGAAGCTAGTTTGGAGGTTAGATTGCACAGTGTCCAAGGACGGGCCGGAAGTATATAGAATGGTGTCGTCTGCGTAGAGGTGGATCAGGGAATCGCCCGCAGCAAGAGCAACATCATTGATATATAACAGAGAAAAGAGTTGGCCCGAGAATTGAACCCTGTGGCACCCCCATAGAGACTGCCAGAAGACCGGACAGCATGCCCTCCGATTTGACACACTGAACTCTGTCTGCAAAGTAGTTGGTGAACCAGGCAAGGCAGTCATCAGAAAAACCGAGGCTACTTAGTCTGCCGATAAGAATATGGTGATTGACAGAGTCGAATTCCTTGGCAAGGTCGATGAAGACGGCTGCACAGTACTGTCTTTTATCGATGGCCGTTATGATATCGTTTAGTACCTTGAGCGTGGTTGAGGCTGACCGGCTCGGAAACCAGATTGCACAGCGGAGAAGGTACGGTGTGATTCGAGATGGTCAATGACCTGTTTGTTGACTTGGCTTTGATGATGTTTTATGTTATGACCAGGCAAAGGTTGCAAATTATTTTAAGACATTTTTTACCGCTATAGCCTCATCTCTGGTTAAGAAGTTGCCGACCTGCTTTGGACACTGGCACGTCTTTCATTAACAACTTTTACCATAGCAAAGGTATCACACATTATTTGTTTGCGCTGTGCATGGTAACAGAGGACAAAGTTCTACTATGCTTAATGACAAACAAAGCAACTGGGCTGGATAACCTTCTTGCAAGATTCATAAAGGATAGTGCTTGTGTCACTGCTAAAATGATAACGCATATTGTAAACCTTTCTGTTAGTAGTGGTACATTACCCAATGATCTCAAAACAGCCAGGATGGTTCCGCAACAAAAGTAGGAAACTACAGGCCTGTGTCGATCTTCAGCACCTTATCCAAAGTTGTTGAGAGATTAATTTTTAATCAACTTGAGGGATACCTTCTTGAGCACAAACTTCTTTATGAACTCCAATCTGGCTTTAGAACAGCTCATTCCACTGATACTTGCCTCATCCACCTTTTTGACCACATCAAGCAGGAACATGAGAAGGGGAATTATACAGGTCTGGTTATATTAGACTTGTAGAAAGCTTTTGACACTGTGTATCATGATATTCTCCTGATGAAACTGAATGCATGGGTCTAAATGATGTAGCAGTGAATTGGTTTAGGTCTTATCTGACCAACAGAACACAAGTATGTAATGTTGGTGATGTTCTGTCAGAGGCCCAAAAAATATCCTGTGGAATACCACAGGGATCCATTTTAGGGCCTCTCTTATTTCTTATATACATTAATGATATTACTAGATATAATAAGGTGCAAAATCCTGCTTTATGCTGATGACTCAGTTATACTCGTATCAGGGAAGGATACAGTTTACATAGAGGAGACCTTGCGAAAGGAATTGCATTTTGTTAGTGATTGGTTGACTGACAACAAATTGTCGCTACATTTGAGAAAAACCTAATCTATTTTTTGGGGGAACAAAACGTAGATTTGCTTAGGGCTGACAAGATAAAGGTAAACTGTGCAGTCAAGAAGATTGAATCTAAAATAAGTGCAACTTATCTTTGTGTGTCCCAAGATCAATCCCTTTCTGGAGACTTGATTGTTGCTAAAAATTCATTATAAAATGGCTAACAACTATACATTTTATATTGTAACATTAGATATTTTAACATCAAAGTTAAGAAACTGCTTGTCTCAACCTTGGTATAGTAGATATCAAAAAAGCTGAAAAAGAGAATGCAGTTCATGCAAAATAATGTTAACACGTACAGTGCCTTGCTAAAGTATTCGGCCCCCTTGAACTTTGTGACCTTTTGCCACATTTCAGGCTTCAAACATAAAGATATAAAACTGTATTTTTTTGTGAAGAATCAACAACAAGTGGGACACAATCATGAAGTGGAACGACATTTATTGGATATTTCAAACTTTTTTAACATTTCAAAAACTGAAAAATTGAGCGTGCAAAATTTTTCAGCCCCTTTACTTTCAGTGCAGCAAACTCTCTCCAGAAGTTCAGTGAGGATCTCTGAATGATCCAATGTTGACCTAAATGACTAATGATGATAAATACAATCCACCTGTGTGTAATCAAGTCTCCGTATAAATGCACCTGCACTGTGATAGTCTCAGAGGTCCGTTAAAAGCGCAGAGAGCATCATGAAGAACAAGGAACACACCAGGCAGGTCCGAGATACTGTTGTGAAGAAGTTTAAAGCCGGATTTGGATACAAAAAGATTTCCCAAGCTTTAAACATCCCAAGGAGCACTGTGCAAGCGATAATATTGAAATGGAAGGAGTATCAGACCACTGCAAATCTACCAAGACCTGGCCGTCCTTCTAAACCTTCAGCTCATACAAGGAGAAGACTGATCAGAGATGCAGCCAAGAGGCCCATGATCACTCTGGATGAACTGCAGAGATCTACAGCTGAGGTGGGAGACTCTGTCCATAGGACAACAATCAGTCGTATATTGCACAAATCTGGCCTTTATGGAAGAGTGGCAAGAAGAAAGCCATTTCTTAAAGATATCCATAAAAAGTGTCGTTTAAAGTTTGCCACAAGCCACCTGGGAGACACACCAAACATGTGGAAGAAGGTGCTCTGGTCAGATGAAACCAACATTGAACTTTTTGGCAACAATGCAAAATGTTATGTTTGGCGTAAAAGCAACACAGCTCATCAACCACAACACACCATCCCCACTGTCAAACATGGTGGTGGCAGCATCATGGTTTGGGCCTGCTTTTCTTCAGCAGGGACAGGGAAGATGGTTAAAATTGATGGGAAGATGGATGGAGCCAAATACAGGACCATTCTGGAAGAAAACCTGATGGAGTCTGCAAAAGACCTGAGACTGGGACAGAGATTTGTCTTCCAACAAGACAATGATCCAAAACATAAAGCAAAATCTACAATGGAATGGTTCAACAATAAACATATCCAGGTGTTAGAATGGCCAAGTCAAAGTCCAGACCTGAATCTAATCGAGAGTCTGTGGAAAGAACTGAAAACTGCTGTTCACAAATGCTCTCCATCCAACCTCACTGAGCTCGAGCTGTTTTGATGTGCAAAACTGATAGAGACATACCCCAAGCGACTTACAGCTGTAATCGCAGCAAAAGGTGGCGCTACAAAGTATTAACTTAAGGGGGCTGAATAATTTTGCACGCCCAATTTTTCAGTTTTTGATTTGTTAAAGTTTGAAATATCCAATAAATGTCGTTCCACTTCATGATTGAATGTCCCAGTTGTTGTTGATTCTTCACAAAAAAATACAGTTTTATATCTTTGTTTGAAGCCTGAAATGTGGCAAAAGGTCGCAAAGTTCAAGGGGGCCGAATACTTTCGCAAGGCACTGTACATATATAAAGAAGCTGTTACTGTGTTCCAACACATATTCTTTCTGTTCAGAGAGTGCCAAGAGTGTGCAAAGCTGTCATCAAGGCAAAGGGTGGCTATTTTGGAAGAATCTTAAAAATAAATATATGTTAATTGAACACTTTTTTTGTTACTCAAATCAAAGTTTATTTGTCACGTGCGCCGAATACAACAGGTGTAGACCTTCAGTGAAATGCACAGGGCACAGGGACTATGGTGGTCTGCTTGAAACATGTTGGTATTACAGACTCAATCAGAGGCATGTTGAAAATGTCAGTGAAGACACCTGCCAGTTGGTCAGCACATGCTCGGAGCACACGTCCTTGGAATCCATCTGGCCTCGCAGCCTTGTGAATGTTGACCTGTTTAAAGGTCTTACTCACATCGGCTACAGAGAGCGTGATCACACAGTCGTCCGGAACAGCTGATGCTCTCATGCATGCCTCAGTGTTGCATGCCCCAAAGCGAGCATTGAAGTGATTTTAGCTCGTCTGGTAGGCTCGTGTCACTGTGCAGCTCGCAGCTGGGTTTTCCTTTGTAGTCTGTAATAGTTTGCAAGCCCTGCCACATACGACGAGCGTCAGAGTTGGTGAAGTAGGATTCAATCTTAGTACTTTATTGATGCTTTGCCTGTTAGATGGTTTGACTGAGGGCATTGCGGGATTTCTTATAAGCGTTCGGATTAGGGTCCCGATCATTGAAAGTGGCAGCTCTAGCCTTTAGCTCAGTGCCAATGTGGCCTGGAATCCATGGCTTCTGGTTGGGATTGACAACGTTGTGAATGGACTTGAATCAAATCAAATCAAATTTTATTTGTCACATACACATGGTTAGCAGATGTTAATGTAAGTGTAGCGAAATTCTTGTGCTTCTAGTTCCGACAATGCAGTAATATCTAACAAGTAATCTAACCTAACAATTTCACAACAACTACCTTATACACACAAGTGTAAAGGAATGAATAAGAATAACAAAATATATGAATGAGTGATGGTATAGAATGACATAGGCAAGATGCAGTGGATGGTATAGAGTACAGTATATACATATGATATGAGTAATGTAGGGTATGTAAACATATAAAGGTGGCATTGTTTAAAGTGGTTAGTGATACATTACATCAGGATGGCAAGATGCAGTAGTGGAGTCAGTATGTTGGCAGCAGCCACTCAATGTTAGTGATTGCTGTTTAACATTCTGATGGTCTTGAGATAGAAGCTGTTTTTCAGTCTCTCATTTAAAGGCAACGCTACCAAATACTAATTGAGTGTATGTAAACTTCTGACCCACTGGGAATGTGATGAAAGAAATAAAGGCTGAAATAAATCATTCTCTCTACTATTATTCTGACATTAAACATTCTTAAAATAAAGTGGTGATCGAAGTGCCCTAGACAGGGAGTTTTTACTCTGGTTCAATGTCAGGAATTGTGAAAAACTGAGTTTAAATGTATTTGGCTAAGGTGTATGTCAACTTCCGACTTCAAATGTATGTACCTAATGTTATTAAATCGATGAATGCTATGCAATGTTTGTTTTTGTTTGATGTCCTAGGTATACTGTACATCAAGCTGTCTCACTACAGAACCAGGATATAGACTAGTGTCCTGTCCAGGGGGTGTCCTGTACATCAAGCTGACCTGTGGGCTGTTGTGTCTTGGACAAGGTGTCCTACTACTAGGTTAGAGGTCCAGCAACATAATAGACCGTCTGTCTCTCAGTCGACATATCTGGGATTAGGTAATCAAGTCATCTCTGGTTGTGTCCTGTTGTCGTCTCTGGTTGTGTCCTGTTGTCGTCTCTGGTTGTGTCCTGTGGTCGTCTTTGGTTGTGTCCTGTGGTGGTCGTCTCTGGTTGTGTCCTGTGGTGGTCGTCTCTGGTTGTGTCCTGTGGTGGTCGTCTCTGGTTGTGTCCTGTGGTGGTCGTCTCTGGTTGTGTCCTGTGGTGGTCGTCTCTGGTTGTGTCCTGTGGTCATCTCTGGTTGTGACCTGTGGTGGTCTCTGGTTGTGTCCTGTGGTGGTTGTGTGCTGTGGTGGTCGTTTCTGGTTGTGTCCTGTGGTGGTCGTCTCTGGTTGTGTCCTGTGGTGGTCGTCTCTGGTTGTGTCCTGTTGTGGTCTCTGGTTGTGTCCTGTGGTGGTTGTGTCCTGTGGTGGTCTCTGGTTGTGTCCTGTGGTGGTTGTGTCCTGTGGTGGTTGTGTCCTGTGGTGGTTGTCTCTGGTTGTGTCCTGTGGTGGTCGTCTCTGGTTGTGTCCTGTGGTGGTCTCTGGTTGTGTCCTGTGGTGGTTGTGTCCTGTGGTGGTTGTGTCCTGTGGTGGTTGTCTCTGGTTGTGTCCTGTGGTGGTCGTCTCTGGTTGTGTCCTGTGGTGGTCGTCTCTGGTTGTGTCCTGTGGTTGTCTCTGGTTGTGTCCTTATTATTGATGAAGCCGGTGACTGAGGTGGTATACTCCTTAATGCCATTGGATGAATCACAGAACATATTCCAGTCTGTGGTAGCAAAACAGTCCTGTAGCGTAGCATCAGCATCATCTGACCACTTCTGTATTGAGCAAGTCACTGGTACTCCTGCTTTTGTTTTTGCTTGTAAGCAGGAATCAGGAGGATAGAATTCTGGTCAGATCTGCCAAATGGAGGGCAAAGGAGAGCTTTGTATGCGTGTCTGTGTGTGGCGTAAAGGTGGTATAGAGTTTTTTTCCCCCTCTGGTTGCACTTATGACATGCTGATAGAAATGAGTCAAAACAGATTTAAGTTTACCTGCATTAAAGTCCCCGGCCACCAGGAGTGCTGCTTCTGGATGAGCACATGTTCTGTTTACTAAATCAGGTTAATGCTCCATCACAGCACACTTCTCACTTAGCAAGGTTTAGGACCAATCAAGGTGGCATGAGGCAGTCATGTGACCAACAAAACATGGATGGGAGTTGATGTTGATGTTTTCATGTTCAGAATGTATTCATAATGTATAGTTCTTTAAGAGCAGGCAGAGAGGACAGAAATAGACCCTTCTGTTGTTTTTTCATTCACTGTGGGAAAAAGTGTGTGTTTCACATAACGTTCATCCAACTAGATATTTTCCATGCCTCTTATGCAGTCCTTCCTGATGAAGACTAAATATTTAAAGCACAGTATGTAATCCATACTCCATAGCAATGATTGCAAATCTAATGTAAGATGGACGACTATTAGAGGTTCCTTACTGAACAGCATTGTGGTCAGGCATAGCAATATAATTCTAGACTATAGATATATACCAAATAACTTGACTATAGATCTAGATGGTAAATCTACTTCTATGTGGTCAGGTCCCAGTAGGCCGGAGCAGCCTTACCTCAGAGGCGTAGGTCCGCGCTGCTCTTTCAACTGCTACCGTGCCACCACGGACCCGTCTGTCGGTTGCCATGGTTTCAGAGGCAGAGAGGTCATGTCCGTTGGCACTGCCTCTTCCTGAGCATCTGAATTGAGTCAAGGACATAGATTGGCTGTGGGGAGACAGGCCTTATTAGCATACGACTGTCGCTGCGCTTGATTGGTTGTACTAGGTTTCAAGACAAACATGCAGGAAAATTCTAACTGAAGGAAAGGATTAAACGGTTTGCATTTACTGGAGTAGACAATTTGTCATTCCCAGCCTAATGCTTAAGACAACATCCATGTATTGACTTTCTTTGTTGAACATTCAAATATCTACATGTTCTATATCCAGTCAATTGACATTGCTGATGTTGGTTGAGGTAAACTGTCAAATTACAATAGCCCATATATACAGAAATCAAGGCCAACTGTCAAGTAGAAGTGCCGTTATGTATGTCTGAAGCTCTCCAGTTTTGTGTTGCAAAATGTATTTTGTTGGCCTTCGCCTGGCGTAGGGATGGACATGAATATCCGAACGGACATTCGTATTTGATTAATTGGGAGGGTATTCATAAAAAAATATATACTGTATATAGCCCTATTTTAACAATGAAAAGACTTTGTCTAAAATGAAATAAAATTATCTATGTGACATTGCTACATAGCCTACAAGTATAGACCATTACATTCAACGTTTTTACGAGTGTGCCCCATAAAAAACACGCAGGGGTACAGGGGGACACTCAATTGGACAACCAAGAATCCTCATTCTTTCCGCCATGATGCCGAATGTATTCTCTAGGACTCTCCCACGGCAAGAGTGGCAATAGTTGTATGTACACCCAGGTTATGAGTTGCTAAGTAAAACTAATACTTTTTCTCGCCAGTTAAGTGTCTCTCTCTGTCTACTCTTATTTTATTTTCCCACGTGTCCTCCTTGTTAGTGTGTCGACGCGTCCTTGTTTGGCCATAGAAGGCTATTACCAGTTCATCGCCCTCTACTGTCCCAGGGTAATATCGCCCCCCACCCTTTTATTTCAAGCGACCGTCTTAAGGGTGTAATACGAGCACACTTGTTCAGGTTCGCGTAGCTGAGTTCAGCTAGACGCTAGCCAAACCGAAGCATGCTGATACCTTAACAGCACCGGTTCACATCTCCCAGACACACACACACTAAATGGGCACACACACATGCAAACTAGACACACACCATTTTAAGAACTGTGCTGTGCTACACTTTCATGGGTCAGGAGATTGAAGTGCTATGTCAGTGAATTTTCACACTGTCGGACATCAAAAGGAGTTTGAGCATGGAGATGGTTTTAATATATTTCAGCATCGCCCTGATTGACCTATCTGGGTAGTAACCTCCTCCAGGACCCCTGAAAACTCCTCTCCTTTTCCCTGAAGGAATGAATTTACTGGATGTAGCTGCCTGCCTGTGTTTACTCTCCGAGCCTAAATTTAGTCCATCGGGTTGTTTACCACTTCATTTTCTTCAGATATTTTCAAGGTGTGCATTGATGTGTTCTTGGCTTTGAGCCGCTTGGCATTGTGTACTTTTAACTTTGAAGTAGCAGGTCTTTTTACAGATTGGAAAATGTACTTTGATGGCAGTGGTTTGAGATGTTATGATGTTGAGGGGAGGACAGCTCATTATAATAGCTGGAATGGAGCAAATGGAATGACATCATTGTTCCTATTCCCAAGAAAGCTAAGGTAACTGAGATAAACGACTACCGCCCCGTAGCACTCACTTCTGTCATCATGAAGTGCTTTGAGAGACTAGTCAAGGACCATATTACCTCCACCCTACCTGACACCCTAGACCCACTCCAATTTGCTTACCGCCCCAATAGGTCCACAGACGACGCAATCGCAACCACACTACACACTGCCCTAACCCATCTGGACAAGAGGAATACCTATGTGAGAATGCTGTTCATCGACTACAGCTCAGCATTTAACACTATAGTACCCTCCAAACTCCGCCCTGTGCAACTGGGTACTGGACTTCCTGACGGGCCGCCCCCAGGTGGTGAGGGTAGGTAACAACATCTCCACCCCGCTGATCCTCAACATCTCCACCCCACAAGGGTGTGTACTCAGCCCCCTCCTGTACTCCCTGTTCACCCACGACTGCGTGGCCATGCACGCCTCCAACTCAATTATCAAGTTTTCAGACGACACTACAGTGGTAGGCTTGATTACCAACAACGACGAGACAGCCTACAGGGAGGAGGTGAGGGCCCTCGGAGTGTGGTGTCAGGAAAATTACATCACACTCAACGTCAACAAAACAAAGGAGATGATCGTGGACTTCAGGAAACAGCAGAGGGAGCAGCCCCCTATCCACATCGACGGGACAGTAGTGGAGAGGGTAGTAAGTTTTAAGTTCCTCGGCATACACATCACAGACAAACTGAAATGGTCCACCCACACAGACAGCATGGTGAAGAAGGTGCAGCAGCTACTCTTCAACCTCAGGAGGCTGAAGAAATTTGGCTTGTCACTAAAAGCACTCACAAACGTTTACAGATGCACAATCGAGAGCATCCTGTCGGGCTGTATCACCGCCTGTTACGGCAACTGCTCCGCCCACAACCGTAAGACTCTCCAGAGGGTAGTGAGGTCTGCACAAAGCATCACCGAGGGCAAACTACCTGCTCTCCAGGACACCTACACCACCGGATGTCACAAGAAGCCCATAAAGATCATCAAGGACAACAACCACCCGAGCCACTGCCTGTTCACCCCGCTATCATCCAGAAGGCGAGGTCAGATCAGGAGCATCAAAGCAGGGCCCGAGAGACTGAAAAACAGCTTCTATCTCAAGGCCATCAGACTGTTAAACAGCCACCACTAACATTGAGTGACTGCTGCCAACATACTGACTCAACTCCAGCCACTTTAATAATGGAAAAATGTATCACTAACCACTTTAAACAATGCCGCTTAATATAATGTTTACATACCCTACATTACTCATCTCATATGTATATACTGTACTCTATACCATCTACTGCATCTTGCCATCTTTATGTAATTCATGTATCACTAGCCACATTAAACAATGCCACTTTTATATGTTTACATACCCTACATTACTCATCTCATATGTATATACTGTACTCTATACCATCTACTGCATCTTGCCTATACCTTTCTGTACCATCACTCATTCATATATTTTTATGTACATATTCTTCATCCCTTTACACTTGTGTGTATAAGGTAGTTGTTGTGAAATTGTTAGGTTAGATTACTCGTTTGTTATTACGGCATTGTCGGAACTAGAAGCACAAGCATTTCGCTACACTCGCATTAACATCTGCTAACCATGTGCATGTGACAAATAAATTTTGATTTGATGTAGTTGATACCATTCCTCTGATTCCGCTCCAGCCATTACCACCAGCCCGTTCTCACAAATTAAGGTGCCACCAATCTCCTGTACATGGCATAATGTCAGATAACTGGCATACTGAAATTAACATTACAGTTTGATTTCCAACACTGTGATTTAAACTATTCATTTTTTTGTGGGGGGATAAGATTTGATTAGATTTTCTTTCAACAATACAAAACATCCACATATAAACGACAACATTCAGATGCACCATTCAGACCCACCTGTTCACACCTCCATTTCCATCGCCTGCATCACTCTCCGCCACATGGCCTCAAACTGCACCATTTTGTTTCTCTCTGTCGCCCACACACTTTAAACATTTAGATAATAAAGCATTTGACTTAAACTATTCATGAGAACTATAATAGTCCGCTTGTAGTAAAACTGCTAAGTTCTGCCCGTGGTTAGCTGATTCAGTACTCCTCTCCAATTGTGGCACAATGAAGTGGTGGCAATACAGCCATGGCACCACTAGATGCTGTCCTGCTCCTGTCCCAGAGCTAAGCACATCTCTGAGGCAGCATGTCAGAGAACTGCAACACAGATATCTGTTCCGTAATGCAGTCGTTGGGGATGACAGACCAGACAGACCTGACTGAATGGCCCAGAAGGAGGGACACAGAGAGCGTGTGAATAGGCTCATGTAGAAAGAGAGTGAGTGATGTAGAAGAACAGAGATGGTGAGATGTAGTAAGCAGAGTGGAGACCACATCTAAAGAAAGAATGACTGAATAATATTCAGAGTCAATAATGATGTGTGACTTGTTTTTAAATAAATAATTTAACAAAAAAGTAAACATCGAAAATGTTATATTTATACAGATTAATATAAGGGAAACGCCTGACACAAAAATTGAGCAGGAGACGTGAAGGGAGAGAACCAGGGATTTGAGAGGCTCAAGGGCGAGTGTGAAGCAGTCAGTCTCATCAGCGGCATCCCGCAGTGGGATCAGATGGGTGGGTCAGAGGCAGGGCACAGAGAGCAGACGGTAATCCAGCCCTCGGCCACCACTCAAACCAGAGCAACAACTGGATCTAGTTCTTTAGGCACCAAACTGAAGGAAAACGGACTGGAACAGGGAGGGACTACCTGAACTTGTTCAATAAGAAATGCACATTTTATTTTTCAGTTGCACAAAGCTTTGCTACATTGTACCCTAATGAACACGACCCAGCTCTCAAAGAAAAAAAACACAGAAAACCCCAAACATTAGTTATTTATCAGATAAGAATCTCTTATCTGAGCAACTAGACAACAAAAACATGCATCATGTTGAAACTGATGAATGACAGACATAAATGATCACCTGGTTTAAAAAAAAAACATTAGTAAAGTAGATTTTAATACATGAGAACTGAGAAAGTGCTTTATATTCTATGCATTTATTTAGAATGTATTTTTCGAAGGAACCTTCGACTGTCTCTCATCATTGCACAAAACAGACTATAGAGGGCAGAATTCCCTCCCAGGATACCACTGAACAGAATGCAACGGAACGATTGCAATTGTTCGTTCATCTTATAAAGCTACCGTATACATTTTTTAACTGTGAAACGCTATAGGTCCTCATACGGGCTGCTCTAAAGCACTTCCATTATTCCATAACCTATTTATACAGGACCACCTTACCATCATTTATGCATTGATATTTTTATTTTTGGGAGCTCTCAGACAATACCAACAGACAACAAAGTCCAACCTCTTTCCTGTGTCCTACACCCTTTATTTTAAAATGTTATTTTGGGGTTGGCTAATCTTGGCAGGTACTGTATACTCTGTACTCTGTTGTGTTAAGATGCTTTTAGCAACCTCTCCATGATCTGGGATTTCTCTAGGGACTCTGCTGTTTGTTTCTAGAATCAAAATAGAAGCAGACTTGAAGTATCTTAGAGTCCAGCCAGAGATTGAGGAGGAGTAAGGAGACGGTTCTGGTTGTCTTGGAGTTTGTACTGAGAGGAAGTTGCACATAACGCCCTTCCATTACACATGTATGCACACACACACACCTCAGCAATCAACTGTAAGGGCCCTGCACCTTAATTGGTTGAGGTCCTTAGGCCTGTTCTCTAGTTTCAACCTGTGAGAACCCTCGTGCAGAAGACTATTTTAAGCTTTAATTGAGCCTACGCAGCTGTCTCGAGCATCTCTCAAGCTTTTCCTTCTGAATTTATTTCCTGCCTTTGATGAAGACGTTGGTATTTCGCCACTGTCAGCTGAACTTTCCCCTTTTTACCCAGTCTGCATCTCTCTCAAAGCTCATTTCTATAAAATCACAGCGGTATAGTATTATAATGTAGCTAGATCTAGCTAGAGAAGCTTATAGATATCAGAAATAGGCTTTCCGTTTGGGACTTATCAGAGAACCCAACTTTCCGTTTCTCACAAGGGAAAACTTTTATATGAATGGTATTGTTAACAGTGGTAGTGGTATTTAATTACTTGTTCTCACTGACAGATCAAATCCATCTCTCCACCCTCCCCATCCTTTATTCAAAAATTCTATATTCATCCCTCTCCATTTCCTCGTTGTCTAGTCACAGCAAAACTCTCAAAACACACCAAAATATCCAATTAGAGACTTGTCTCCGTCCCTTAATTAGTTGCTTTGAAGGCTTTTAGAAAGAGAAGAGAGATTTAAATTACTTCAATGTTTGGGCCTTTGGGATAGCTTTGAAGATTCATCGGGAGAATGAGAATGTCCCTGGGGCTAAGTGGGGACTTTGGTTTCAGACCCCCTGATTCTGTTTGTCAATTTATTCAATTTAAGAACTGAATGTGGAAGTTTCCTAGCCTGACAACTACCTACTTTTCTCCTCCAAATTATTTTGTTATACAAATATTAGCTATCACCTTTAAAATCTGTATAGTGCCACTATTCTCAAAGACACTGTAGGTATCCATATCTGCCAACATATCTGCTAACAGACATTGATGGCGTGTGTGTGCAACTGCGGTTATGAAATTACATCCATCTTCTATAGACTGTTCTTTGCTCCGATGCAAACTTTGAATTAGACCCACGCTGCACGAACTTGAATCCCTCTATCTTCCCTGCCTTCCCCTCCGGTCTTATTTCCTTTGTATTTCCTCGCTCACCTTCTCAACCTCGTCTTGAAAATGGTGTTGGCTCGCTGAAGCAGAACATTACACTGTCTCTGTCTCTGCTCACAGAGGCTGGCACAGGTCATAGCAGAGCAGGTAACACAACTTTTCATTTCTATGCAGCTGAGCTACCTTTGCTACCACACTGCTGTTTAAATGAGGTGAAGCTGAGTGTTTTCAAGAACGACCTGGGTGGGTTGTCTTAATATTGCCTCCATGCAACAATAGTCTGTTAAAACGATCATCTGTGTAAAACAATAGTATGTATGGGTTTGAAATGTGTTGAACTTACGCACACACACATGCACACTCACACACAGGCACACGCACACATGCACACACAGACACAGACACATGCACACACACACACAGACACATGCGCACACACAAATAAAGCAATGCTATTTTCCAAACTGCCTCTGTCATAGATCAATGTCCTAAATCACAGATAGATTTTTGAATCTATTTTTTTTCTCCTCTGTTCACTCCTTCTAAAACAACAGATGATTACAGCACTTTATTTTGAAGTGTGTTTTCCCCATGTTGTTTACCGAGTTGGTCCCTCCCTCTTGCTTTTTTTTCTCTCTATCTTTGTGTTTTCCTATGTTGTTTACAGAGTTGGACTCTCTCTCATGGACTCTTTGTCTCGCCCTCCCACCCTCTCAATCATTTCTCTCTCTCTTTCCCTCCCACCCTCTGTTTCTATTGAAGGGCCTGTGAGTCGTGTTCCAGCACATCTATCTAGAGCCACTGCTCTTTATTAGTTTAGCTTTCATTTAACCATTATGGGACCGTTTCAGGCCACGGCTGCACTTTCCGTAAATGTGCTTCTCCCCGTTTGAAGAATTACCTTTAGATATGAACTGAAAGGGAATGGAAAATGTTCTTTAATTTCCATCTGAGAAAATCGTTTTTTTTGTGGCTTGTGAGAAAGGTACTGTATGATTTATGTCTCTAGGAAAGAACTTGCATTGAATTAATGGATATTTGATAGACATAATAGTGCAATATAGTAATGAGAGGAAATTGACTTCACATTAACACAGCTGTACAATACCAGTCAAAAGTTTGGACACACCTACTCATTCAAGGGTTTTTCTTTATTATTTAAACTATTTTCTACATGGTAGTATAATAGTGAAGACATCAAAACTATGAAATAACACATAATGGAATCATGTAGTAACCAAAAAAGTGTAACACAAATCAAAATATATTTTAGATTCTTCAAAGTAGGCACCCTTTGCCTTGATTACAGCTTTGCACACTCTTGGCATTTTGTCAACCAGCTTCATGAAGAATGCTTTTCCAACCGTCTTGAAGGATGTCCCGCATATGCTGAGCACTAGTTAGCTGCTTTTCCTTCACTCATCCCAAACCATGATTGTTGAGGCCACTCCATCACTCTCCTTGGTCAAACGTGTTTTGGGTCATTGTCCTGTTGAAAAACAAATGATAGTCCCACTAAGCTCAAACCAGATGGGATGGCGTATCGCTGCAGAATGCTGTGGTAGCCATGCTGGTTAAGTGTGCCTTGAACTCTAAACAAATCACAGAGAGTGTCACCAGCAAAGCATCACCATGCCATCACACCTCCTCCTCCATGCTTTACGGTGGGAACCACATATGCGGAGATCATCCGTTCACCTACTTTGAATCTCACAAAGACAAAGAATCTCACAAAGACGGTTTGTGTTTCCTGGCCCAAGCAAGTCTCTCCTTCTTATTGGTGTCCTTTAGTAGTGTTTTTTTTTTGCATCAATTCGACCATGAAGGCCTGATTCACGCAGTCTCCTCTGAACAGTTGATGTTGAGATGTGTCTGTTACTTGAATTCTATGAAGCATTTATTTGGCCTGCAATTTCTAAGGCTGGCAACTCTAATGAACTTATTCTAAGCAGCAGAGGTAACTCTGGGTCTTCCTTTCGTGGCGGGTCTCATGAGAGCCAGTTTCGTCATAGCACTTGATGTTTTTTGCGACTGCACTTGATTGGCTCAAACACATTAAGAAGGAAATTCCACCAATTAACATTGAAAAAGGCACACCTGTTAATTGAGATGCATTCCAGGTGTCAACCTCATGAAGCTGGTTGAGAGAATGCCAAGAGTGTGCAAGTTGTCATCAATGCAAGGTGTGTCTACTTTGAATAATCTCAAATATAAAATATATTTTGATTTGTATAACCCTTTTTTTGGGTTACTACATGATTCTATGTGTTATTTCATAGTTTTGATGTCTTCACTATTATTCTACAATGTAGAAAATAGTAAAAAAGTAAAGAAAAACCCTTGAATGAGTAGGTGTGTCCAAACGTTTGACTGGTGCCATATCTTCTGAAGAGGACCATTGGAGGATGTTGGTTGACGAGGTCAATGAAAATGTCATAGTCTGGACGTTTTCATACAGCAAGACTTCCCACACCAGGTCTCAAAGAATCCTCAAGTAATTTATACTTTTTAATTTTCTTATAATAAAAGCGGTGAAGTAGTCATAATTAATTTGACCAGGAATTGACAATGTGATCGAATACTATAATGAGCTCAACCAGCCTCCATCCTGTGTTGGTTGGGGCCCTTCGGCAGATTCTGTCAAGTGATGGGCATTTTGGCCTGTCAGCACAATTTGCAGCCTCCCAGGCGACACTTACACACACACACCGCCCTTAAGTTAGGCCTTGGGAATGCAGTTACCAAGTCACCTCTGATTAAAATAAAATTTAAACAAATCAAATTGAATTTGTCACACGCACCGAGTACAACACCTTACCGTGAAATGCTTACATACAACAGTGTAGCAGTGTAGCAGCAGTGTAAAAACAAAAGGGGGGGGGTTCAATGTAAATAGTGCGGGTTGCCATTTCATTTGATTAATTGTTCAGCAGTCTTATGGCTTGGAAGGTAGACTCTGTTAAGGAGCCTTTTGGTCCTAGACTTGGCTCTCCGGTACTGCTTGCCGTGCGGTAGAAGAGAGAACAGTCTATGATTTGGGTGGTGGGAGTCTTTGACAATCTTTTGGGTCTTCCTCTGACAGGATCTCTAAATAGTTTTTCAACTCCATTCATTTGAAAACATAGTTTAACCACTTTCTTCTGACCCTTAATGAAGTGTTTAAGATGTAGGTACTTAAAACATATCATATTTGTTGGGTAAGTCAAAATCAGTATTTATTAAATAAAGGTGTTAAGGTCAGCAATCCCCTTTGTCTTCCAGTCCAGAAGTCCAATACTCCTTATTTGGGGGGGGTCAGGATTAATGGTAATCGGTGACCAGAGTGATGATCTGGAATCTGCAAGTATCTCCTTGCATCTTTCCAAGCTAAGAGTGTATTATGTGTTGTCTAATTGTCAGATGAGGCCTGGATCTTTTCAAAGCTATTAATAAATGGTAAGTTAGCTATTGCTCTTGGATGACATGCTATTGATTTCATCCCAATCCACAGTGAGTGGTGTCTGTCCAGGCACCAACTAATCATGTGTTTGATTTGACCAGACCAATAATCTCATTGCAGATTTGGTAAAGAGACCCCTCCTAAATCCTTAATCCTTAAATTAAGTAGTCTTAATTGGCTTGTTTAATGTGGTTCTAGGTTTCTTATTGTTCCAAATATATTTAGAGATATTGGCATGTATCCTAGCGGTGAGGGTGGTGGGCCAGTAACCAAAAGGTGCTGCTTCAAATACCCGAGCCGACAAGGTGAAAAAATCTGTTGATGTGCCATTGAGCAAGGCACTTAACCATAGTTTATTCCAGGGGCGCAGTACTTCTATGACTGATCCTGTAAAATACATTTCACTGCACCTACCCGGTGTATGTGACAATAAAACTTCATTTGTTTTCTGAAAAAAGGATATTCATCCTGACTGCAAAAAGAGAGTTTAGTAGGGCAGACCAGTTAACCAGGTCCTGTTTAATCTTTGTGAGCAAATGCATATCATTTGAAGTGAACAGGTCTTTAAGATTTGGACTAACATACAGTGCCTTCAGAAAGTATTCAGACCCCTTGACTTTTTCCACATTTTGTAAGGTTACAGCCTTATTCTAAAATGTATTAAATTGGGTTTTTCCTCATCAATCTACACTCAATACCCCATAATGACAAAGCACCAACAGGATTTTAGAAAGGTTTGCCTCGAGTCGTCTTGGGTATGACGCTACAAGCTTGGCACACATGTATTTGGGGAGTTTCTCCATTCTTCTCTGCAGTTCCTCTCAAGCTCTGTCAGGTTTGATGGGGAGCTTTGCTGCGCAGCTATTTTCAGGCCTCTCCAGAGATATTTGATCAGGTTTAAGTCCAGGCTCTGGCAGGGCCCCTCAAGGACATTCAGAGACTTATCCAGAAGCTACTCCTTTGTTGTCTTGCCTGTGTGCTTAGGGTCATTGTCCTGTTAGACTGCGAAGTTTCACCTTCTGAGGTCCTGAGCGCTCTGGAGCAGGTTTTCATCAAGGATCTCTCTGTACTTTGCTCCATACATCATTGCCTCAATCCTGACTAGTCTCCTAGTCCCTGCCGCTGAAAAACATCCCTACAGCATGATGCTACCACCACTATAGGGATGGTGCCAGGTTTCCTCCAGAAGTGACACTTGAGTCTTGTTTCTCATGGTCTGAGAGACTTTAGGTGCCTTTTGGCAAACTCCAAGCGGGCTGTCATGTGCCTTTTCCTGAGGAGTGGCTTCCTTCTGGCCACTCTACCATAAAGGCCTGATTGGTGGAGTGCTGCAGAGATGGTTGTCCTTCTGGAAGATTCTCCCATCTCCACAGAGGAATTCTAGAGCTGTTGTCAAAGTGACCATCAGGTTCTTGGTCACCTCCCTGACCAAGGCCCTTCTCCCTTGATTACATTTTTTAAAAGTGAACCTTTATTTAACTAGGCAAGTCAGTTAAGAACAAATTCTTACTTACAATGCCGGTCTATTTACACCGGCCAAACCTGGACGATGCTGGGCCAATTGTATGCCGCCCTATGGGACTCCCAATCACGGCCGGTTGTGATACAACCTGCATTCGAACTAGGGTGTCTGTAGTGACGCCTCTAGCACTGAGATGCAGTGCTTTAGACTGCTGAGCCACTCGGGAGCCCGATTGCTAAGAATAGTCTTTGCGGTTCCAAACTTCTTCCATTTAAGAATGATGGAGGCCGCTGTGTTCTTTGGGACTTTCAGTGCTGCAGAATTGTTTTGGTACCCTTCCCCAGATCTGTGCCTCAACACAATCCTGTTTGAGAGGTCTGTGGACAATTCCTTTAACTTCATGGCTTGGTTTTTGCTCCTGACATGCACTGTCAACTGTGGGACCTTATGTAGACAGTTCTGTAAATTTACCACAGGTGGACTCCAATCAAATTGTAGAAACATCTCAAGGATGATCAATGAAAACAGGATGCACCTGAGCTAAATTTCATGTCTCATAGCAAAGGGTCTGAATACTTATGTAAGTAAGGTATCTGTTTTTTCTCTATAATACATTTGAAAAAAAATCTAAAAACCTGTTTTTGTTTTTTGTTATTATGGGGTATTGTGTCTAGATTGCTGAGGATTTCTTTTTATTTAATCCATTGTAGAATAAGGCTGTAACGTAACAAAATGTGGAGAAAGTATATGTATATTTATATATGTATATGTATATAAGCACTATATATTCCCAAGTATTTATAGCCTGTTTCAGTCAATTGGAATGGAGATATCATTTCCAAGTTGATTGTAGAGGGGACATTCAAGTTAAAGCCATGGATTTATCCACGTTAATGTTGTGCCCTGACAGGTTACCATATTCAAATATGATGTCCATTACTGCAGCGACAGAGGTCTCTGGTTTAGACATGTATAAAAGCACGTCATCAGTAAATAATGAGATTCCATGCTCTTCGTCACCCATAGAGATGCCCCTTTACTTTTTATTCTTAACAGCTCCCTCTCTTCGTCCTTCAGTTTCTATTCCTCTCTCGAACTTTATGCTATTTTTTTTTCTCTCTGTGCTTCCCTCTCTCCCTCCTTTCTCCCTCCTCTCTCTCTCTGATGGGTAGGTAGCTAGCTGCCTCCACGGTTGTCACCCTCCCGCTGCAGTTTGTCTTCTGCTCTATCTGATCCATTAGCCAGGCATTTCAGGGGCTGTCTGGCGAGGCAGGAAGGCAGACAGAGAACAGAGGCTTTAGGCTTTATCTATAGCTGTTCATCAGGCCTGAACTGAGCTCTGAAGCCTTGAGATGGATCAGCAACGACACTAGGCCACAGTCAGAGTAATAAACTGATCTCCTCCATGGCTATTCCTCCTCCTGCTTCCATGGAGCTCTTTGGATAGAATAGGCTAGCCTAATGCCGTTACCACGGTTGGCTAAGCCAATACAAATTGGTCTGAAACTAGAGATGCAAACATCCGGATTCCACACAGCACTAACTCTCCTACTTGAGCCTCCAAAGTGGGTCATTTGTGATGAAAGACGGAGCTTGGAGGGAGTGTGGGCAGTTAATGTAAATGCTAGCCAGCCAAAAGAGAAAATGCGTGGGGTTTCGTCTTTAGCTGTCATCCAGCTGCTCCCAAGTGGGCATTTGATGCCACGTTCACGTAATCTCCCTCTCGTCACTTAACCATGCGCTCTGGATCTCCAGGGGATCCCGCTAAAACATCAGAGCTAAAACATTAGACGCGTGGGCAGAAGATCAAAAGAAGCATAATAGCTTTTACAGTGAAGAAACCCTTCATAATATATGTGCTCTGCCACTGTGAGGGATTTGCTCCTGACAAGCGATCAGTAGTACTGCTTTAGCTTGGGAAAAGATTCATTATTTGTTCCCTGAATGTATGGATGTGAGGTGAAGGTGGATGTGATGTGTTTGGGTGTGTCCTTAAATGTACTGAATTCTGCGTTTGGTGCTAATCTATGTGTATATCTGTGTGACTACCAGTTAGCCTTAGTAAACAAACAGCAGCCAGCCACTCACCATCCCATCATTGCAGCCCATAGATCTGTGGCGCTAATGGCTGAATAAACAGTTTAGTAGCGATCGGTTGCCTCACTACAGAGCTGCAGGTCTCCAGTCGAGGTGTAGAATGACCTGGGAGCACTCTAGACAGCCATCAGATACAGAGCTCAGAGCAGTTGGGCTATCTCATTAGCGTTAGCATGCTAATTCCATTTGCCACAGTATAGATATGATGCACTGCATTGAAATTTGAAGGAGGCGATGCTAAGTGGGAGTGTTTGTAGTTTTGGGAAAGATCTGCCTCTCTTCCCTTTTTCCAACCATGCAGCTGAACACAGCCACCTGGTTGGTCATCAGTGAAAAGTGGCCCCAGAGGCCCTCGTCTCCCTCCTCCATTAGGGGTGGTTAATGTGTTATCCCTAGAGGTGGACTGGGAGACAGAAAGGGTTGTTGTTGATGTTGTTGATGTGGTTGATGGGAACTGAGCTTGTTAATGTCTGGAGTGTGGCGGCTGAGGCTCAATAAAGAGCTGGCCCTGCAGCGTGCTGTTGTTTAGCCAGGCTAACACTGGCGCTGGCATACTCCAGGATGCTGTTTGACCACAGACCTATGCTGAGGGGAATGCACGGCAGGAAGCAGTCCAGAGTGGAGATGGCAATAAAGTTCTGGAGGGTGAGTGGGATGTGTTGTGATTATCTGTGTTAGTTGCTCTGTAGGCACTATGTATGTGCAATATGCTGTACTTGGCTCAATATTTGCTCTTTATGTAGGCTGTTTGAACATAATGGGTTTGAAATGTGTTGTGTCAGCATTATCTATCAGTCAATGAAGATGCTTCACAAGATCACTATTCTCTCTGATGTCTAGGATAGACAATGTAGCACATGGAGCTCATTGTTCCATCCTTCATTGTTCCATCCTTATGTTCTCTAACTCTTTACAGTTCTCTTGAAAGGAATTCCCATTTGCCTAGAGAGGACTGCCCTGTTTATTTGATAAAGCTGTGCCTTTATGGTCGTGTCTGTACAGTAAATCAGCACTAATGAGGCTGTAAAACGTGAACAGGCAGGGGCTTGAAAAGGTTTGCTGTTTGCAGGAACCACTTCCTCCCCTGGTAGTGAGAGTAGTGACTGAGACAGTTTGTCTACTTCTTCAAAGGTGTATATGCCATGGGGGGTTGCAACTTAATGAACTTTCTGTGGCATCTTGGATAGTCAATCCAATGCTACTTCCATAACTTAAAGGGTGGCTGAACTTCCTGATCTGGTCTCAGATCATACTGTTTAATAAGCTTTTTGATATGCCACACCTGTCAGGTGAATGGATTATCTTGGCAAAGAATAAATGCTCACTAACAAGGATGTATAACATTTGAGAGAAATACGTTTTTTGTGCGTATGGAACATTTCGGGGATCTTTCATTTCAGCTGATGAAACATAGGACCAACACTTTACATGTTGCGTTTACGTTTTTGGTCAGTGGAACTTCAGCCAGCTGGTCTGAACCATGAGAAAATTGGTTTGACATTGGATAGCCTCTCTTAAGGACCGTCAAGGAATTACAAAGTAAATGGGCCAATATTTTCCTTATGCACATCTTTTGGTTGTCTCATTAAATGCTTTCAATATTTGTATATGAATTTCTACAATTTATAGTTGGTTTAAGGCAGGGGTGTCAAAGTCAAATGGACGGAGGGCCAAATAAAAAATTTAGCTACAAGCCGAGGGCCGGACTGTTCGAATGTTCATTGAAAAATTTTTAAATTACGCATATAGTCTAGTGAACCTAATTGAACCTACTGAAAACCTAACAAATATATTCCAATATGATCAGATAAATAAAGCAATATTTTCTTATGGCTCTGTCAGTAATCTTTAATTTTCAACAGACACAAAAGACAAATTTCCTTTATATAAAAATCCCCATAACATGAACATTAAATGAAAGAAACCGGTATTCAAGGCACCATCAGTAGCCTATATTTTCTATTTTAGCAAAAGTGGGCTAAATTTACTTCAAAGAAAAAAACAATAATAGCAATTTTCTATCATCCACTCAACTGAAATATTTTTAAAATATAATTGGATTGAAATACAATAAAATAAAGTGCAAAAATCTATTAATCAAAAACAACACTTTGTTCCTCACGAAGCTCGAAACATCTTTGAAGCACCTTTCCCTGGCTTAGCCATCGCACCTCTGTGTGATAAGGCAAATCACCATGCTCCGTTTCTAACTCCGTCAGAAATGCCTCGAACTGGCGGTGATTCAAACCTTTGGCTCTGATAAAGTTAACTGTGCGCGTGATGATGCTCATTACATGCTCCATTTTCAAGGCTTTACCGCACAACGCTTCCTGGTGTATGATACAATGATAAGCTGTCAGCTCACCTGTCGCGTTTTCCTCTTGCATCTTTTCCCGTATCTTCGCCACCAGTCCGCTCCTGTGTCCACAATCGCAGGTGCTCCGTCGGTTGTCAAACCCACGAGTTTTTCCCAAGGATCTCATTTAACATCTTGACACCTCTTCATACAAATCATGCCCCGTAGTTGTGCCATGCATAGGACGTAAAGCCAAAAACTCCTCTGTCACGCTTAGGCTGGAGTCCACTCCGCGGATGAAAATTGACAACTGGGCAATGTCAGAAATGTCGGTGCTCTCATCCACAGCCAAGGAATATGCAATGAAATCTTTTCCCTTTTTCACAAGCTGCTCTTTTAGATTGATGGACAACTGGTCTACTCTCTCGGCAATGGTGTTTCTGCTCAGACTCACATTTAAAAAGAGTTGCCTTTTTTCTGGGCAAACTTCGTCACAAACTTTAATCATGCAGTTTTTGATGAAATCCCCCTCCGTAAATGGCCGGGCTGATTGCTCTTCTGCCAAAATAAAACTGGCCTTGACAGCAGCCTGGCCTTGTGATTTGGCTTTTTTGAACAGAGCCTGTCGAGATTTGAGGCCTCGTTTTAATTCCTCTGCCTTTTGTAGCCTTTGTTCCATGTCCATATTCTTGTTTTTGTCCGCGTGTTTCGTTTCATAATGTCGTCTCAGATTATACTCTTTCAGTACCGCCACACTTTCTCCACACAGAAGACACACAGGTTTTCCAGCTACCTCCGTGAACATATACTCCGACTCCCACCTTGTTTGAAACCCCCGGTTCTCAGTGTCCACCTTCCATTTTGCCATTTTTGATGGGTATCTGAAAGTTAATTTTACTGTGATGCTGACGACTGCTGTGCCAATAAATATTGAAATGAAGCAGCCTACTGCTCGGTGCGTCACCGTTGCATTGTGGGAAATGTAGTATTGGTGCGTGCAAAAGATCTGCGGGCTGCCGGCTTGCTGCGGTCTGCGGGCCGGTTCTAATAATAAATCAAGATCATCCCAGGGGCCGTAAAAAACCTTCTCGCGGGCCGGATGTGGCCCGCGGGCCTTGACTCTGACATATGTGGTTTAAGGTTTTTAAGTCATTGAAATTGGGAGCTATTAACATTTAAAAATATTGTCCCATGAACATAATGTAATTTAATGATGGTCCCTAACTTGCCGCATAGAGATATCAAATGTCAAACCAAATTGACCATGCAGCTGTGCTCCAACTTGGGTGGGCAGGACTAAAATAAACCCAACCCAAGGAAAACTGTTACGGTACCCCTAATTCCATGACATACCGTTTTTTAAGATCATCTCACAACTCTCAATCTCGATGAGACAGACTTTATGATGGGAATTATCTTATTTATGCTTCCCACTGAGCAGAAACTGGTTGAATCAGTGTTGTTTCCTCGTCATTTCAAACATAAAATCTATGTGATGCCTTTTAATCAACGATGAAAACTGATTCAAATGTAGAAAAAGTCATCACCGTAAGGGTATTTTCATCTTTAAAAAAAAAAATTTTTGTTGATTTTAATTTAGTTGACAACTCAACCAAATTTAAATCAAAACTAGACGTTGAACTGATGTCTGTGCCCAGTGGATTTGTAGTCAATTTTGAATCTAAATTACATGGGTATTCAACTCTTACCCTACGAGGTCCGGCGCCTGTTGGTTTCCTGTTCTACCTGATAATGAATTGTACCCACCTAGTTTCCTCAGGTCTAAACCAGTCCCTGATTAGATGGGAACAATGAAGAAATGCAGTGGCTTCAAGGTTCAGAGTTTAATTTGAGAGCACTAGAATACATGTTTCTGACTGATAGCGATGAAAATATAGGTGTTTTTTTTGGAAGTCCCTTTTTAAATCACCTGCTGTGGCCAGACAATATCACATTCACTGAAAGAATGAGACTTAAAAGGACGAAGACGGGAGTTCGGACAAGTTGCTGTACACTATGCTGAGCGTTGAATACAGATGTCTGCCGGTTTTTGACGGTCGACCAAGCTCAGGTGTTTGGAGAACGAGTTTTGGTGTGGAATGAAGAATGTTTCTTAAGTCTCTCTTCTTGTTTTTGTTTTTTTCCAGGCCTGTATCAATCTTCCCTTGTTCGACTACATCAGGGTCCTCCTTCCCTTCAATCCTATCCCCATCACTGATCCAGTCTAAACTCTCTATCCATCTCTCTCTGTCCACATTTGACCTTGATTTGATCTGCTGCATGTACCACCCTCTTGACTCTGTATAGCAATGAGCCAATCACAGAAGGCCGTTTTATGTCTGCTCAGAGAAAAGGAAAAGAAGACGAGCTCATTTTTACAAACCCTTCTGTTGGGTTAGAAGGCAGAATCTTGTGCTGTATTAATCTGTGCATTGGCCACCTCTGCCTTCTAAAAGGGAACTCCTTCCTGAAAGGGATTTATTTCATCTACAGGGGACATGCAAAGTGACTGCTTGGTCTGTTTTTAATAGTTAGAGTGTGTGGCATCGCCACAATAACAATTAGCCTTCATTGGACTTTTCAATAAAGTTGACTAAAGCCAAACACTTGGTGACCTTACATGCATTTTTGTTACCTTCCTGGTAAATTCACTTGCTACTTCTGCCTTGAATGCCACCCTGTCTCGTTTGTTATCAACAATCAGAGCTGTCCTTCCCTGTGTACGGTAGGAACCACATTTCTGTCTGATTCCTTAAAATCAAATCCACTGCTAATAGCGTTGTTAGTTATGTGCTAATCATGGTAATTGGCTTGGTTAAAGATCCAATGCAGTCAAAAAGAAACAAAATAACCTCTTAGCGAAGAGACTTTTCTCAATCAAGAATTTTTCTTGGACTGTCTGAGTGGGGAGGGAAAAGCAGAAAACTAGCTGTTATTGGAAGAGAGGTTTGGAACTCTCATATTTGTCTATTAACTAATTTACCGATTGGTGATGTCCCCAGGCAGGCCAAAACTCCATCCCACCAAAACAGGCTGATATTTCATGCAGCATTTTCAAACAGCTCTTACACTAGAAGAGAATTATCACAATTTTCACAATTTCACAGTATTATTCCAACATCATAGTGTGGAAATATATATATATACAGTGCCTTGCGAAAGTATTCGGCCCCCTTGAACTTTGCAACCTTTTTCCACATTTCAGGCTTCAAACATAAAGATATAAAACTGTATTTTTTTGTGAAGAATCAACAACAAGTGGGACACAATCATGAAGTGGAACGACATTTATTGGATATTTCAAACTTTTTTAACAAATCAAAAACTGAAAAATTGGGCGTGCAAAATTATTCAGCCCCTTTACTTTCAGTGCAGCAAACTCTCTCCAGAAGTTTAGTGAGGATCTCTGAATGATCCAATGTTGACCTAAATGACTAATGATGATAAATACAATCCACCTGTGTGTAATCAAGTCTCCGTATAAATGCACCTGCACTGTGATAGTCTCAGAGGTCCGTTAAAAGCGCAGAGAGCATCATTAAGAACAAGGAACACACCAGGCAGGTCCGAGATACTGTTGTGAAGAAGTTTAAAGCCAGATTTGGATACAAAAAGATTTCCCAAGCTTTAAACATTCCAAGGAGCACTGTGCAAGCGATAATATTGAAATGGAAGAAGTATCAGACCACTGCAAATCTACCAAGACCTGGCCGTCCCTCTAAACTTTCAGCTCATACAAGGAGAAGACTGATCAGAGATGCAGCCAAGAGGCCCATGATCACTCTGGATGAACTGCAGAGATCTACAGCTGAGGTGGGAGACTCTGTCCATAGGACAACTATCAGTCGTATATTGCACAAATCTGGCCTTTATGGAAGAGTGGCAAGAAGAAAGCCATTTCTTAAAGATATCCATAAAAAGTGTCGTTTAAAGTCTGCCACAAGCCACCTGGGAGACACACCAAACATGTGGAAGAAGGTGCTCTGGTCAGATGAAACCAAAATTGAACTTTTTGGCAACAATGCAAAACGTTATGTATGGCGTAAAAGCAACACAGATCATCATCCTGAACACACCATACCCACTGTCAAACATGGTGGTGGCAGCATCATGGTTTGGGCCTGCTTTTCTTCAGAAGGAACAGGGAAGATGGTTAAAATTGATGGGAAGATGGATGGAGCCAAATACAGGACCATTCTGGAAGAAAACCTGATGGAGTCTGCAAAAGACCTGAGACTGGGATGGAGATTTGTCTTCCAACAAGACAATGATCCAAGACATAAAGCAAAATCTACAATGGAATGGTTCAAAAATAAACATATCCAGGTATTAGAATGGCCAAGTCAAAGTCCAGACCTGAATCCAATCGAGAATCTGTGGAAAGAACTGAAAACTGCTGTTCACAAATGCTCTCCATCCAACCTCACTGAGCTCGAGCTGTTTTGATGTGCAAAACCGATAGAGACATACCCCAAGCGACTTACAGCTGTAATCGCAGCAAAAGGTGGCGCTACAAAGTATTAACTTATGGGGGCTGAATAATTTTGCACGCCCAATTTTTCAGTTTTTGATTTGTTAAAAAAGTTTGAAATATCCAATAAATGTCGTTCCACTTCATGATTGTGTCCCACTTGTTGTTGATTCTTCACAAAAAAATACAATTTTATATCTTTATGTTTGCAGCCTGAAATGTGGCAAAAGGTCGCAAAGTTCAAGGGGGCCGAATACTTTCACAAGGCACTGTATATAAAACACAGGAAAATCAAGGTTTTGACTGCACTAGGACCTTTAATGCACAGCATAGTAAATGCATGTGGAAAATTAACACATTTCACCAATTATGTGAATGTTAACTGGGTGGAATGAAAACGAAGCTAGGTGCAACGTTTTGGTGAATTGAGTTCTACACCCTTGATAGAGACAAAGGTTGAAGGAAATTCGGCAGACTCTCCACTCTCCAGCATTCCCCATAACCCACTCTCTCCCTCTTTTTTGTTATTGAATGTTTTGTCCTCCCATCCCAGTAATTCACGACAGAGCTGCTCTCCTTGTCTCTTTTTAATCTTTAGCAGCGCTGCTCTGCCATCCATTCTTCATGAAATGCTCCCCTCCCACCAGCGTCCTCCTTAAATCCAAAAGCTGAATTAGCAAAGTGATCAGTGTCATTTCCTCCACGGCCTAGTTCCTTTACTCAGGGTATTTATGAGGTGAGGCTGCTTTGAGTCTCTGATGTGAAAGGCACAGTTCAGACAGGGATCTTATCTTTTCCTCTAAATGCTGTAATGCTTCTTGTCGCATCATGAAGGCTTAGCAGTTGCACCAAGTTAGAAGAAAAGTAGTAACGATATTTCAGGGTTGAGTACAAGCCGTAACTTTGCTTGACATAGTTTTGCCTTAATTGCAAATCAAATGCAGTACATGCGTAACTCAAATGCACTACTAGTTATCACTTAGGCCTGGGAATCTTGAAGTGCACTCTTGCCAATCAGTGCCAATTATGTACTACTTAAGCGGAAGACAACAACGAGCATTGGACTGTTGTGCCTCCATATTCTCTTGAATAACATTACCACCCATATCTTACAGGCCTGAGGCAGTAAACTCACCTCTCTTACCTTACTACCCTGAGGCAGTACACTTCCCTATCATACCTTACTGCCCAGGTCTTGTGAATATCAGATGAGTGTCACCATGGCCACCCCGGGCAGCAGCAGCAGTGTCAGTCCCAGCGGAGGTGACATCCATCATGCTGTTGGAGCCTGGGGCTGTCTGTGCTCACAGGCGGGCCTGGCCTCCTCTGTTTACCATGACCACCATTCATCAGGTGAACAAACAGGAGCCCAGGGACACATTGTGGTTTCAGCACAGTACATCACCTCACCGACCCACTGGAGTTACTGCACTATGTAGCAACCTCCTGCCATTTATAATTAGGAGGTGTATTACTTTCTGGTTTTGAATCTTGTTTAGATACCTTAGATGTTAAGTCCTCATTAGGAATGGTGTGGTACGATCTTGGCAAATGTATTGATTTAAGTCAAATTTTCTTAATATTCACACGGTTTGCATCAGTGCTGGGAATTGCCAGGGACCTCAAGATACGATATTATCACATTACTTTAGCGCCGATACAATATATATTGTGATTCTCACTTTTCTCATGATTCTATATGATTGCGATTCGATACTGTGATTTTATTGTGATTCGATGTTCCAAACATATTGCTCACTATACATTATGTCTGCTGCAGAGGGACGAGAGAGTCATGAGGACATTTGTCCTTTTTAAAAAGAAGATGGAGAACAAGCTATGAAGAGTTTTGGTGCAAGTACAGCCAACTAGTGCAAAAATATATCGTATATATCGTCAAAAATAATATCCCGATATGTAACTATCGACCCCCCCATCACTAGTGTGTATGTGTTCCAATCCATGCTACCATGGCAACGTGTTTCTTGTCATCTTGAGACCTATTATCCGGATGACCTCCGCTGACACCATGGACTCACACTCAGGTCTAAGATACTTACATTAGCTGCTTCCACCATCACCCCTGACACCCAAGCCCACTCCACTCCTCACACATGCAAGTCAGAGCAGAACGATCCTACAGACTCAGTGCAGATCTGTTCCAGCTATGTGACATAATAGACACATTGTCACGCCCTGATCGTAGAGATTCTTTTAATTCTCTATTTGGTTAGGTCAGGGTGTGACTAGGGTGGGCAATCTATGTTTTCTATTTCTTTGTTGGACGGGTATGGTTCCCAATCAGAGGCAGATGTCTATCGTTGTCTCTGATTGGGGATCATACTTAGGCAGCCTTTTTCCACCTGTAGTTTGTGGGATCTTGTTTTTAGTACTGTGCTGTTTAGCCTTGCTAGACGTTACGTTTCGTATTTGTTGTTTTTTCGACGTTCATTTAATAAATTAAAATGTACGCCTACCACGCTGCACCTTGGTTTGATCCTTCCATCGACGAACGTAACAGAAGATCCCACCACAACTGGACCAAGCAGCGTGCCTGGGAGGAGATGGCATCCTGGTCTTTGGAGGAGGTTGAGGAGAGAATATCCTGGACTTGGGAGGAAGTCTTGGAGAGATACGGCCTGCCGTGGAAGCAGACGGAAGCAGCGAAGGAGCAACGACAACACCGGGGTTCGCTACCACGACGGAAGCCCGAGAGGGGGGCACACTGGGTGGCTGGCGAAGCCAGGGTTTAAACGAAAGCCAACTCCCCGTACTCACTGTGGGGAGCGTGTGACCGGGCAGGCATCATGTTTTGCGGTGATACGCACTGTGTCTCCAGTGCTCATCCACATCCCGGTGCGTGCTGTGCCAGCTCCCCGCACTTGCCGTGCGAAAGTGGGCATCTGTCCAGGATGGGTGGTGCCGGCTCAGCGAGCCTGGTCTCCAGTGCGCCTCCTCGGTCCAGAATATCCTGCGCCGGCTCTACGCGCTGTATCTCCGGTGCGCCTTCACAGCCCAGTGCGTCCTGTGCCAGCTCCCTGCACGTGCCGTGTGAAGGTGGTCCTTTGTCCAGGACGCGTTGTGCCAGCTCCATGCACCCGGCCTCCAGTGCATGTCTCCAGCGTGGTACGTCCTGTGCCTGCTCCACGCACGAAGCCTCCAGTGATGATCCATGGCACAAAACCTCCAGTGATGATCATGCCCTGACCGTAGAGATCCTTTTAATTCTCTATTTGGTTAGGTCAGGGTGTGATTAAGGTGGGCAATCTGTGTTTTCTATTTCTTTGTTGACCGGGTATGGTTCCCAATCAGAGGCAGCTGTCTATCGTTGTCTCTGATTGGGGATCATACTTAGGCAGCCTTTTTCCACCTGTAGTTTGTGGGATCTTGTTTTTGGTACTGTGTAGCCCTACAAGACATTACGTTTCATTTAGTTTTTTGTTTTTTTTCAGTGTTCACTTAATAAATGAAAATGTACGCATACCACGCTGCACCTTGGTCCGATCCTTCCATCGACAAACGTAACACATGTATATTCAAATCAGTTTAATGCTCCTTTACAAAAGAGTTTCCATTGGGTTAGATAGACAGAGTACTCTCTACCATCACAGGCTAAATTGCCCTTTCAGTGGTGCCAATACAATGAATATGGCCTACTAGCTTAGATAACCTGCATTTTTCAAAAACAAAAGGTAGTTTGTGTAGCATTTTGCAGAATCTCTCTCGTTCTTTTGGTCTACCACTCTTTGTGTGATTTCTGATGTTTCAGGTCCCCAACGTAACTGTTCCCCCCGCTTATCATTCCTGTAGCTCTAATGTTTTTCATGCCTGGCTGCTCTCTGTAATTTGAAGATAATTCAGCATACTCCACCTTTCTCGTCTTCTCTTCATCAAGACAAGAATCGGCATATTTTTCCAGGGTCCCATTCTGCCTGATCTTCTGTTTCTTTCTCTCCCTATGGAGTGAGCGACCATGCATTGTGTTCTACAGTACGCAATCTGTTTTACACATGTATAAGCAAGATACGCATAGTCATCCAATCAAATGCTAGTTAGCATTTGCTCGTGAAATTACTTCTAACTTCCTTCATACTGGACACAAAGACATACAAATGTTATCCACAAGTTCATCTCACTCTGGGGAAGTACAGTACTGTATATTGCTAAAATCCTGAAAATATCCCTTTAATGTTGCTTGTTTTTGTAATGAGTTTTCAATTGATTTCCATATGCTTTGTGCCATCATGGCCTTTAACTTGGGCCTAGTCTTGTATTCTATCATGGATCTTCTCATTGGTACTCAAGAGGTCCTGTACTCACAGCTGCATGGTTACTGAATGCCAAAGTCATTTTTTGGGTTCATGCTTTATCAAAGAACGGTGACTCTTATCTGTCTTGAGTAATATTAAACCCATTGGAGAATGAAATTGAATTTGGCTACACTATTGGGATGTTCCAACACTTCTACAGATTATGTACTGTTTGGTTGAGAACTGCTCTTGCTGGCATCTTGTTGTAATACTATTGATCTTGAACAGTCAAACAATCACTGTTTCTGTATGGTTTTGTGCATCACTGACTGACCGCTCACTTCAACAAATGTTCCTGTTATGTATTACAGATTTAGCAATAACATTATGAATATTTCAATGAACACCACAAACAGTGGTTTAATGGTAATCACATTTCTTTGACCTATTGTACCATTATGCCATTATGCTAAACACCCCTTTGTATGCATGGCAAATGCTAATTTAACCAAGAGATGTTTTATGTTGTCATCAAATATTTATAATCGAATGGTTTAGATGACAAGAGCTCTTTCTCTCTGTAGATTCAATAGTGCATTTGTGTTTTCTCTGACCCTTGTGTGAAAATTATGCAAGCAATTGAAAGCCAGGGGAACACGGTATGGATCAGTGCACTGACACACTAATGGAGCAGTTTACACTGGCACCATGCTGGCTGGATGTGAACCGTACTTTAGGGACTGGAGGGGATACTGCTATAGGCAGTGCACTCTCCAACGCAAGCTCCCTAGACCTAAAAAGAATGGTCCAATTTGTAGCAAGGCAGTTATTGTTACATACATTGGCAAACATTCTTGGGTTGCTCAAGCCCACAATGCTTATGTCAACAACTTTTTCCACTTTAAGCTCAGTCGGGCTATTTTTGATCCCACAGCTAATGTTTTAGTATCTACTGCTGCAACCAAGCCATATCCAGCAAGCGTTACCTTTTGCCCACTCACTAATGTGTGTGTGGAAGGTGTTTGGCCCTGACTGGCAGCTTCTGACTCTGCACCAGTAGATAACAGCAGAGTTACTGAGAGCAGACAGCTGTGCCGACCTGTTGATGAAACCATCCTGAGGTGATAAGACTCACAGCCACGGACTGACCTAATGAACAAGGGAGAGAGACAGATCTGGCCGATGGGGAGGGGCGCCCGCCATCCCACCCGCCAGTGCTCGCTTCTCTTTGGTGACAACAGGCTACCTTGTTGCACATTCACATGGGTTGGATGGCTGGTTAGTAGAGGAAATGTACATAATGTTTATGGTGTTGGTTGTTTGGCTGGGTTGCAGTGATAAGGATGGATTGTCACTGCCCAGGGTTGTTTGATGAACTGATTTCACATCTGTTATGGAAAACAAACTAGCTAGGTCTACATGAAATTGTGCTACTTTATCAAGCTGTTTTTCATAGTGTGTGTGTTGATTTCTGTTTATTTGTGCTTTCATCCCATTAAATTATCTGTTGACTTCTGATTCTAAGGGAAATAATTGGAGGCTATCTTCTCCATAGGGGATAATGTGAAAATGTTTGTAATCCACATCTGATTGCTTCAATCCGCTTCCTATTGTTTACTCTATCAATCTTTTTTTATTGTGATCCTATATCGCAGCAGTACCCTATAAAGACCATGGTTCCCTTTGCATAAAGCCTCCTGGGTTAGTTCCTTTTGCACATTGAATAACTTGCTCATTAGCTAGCTACCTATTCCCACTGTGTTGTCGCACCATGTCGGCCACATTTCCACCATATGGCTCACGTGCACTAATTAGAGTTATCACTCATTCTACTGTTAATTGCTTCCATGAAATCCTGGCGGGAGAGAAAGTGAGACTTTGAACGGTGGAGATGGAAAGATTAACATACTGCTTCCAATCTCAGCAGTTTCTCTAAACTCACCAATCACTACAAGCTGTCATACTTTTCCCTTATTTGCAGGAGGGATCGTTTTCTTAATTGCAGTATCAAAGTTGCCTAATGGCTGTTTTCTAATTACACTGAGTGTCGAACATTAGGAACATGACATAGAATGACCAGGTGAATCCAGGTGAAAGCTATGATCCCTTTTTGATGTCACTTGTTAAATCCACTTCAATCAGTGACAGGTTAAAGAAGGATTTTTTAGCCTTGAGACATGATTTGTGTATGTGTGCTTTTCAGATGGTGAGTGAGCAAGAAAAAAGGTTTAAATGCCTTTGAACAGGGTATGGTAGTAGGTGCCAGGCACACCAGTTTGAGTGTGTCAAGAACTGCAACGCTGCTGTTTTTTTAACTCTCAACAGTTTCTCATGTGTATCAAGAATGGTCCACCACCCAAAGGACATTCAGCCAACTTGACACAACTGTGGGAAACATTGGAGTTAACATGGGCCAGCATTCCTGTGCCAAGCTTTCAACACCTTGTAGAGTCCATGCCCTGACGAATTGAGGCTGTTCTGAGGGCAAAATGGGGTGCAACTCAATATTATTGTCACGACTTCCGCCGAAGTCGGTCCCTCTCCTTGTTCGGGTGGCGTTCGGGGTCGACATCACCGGCCTTCTAGCCATCGCCGATCCACTTCTAATTTTCCATTTGTTTTGTCTTTGTTTTAAACACCTGGTTTCAATTCCCTAATTACATGTTCATTATTTAGCCTGAGGGTAGAGCGGCGGGTGAACGTCTGTTCCACTTGAGGCAGGGGACAAGGAGCGCACAGGAGTTCGCCTTGGACTTCCGGACCCTGGCCAGCAGTGTGGGATGGAACAACAGGGCCCTGATCGATGCAGTCTGCGCGATGACGTCCGTCGGGAGTTGGCCTGCAGGGATACCACTTTGACGTTTGACCAGCTGGTGGACCTGTCCATCCGGCTGGATAACCTGCTGGCTACCCGCGGACGTCTGGATCGGGGCCTGTCAGTTCCATCCCCCAGCACCACCGCTCCGACGCCCATGGAGCTGGAAGGTGCTGCGCTTAGGGCAACCGGAGGGCCGCAGAGGGCACACTGCTGGTTGGTGCTGGGGAGGTTCCTCTGGGAGTCGAGACAACAGGCAGGGCACTCTTGTGTCACCCCAAATGAGTCGGCACCAGGCTCACTCAGAGCCCCCTGTTGCTCACATGTATTTGTTTATAAATTTTCCCCCCGCATTCCCAGCATAAGGCGCTCGTAGATTCAGGTGCAGCTGGGAATTTTATTGTCAGAGCATTTGCCCATAGTCTAGGGATCCTCATTGTTCCTGTGGATATGCCCTTCCCGGTGCACATCCTAGATAGTCGACCATTAGGGTCAGAGCTAATTAGGGAGGCCACCACTCCACTGGGCATTGTAACGCAGGAGGGTCACAGGGAGATAACTTGTTTATTCCTTATTGATTATCTTGCATTTCCCGTGGTGCTGGGCCTACCCTGGTTGGCCTGTCATGATCCCACTATTTCGTGGAAACAGAGGGCTCTCAAGGTGTTGTCACGAAAGTGCTCGGTGAGGTGTTAAGGGGTTTCCGTCGGTGCTACTACGGTGGAAAGTCCAGATCAGGTCTCCACCGTGCGTATCCCCTCTGAATATGTCGATTTGGCTCTCGCCTTCTGTAAGAAGAAGGTGACTCAATTACCACCCCATCGACGGGAGGATTGTGCGATAGATCTCCTGGTAGACGCAGCACTTCCAGGAGTCACGTGTATCCCCTGTCACAGGAGGAGACGGCGGCTATGGAAACATATGTCTCCGGATCCCTGGGGCAGGGTACATTCGGCCCTCCATTTCACCTGTCTCCCCGAGTTTCATTTTTGTGAAGAAGAAGGATAGAGGTCTGCGCCCGTGCATTGACTATTGAGGTATCAACCAAATCACTGTGAGGTACAGCTACCCGCTACCTCTCATAGCCAGTGTGATAGTCAATGCACGGGGCGTGCTTCTTCACAAAATTGGATCTCAGGAGCGCTTACAACCTGGTGCGTATCCGGGAGGGGGACGAGTGGGAGACCGCATTTAGTACCACCTCAGGGCACTTATGAGTACCTCGACATGCCGTACGGGTTGATGAATGCTCCATCAGTCTTCCAGGCATTTGTAGACAAGATTTTCCGGGACCTGCATGGGCAGGGTGTAGTGGTGTATATCGACGACATTCTGATATACTCCGCTACACGTGCCGAGCATGTGTCCCTGGTGCACAGGGGGCTTGGTTGACTGTTGGAGCATGACCTGTACGTCAAGGCTGAGAAATGTCTGTTCTTCCAACAGTCCGTCTCCTTCCTAGGGTACCGTATTTCCACTTCAGTGGTGGAGATGGAGAGTGACCCGTATTTCAGCCGTGGGTAATTGGCCGACTCCCACCACGGTAAAGGAAGTGCAGCGGTTCTTAGCGTTTGCCAACTACTACCAGAGGTTTATCCGGGGCTTTGGCCAGGTAGCAGCTCCCATTACCTCACTGCTGAAGGTGGGGACCGGTGCGACTGCAGTGGTCGGCTGAGGCGGACAGGGCTTTTGGTCACCTGAAGGCTCTGTTTACCTCGACTCCCGTACTGGCTCATCCGGATTCCTCTTTGCCGTTCATAGTGGAGGTGGACGCGTCCGAGGCTGGGATAGGAGCCGTGCTCTCTGAGCGCTTGGGTATGCCAGCAAAGCTCCGCCCCTGTGCTTTCTTTTCGAAGAAGCTCAACCCGGCGAAGCAAAACTATGATGTGGGGGACCGGTAGATGTTGGCTGTTGTCAAGGCTCTGAATGCGTGGAGACATTGGCTTGAGGGGGCTAAACACCCTTTTCTCATCTGGACTGACCACCGCAATTTAGAGTACATCCGGGCAGCGAGGAGACTGAACCCTCGCCAGGCAAGGTGGGCCATGTTCTTTACCCGTTTTGTTTTCACCCTGTCCTCCAGACCAGGTTCCCAGAACGCAAAGGCAGACGCACTGTCCCGGAAGTAATACACAGAGGAGCATTCCATGAATCACACTCCCATACTTCCGGCCTCTTGCCTGGTGGCACCGGTGGTGTAGGAGATGGACGAGGACATCGAGTGGGCGTTACGCACAGAGCCCACTCCCCCCCAGTGTCCAGCTGGGCGTCTGTACATTTCGTCTGCTGTCCACGACCGTTTGATCTATTGGGCTCACACGTCACCTCCTCTGGTCATCTTGGCATTGGTCGGAGAGTGCATTGTCTTAGTGGGAATTACTGGTGGTCAACCTTGGCCAAGGACGTGAGGGTTTATGTTTCCTCCTGCTCAGTGTGCGCCCGGTGCAATGCCCCTAGGCACCTGCTCAGAGGGAGGTTACTGCCCTTACCCATTCCACAGCGGCCGTGGTCGCACCTATCGGTGGAATTCCTCATGGATCTTCCTCCCTCACAGGGTAACACCACGATCCTGGTCGTTGTGGATCAGTTCTCTAAGTCCTGCCGTCTCCTTCCTTTCCCTGGTCTCCCTATGGCCCTACAGACTGCGGAGGCTCTGTTTACACACGTCTTCCGGCACTACGGGGTGCCTGAGGATATAGTGTCTGATCGAGGTCCCCAGTTCACGTCAAGGTTCTGGGGGGTGTTCATGGAACGTCTGGGGTCTCAGTCAGCCGGGGGAGTGGGCTTTCACCCCGAGAGTAACGGTCAGGTGGAGAGAGTAAACCAGGATGTGGGTAGGTTTCTGCGGTCTTATTGCCATGACCGGCCGGGGGAGTGGGCGGCGTTCATCCCCTGGGCAGAGCTGGCCCAAAAGTCGCTCCGCCACTCCTCCATAAACCTCTCCCCTTTCCAGTGTGTACTGGGGTATCAGCCGGTTCTGGCACCTTGGCATCAGAGCCAGATCGAGGCTCCTGCGGTGGACAAATGGTTTAAGCGCTCGGAGGAGACCAGGGACGCCGCTCATGTGCACCTGCAACGGGCCATGAGGCGTCAGCAGGCGAGCGCCGATCGCCACCGCAGTGAGGCCCCGGTGTTCACACCGGGGGACCGGGTCTGGCTCTCAACCCGAAACCTGCCCCTCCGCCTGCCCTGCCGGAAGCTTGGCCCGCTGTTTGTGGGGCCATTTAAAGTCCTGAGGAAACTGAGGTTTGAGGTTTGCTACAGGTTACAGCTTCCCCCAGATTACCGTATTAACCACTCGTTCCATGTGTCTCTCCTCAGGCCGGTGGTGGCTGGTCCACTCCAGGAGTCTGAGGTGCGGGAGGTTCCTTTGCCCCCTCGATGACCATCGAGGGGCCCCGGCGTATGCTGTTCGAGCAATACTGGACTCGAGGCGTCTTGCGAGGGGCCGTCAGTACCTCGTGGAGTGGGAGGGGTACGGTCCGGAGGAGAGATGCTGGGTGCCGGTGGAGGATGTTTTGGACCCTTCGTTGCTGTAGGAGTTCCACCATCTCCATCCGGATCACCCTGCGCCTCATCCTCCGGGTCGTCCCCGAGGTCGGTGTCGACACGCTGCTGGAGCCGCTCGTCATCGGGGGGTGGGTACTGTCCCTCTCCTTGTTCGGGCGGCGGTCGACGTCACCGGCCTTCTAGCCATTGCAGTTCCACTTTTCATTTTCCATTTGTTTTGTCTTTGTTTTACACACCTGGTTTCAATTCCCCAATTACATCTGTTTTCCCCATGGTTTTTGTGCGTGTTTGTTTATTGTAAGTTCGGTCCGATGTTTGTGGGCCTGGTGTTACTTCATGTATTTTGATATTTTGAGTAAAGTTTCTTGTGTTACTCATCTCTGCTGTCCTGTGCCTGACTCCTCTGCACCAGCTACACCCAGAGCCTTACAATTAGGAACGTGTTCCTAATGTTTTGTACATTTAGTGTGTATGAATTATACATTGTCATTGTCAGAACAATCGAGAGCAGCATTGGAAAACTGACACCGTGTTACATTTTAAAGGAGCGTAGAAAGTGAAATCATTGTGCTTTTTCATTTGTAACGGAGTTAAATATGGCTGTCGTGTTTGCCTACATTAAGCCTAGCCAAGCCTAGGGCCAGGCGATATGGCCTAAAAATCATCTCTCTATTTTTTTCAAACTTATGGGTGATTCACAATTTATAATGATATTTTTGTCATTTGGATGTTTCTCTAAATGAGCTTTGTTGTGTAATTAAAAGGTACATGCACTGCATTTCAAACAGTCAGGATTAATCGGATGAATTCAGGGCATTTAAAATAATACCTAAGCTAAATATAAGCCTAAATATAACCATAAGACCAACTTGTTATGTACTTGAGTGAAGACCCAAAAGCGGTTTTAACAGAAAACAGAGTTCTTTAATGAAAAACAGGAATGGCATAAATCCTCTTCCAACGTAGTCAATGGAACAAAAAGAACGTTAGAATAATGTAGGATGCACCTGCAGGCAGACTCCGACAGGATAGGACAAGGTGGAAGCAAATTTACGACAGCTTGCTTCTGGCATCAAAAACACAAACAAGAATCAGACACTGAAAGTAGCAGGAACAGAGAGAGAAAAGAGACCTAATCAGAGGGGAAGAGATAACAGGTGGAAAGAGTGAATGAGCTAGTTAGGGGAAATGTAGAACAGCTGAAGAATGAGAGACAGAGAAGGTAACCTAAAAAGACCAGCAGAGAGAGACAGAGTGAAGAGAAAGGACAGGAACAGACATAATAAGACATGACAGTACCCCCCCACTCACCGAGCGCCTCCTGGCGCACTCGAGGAGGAAACCTGGCGGCAACGGAGGAAATCATCGATCAGCGAACGGTCCAGCACGTCCCGAGAAGGAACCCAACTCCTCTCCTCAGGACCGTACCCCTCCCAATCCACTAGGTACTGATGACCACGGCCCCGAGGGCGCATGTCCAAAATCTTACGAACCCTGTAGATGGGTGCGCCCTCGACAAGGATGGGGGGGGGGGGACGAGGGGGGCGCGAAGAACGGGCTTAACACAGGAGACATGGAAGACCGGGTGAACGCGACGAAGATAGCAAGAAGTCGCACTGCGACAGGATTAATGACCTGAGAAATACGGAACGGACCAATGAACCGGGGGCCAACTTGCGGCTGTCTTAAGGGGAAGGTTCTGAGTGGAGAGCCATACTCTCTGACCGCAACAATATCTAGGACTCTTGGTCCTACGCTATTAGCGGCCCTCACAGTCTGCGCCCTGTTACGGCAAAGTGCCGACCTGACCCCCTTCCAGGTGCGCCGCAACGCTGGACAAAAGCCTGAGCGGAGGGGACGCAGGACTCGGCGAGCTGAGATGAGAACAGCGGAGGCTGGTACCCGAGGCTACTCTGAAAAGGGGATAGACCGGTAGCAGACGAGGGAAGCGAGTTGTGGGCGTACTCTGCCCAGGGGAGCTGTTCTGACCAAGACGCAGGGTTACGAAAAGAAAGACTGCGTAAAATGCGACCAACAGTCTGATTGGCCCGTTCGGCTTGACCGTTAGACTGGGGATGAAAGCCGGACGAGAGACTGACGGAAGCCCCAATCAAACGGCAAAACTCCCTCCAAAATTGAGACGTGAACTGCGGGCCTCTGTCGGAAACGACGTCAGACGGAAGGCCATGAATTCGGAGAAAACATTCTCGATAATGATCTGAGCCGTCTCCTTAGCAGAAGGGAGCTTATCGAGAGGAATGAAATGAGCCGCCTTAGAGAATCTATCGACAACCGTAAGAATAACTGTCTTCCCCGCTGATGAAGGCAGTCCGGTGATAAAATCTAAAGCGATGTGAGACCACGGTCGAGAGGGAATGGGAAGCGGTCTGAGACGGCCGGCAGGAGGAGAGTTCCCAGATTTAGTCTGCGCGCAGACCGAACAAGCGGCGACAAATCGACGCTCGTCACGTTCCCGAGTGGGCCACCAGAAACGCTGGCGAATGGAAGCGATACCCGAACGCCGGGGTGGCCGGCTAACTTGGCAGAGTGGGCCCACTGAAGAACGGCCGGACGAGAAGGAACGGGAACGAACAGAAGGTTCCTAGGACAAGCTCGCGGCGACGGAGTGTGAGCGAGTGCTTGCTTTACCTGCCTCTCAATTCCCAGACAGTCAACCCGACAACACGCCCCTCAGGGAGAATCCCCGGGGTCGGTGGAGACCTCAGAAGAACTGAAGAGACGAGATAAAGCATCAGGCTTGGTGTTTTTTGAGCCCGGACGATAAGAAATAACAAACTCGAAACGAGCGAAAAACAGAGCCCAACGAGCCTGACGCGCATTAAGTCGTTTGGCTGAACGGATGTACTCAAGGTTCCTATGGTCAGTCCAAACGACAAAGGAACGGTCGCCCCCTCCAACCACTGTCGCCATTCGCCCAGGGCTAAGCGGATGGCGAGCAGTTCGCATTACCAACATCATAGTTACGTTCTGACGGCGATAAAGCGATGAGAGAAAAACGCGCAAGGATGGACCTTGCCGTCAGAGAGAGAGCGCTGAGAAAGAATGGCTCCCACGCCCACCTCTGACGCGTCAACCTCAACAACAAACTGACTAGAGATGTCAGGTGTAACAAGAATAGGTGAATGTAAAACGATTCTTAAGAAGATCAAAAGCTCCCTGGGCGGAAACGGACCACTTAAAGCACGTCTTAACAGAAGTAAGGGCTGTGAGGGGACTGCCACCTGACCGAAATTACGGATGAAACGACGATAGAAATCCAAGCCCAGAAAGCGCTGCAGCTCGACGCGTGACTTAGGAACGGGCCAATCAATGACAGCCTGGACCTTAGCGGGATCCATCTTAATGCCCTCAGCGGAAATAACGGAACCGAGAAAAGGGACAGAGGCGGCATGAAAAATGCACTTCTCAGCCTTCACATAAAGACAGTTCTCCAAAAGGCGCTGGAGGACGCGTCGCACGTGCTGAACATGAATCGAGAGAGACGGAGAAAAAATCAGGATATCGTCCATGTAAACGAAAACAAAAATGTTCAGCATGTCTCTCAGGACGTCGTTAACTAGTGCCTGAAAGACAGCTGGAGCGTTAACGAGGCCGAAAGGAAGAACCCGGTATTCAAAGTGCCCTAACGGAGTGTTAAACGCCGTCTTCCACTCGTCCCCCTCCCTGATGCGCACGAGATGGTAGGCGTTACGAAGGTCCAATTTGGTGAAAAACCTGGCTCCCTGCAGGATCTCGAAGGCTGAAGACATAAGAGGAGCGGATAACGATTCTTAACTGTTATGTCATTCAGCCCTCGATAATCCACGCATGGGCGCAGGGACCCGTCCTTCTTCTGAACAAAAAAAAACCCCGCTCCGGCGGGAGAGGAGGAGGAGACTATGGTACCGGCGTCGAGCGAAACCGACAAATAATCCTCGAGAGCCTTACGTTCGGGAGCCGACAGAGAGTATAATCTACCCCGGGGGAGTAGTTCCCGGAAGGAGATCAATACTACAGTCATACGACCGGTGTGGAGGGAGAGAAGTGGCCTTGGAACGACTGAACACCGTGCGCAGATCGTGATACTCCTCCGGCACCCCTGTCAAATCGCCAGGCTCCTCCTGTGAAGAAGAGACAGAGGAAACAGGAGGGATAGCAGACATTAAACAGGTCACATGACAAGAAACATTCCAGGATAGGATAGTATTACTAGACCAATTAATAGAAGGGTTATGGCGCACTAGCCAGGGATGACCCAAAACAACAGGTGTAAAAGGTGAAAAAAATTAAAAAAGAAATGGTTTCGCTATGATTACCAGAGACAGTGAGGGTTAAAGGCAGCGTCTCCGCTGAATCTTGGGGAGAGAACTACCATCTAAAGCGAACAAGGCCGTGGGCTCCCCTAACTGTCTGAGAGGAATGTCATGTTCCCGAGCCCAGGTCTGTCCATAAAACAGCCCTCCGCCCCAGAGTCTATCAAGGCACTGCAGGAAGCAGATGAACCGGGCCAGCGGAGATGGACCGGAAAGGTGTGCGTGATCCAGAAGGAGAGGCCTGAGTAGTTGCGCTCACCAGTAGCCCTCCTCTTACTGATGAGCTCTGGCTTTTACTGGACATGAGGTGACAAAATGACCAGCGGAGCCGCAGTAGAGACAACTGCTGATTCTCCGTTCCTTCTCCTTGGCCGAGATGCGGATACCCCCAGCTGCATAGGCTCAGCATCCGAGCCGGCGGAGGAGGGTGGCAGTGATGCGGCAGGTGGCAGTGATGTGGAGAGGGGAGCAACGGAGAACGCGAGCTCCTTTCCACGAGCTCGGCGACGAAGATCAACCCGTGCTCTATGCGAATAGCGAGAGCTATTAAGGAGTCCAGACTGGAAGGAACCTCCCGGGAGAGGATCTCATCCTTAACCTCGACGAGGAGACCCTCCAGAAAACGAGCGAGCAAAGCCGGCTCGTTCCAGTCACTAGAGGCAGCGAAGTGCGTTCAATAGAATAATCCGTTATGGAACGATTCCCTGACATAGGGAAGACAGGGCCCTGGAAGCCTCCTCCCCAAAAACAGAATCAAAAACCCGTATCATCTCCTCCTTAAAGTCCTGATACTGGTTAATACACTCAGCCCTCGCCTCCCAGATTGCCGTGCCCCACTCACGCGCCCGTCCGGTATAAATGACGTACCGATCGGGCTGCGCTCCTGGAGTAAGTGTTGGGCTGGAGAGAGACACCACATCACACTGAGTGAGGAATGAGCGGCACTCTGTGGGCTCCCCAGAGTAACACGGCGGGTTGTTGATCCTGGACTCCGGAGACTCGGAAACCCTGGAAGTGGGCGGTGGATCGAGGTGGAGTTGGTGAACCTGTCTTGTGAGGTCGGAGACTTGTTAGGGTCTCAACGGCATGTCGAGCAGCAGACAATTCCTCCTCTGTCTGCCTAGCATCGTCCCTGGATCTCGAAGAGTGAAAAGGGTCCGGAGCCGCTGGGTCCATTCTTGGTCTGATTCTTCTGTTATGTACTTGAGTGAAGACCCAAAAGCGGTTTTAACAGAAAACAGAGTTCTTTAATGAAAAACAGGAATGGCATAAATCCTCTTCCAACGTAGTCAATGGAACAAAAGAACGTTAGAATAATGCAGGATGCACCTGCCAGGCAGACTCCGACAGGATAGGACAAGGTGGAAGCAAACGGGACGACAGCTTGCTTCTGGCATCAAAAACACAAACAAGAATCAGACACTGAAAGTAGCAGGAACAGAGAGAGAAATAGAGACCTAATCAGAGGGGGAAGAGATAACAGGTGGGAAAGAGTGAATGAGCTAGTTAGGGGAGATGTAGAACAGCTGAAGAATGAGAGACAGAGAAGGTAACCTAAAAAGACCAGCAGAGAGAGACAGAGTGAAGAGAAAGGACAGGAACAGACATAACAAGACATGACACAACTAATTATTTATTTACTTTATCAAAATAGTTTTACCTGCTTTTTTGCAATAATCACTGATATGGCTTTTAAGTCTGTCTATGTAAATTACCTTTTTGTTATAAATGTAACCAGCAGATCAAATCAAATCAAATTTATTTATATAGCCCTTCGTACATCAGCTGATATCTCAAAGTGCTGTACAGAAACCCAGCCTAAAACCCCAAACAGCAAGCAATGCAGGTGTAGAAGCACGGTGGTTAGGAAAAACTCCCTAGAAAGGCCAAAACCTAGGAAGAAACCTAGAGAGGAACCAGGCTATGTGGGGTGGCCAGTCCTCTTCTGGCTGTGCCGGGTAGAGATTATAACAGAACATGGACAAGATGTTCAAATGTTCATAAATGACCAGCATGGTCGAATAATAATAAGGCAGAACAGTTGAAACTGGAGCAGCAGCACGGCCAGGTGGACTGGGGACAGCAAGGAGTCATCATGTCAGGTAGTCCTGGGGCATGGTCCTAGGGCTCAGGTCCTCCGAGAGAGAGAAAGAGAGAGAGAAGGAGAGAATTAGAGAATGCACACTTAGATTCACACAGGACACCGAATTGGACAGGAGAAGTAATAATAATAATAATAATATATCCCATTTAGCAGACGCTTTTGTCCAAAGCGACTTACAAGTCGGCTGGTGCCACTACTTTTACATATGGGTGACCCTAGCGGGAATCGAACCCACGACGCTTGGCGTTGCAAGCGCCATGCTCTACCGACTGAGCCACACAGGACCCCAATCCGTTATGGGGTCCTGTGAAGTACTCCAGATATAACAAACTGACCCCAGCCCCCCGACACATAAACTGCTGCAGCATAAATACTGGAGGCTGAGACAGGAGGGGTCAGGAGACACTGTGGCCCCATCCGAGGACACCCCCGGACAGGGCCAAACAGGAAGGATATAACCCCACCCACTTTGCCAAAGCACAGCCCCCACACCACTAGAGGGATATCTTCAACCACCAACTTACCATCCTGAGACAAAGCCCACAAAGATATCCGCCATGGCACAACCCACGGGGGGGCGCCAACCCAGACAGGATGACCACATCAGTGAATCAACCCACTCAGGTGACACACCCCTTCCAGGGACGGCATGAGAGAGCCCCAGTAAGCCAGTGACTCAGCCCCTGTAATAGGGTTAGAGGCAGAGAATCCCAATGGAAAGAGGGGACCCGGCCAGGCAGACAGCAAGGGCGGTTTGTTGCTCCAGAGCCTTTCCGTTCACCTTCCCACTCCTGGGCCAACCTACACTCAATCATATGACCCACTGAAGAGATGAGTCTTCAGTAAAGACTTAAAGGTTGAGACCGAGTTTGCGTCTCTGACATGGGTAGGCAGACCAGCACCATGTACAGTGCACATCCACTAATAATGACCGCATTTTATTGGTCACATACACATGGTTAGCAGATGTTACTGCGAATGTAGCGAAATGCTTGTGCTTCTAGTTCCGAATGCAGCAATAACAAGTAATCTAACAAATTCACAACAACTACCTTATACTCACAAATGTATGGATGAGCGATGGCCATGCGGCATAGGCAAGATGCAGTAGATGGTATAGAACAGTATATACATGTGAGCTAAGTAATGAGTAATCTCTGAAGCACAAGCCCACCTCTAGTGAGTAGCCAGCTGATCTTTATATTTAAAGTCTTACCAACTTGGGCCTATTTGCTTGCTAAAGGTAGAACAGTTGAACTGTTTATAAATACACCCTCCTGTCTGTCTCCAACTGTTATAAATACACCCTCCTGTCTGTCTCCAACTGTTATAAATACACCCTCCTGTCTGTCTCCAACTGTTTATAAATACACCCTCCTGTCTGTCTCCAACTGTTATAAATACACCCTCCTGTCTGTCTCCAACTGTTATAAATACACCCTCCTGTCTGTCTCCAACTGTTATAAATACACCCTCCTGTCTGTCTCCAACTGTTATAAATACACCCTCCTGTCTGTCTCCAACTGTTATAAATCACCCTCCTGTCTGTCTCCAACTGTTATAAATACACCCTACTCTCTGTCTCTAGCTGTTTATAAATACACCCTCCTGTCTGTCTCCAACTGTTATAAATACACCCTCCTGTCTGTCTCCAACTGTTTATAAATACACCCTCCTGTCTGTCTCCAACTGTTATAAATACACCCTCCTGTCTGTCTCCAACTGTTATAAATACACCCTCCTGTCTGTCTCCAACTGTTATAAATACACCCTCCTGTCTGTCTCCAACTGTTATAAATACACCCTCCTGTCTGTCTCCAACTGTTATAAATACACCCTCCTGTCTGTCTCCAACTGTTATAAATATACCCTCCTGTCTGTCTCTAACTGTTATAAATACACCCTCCTGTCTGTCTCCAACTGTTTATGAATACACCCTCCTGTCTGTCTCCAACTGTTTATAAATACACCCTCCTGTCTGTCTCCAACTGTTTATAAATACACCCTCCTGTCTGTCTCCAACTGTTTGAACAATATACCCTCCTGTCTGTCTCCAACTGTTATAAATACACCCTCCTGTCTGTCTCCAACTGTTATAAATACACCCTGTCTGTCTCCAACTGTTTATAAATACATCCTCCTGTCTGTCTCCAACTGTTTGAACAATATACCCTCCTGTCTGTCTCCAACTGTTATAAATACACCCTCCTGTCTGTCTCCAACTGTTTATAAATACACCCTCCTGTCTGTCTCCAACTGTTTGAACAATATACCCTCCTGTCTGTCTCCAACTGTTATAAATACACCCTCCTGTCTGTCTCCAACTGTTTATAAATACACCCTCCTGTCTGTCTCCAACTGTTTGAACAATATACCCTCCTGTCTGTCTCCAACTGTTTGAACAATATACCCTGTTCACTTTGTTTAGATATTGAAATCAAGTGGCCTACCTGGATAAGATGATGCTTATTTCTCAGAATGTGAACGAGTTACCAATTCCTTATAAATGCCTTATAAATGTGTCTTTTTATGCTCATTGCACATTTATAAAACACAGACGAGACAGTTAGCACATAAGTCTGCGTAAAAATGCTGCTAGCGGTACCGCAATGCCACGCGCAACAGAAACAGCATTCATTTTCCAGAATCATGTTCAATAAATAAATGTGACTCTGGCTGACAACATAATGATGTTTGTTTCCAACATTTTCCTAAAGAAGTTAAATCTGCATTGTGTTTTGTTCTTTGCCACGATACTAATGAGTATCGGGATACTGGTAACATCACAACACTAATACAGTGTGTTAATGAGTTCTTTTGATACAATGTAAAACTTTTTGCAGCCCTCAAAGTGTGTTTTGAATTCATGATGATGTCGTCATACAGAATAGAACACACAAACATTTGTACTCAACAGGGAGTCTCGTCCCTCCAGTCCTCTTCAACCCTGCTCATTTAGCCATGCCATGTTCTGATTTGACAGTCTCATGCTCAATGTTCCCCTGCTGTCACAAGCCTCCCCAAACAACAACTTTCTCACTGACACACGGTGTACCTTGGCATTTCCAGATCATCGCCAGCAGAGAATCGGCCACTGAGCCACAAATGTCATGTGATGTTTTCAAATGCACTCTTGAATTATGGATGGCATTTGTTTAGAAATAGAAAGGCCTGTCAATCCTGGCTGTGAACTGTACTAGGCCTATATCATTCTGTCAACAGTCCAGCCCAGGTGAGTATAGCACCTCATCTGACTTACATTATTGAAACAAGAATGTGCAAACAGTGTAAAGTTTTGCATTAGGGCTTGGACAGTATACTTGCCACTGTGGGGCTGTTAAGATGCCTCATAAGGGTTTATTTTGGGGTCATATGATTCCATATTAAATGTATTATACCCGTCTCCCAGAACACAGACCATGTTTATCATATAGCCTGGGATGTTTCCCTTTAGTGTTTTCATCTGCACCATGTCAACATAAAATAAATCCAGCAAAATGGATGCCTCCTTTCTCTTTTGTTTTCAGGCAATCAACGTGATTCGTTTAATTTCATTGGAGGACATATGCTCTTTAATGCGACCCAGCAGCTGTAATACAGGGCCAAAGTGGCATTCATTACCTGTAACTCAATAAGGAGAGATTCAACAGACTCACACATGCTGGAGAGAGAGGGAGGAGTGGCGAGGGGGTGGGGGGAAGCTGCCACTCCGAATTTCCCCCATCTAATCGATTTAACCTTCACTCTGTCATGTCACGCCTTCAGGGTAAATGTTTGTCACCAGGTGTATTTACTTGCAAATTGTTTCGAATAAATTAGTGAGGCAGGCGTTTACCCCGCCAATCGAATCACCCTCCGCAGTCGGCATTCCTCCCCGGGAAACATGGGGAGGTCAAGTCCTCCAAGCCAAAGCAATTGAGCATCTGGCCGATTGCCTGAGCAGAGGAGCTAGGATAGCCAGCTAGATAAAGAAAAAGAGTCTGCTTAACACCCTCTTTCTGTTCTCTCCTGCCAGGAACAAGGCAGGTCGTTTCCCACCACTTAAAGCAACTACAGCAATTACCATTACAGAGTAAATTTACCTGAACACTCATCTCGCCAAGTTCACCGTCTCTTACACACACACACACACACACACACACACACACACACACACACACACACACACACACACACACACCACAGGTGGCCGGTGGCACCTTAATTGGGGAGGATGGGCTCTTAGTAATGGCTGGAACGTCATAAGTGGAATGGTATCGAACACATCAAGCACATTGTTTCCATCTGGTTGATACTATTCCATTCACTCCATTCCAGCCATTATTATGAGCAGTCCTCCCCTCACCAGCCTCATGTGACACACACAAACACTCACACATTCCATCTAGCATTGGCCAAAATTACCTCGCAAAACTGTTTCCCTGCTTTCATCTTTTGAGTCGGCACTGCAGTTCCCTGATGAGTTGAGTGCACTTGACAGAATATTTGGTTCTTTTTGTCAGACTGTCTACATTATTCACTGCAGTCCACCGTCAATTTGTCGTGCGGATCTACAGGTTATAGCATTGTCTACTCAATTCGACAGATAGAAGCACTTTCAAAATGAATGCAATTCAGAATGTGCTCTGGCACACCTTCCCTTCATCATTGCCCATTTTGTCAGCTCCATAAGAGCTCATCTGGGCTAAGTAAAAAAGCATTTGTAAAACTGATATGCACAGGCTTTGACATCGAATCAGGAAGTTAGATTTATTTTAAAAGGGCAGATTTTGATAATGACTACCAGAAGTCTGGGTTATTTGCTTTGTCTTTCAGAATCCAAAGTCCCTCTCCCTCTTCTGTCTAAGGAGACGAGGAGTTTTTAATGAGGTGTTTTATTGCCTGCTCTTCAGAGGTATCCCCTGCTGGCAATCTCACCTTTAATATTTAAAATCATCCTCATACAAAATAATACTCTACGGGAGCAAGCTGCTGCTTATCTTCAGCTCTGAAATGCATAATTACTTCCCAGGTCCGGGGTACGTTCTTTGGAAGTTCTTCCTAAGCTGTGAGCACTTGTTTAATTCAGTAGATTTGCAATTCAACGATGGGTTCGTACGGGACCCTATAAAATCTGTTTTATATTTTGCCTGATTCCGTTCCATTTAGTTTGTCCAGGTTTCCCTTTTTTCTCTCTTTTTTTTCAGGTTTTCACCCTCAAAGCCTTTTTTCTTTAATATAGAAAAACAACTAAATTGGATGTTCTAAGTCCACAACAAGGCTTAAACCACATCAGGAAACCACTTATGAAGTCTGGGAATAATCTAGGATTTGAATGCGTGTGACTAGCCACTGACTATTGTTTGGTTCGCAGTGTTTCTGTGATTGCAGAATTTGAAAAACAAATGGTGACTGGATTGATGCAAATAATCATGATATCATTCTGCCAAGTAGGCATAGGCTACTTTGTAGTAAACATTTAATTGAGAAGGTTTTTGGGAAAGCCTTTCCATCTACCAGAAGAAGATTATCTTTAGCATTATGGCTTAAGGTTACACACCTCCTTGGTGCACAGTTTGGTTTTTGCCCAGGCACTACACAGCTAATTAAAATAATCAACTCATCATCAGCTGTGTTGTGCTAAGGCAAAAACCAAAAGGTGCACCCAGGGGGGACCCCAGGACCAAGTTTGGAATACCCTGGATTAGACATACATGCACACTGCACACAACACACACAGACAGTGGCATTCCTGTGCCGTTTCAGAAAGTTGCAGGAAAATTTGATTCACTGATGCATTTTATTCATGTCTTGTGATTTGATTGGGCAAATTAATGCATTTTCTAAAAAGTTCAATACATTTTTATTGTTTTCCTACTAAGTTCAATACATTTTTGACAATTGTTGAATTCTGTTTTAATGTCTGGATTCCGTGACCTAGCCGCGTTTTCCGCAACGCTGATTTTATAGGGCCCTACTCGTAGTTATCGTGATGGTAACCAACATTTTACTGCCACCTCTTAAATACATTAAAGGTTTATTGCATCTGTTTTTATCTCAAATTTTCTGGGTAAAGAATTAAGTATCTTACTGTGATTCTTTTATTATCATTTTAATTGAAAACAAACAAAAATAGCCTCTTAGCAAAGAGCAATTTCTCAAGATAGAATTTTGCTAGGACTGTCTGGGAGTGGTCTGAGTGGGGAAGAGGAAATGAGCTGTTATTGGCAGAGACGTTTGGAACTCTCTATGTTAATGGTATATTAATTCAATTACCGCCTGGTGATGTCACCAGGCATGCCAAAACTCCATCCCAGGCCATTTTTTCAAACAGCGGTTACACTATAAAAGGGAATAATTTTCAAAATTGTACAGTACTATTCCAACCTCATAGTGTGGATATATATATATATATATATAACACGTTTTTGACAGCAATGGGTCTACAGCACAGTGGCATAGTCGGTGAAACATTCTGAACATAGAAATAGAATGTATGCCTCACAATCCTTTCAGATAGAAATAGAATGAATAGACCGGACACCATTCCATATTCTACACAACAAAAAATATATATTCTACACGATACATTTCTATCTGAACGTTCTGTATCATTGCATCCTCTTAAACAGGCCCCAGGATATGTTCCTTATGGTGAAGGTAAGGTCTTTGTGACCGACCCTATTGAAGTGTTTCAACAGTGGGTTCAGGATACACTATAAACCCAGTGATGAATCATCACCCTTCGATTCAACCTTCTGCTCTGTCCCTTCACCTCCTTGTGACCCCTTTCTCTCCTCCTTTTCATCCCACACAGCCCTGTAATGAAAGAGATTACTGCCATTCTATAGTGGCCTCTACAGTGTGTTTCCTCCTCTCTGTCCCTCATCTTGAACATTCTCACTGCTTCTTTCTATAGAGTGGATATGGATATTCTGCCTCGCTCCCGTCGCATTTGCTTACATGTTTATTTCCTGGGCCTCCCCTTGTCTGATTTTGAATGGCACCCTGTCCTCTGCATTAACTCACTTAACCATAGGAAGCTCAGCTTGTTTCCCTCATGCTAAGTTTCCCCCTTAAGGCTCTGAGCAGGAGACCACCAACACGTACTCCTGTCATGACACCACTGGCTGTGTCATAGAAGCCCAGGCTTATATCCTACAACACAGGGAGGTTCAATGATAAATTCACAACAAAGCCTTTTGAGGGATTAAACACACATTCAGGCTGAAAAGAAGCCCAGTGTTATGGGGAAAAAACAAGCCCCCTCTATGAAATATGCTGTCCCCACATGTGATTGATCACGGCAGAGAAAGCCACACATACAGCCTCCCCTGCCCTACGCTAAACCTATGGATATGCATGACTTACTCATAAATGGGAGATGATAAAAATCCAATGCGTTCCTTTTTTTGTTTGTTGGTGCTTCGAGATGGTATTCTGTGGCCATAACACAGAGGGACTTGGTTGCACATGCACACACACACACCCGCACACACACACACATCTGAAAGTCCTAACCATTAAGGAAATGGGTCATTTGGAAGGCAACTTGCATCCCCTAAATGTGACACAAAGAGATAAAGGCGGCACTCGACATCCATTTGGCTATTGCTATGTCGTCGAAACGCTTTGATGTCCATTTCCTTTAAGCTTGCTTGCGTGAAGATGCTAATTAGTAAAGTAATTGTGTGTTGCTAGCTTTTCCGTAATTTGCAGAAGCCTGTGACCCATGGAGAGGCTCAGTATAATATAGCATCTTTAATAGAATGGAAGTGGTGTCATCACTGGCCTTGGCACTTTGAACAGCAGCAATTATCTGATATCAGTACACTACGGGCCTAGCTTTGCTTGAGCTCAGTGCACAAATATGCTAGTTATAACCTAAGACAAATGACTCATTACATGTCATTGAATGATGCTGATGATTCATATTTAGCTGCCAAGGATGTGCACTTACCAGTAGATGGGTCATTTCTTGGAAAGGGAGTGATTATAACCACATACAATGTCGCATTTCGTTTACTGAGGATAAACTGGCTTGACTCACGATGGAAGAATGAAGATGGCAGGACTAATCATGTTTAATGACATTCCAGGGAAAGAATGCAAATGTAGGAACATGTGTATGAGCACTCTCTCTCTTTACCCGTTTTCCTTTATCTACCTACAGTAAGATCCAATCTCTATCTCGACTAGTGGTTCTAGAAAGGAAACAACACGTCAGCCTGACCCACCACAACAGAGAGTGGGTGTCTTCTAAATGCCTACTCAGACCTGTTCCATTCTGTTCTATTCCTTCTAGATTAATCATAGCTTTGTAGCAGAGTGGATGTTCTGTGATATTACCACGGTCTCTCCTCTTGTAATGCCATGGAGCAGTGGCCATCGGTGCCGTTTCATGAGCATGGCCTCATTTCTATTACAGCATATTGGATGACTGTCATTTATATTCAATTCACCCACCTCAATGTAACGTTGACAGGTCTCGGCTACAACATGATGCTCAAATGTTCTGTATACCAATCATGATGTTGCTACAACCTAGCCTATGAATGTTTAAAATGTTTATAACACATCTACGCGCTCTCCCCACCAAATATCTTAGTTAGTTATAAAATTGCGTGACTAAGATCTCCTCTGCAAAAATGTCAAAATGAATGACCGATTTATTGAGTTATCTTAGATTAATTCTGACTATTTTGAGGCGGTGTATGCTGGCTATGGCGTCTCAAACTAGACAAACAGTACTATTGCCACTTTTTTCTTGTTTTTCAAGCAAAGGTCTTTTAACGGAGTATGTGAGCACACTCATTTGGTTCACTTAGCCGACTTCAGCCAGCGAGCTGAAGCATGCTGACGCCAGCTAGCTAACATAATAGTTGTACAGTTTTTAACTAATTCAATTATCTTTCACTCTCTGAGTCAACTAGTGCTAGCTAGCTGTAGCTTATGCTTTCAGTACTAGATTCATTTTCTGATCCTTTGATTGGGTGGACAACATGTCAGTTCATGCTGCAAGAGTTCTGATAAGTTGTAGGACGTCCTCTGGAAGTAGTCATAATTTCTGTGTAAGTCTATGGAATGGGGTGAGATCCATGAGCTTCCTGTGTTTTCTATTGAAGTCAATGTATCCAGAGGAGAACGGAAAATAGCTGTTGTCCTGCTATACCATGGTGCTACCCCAGAGAATGCTGTTGACGCTACTGTAGACCTTCATTGCAAAACAGTGTGTTTTAATAAGTTATTTGGTAACATGTAAATATATTTAGTATAGTTTGGGCTCGCGAGTGGCGCAACAGTCTAAGGCACTGCATCTCAGTGCGAGAGGCATCACTACAGGCCCTGGTTCAAATCCAGGCAGTATCACATCTGCCCGTGATTGGGAGTTCCATAGGGTGGCACACAATTGGCCCAGCATCGTCCGGGTTTGGCCGAGGTAGGCTGTCATTGTAATAAGAATTTATTATTAACTTACTTGCCTAGTTAAATTTAAAAAAAAATCTAAATTCACTTTTTTTTTTAAATGAAAATCACTGAGTGCGATGGTCCTCCCCTTCCTCCTCTGAGGACCTTTCACTGCCATGGATGTTATGTTGCAGGAGTATCAGTGACTCAGCATTGTAAAATGTTTGAAATGGAGAAGAGTGATATTCTAGCAGGTGAGTAATACACTGGCAATAGAACTGGATTTAATGTAGAAACTGATTTTTACAGAGACTTCATTGGTGTTTTGTTGTATTTGAACAATGGTTTTACCTTTGAAGGGAGTACAAAAGTATACATAACAATAAGCTATCGGGTGCTGAAATGTGCTAGTGGGTCAGGTGCTGAAATGTGCTATTAGGAGTGACAAGTATTATCTATATGCTGGTACTAGTTATGCTGAGGAAGACCCTTTACTATTAAAATAATACACTGCTCAAAAAAATAAAGGGATCACCAAAATAACACATCCTAGATCTGAATGAATGAAATATTCTTATTAAATACTTTCATCTTTACATAGTTGAATGTGCTGATAACAAAATCACACAAAAATTATCAATGGAAATCAAATTTATCAACCCATGGAGGTCTGGATTTGGAGTCACACTCAACATTAAAGTGGAAAACCACACTACAGGCTGATCCAACTTTGATGCAATGTCCTTAAAACAAGTCAAAATGAGGCTCAGTAGTGTGTGTGGCCTCCACGTGCCTGTATGACCTCCCTACAACGCCTGGGCATGCTCCTGATGAGGTGGCGGATGGTCTCCTGAGGGATCTCCTCCCAGACCTGGACAAAAGCAACCGCCAACTCCTGGACAGTCTTTGGTGCAACAGGCCCTGTCCAGGAGTTGGCGGATGCTTTAGTCCAGGCTATACTCTACATCCGCCAACTCCTGGACAGGGCCTGTTGCACCAAAGACTGTCCAGGAGTTGGCAGATGCTTTTGTCCAGGCTATACTCTACATCCACCAACTCCTGGACAGTCTTTGGTGCAACAGGCCCTGTCCAGGAGTTGGTAAATGCTTTAGTCCAGGCTATACTCTACATCCACCAACTCCTGGACAGTCTTTGGTGCAACAGGCCCTGTCCAGGAGTTGGCAGATACTTTTGTCCAGGTCTGGGAGGAGATCCCTCAGGAGACCATCTGCCACATTGTGTTGTTTCAGTGTACCCTTTAACTTTTTGAGCAGTGCATATACCATTTAGCAGATGCTTTTATTCAAAGTCATCCACACACATACATTTTACTTACGTGTGACCCTGGGAATCGAACCCACTATCCTGGCATTGCAAATACCACACTATACCAACTGAGCTACAGAGGACCACACTGTGCCACTGTTCAATGCTGTTCTTCCAATGCTGCACTATGATGTTTCACTGACAGCCGACTGGCTATTTAACTTCTGATCTAGTGTCCAGTGATCGACACTTATTTACACTATAACCTATTAGTTATTTTTCCTTTCACAAAATCACAAATCAAATTTCAGCTCAGGGGATTCTACAGTAACAATGCCTTGGCAAGACAACGGTTAGCAAGCACTTGAGGTTCCACCGAAGAAGAAAACAAACAATGCCTCACAGACCAACCACAAACCATGTCGGTGCATCTGCACTTAGTCGTCATGACAACAATTCATAAAAAAATAAAATAAAGATGATGCCATTCCAGTGCCTTTGAGGAAATGTTATTAGCATTTCAAGCTCTTTGGAGAAAACAGGATTTTTATGAATGGTGGCCATTGGCTATGTTCTCCTAAACCTGCATTTTAGAAGGTAGAGGTCATTAGCGGACTGATTAGCATCAGCCCCACCCTCAACCAATAGGGAAGGTTTGTGGGCAGAGTATGCTAATGACACTGAGCAAACAAACCACCATCAGTCAGCGAGCACCATAGACTTGTCCCCCGGCCAGCCTGATGCTTCTAATACAGACCATGGCCTCTGGGTCCTGCTCTGTTTGTGATTTCACGTCTGAGTGGTCAGAGGCCTGATACGTAGTATCCACATGCCCAGCGTATGTTACAGTTGTCTTGCCCAGGGGAGAGCAGTGTGTCCTTCATCCTCCCTGAGACAAGATGAAGGGTCAGAGGAGCCCTGTTAATGTGGGGAGTTTTTGTACGCACACACACACACACACACACAGAGAGAGAGTCACCTGGTCAGACATCTGTATTACTTTTTCTTAAACATATCCTGATGCCTACTATTGTGGGTCAGGCAAATAACAACAGGGGCTACATGTGTATGATGAAACCTTGCAGCATTCTACTAAAATGGGATTTGTGTGAATAAGACACTTTGGTATTATATGTGAACTCTAGAACACTATTACTATTCATATGCTAGAAATCTGTTGAAGGCTTTAGGATTTTCAAAAGACCCTGTGACAAGCTCACTATCATTTCCATCACATACTTAGATTTACATAGGACCTGTTTTGTTATTCATGGATAGAATAATGCACGACACAACGCAGAGAGCCTGGATACAGCCCTTAGCCATGGTATATTGGCCATATTCCACAAACCCCCGAGGTGCCTTAATGCTATTAAAAGCTGGTTCCCAATGTAATTAGGACAGTAAATGTTTTGTCATGCGAGTGGTATACGGCCTGTCAGCCAATCAGCATTCAGGGCTTGAACCACCCAGTTGATAATACCGTTTTATTTATTTTATTTTATTTAACCTTTATTTAACTAGGCAAGTCAGTTAAGAACAAATTCTTATTTACAATGATGGCCTACCCAGGCCAAACCCGGACGACGTGGGGCCAGTTGTGCGCTGCCCTATGGGACTCCCAATCACGGCCGGTTGCAATACAACCTGGATACAGACTGTGACGTAACAGTTTGCGACACAGAAGGAGAAGTCTGGCCTTTACAACAGCTTTTGCTCTCCCTGCTGATACTTAAATAAAACCAATAAAACCACGAAGAAAATGCACTCTGCCTGCCTTTGTTTTTAGTGCTTTTAGCCAATAGCCATTAGAGCTTTCTTCCCATGTTCACCACCCCCTTAACGGAGATAACAATTATAGATCAAAGTGGACTCTCCCTCTAGGGTTGTAATGTAATTGACTGTTTGGCTGCTGTTGTTTGCCTCCTCTGTTCTTTTTCTATCCACTAAAGTAGCAACAAACACTGCAGGTAGTGTATGTACTGAAGAGCACTGGCTATCGATATGAATATAAGCTTGTGGGAGACTGCTGGGTCATTTTATACAATTTTACTTGCAAAAAACCGAACTTATTTGAATAAAACACTAAATGTGTTGGTGTAGTTTGTCCATAAATCATACAAATTGTATACTAGTTGAAGTTTACATTCAACTTTAATATTTATTACGTACAAACACAGTGCCTGTGGACGTGTCTCATTAAAATAACTATTTTTCAAGTTCCTGTAAAAACACCAATCACTTTTTAAATAGTTTTATTCACCCCATAATGCATCATCTAGAGGAGTAGTAGAAGTTAAGTAACTAAATGCATTTACTTATGTCAATGTGATATTTCAGTTTTACATTTTTAATACATTTGCAAAAATGTCTGAACATGTTTTTGCTTCGTCATTATTGGGTATTGTGTGGAGATTGATGTGTGAAAAGAAAAACATTTTAATCAATTTTAGAATAAGGCTGTATTGTAACAAAATGTGGAAAATTTCAAGGTGTCTGAATACTTTCCAAATGAAAAATTGCAGACCTCCACAAGTCTGGTTCATCCTTGGGAGCAATTTCCAAATGCCTGAAGGTTCATCTGTACAAACAATAGTACGCAAGTATAAACACCATAGGAACATGCAGCCGTCATACCGCTCAGGAAGAAAACGCGTTCTGTCTCCTAGAGATTAATGTACTTTGGCGAGAGTAGAGTCATTATAATGCCCAGCCATGAACCATAGTCATTATCCTGTACCATAGAGTCATTATCCTGTACTACAGAGTCATTATCCTGTACTATAGAGTCATTATACTGCCCAGCACTATACTATAAAATCATTATAATGCCCAGCCCTGCACTACAGAGTCATTATCCTGTACTACAGAGTCATTATCCTGTACTACAGAGTCATTATCCTGTACTATATAGGCATTATAATACCCAGCCCGGTTGCTATAGAGTTATTATAATGCCCAGACCTGTACTATAGAGTCATTATACTGCCCAGCACTATACTATAAAATCATTATAATGCCCAGCCCTGCACTACAGAGTCATTATCCTGTACTACAGAGTCATTATAATGTACTATAGAGTCATTATCCTGTACTATAGAGTCATTATATTGCCCAGTCCTGTACCATAGAGTCTTTATAATGCCCGGCCCTGTATCATAGGGTCATTATCGTGTACCATAGCATCATTATCCTGTATTATAGAGTCATTTTCATCTAATGCAGAGGCATTACCCTGTTCCATAGAGTCATTATTGTGTACTATAGATCCATTATCCTGTATCGTAGAGTTATTGTCCTGTACTATAGAGTCATTACCCTGTATCGTAGCATCATTATCCTGTATCGCAGTCATTATGCTGTACTATAGAGTCATTATCCTATAATACAGCCATTACCCTGTTCCATAAATTCATTATCCTGTACTATAGAGTCATTATCCTGTACTATATATCCATTTTCCTGTATCGTGGAGTTATTGTCCCGTACTATAGAGTCATTGCCCTGTATCGTAGCGTCATTATCCTGTATCACAGCATCATTATCCTGTACTGTAGAGTCATTATCCAGTACTCCATAGTCATTATCATGTTCCATATAGTCATTATCCTGTATCATGAATTCATTATCCTGTACCATAAAGTCATTATAATGCCCAGCCCTGTACTACAGAGTCATTATAATGTCCAGCCCTGTTACATCCTGTACCATAGTCATTATAATGTCCAGTCCTGTACCATACTATAGTCATTATAATGTCCAGCCCTGATACATCCTGTACCATAGTCATTATAATGTCCAGTCCTGTACCATACTATAGTCATTATAATGTCCAGCCCTGTTACATCCTGTACCATAGTCATTATAATGTCCAGTCCTGTACCATACTATAGTCATTATAATGTCCAGCCCTGTTACATCCTGTACCATAGTCATTATAATGTCCAGCCCTGTACCATACAATAGTCATTATAATGTCCAGCCCTGTTACATCCTGTACCATAGTCATTATAATGTCCAGCCCTGTACCATACAATAGTCATTATAATGTCCAGCCCTGTTACATCCTGTACCATAGTCATTATAATGTCCAGCCCTGTACCATACTATAGTCATTATAATGTCCAGCCCGGTTGCTATTCTTGGCCTTTAATTAAGTATCCAAAATGACTCTGTAAGACTGAGTCCCAATCAAGACAACAACAGATGTGCATGTGTAGAGAAAGAACCCTCTTCTCCCTAGTGGTGGGATTTTAAGCTTCTTCCCAAAAATCTCAATAAAAAAATGTATTTGAGTCAGCCAGGAACATATAATACAGTTTGCGTCACGGAGTCTGGCTTTACAACAGTCCAATGTTCACTACACCCTTAACGGCATATTATATACCGAACAAAAATATAAACGCAACATGTAAAGAGTTGATCCCATGTTTCATGAGCTGAAATAAAAGATACCAGAAATGTTCCATAGGCACACAAAGCTTATTTCTCTCAAATTTTGTGCACAAATGTGTTTGTATCCCTGTTAGTGAGCATTTCTCCTTTGCCAAGATAATCCATCCACCTGACAGGTGTGACATATCAAGAATCTGATTAAACAGCAGGATTATTACACAGGTCCATCTTGTGCTAGGGACAACAAAAGGCCACTCTAAAATTAGCAGTTTTGTCACACAACACAATACCACCGATGTCTCAAGTTTTGAGGGAGCGTGCAATTGGCATGTTGACTGCAGGAATGTCCACCAGAGCTATTACCAGATAATTTAATGTTCATTTCCGTACCATAATGTTGTTTTAGAGAATTTGGCAGTATGTCCAACCGGCCTCAAAACCGCAAACCACGTGTAACCACGCCAGCCTACGACCTCCGCATTCGGCATCTTCACCTGCGGAATAATCTGAGACCAGCCACCCGGACAGATGATGAAACTGTGGGTTTGCGCAAATGAATAATTTCTGCAGAAACTGTCAGCAACCGTCTCAGGGAAGCACAGCTTCGTGCTCGTCAGCCTCGCCAGAACCTGACTGCCGTTCAGCGTCGTAACCGACTTCAGTGGACAAATGTTCACCTTCCATGGCCATTGACATGCTGGAGAAGTGTGCTTTTCATGGATCAATCCCAGTTTTAACTGTACCGGTCAGATGGTTGACAGTGTGTATGGCGCTGTGTGAGCGAGCGGTTTGCTGATGTCAACGTTGTGACCAGAGTATTTCACAGTTTTTCACAATTCCTGACATTTAAGCCTAGTAACAATTCCCTGTCTTAGGTCAGTTAGGATCACCACTTAATTTTAAGAATGTGAAATGTCAGAATAATAGTAGAGAGAATGATTTATTTCAGATGTAATTTCTTTCATCACATTCCCAGTGAGTCAGAAGTGTACATACACTCAATTAGTATTTGGTAGTATTACCTTTAAATTGTTTAACTTGGGTCAAACGTTTTGGGTAGCCTTCCACAAGCTTACCACAATAAGTTGGTTAAATTTTGGCCCATTCCTCCTGACAGAGATGGTGTAACTGAGTCAGGTTTGTAGGCCTCCTTGCTCGCACACGCTTTTTCAGTTCTGCCCACAAATTGTCTATTGGATTTAGGTCAGGGCTGTGTTGTTGGCCACATCAATACCTTTACTTTGTTGTCCTTAAGCCATTCTGGTATTAATTTACACTTTTCTCACCAAAGTACATTAATCTCTAGGAGACAGAACGCGTCTTCTTCCTGAGTGGTATGATAGATGCGTGGTCCCATGGTGTTTATACTTGCGTACTATTGTTTGTACAGATGAACGTGGCACCTTCAGGCGTTTGGAAATTGCTCCCAAGGATAAACCAGACTTGTGGAGGTCTACAATTTTTTTCTGAGGTCATGGGCACCTGGGTAGCCTAGTGGTTAGAGCATTGGACTAGTAACCGGAAGGTTGCAAGTTCAAATCCCCCGAGCTGACAAGGTACAAATCTGTTGTTCTGCCCCTGAACAGGCAGTTAACCCACTGTTCCTAGGCTGTCATTGAAAATAAGAATTTGTTCTTAACTGACTTGCCTATTTTAAAAAAATGGCTGATTTCTTTGATTTTCCCATAATGTCAAGAAAAGAGGCACTGAGTTTGAAGGTAGGCCTTGAAATACATTCACTAGGTACATCTCCAATTGACTCAAATTATATCAATTAGCCTATCAGAAGATTCTAAAGCCATGACTTAATTTTCTGGAATTTCCCAAGCTGTTTCATGGCACTGTCAACTTAGTGTATGTAAACTTCTGACCCACTGGAATTATGATGCAGCGAATTATAAGTAAAATAATCTGTCTGTAAAAAGTACTTGTGACATGCACAAAGTAGATGTCCTAACCAATAAATTTGTGGAGTGGTTGAAAAACAAGTTTTAATGACTCCAACCTAAGTGTATGTGAACTTCCAACTTCAACTGTGTAACCTACCTTTCGTAATATTTCCCCGAATGTTATTAGCCTACCTCCTCTTTCTCTCTCCATTGTTGCTTCATTCATTCCCTGCTTTCAACAGTTAAGTGAAATACGTTTTGTTGTCCTTATCTTCATCATTCTAATGACATCCTTGAATAATATACTGTCGGACAAGAATTGGATACGGAAGGCTTTCACTTCTCTTCACGACGATTGAATGGTTATGGGTCCGAATAATTAACTTCTATAGCCTTCCGCCATCACGCATTCGCTCATCTTTCAAACTTGCCATGAGTTCTGTTGGCTGCTGTATTTGACATTCAGCAAAAAAAGAGGTTGTGTGCCTCTTCGAATAGTCTATTGGTATAAGAAATGCTAAACAAATTATGTCTAGCAAGCTGTTCAGGTCTAGCTTTTCCTGCATGGGACTCCAAGAGCTATGGGGCGTTTTTGAAGGAGAGAGGCCAACATTTATATTTTTTGGTTCAGTGTAGATCAAAGTGGACTCTCCCTCTAGGGTTGTAATGTAATTTGGCTGCTGTTGTTTGCCTCCTTTGTTCTTTTTCTATCCACTAAAGTAGCAACAAACACTGCAGGTAGTGTATGTACTGAAGAGCACTGGCTATCGATATCCAATTTGTCATAAGCGCCGAATACAACAAGTGTAGGCATTACTGTTAAATGCTTACGTGCCCCTTCCAAACAATACAGAGTTCAAAAGTAAGAAAAATGTGCAAAAAACTTAAAAGGTGTACTGGTACCGAGTCAATGTGCAGGGCTACGAGGTAGTTGAGGTTTCTAGGGAGAAACCTCAACTCAATATGAGCTTGTGGGAGACTGCTGGATTCACTGACAGACTTCTCAGTCTCCTTTGTAAACCCAGAGAACACACTTTTTTAATCTACACTATCAGCATTGACAGAAAAGTCAAACCGAACATTCCCGTTTCTCATTTTAAGCATTGCTTCGACATTCACAGAATTATAGATCCACATACATAATTGTCATCCTTGTTGTGATGATGAGTCATTACAAGGCTATTACCAGTGCCATAGCAATCAATCGGCACAGTATTTTGAGGTTGCATTGGTATTGATTTGTAGGCAACATCTCATCAGTCTTGAGCACTTCTTCCAGTTCATTAGGTTGGCAGCCATAAGGGCCTCCATTTGTTCCGGGAGGTTGGCACCGCCACTCAATTAATCTGTAACTTCTAAGGAATGTGTGTTTAAACAGAGCCAAGGCCACAGGCATCCCTCATCCTCTCCTTGTCCATTTGTCAACATCACAGGGGTTGAGGTTTGGAGGTTTGTGTTCAGGCTCCCCCACCGCAGCACAATGGGCATTTGTTATGTTGCAGCCACAGCGACTGAGTAGCACTGTATCCGCCATCAGCCAATCGGGGCATCTGGTCCAGAGTGGGCATCATTAGTTTGGAGTTGATTGATTCGCCCAGCAACAACCCTTTTAGTTTTATACGTCATGCTGTCGATGTTAATTGCAATAGGAGCGGTAGAGAAGGGCCAGTTGTGTAGTAGTGGAGTGTTTGGTTGTACGCGATGACATGCTGTGTAGTGCCTCAGTAGTGCTTTTACTGGTGTCAACTTATCTATGTTTGTGTGAGTTTGATTGTCTATGTGTGTGGAAGTTTGTTTTGTATACTGTGCTGTGTACAAATCCTACTCTATTCAGTGATTTTGGGATACTTTGGGTTCACTTGGAAAGGGATGCAATTGTTTTTGCAACTTTTTAAGCAGGCATGCAAGAGGTCTAAAAGTAGGGACTGTTTGAAGGACATAGCTTTCCTCCCACTGTGCAACAGTGTGTTTATCATGCAGGCCTGACACTGCCACACCCATCTGGGATTTCAGAGTAATTTACCTCACCAAAACACAGTGCCCACAATTAATTAACAAAGCAGCATGTGAATATTAAAAATCCTGCTAAGACAGAGAGGAGACTGGAAGAATAGAACAGGTATCATTACCATGTAGAATGTCTCTGAGTATAAGTAACTCATTTATATACCGTGTTTGGATATTGAATGCAATGGTTCTTCCTAGAAATGTTTAATTAACACAGCGCTTCAATACATTACATTTGGTTTAATTTGAGGGATAACCAAAAGTGGCTTGCGTGAACATTAGTGCTTTGCTTGAGAGCCCCTAAAGTGTAAGATATTAAATAAATGGTATTATGTTAATAATACCTGCGCTACGTGTACGTTTGCAGTGTGAGCAATCGTAGTTTCGCTTCATTGTACCTTTGAAAAAAGGATGGTTATTTTCTTACACTTTAGTGTCGCTCATTTGGATTTCAGTGTCCAAATGTCTTAAGTGTACATTTTGTTTTTTCGAAGGCCACAGTAATTCCATGAAGTGTTTCTATCAAAAGTATTTTGCCATGCCATCAGTCATGATAGCTGAAAAGTCATGATAACTGACATGTATAGTCATGTTAATTGCGTCTTAGTCACCTTGTGCTCAATATCTCATACACTTCTGTCAGAATTCTTGTTTCGTTTTAATGGTGTTACTCAGAGACTTTAAATTCAAGGAAGAACATTTTGGTTGGATACACCCTGCTTCCCCTAGCACCAATTTAGACTTGTTTGCTCGTTCTATTTCGCTGAAGCTCTGTCTGCTGCATACATTAGCCCTAAAGAGATATATTAAAATATACTTATACATGATACAACTATATATCTTCTAACCGAGCAACTTGGATGCCTCTTCTTACTGGTTTATTAGTTACATTTCAATTATTTGTTTCAATATATTTCCTGTCATGCCATCTGTGGTGCTGCAATCTCCGGCTATGGATTTTCTACATTTACTGTCCAATGGTACAGATCTCGCGCTTGAAGCAACAAAATAAAAATGCTGTATTTAGAAGAGTTGAAAATCTTTGACGTCAAAAAAACATATTGCATAACATTATGTGTGAGTGTGTCAGCGCAGAGCTCTGTAGAGACTGTCAATGTGACCTATTTCATTGAATGTATGAAATACACATGTTTCAGTGATAGCTTTGATGTCATTAAACTATTCATTATATTTTACTGTAATCTGAATTGAATGGTCCAGATAACAGGTAGGATTGTAGTGCCTAAATTACCTCTACAATTATTATCAATGATATCACCATTTTAGTAGTGTCTGTGTCTCTTAGCGGGTGCATGCGTGAAAATCTGATACGTGCGACGTGGTGGGGGACAAGAATCGCTGTTCGCCTCCCCCATCTCAGTCGCCCGTTGGTGGTTGCCAGGCATTTATCGAAGTGGCGCGGTCGGTATCAATTGCAGTAGCTGTCTTTGCCTCAGCTCTTATCTCTACCTCTCTCCCTCCCACTTTCTTCCATGCACAAGGTTACAATTGAGTATCATCTGCGTTGTCTCAGATTAAGACTCGTTTTGCAGGGATTTTTCCCCCAACTCCTAATTGCTTACATCAAGCTCTCTCTCAACTTTAAACATCACGACTGAAATTGAATGTATTTTTCTCGGTGGTACTTTGCCCGGCTCCGGTCACCTCTCAAAGTCACCTGTGATTGTGTTGTGCTGTAGCAGCTGGTTGATCTGACTGTAGGGCATCATGACTACTGTGAAGGAGACAAACGCACCGAAAACGTCTCAACAGCAAGAGCAGGTAATGATGCGCTTTATTTTATTTAACCGATGTCATTACTCCCTGTACTGAAAATGTAAATTGCTGTGATTTTTTTCTCCAATTTTGTTTGAAGCCTGCAATTCTTTACTATAACGCCACGTGAAGCATTATCATAATAGCAGAGACTATTTTGTATACAATTCTCCATAATTTTAAACATTTGGAATTGTTGCAGCGTTCGGCAAGACAACCGGCTCTAACACCAATGTCAGTCACTCTTCTCTGTAATTCAAGGTGATTGCTGTGAGTGAGCATCACTACCCCCACCTTAGCCTAGACTCCATTTAGCCTCTTTCAAATCAATTATCGCCATAACGGACACGTGTTACACCGTCTGTGGCGCGTTGATACAACCTTAACTTGGCCAGTTCACCGCGATTTACATTAAACTGGATATGACGTTGAAAAGGCGGGAAATCCTCAGGTAAAATACTTCGAAGTAGCTTATTGCAGGCCACGTTATCAGACAATTGTCCTTTTGTCGTCTGAGTAGTAAGGCCCACATAAACAATACAAGACAAGATGATTTGTACAGGCATTTGTGTTTATAGCAGATAACTAACCCAGCATTAAAATGTGGTGTGATGGTTTATGTGACGGTTTATGTGTGACCTCTAACTCAAACAACTAAAGTGTATCTTATTTTTGGCTAGTGAATTTAACCTTTTCAGATAATCCACAGTCGAATAAAGTGCCAGTGTTGCAACAGGTGATTTGATTTGCCTTTGGATATATACATTGCAAAAATCATTGGATGCATTTTAAAGGCTGATGTATAATGATCTTGCTTTCCACTGAAATGTGTGCTGTAGCCTATCTCAATGCAAAACATTTCAGCACCACTAAAAGGACAGCACCCAATACCAATTTCTGGACCATCAGAGGAAAAGCCTGGGTGGCATATTTCAGCACCATTCAATGGGCAGCTCCACCAGCACATAATGATCACGGTGCAGTCAACTAGGAATACGTTGCTATGTAAAGAGTGGGAATCATAATTTGGTGATACAGGCCTAGAATGATACTGTTCCATTAGAGCAGGCACTGTAACAGGGGGAGCTTTGGACAGCATCTGTCATTGTCTGGAGTCTCCTGTCTGTACAAAGTACATCTTTTAATATGACAGGAAAGGTGAGAAGGACTCATGGCTGTGTCCCGTAGAGCAGCCAACCTTCACTTGAGCCTCTCACGGCTTTACTCATGGGTAGCATATGACTGTCAAGCTCTGCTAGTGAGGCAAGGAAATACATCGCACACTCAAAACACACACCTGTCAAACATATACACATAAAACACAGAAATACACACACTTGTCAAATATGTACATGTGTCATGCACACAATACACATGCGGACGTGTGTGTGTGTGCGCGCAGTTGCATTCACGGACAGTGTCATGGTGCTGAAATGATTTGAGCCATAGAGACCAGCCGTAGAGACTGGTTAACCCTTGCTCAAGTGTTTTCCATTAGCGCCGGCTGTTGGCTAATCAGCTGGTTAGAGACTCATTTTCAGCCGGCTACATATTCCACTTCATAGTAACTTTTAGCTACTTTAGCTACTTTTCATTTAAAAGTTTTAATTCGCTAGTGCGTTGAGCCCTCTCCCGCTAGAATGAACGATATGCATCTTCTAGTGCAATCTATTGATAGAATAGGCGCCTGTCAGTCACAAAGTGATCGATTTCGGGGTAACGCAGCAGAGAAGAAGAGGTTTCACTCTCTCCAAAAACATTGGGCTTATTTTGGGCCTAAACTTGTCGGCTGCCTTCCAGTCTTTTGGACGACTAGCATTGTTAGGGCAGTGATATGAGCATCTCGTCATTATATACAGATCTCTGGTTGCAGTCGTATTTCTTTACACAGAGGAGGATGAGATCATGATGCTCCTGAATTTGCACTTCCCATGTAATGTAAGTGGTCACAATGAGTCGAAATCCATGATTTAGCTTAATTATTTACTAACACATTTCACATAGCCAGCAACGCAGAGTCGTGGCGCATAGTAGGCTATTTACTGTGTGTTGATTTGACAACTGAGGAAGGCACAGTGACACTGAGGAAGGCACAGTGATGCCAAATAAATACCCATTAAATTGCTGGGAGATTACACATGGAGAGTGCAACTTTCTTTATTTTGATAGTTTATTGATTTGACAACTGAACAGCAACTGTTGACTAGTTTATAATAGGTGTCGAACTGACTGAATAAAGTCGATCTCTTTGCCATTCATAAATCATGCAACGTGGTTATATGTCCATGAAATCGTATAGGAAGAAGTAAACCAAAGGATTTCCAAGGTTTCTTTTCCCAGGATGTCGGGGCTTTCCAAATGAGTGAGTCTCGTCTCGTCAGTCAGTGAAGCTTACCAAATGGCATGGGTGAGAGAACTGTTCATTTGGCTCTTTAATTTGCGTACAGTACGCTACTTGTGGGCCTATGCGTTTTGAGGATCTGCAGATAAATTATGAAAACATTAGATGAAGATGGGGAATCTTCACTGGCGGAACAATAGGTGGTGGAGAGCCTCATTCCGGTCCAAATATGATAATTAGGGCCCTCACGAAATCCAGGCATTAGAACAGAATTCAACAATGTTCAAAAAGGTATTGACCTGTAGTAGGGAATCAACTAAATGTATTGAAAATGTATTCATTTTCCCAAGTTTATCATAAGCCATGAACAGAATGCATCAATGATTTCTATTTCCTGTAACTTTCTGAAGAGGCAACAAGAATACCCCTGTTTGTGTGTGTGTGTGTGTGTGTGCGTGTGTGTGTGTGCAGTGCACGCATCTACCACTTTGTGTAGCCATTAGTGATGATTCTAATAAAAACAGGCTTTCCTTTCCCAAAAATCTTCTCAATTAAATTGAATTATTGGGGCTCCCGAGTGGCGCAGCGGTCTAAGGCGTCACTACAGACCCTGGTTCGATGCCAGGCTTTATCACAACCGGCCGTGATTATGAGTTCTACAGGGCGGCGCACAATAGGCCCAGCATTGTCCGGGTTAGGGTTTGGCCAGTGTAGGCCGTCATTGTAAATAAGAATTTGTTCCTAACTGACTTAACTAGTTAAATAAAAAAATATCAAAAAATGTTAACAACAAAATAGTTGGAGGCTATGCCTTCCAGGCAGAATAATGTCATGATTATTTGCATTAATCCAATGGGTATTTGTTTTCAAAATGCTACCAAAACACCACTAAACAACAGCCTCTTGCTAGGTGCACACTTGAATTAAATGGTATCTCACCATGCTTAGGACAGGGTCTGAATACCTCCCTCTGTAACTAGATTCTGGACTTTCTGACAGGCCAACCCCAGGTGATGGGGGTAGGCAACATCACCTCCACCATGCTGACCCTTAACACAGGGGCTCCACAGGGGTGTGTGCTTAGTCCCCTCCTGTACTCCCTGTCCACCCACGACTATGTGGCCAAGCACGACTCCAACACCATTGTCAAGTTCATTGACGACACAACAGTAGTAGGCCTGATCACCGGCGACAATGAGTCAGCCTACAGGGAGGTCAGTGACCTGACAGTGTGGTGCCAGAGCAACAACCTCTCCCTCAACATCAGCAAGACCAAGGATCTGATCATAGACTACAGGAAAGGGGAGGGGGGGTGAGCACGCCCCATCCACATTGATGGAGCGGCAGTGGAGCAGGTAGACAGCTTCAAGTTCCTCAATGTCCAAATCACTAGAGACCAAAAATGGTCCAAACACACACTCACAGTTGTGAAGAAGGCAAGACAGTGCCTCTTCCCCCTCAGGAGGTTGAAAAAGTTTGACATGTGCCGTCAAATCTTGAAACGGTTCTATAGTTGTACCATTGAGAACTTATTAACTGGCTGCATCACTGCTTGGTATGGCAATAGCACTGTCCTCGATCGCATGGCGTTACAGAGTGTTGTGCCGGAAAGTCCAGTACATTACTGGGGCAGAGCTCCCAGCCATCCAGGACCTCTATATCAGGCAGGGTGAAAAGAAGGCCCGGAAAAAGAAAAAAAAAATCGCCAAATACCCCATCCACCCAAGCCATAGGCTATTTTCTCTGCTGCCTCACGACAAGAGGTACCGGTGCTTCAAGTCTGACACCAACAGGCTCTTCAACAGCTTCTATCCCCAAGCAATACGACTGATAAGTAGCTAACAAAATAGCTACATGGACCGAGTTTACCTTGGATCTATATTTACCTTTCATTTCAGTATTTGCGCCATCTCTGCATACTCACAGGGCTCTACACACTCACTGTCACTCCAACACACACAATTACTCACTCCATCATCTGCTCACTCACACATATGCACATACATTTATACCTACTCTACACACACACACACCCACTCACTTACAAGCTGCTGCTACTCTGTTTATCTTATATCCTGTTGCCTCGTCACCTTACCTCTAAACATATCTACCTCTATCACTGCAGTATCTCTGCACATGTAAATATAGTATTGTAAATGACTTTTAAAATATTTTCTGTATATAGTATGCTTGCTTACTTACTTACTTTTATTGTGTATTTCTTATTCTCATTTCTCGTGTTTTTTTGTGTTTTTGGCTTTCTAGAAAAACATTGTTATTCATTTTTGCATTGTTGGGTTTTGAGTTTTGAAGAAAGGCATTTCACTGTACTTGTGCATGTGACATTAAAACTCGAAACTACACCCCAAAATCTAAATGTCTCATATTTTTCCCAGACTTCATAAGTGGTCTCCTGATGTGGTTTAAGCCTTGTTGTGGACTTAGAACATCCAATTTAGTTGTTTTATCTTTTTTATAAGTGTGATTTTGGGAGCAGAAACCTGCAACCTACTTCATTTTTGTTTTGTTTTAATAAAATACATAATTTAAAGAATAAACATATTTTTGTCAATTTATATCTTGCTGTAAAGCTATAAATAAGACTTTAATCTCAAGAGAAGTCAGGTTAAATGTTGAAAAATATTTAATGTTCTCTTACTTAGAAAATAGCCCTGATCATATAGGCCTAGAACTTAACAATATCCAAAACAACTAACAAGACACTGAATTCATACATTTCCATTCATTTACATTGTAAAGTCATGTCTTTCTACATAATACCACAACTCATTTTGTAATCTGTGTAGTAAACTCAATAAAAGTATTCAATCATTTCTTTCTGTATTTCTGAACCAAGGCATTAGAATGTACCAGAGGACACCAAAATAGAGTTTCTGAGGCCTGTGGGTTGTATGTATGGCCTTGGGGTCTTCTCTAGGGGTGGGATTGGTGTGTATATAAAAACAAACAGGAGAATGAAGACAAGACTCGCCATCACTCAAAAAACAGATGGCAATTATATTGGGATGGGGAGAGGAAGGCAGAGTAGAAAATGGTCCTTGATGATGATGGGTTTTGTCTGTAAAGGAATTTTGTTTCTAGAATGTTAACATAGTGTTAGGCATGTGAGCGTTCCCAGATGCACTTCAGCCCAGCTTAAATAAAAATGGCAAAGTTTTATGCTTGTGTTTCTGGTCACTAGAATCCCCCAGGCCCTAGTGGAGACAGAGTGTTGCTTCAGTGCCTCGCTGATGAAGAACTGGAATGATGACCTCTTACAACGATGTAAATTAACTTCACTTAAAACATAAACAAACAGGGGAATGAACACTTTAAGGACTGTAAAGCCACCTTCTGCTTTCTTCCACTGCCGAGTCAAGGGACCTGCTTTACTTGGTGGTTTTCCATAAACTTGCAGAATTTGCATTATAATTAACATAAATACATTAGACAACAAGTTACAACAGCCCAACCATGCTACGTCAATTCAGCCTACTCAGTTAGTATTCTGTTCAAGTCCACTTGGTGTTAATCTTCAACCTGAAATGATGTAACATGCTTAGAAACCAACATACAGATGATCATCGTGGGAAAATCAAAAGAAATCAGCCAAGACCTCAGAAAAAAAATTGTAGACCTCCACAAGTCTGGTTCATCCTTGGGAGCAACTTTCAAATGCCTGAAGGTACCACATTCATTTGTAAAAACAATAGTGTGCAAGTATGAACACCATGGGACCACGCAGCCGTTATACCGCTCAGGTAGGAGACGCGTTCTGTCTCCTAGAGATGGACGTACTTTGGTGAGAAAAGTGCAAATCAATCCCAGAACAACAGCAAAGGACCTTGAGAAGATGCTGAAGGAAACGGGTACAAAGGTATCTATATCCACAGTAAAACAAGTCCTATATCGACATAACCTGAAAGGCCATTCAGCAAGGAAGAAGCCCCTGCTCCAAAACCGCCATAAAATAGCCAGACTACGGTTTGCAACTGCACATGAGGACAAAGATCGTACTTTTTGGAGAAATATCCTCTGGTCTGATGAAAAAAAATAGAACTGTTTGGCCATAATGACCATCGTTCTGTTTGGAGGAAAAAGGGGGATGCTTGCAAGCCGAAGAACATCATCCCAACTGTGAAGCACAGGGGGGGCAGATTCATGCTTTGTGGGTGCTTTGCTACAGGAGGGATTGGTACACTTCACAAAATACATGGCATCATGAGGTAGGAAAATTATGTGGATATATTGAAGCAACATCTCAAGACATCAGCCAGGAAGTTAAAGCTTGGTCACAAATGCGTCTTCCAAATGGACAATGACCCCAATCATACTCTCACAGTTGTGGCAAAATGGCTTAAGGACAAAAGAGTCAAGGTATTGGAGTGGCCATCACAAAGCCCTGACCTCAATCCTATAGAAAATGTGTAGGCAGAACTGAAAAAGCATGCGCGAGCAAGGAGGCCTACAAACCTGACTCAGTTACACCAACTCTGTCAGGAGGAATAGGTCAAAATTCACCCATGTGAAGCAAGAAATAAAAGCTGAAATAAATAATTCTCTACTATTATTCTGACATTTCACATTCTTAAAACAAAGTGGTGATCCTAACTGACCTAAAACAGGGATTTTTTTTACCAGGATTAAATGTCAGGAATTGTGAAAATCTGAGTTTAAATGTATTTGGCAAAGGTTTATGTAAACTTCTGACTTCAACTGTAACTAGGAGCCTAGAGTAGCCCAACCCGCAGTTTCTGCACCTAATTAGGCAGAAGGCAGTAGCAGCAGGGATGTGGTATAACATACTTTTGACAGGTACTTGATTTGGGCCCCTGGAATTCACACCTATAAGGGTGTGGCTCTATAAAAGTATATGGAACCTGCAGAATGGCTGTTGATAGTTTTGTTAAAGAGATCCATTACTCTTCGTTTCAGACAATACAAGATGTGAGGATCATTGCATCTGTTTAAAGATGTTTTAATCCGATTATTCATTGAAATTTAAGCTGAGCGATACGGACAAAAATCCATATTGCGAAATTACCTGAATTTATGCGATAACGATAAATAGAACGATAAATTTATAACATTAATGTACAACATAGTTTTATTTATTTGTTATCTACTATTACTAGTTTGATGGTCGTAGCCATCAATTGTCCCAATAACAATCACCCCATATTAGCAAACGTATTTAATTTCAAACACATTTCAATAGTATAGGCTACTTATCATAATGAATGATGTCAGCAAAATGCCTGCGATAAGTGATCTGTATGATCGGTGTCGATAATTTTTGGTTTGTCATCCCAGCTCTACTTGAAACCATACAGTATGTCACTGTGTACTTAATCCAATCACTCAATATGTGTATTCATTGCCACATCTTCACATATTGGTGCATTGTGGAATGTGGTGCTACAGTACCACGGCATTATGCATTCCATCATTAGTGTCTCCCCTTGAGCTTCTTATTCTGCATTTTCATCCTCGCTGGTTGTACCTATTCAGCAGAACAGCTCCTTAATGGGACTGATAAGCAGCGTGGCTAAATGAACATTTTAAGAGAGAACGAAGCCTGGATTTGACTGCCTCTGGAATAAAGATATATCCCTCCTTTTTTTCCAAGTGCCCCCAAGCTGATAAGTAAAGAGATTATGGATTTAGGAGGGAATTTGTTTCTTGATTTCCCCCAATGTTGTTTGTGCCATAGTTCATAGTAAGGGCAATTAGGAACAATTGAGCCGTGATGTTTGGGGCTAGAGCGGAGATTAGACAGTAGATTGGAATGTGGCCACCACAGCAATGCATCATGATTGTTGTCATGATATAAACACTTCTGGCTGGGGACGCAAGTAAAGCTCAATAGCTTCAAGGGGGACTTTAATAAAGCCATAAATATGAAATGCTTTGACCGCATCGCTCCTTTCTTTCTGCTTCTCTGTGTCCCTGCAGATAAACTAAATGCGACAGCAAGCAGCTTCAAATCTTACTAATAGTTGTCTTTGGCGGAGTATGTGGGTGTGTGTGGGTGGGTGTTTGTGTTGGAGCAGTCTTAGTGTTTTTCTCTCACACATCCTCCTGCAGTACTGCATCTCTGGAGTAATACTGATCTTGTGTAAAACCTCCCCAACAAAGAGGTCAAGCATTTCCTGTCAGGTGTAAGGAAAATATATTTTTGTTATGTTCTAATTGTGTCTCTGGGCTATGTGAAGCATCAGTGATATGCTTATGGAGCCTATTAATCACCATTCAGTGTTTTCATTTAAACCTTCAAGGCCTATGGCATCATAGTGTGGGTAATTCCATTGGAGAAAATTGTACTACAATTGCAAGTGTTCTTTAGGTATTTCAAAGAGAAACGTAATGACAGGTATCTGATCTGTGAAGTAAGATGCCTTGTGTGAGGATAAAATTGTTTTGTTTTGCTAATACTGTAGGTCCTACTAAAGGTGCGTGCGTTCTGAGCCCTCTCCTGTTCACCCACGACTGCGTGGCCATGCACGCCTCCAACTCAATCATCAAGTTTGCAGACGACACTACAGTGGTAGGCTTGATTACCAACAACGACGAGACGGCCTACAGGGTGGAGGTGAGGGCCCTCGGAGTGTGGTGTCAGGAAATAACCTGACACTCAACGTCAACAAAACAAAGGAGATAATTGTGGACTTCAGGAAACAGCAGAGGGAGCACCCCCCTATCCACATCGACGGGACAGTAGTGGAGAGGGTAGTAAGTTTTAAGTTCCTCGGCATACACATCCCGGACAAACTGAATTGGTCCACCCACACAGACAGCGTCGTGAAGAAGGCGCAGCAGCGCCTCTTCAACCTCAGGAGGCTGAAGAAATTCGGCTTGTCACCAAAAGCACTCAAACTTCTACAGATGCACAATCGAGAGCATCCTGTTGGGCTGTATCACCGCCTGGTATGGCAACTGCTCCGCCCACAACCGTAAGACTCTCCAGAGGGTAGTGAGGTCTGCACAACGTATCACCGGGGGCAAACTACCTGCCCTCCAGGACACCTACACCACCCGATGTCACAGGAAGGCCATAAAGAACATCAAGGACAACAACCACCCGAGTCACTGCCTGTTCACCCCGCTATCATCCAGAAGGCGAGGTCAGTACAGGTGCATCAAAGCAGGGACCGAGAGACTGAAAAACAGCTTCTATCTCAAGGCCATCAGACTGTTAAACAGCGACCACTAACATTGAGTGGCTGCTGCCAACACACTGACTCAACTCCAGCCACTTTAATAATGGAAAATGATGGAAATTGATGTAAAAATGTATCACGAGCCACTTTAAACAATGCTACTTAAAATAATGTTTGCATACCCTACATTACTCATCTCATATGTACAGTGGGACAAAGGAGTATTTTGTCAGTCACCAATTGTGCAAGTTCTCCCACTTAAAAAGATGAGAGAGGCCTGTAATTTTCTTCATAGGTACACTTCCACTATGACAGACAAAATGAGAAAAAAAAAATCCAGAAAATCACATTGTAGGATTTTTATGAATTTATTTGCAAATTATGGTGGAAAATAAGTATTTGGTCACCTACAAACAAGCAAGATTTCTGGCTCTCACAGACCTGTAACTTCTTCTTTAAGAGGCTCCTCTGTCCTCCACTCGTTACCTGTATTAATGGCACCTGTTTGAACTTGTTATCAGTATAAAAATGACACCTGTCCACAACCTCAAACAATCACACTCCAAACTCCACTATGGCCAAGACCAAAGAGCTGTCAAAGGACACCAGAAACAAAATTATAGACCTGTACCAGGCTGGGAAGACTGAATCTGCAATAGGTAAGCAGCTTGGTTTGAAGAAATCAACTGTGGGAGCAATTATTAGGAAATGGAAGCCATACAAGACCATTGATAATCTCCCTCGATCTGGGGCTCCATGCAAGATCTCACCCCGTGGGGTCAAAATGATCGCATGAACGGTGAGCAAAAATCCCAGAACCACACGGGGGGACCTAGTGAATGAGCTGCAGAGAGGTAAAAAAAACAAAGCCTACCATCAGTAACACACTACGCCGCCAGGGACTCAAATCCTGCAGTGCCAGACGTGTCCCCCTGCTTAAGCCAGTACATGTCCAGGCCTGTCTGAAGTTTGCTAGAGAGCATTTGGATGATCCAGAAGAAGATTGGGAGAATGTCATATGGTCAGATTAAACCAAAATATAACTTTTTGGTAAAAACTCAACTCGTCGTGTTTGGAGGACAAAGAATGCTGAGTTGCATCCAAAGAACACCATACCTACTGTGAAGCATGGGGGCGGATGCATCATGCTTTGGGGCTGTTTTTCTGCTAAGGGACCAGGACGACTGATCCGTGTAAAGGAAAGAATGAATGGGGCCATGTATCGTGAGATTTTGAGTGAAAACCTCCTTCCATCAGCAAGGGCATTGAAGATGAAACGTGGCTGGGTCTTTCAGCATGACAATGATCCCAAACACACCGCCCGGGCAACAAAGGAGTGGCTTCGTAAGAAGAATTTCAAGGTCCTGGAGTGGCCTAGCCAGTCTCCAGATCTCAACCCCATAGAAACTCTTTGGAGGGAGTTGAAAGTCCGTGTTGCCCAGCAACAGCCCCAAAACATCAGTGCTCTAGAGGAGTTCTGCATGGAGGAATGGGCCAAAATACCAGCAACAGTGTGTGAAAACCTTGTGAAGATTTACAGAAAACATTTGACCTCTGTTACATACCCTTTGTTGGCTTGACAAAGTATTCAGATAAACTTTGTTATTGACCAAATACTTATTTTCCACCATAATTTGCAAATAAATTCATTAAAAATCCTACAATGTGATTTTCAGGATTTTTTTCTTCTAATTTTGTCTGTCATAGTTGAAGTGTACCTATGATGAAAATTACAGGCCTCTCTCATCTTTTTAAGTGGGAGAACTTGCACAATTGGTGGCTGACTAAATACTTTTTTGCCCCACTGTATATGTATATACTGTACTCTATATCATCTACTGCATCTTTATGTAATACATGTATCACTAGCCACTTTAAACTATGCTACTTTGTTTACATACCCTACATTACTCATCTCACATGTATATACTGTACTCGATACCATCTACTGCATCTTGCTTATGCCGTTCTGTACCATCACTCATTCATATATCTTTATGTACATAGTCTGTATCCCTTTACACTTGTGCGTGTATAAGGTAGTAGTTTTGGAATTGTTAGGTTAGATTACTCGTTGGTTATTACTGCATTGTCGGAACTAGAAGCACAAGCATTTCGCTACACTCACATTAACATCTGCTAACCATGTGTATGTGACGAATAAAATTTGATTTGATTTAGCAAGAAAATAAGATGACATTCTTTTATTTCGTTTTTGTATAATTTTGTAAACTGCATTTTTTAAATTTGGGAAATATTCAAACTGATTCTTAAAGGGTAAAGGAAAAAGTTTCAGCTTTAGTTTTGATCACTCTTTTATACCCTTTTCACATTACTTATCTGAGCTGTGATGGTCTAGTCACGCAACCACAATGGCGCGTATGTGTGTCTCATGTCTCTGTTTGTTTGTCTGGCTGTCTGTGAATGTCTGCGGCTTTGTAAAAAAGTGTGTGTGTTTATCTATGCCTGACAGACTTCACCTCAGTTGAGATGCTTTTGTCTGGGCTTATCGACCTCCTGCAATTAAAGCCCAGAGCTGCAGAGGAGGGGTAGCCATGTTCCACAGAACCTCTAATTGGAACGTTGAGCGTTCAGGAGTTAGCCGCCGACCGCAGTTTTCCAGTTGTGACCTTCACACCTCACAGGCAACACTGACAAACAGGGATAAGAGTGAATACTAGTCACTAGCGATAAGCATGTAATTGCTTGTACCAGCAAATGCGAATAAGACAATTGTGCTATTCCTGTTCTGACTTCATTGAAGAGGTTGCCAGGGACTGTTTCTATGTGTTTTCTATGTGTTGCCAGGGACTGTTTCTATATGATGCCAAAAGTCAATTAGAGATCAAATGTTATTTACCAGTTCTATTTTTACCAACATTTACCATATAGTTCACCTTGGATTATTGTTGGGAGAACAAAGTAGGCCTAGTTACTGTATGCACTTTTCTCCGTCATTAAGTATTGACTAACTATTTAGGGTTTTAGAGGCTGATGCCAGTCCACAGGTGCCACTGTACCTGCATGGCTGCATCTGGTTTAGAAGCAGTAGAATCAGCCTAACATGTAATTCAAACCCCACTGTACATTCTGATGTTTATCGCCCTCCTAACTTTATGGTGTTATTGTCATGACCGCCCAGGGATACCGTTATCACTCCAAATTGACATGCTGCATTGTTAAGGAGACATTGGCAGATTTCGGCAAAGGGAGCGTGATGTGAAGTGTTAAGCATCATCATCATTTCCCCTTTTAGGAGCGTGCTTTCCTTTTATCAATCACAGATCATTAGATGTTCATTGGCAAGCCACAACTGATTAGTTCTCCTTGAAGCCACATCAAAACCAGCATCTTGGCGGACAGGATTAGACCAAGTCAAAACATCTCAAACCCCCTTTACTTTTTTCTTAGTCAAAATATTGGCAGCTATATTATTTGCTTGCAGGGGATATGCTGGTGATCATGCCTGAAATACTGACTTTCATCATGACATTGCCTGGGTTCACTCCAAACCCCCCCCCCCCCAGCAAACTAGCTTCTATAACGATGCTGTAGCTCACAGAATGGTGTTGTACAGACCCACGCACAGACATGTGAAAACACACACACACACACACACAGAGGGAAGAAAATCATGGACTTTTAATTGAGTCCTCCCAATGTTTTATGTTTTACCTCGTTAGATGGTATTGCAAATTAAATAATGCACTCCTCATTCCAGAAAATTAACATTCAGCTTTGTTCTAGCATCAAACGGCATAGAACGCTTGATTTGGGCTTTTGATTTAGCAGTTGTTCAACTGATATAAAAATGTAGTACAGTGTAATGAACACTGAAAACTGGCTCACCATGCCAATATGCTAATTAGTACCTCACGTCTTATTTTCACGTTAGTTTTTTAAAAATGTTTTTTTTTGTCTTAGCATAGATTTTGAAGTTCACTACCCTGTCTTGCATATTATGAGCTGTATCACTGTCATGTTCTGACCTTAGTTCCTTTGTTATGTCTTTTTTTTAGTATGGTCAGGGCGTGAGTTGGGTGGGCAGTCTATGTTCTTTTTTCTATGATTTGGTATTTCTGTGTTTGGCCAGGTATGGTTCTCAATCAGAGGCAGCTGTCAATTGTTGTCCCTGATTGAGAACCATACTTAGGCAGCCTGTTTTCACCCTTGAGTTATGGGTGATTATTTTCTGTTGAGTGTTTGTATTCTGGACCAGACAGAACTGTTTTGGTTTCGTTCATTCACTTTGTTGTTTTTGTTCAGTGTTCAATTTCTTTATTAAAAATATGGACACTTACCACGCTGTGCATTGGTCCTCACCTTCTTCCATCAACAACGACCGTTACAATCACTCTGTTTCTGCATTCCTGGATTATGTGCAGTGGGTAGCGATGGGTAGGAGAGAGAAATCACTTAAATGGAATATTAGCTTAATAGAGAGGGCTTGCCATCTTCCTGAGAGTTGTGACATGGAACCTCAATGTGGAATCCTGCAAATAGCACAAATCTTGATGCTTGTGGTTCACATTTAATTTGTGTGGGAATGATGCCTACAGTAACTGCAGCAGAGCAATGCATTTCTTTTGATATGTGGGTGGTGTTCATTAGGGCACACCGCAGCAAAACGTTTTGCAGCATAAAACAAATTAAATAGTACCAACCTATTTCCTTAAGTTTCAGAGTTTTCTTCTGCTCCGTGTCTACTGAACACAACTCTGGGCTTCTTCTTGCTGATAGCCAGGGAAGCTTACTCTGTCCCATTTCCTGCATGCTCTCCCCTCCCTGGTTGTGTGTTAATAAACTTTTGATACTCAAGTATTTTCTCACAGGTCCTCGGGCTGCTGTCAGTATACAGCTTAATTATAGTGTGACTCTGTACCAAATGAAAAATAGGATTTCTGAGCAAGAGATGCTCTGATATGAACCTATGTAGATTCAAATAAGCTCTAAATGAGTTGTAGAAAAAACAAGACTGTCAGCCCTCTATGTCCAGGTTGTCTCCTTTCCTTCCCACCCCTCATGAGCACTGCATGATTGCCACCTATCCAATCCACACCTGTCAGTGGAAAGATAAATAATTTTTGTTGTTTTGATAAGAGGTCCTCTGAGACGCTACAATAAGGCTATAACATGTGTCTATCCCCAAGGATTTACTCAAGAGCAGTAAAAAATATATAATCTTGATTTGGGTGGTAGCTTTACTTCCAGACTTTTGCGCTAAAGCGTCCCTGGCAAATTATGTTCAATTTTATGTTTGTTTACCTCCAAACATTTTTGCAGAGATACAGTAAATATCAAGTCCCCAAAACAGGAGGAGGAAAAGGTGGGTTGGGGTTTTATCTTCACCTGGTCTTCCCACACTCAATGGCAAGTAGAAAAAGACAATAGAAAATAGAGCCCACTACCTCAGTATGGTGTGGAATTATGGGAGGCTTTGAATGAAGTGAAGTACAGTAGGCGTACACTTGGAAGAGAGAAAACAACAGCCTCAGGGGAGAATAGGGTGTTGGAACCTTGTTGATATCATTCTGTCAATAGAAGATGGAAGAATGTGGCCAATAAATCCATAGCGCGGCATTGATAGCGCGGCATTTATAGTGCGTGTTCAGACCTGTGATAGGAGAGTGAACTAAACCCTATTAGTGCATTAAGTGTATTGAACAGAGACAATGTCATTGTCTTCCCACGCGCTAGGTGTCAAGAGAGAGCTTTTAAGTATGGAGTACACTGATTGGCAAGCAAGACATATTTTAGGCATCACAGTGTTTGTGTGTGTGTGTGTTCTAACTTTATATCCGTTTGAGTCACCAAAAAAATCTAACTTCGCTGGTTCCCAAAAGGAAATAGGCTATTTTAGGCATAGGGGTTAGGTTTATGGTTAGGGTTCGTTTTAGGGTTTAGGGTTAAGGTTAGGTTTAGAGTTAGGAATTAGTTTCATGGGAATGCACTTTTTGGTCACAACGTGTGTGTTTGTGTCGCACGTGTGTGTTTGTGTCGCACGTGTGTGTGTGTGTGTGTGTGTGTGTGTGTGTGTGTGTGTGTGTGTGTGTGTGTGTGTGTGTGTGTGTGTATGTGTGTGCCTCAGTGTGAGTCACAACTTCCCTAATGTCAAGTTTTAATGATTTCTTTCCGTCTCAGTTGCTGGAGGGAGTTTGGAGCATGACACCATTTGACACAGGCGCGCAGGCGGAGCGTGACGTCTAGACCCAAGTGACAAATGTGCACCCTTCCACTTATCAGTCCTCTGCTGCTCTCACTTGCCAGCCTTCAAAAGCCATCTCTCCAGCTACATGGTGATTCAGCAATCAGACTGATTCCAACATGATATAAAATACCACCACCCCTTTTCTGACGATGCTTTTATCACTTCCCATCTGTTAGATTAGCATGTCTCTAATTAGCTCGTCGTCTCTGCTCTTTCCTGATAACGGCTTTGCTCCTCCTACACTGTGTTAAAATCAGCTTACGATAACAACACAGAATTTGAACAGATGATTGAAGGCACCTACGCTCAGCATACATTCACCTTAATTTCTGTCCAGAGTGAAACGGCCATCTTGAACAGCCTATTCTTGATAGCTCCAATATTTTCTGTCCCCTCTACAGTGCATTTGCTGGCCAGCTATTGCTTTTACACAACTCGAATCTGTGTCTAGTAACACTAGAAAGGCCCCATGGACCCCCCCGCCCTTTCCTGCCAACATTCGAACAGTTTAATAAATATATTTCATATATGCTATTGGAATCGCGGCCGGCCCGCTCATTAAGCAGAGTTAGGCGGTCACCTAGTTAGGCGGTCGCATTTTCTGAGCTAAACTGACCAAGACGCACCTCCAACAACAACACATAAAACCTCACATAATTCTGCTCCAAAAAGGGCTTTTAAGGTGAGCGTTGATGCCGCCCTGTGATAAGCAGTGCCCACTTTGTCAAAGACAGGGGCACAAAATATTTTGCTGGTCCATTCCTAGCGTTCCTACAGGTTGCTGTTGGAGAGACTCCTCACTGCGGCGCTTCACCAACGTTCTGTCCAAAAAATAATCCAACATAAATCATGTAACAGATATAAAATATGGAGGAAAGATTATGTGGCCTTTTCTGTAGCCTACAGGCGAGAGATACAATGTATGACAATGTAAGGAGCAGATTTATCCTATCAAATAGTCTAACCTATCAAACATCATACAAGTTTCTCCGATGGCGCCCAATCAAATAAAACATGTGCTGTCATATTAGCAAACAACATACAGTATCCTAAAAACAGGACAGGTCAAAGTGAAATGTAAAGTAAAACAATATGGAATGGACAATCACAACTGTTTCAGGAGTTTCACTCCATTGTCATGATCAGTGGTTTCAATTTTGTATCTGTCAATTTTTTACAAGCTGATCATAGCGAAAAAGGGTTAGGGTTACTTCTGCATTTTCCGCTTTGTAAACACATTGCAAATAGGCTCACGCTAACTCCTGATAAAGTTGGGGAGCTGATATTCAGAGCTTAAATAGCCAAATTGATTAGTCACAGGAATCAGGACAAAAAAGCTAATGGTGGTCCTACCACATGGATGGGCATTCATAAAATGTACTTTCAAATGTACGTGGTAGGCTACACCCCAGTAAGCATGAGTCGACGTCTTTTGGATGTCTTTTTTTGGTCCTGTCCAGACCAGACATATTTTTTTAGCGTTTTACAAATGGTAGGCTTACCACATAGATGGGCATTCATAAAATGTCATTTCAGGCTCCACCCCACCCCAGTAAGCACGGACCGATGCCTTTTGGACATATTTGCCGACCGGCCTTTATTTCAACTTCATGGATATTGATTTTTGGTCCATTCTGGAACAAAACTGAACCAATCATAGACGTTTATGTTTGGTTCAGATTATGTCCAGTCTGGACCAGCCTTGATTTAACCCAAACATAGACTTCTATAAATTACGTCTTTTCAACTTTCATTCAGAACCAAAAATAAGCCTGATTTCAACATCCAGAAAATACGTATTTTCAAAATCCGGAAAAGATGCCTTTTCAACATCCTGGAAAATATATATTTCAAAACGTATGGAAAATACGTATTTTCACCTTTCATTCACAACCTAAATTGAACCTAACCGCAACGTCTTAAATATTTTCTTACTGGGACTATTCTAGTTTTGCAGGGGTTGCATTTTTTGGTCTTGCCTTGGGTGGCAGAAAGGCAAGGCCCTGTTTGGAATAATATGCTTTTGGTTGTGTTTATGAAGGTCTTAGGTATCATTAGAATACAAAATAGTTATTATTTGAAATATAATTTGTATGACTCTGTTAGTATAAATAAGAACATCTGTTGCCACATGGTCGCGTTGAGCACATGGAACAGTGGTTATTCTTGGAAAAAGTGATATTTTGAAATAGAGCTCATCTCTTCAATGTTGTGTTATATGGTAAGTGTTTTGGAAACCTTGGAATGCTCTTAAAATGTCTTACCTACATGTGACTCTGTAGGAGGATTTGAAGAAGTCACTTGTTGGCTCTCCGCTCTTCTTAAAACTGCTTCTAAACACAAATTATGTTAGTGATTTGAAAATTATAGCAACATAATTGAATAATTAAGTATACTTATTTAGGAAAACTCAAGGATGGGGTGGAGGGCATAACTTTATACATTTTGAGTCAAAATGACTCTGCCTTTCTATACTGAACAAAAATAGAAACGTGACATGCAACAATTTCAAAGATTTCTCAGTTATAGTTTATATAAGGAAATCAGTCAATTGAAATAAATTCATTAGGTCCTAATTTATGGATTCCACATGACTAGAATACAGATATTCATCTGATACATTAAAGAAAGATAGGGGAGAGGATCAGAAAACCAGTCCGTATCTGGTGTGACCACCATTTGCCTCATGCAACACGACACACTCCTTCGCATAGAGTTGATCAGGCTGTTGACTGCGTCCTGTGAAATGTTGTCCCACTCTTCATTAATGGCTGTGCGAAGTAGCTGGATATTAACGAGAACTGGAACACGCTGTCGTACACGTCGATCCAGATCATCCAAAACATACTCAGTAAGTGACATGTCTGTTGAGTATGCAGGCAATGGGAGAACTGGGAAATTTTCAGCTTCCAGGAATTGTGTACAGATCCTTGAGACATGGGGCCATGCATTATCATGCTGAAACATGGATTGATGGCAGTGGATGAATGGCATTACAATGGGCCTCAGGATCTCGTCACGGTATCTCTGTGCATTCAAAAGTTGGCATTGACTAAATGCAATTATGTTCTTTGTCCGTAGCTTATACCTGCCCATACCATAACCCCACCACCACCATGTGACACTCTGTTCACAACATTGACATCAGCAAACCGCTCGCCCAATTGACTCCATACACGTGATCTGCGGTTGTGAGGCCTGTTGAAGGTACTGCCAAATTCTCTATAATGACATTGGAGGAAACTTATGGTAGAGAAATGAACATTAAATTCTCTGGCAACAGCTCTGGTGGACATTCCTGCAGTCAGCATTCCAATTGCACGCTCCCTCAAAACTTGAGACATCTGTGGCATTGTGTTGCGTGACAAAACTGCACATTTTAGAGTGGCCTTTTAATGCCCGCAGTACAAGGGGCACCTGTGTAATGATCATGCTGTTTAATCAGCTTCTTGATCTGCCACACCTGTCAGGTGGATGGATTATCTTGGCAAAGGAGAAATGTTCACTAACAGGGATGTAAACACATTTGTGCAAAAAAATGAGAGAATTAAGCTTTTTGTGCTTCTGGAACATTTCTGGGATCTTTTATTTCAGCTCATGAAACATGGGACCAACATTTTACATGTTGCATTTATATTTTTGTTCAGTGTAGATGAATTCTACTCCTCCATACTGCAAATGTTCATGTTTTCTTGTAATAGGGTCCATCTAGGGAGTTTCAAGAGTAGCTGTTCAGTTTTTCCAAACAGTTTTCCTCATCCAACATCATTAGTCTATATGTGGAAAATGGCTTCTATCATCACTTACAGATGCAGGATCTTAAGTTTAGCATTTTCTCACAGCAGGAAAACAATCCTGCAGAAACAGGAAATGTGAATTATTATTGTGTTAATTATAATTAATGGACATTTTTGTAGGGGTTGATAAATGTTTAGTTAGGACAAATCAAGTCTGACATTTTAAAGTGGAAATTACAAATTCAGAATCCTTTTTAAAAATGACACAGTACAAATTAGCTGTTCTTGCTGTGAATGGACATTTCCTGCTACAACAGGGTGATCAAATTAAGATCCTACATCTGTAGCGTCCCTGAGCGTGCCACTTCTGATAGCCAAGTGAAGAGGAATACTAGGAGGGTGGCATACATATTTATTAAAGAGCTTTCATGAGGTTCACATGAAATTAAAAGGCTTAGAGTCATGTTCTGAATTGAGAATGAATGAATAAATTATATTAATGACTGAAATATGTTCCAACCATGGATAAGTGAAAAACCGAAACAAATATTTGAAAGACAACCTTGAATAGGTTTTTGGACATGATCTCATTTTGAATTAATCCATTCCAGAGCAGTCTGTTCTTTGTTTGTGCCTTACTAAGAACATGCCATTGCATTTGAAACACTGTAAAGAAATGCACATTTCTCAAACTACCTTCTGCAGCACTCCAAGCAATATTTCCCACAGGACAGATGATACATGTTTTACATTTGACCAACTTGCCCTTCTGGCACGAGTCCAGGCTTTGTTTTGGATGTGCATTTTATGGAGAGAGATGGAAGGGAGCAATAAAGAATGAATAGACCGACCCAATGAAGAAGTAGAAGAAGTATTTCTGAACTCTGTTGTTAATTATTGATATGCTTATAGTCTACTTCCTGGTCACTTGACACCGAAGATTTTCTCAGCCCTCCTCCAAGTTCACTTGGTCCGCAGTGCTAAAAGCCTCACTATGCCTTGCTTCGACTGCCCAGCTCACCAGATTAGGTTCTCTTCTCTCAGCTATGGCTGTCAGGCCCACACACTCCAGACGGATCACACTTGGAATGAACTTTGCTTTGAAAGATCGTTATTTTCCAATGGGAATGAATGCTGTGCGTATACTCTAGTTTATTTCAGTATTGGTGCAGTATACAGATAGTGGAATAAAGGACTAGGTGTCACCATAGGCATTGCAGATTTACTGAACTGACTGTGATGAGCAGTGTTTGCAAATGCTCTAGTGTTTTCAAGTACCTCTTTGTATGCTGGTTTATGTGTCAGTTCAATGGTTTACGTGCATTTCAAGGACAACAATTTATCAACGTGAACACTCTTATGGTAAAGTTCTGTGGAAACGGTACAATAGCAGTTCAGGATTTTGAACCAATAACAGGGTTGATTAACATTGTTTATTTGCACACTCATCTAAGAATATTGTAGCAAACAGTGACAGTGCAACACCCTGTGTCTCTCGGCCTGTAACCACTGCTCCAATAGGGTTATCTATTAGGGGAGAACATAACTTGCTTACTACCTAGGTAAGGGGTTGCTTTAACAGTTGGGTCAGCTAAGTATTTCCAATAGGATATACTGTAGGTCTCCATAGCAAAGTGACTCATCCTTCCTGCGACGCCCACAGATCACAGCAGGGTTAACTCGCTCCCAGGACCCGCTCGATTCTTATTGGATGGTAATGGTGTCTGAGATACTCAGCAGGTGGCTCAATAAACTCCGGTAATAGAGCAATTATTCTCAAACAAAAGGTCACCTCAGGCGTGACGACATCCCTGGCAATCAATAAACCCCCCAATTATGATGGAACAGGGCTTGACATTAACTTTTTTAGCCACTTGTCCTCTGGACAGGTAGGACTGATGTGTACTTGTCCAAAAGCTCAAGTCAAAAAATGGTGTTGTCTGATCCCAGTGGTGGAAAACCTACCCAGTAAAATACTACTTGAATAAAAGTCTTTAGTTTTAAATATACTTACAGTTGAAGTCGGAAGTTTACTTACGCCTTAGCCAAGTACATTTAAGCTCAGTTTTTCACAATTCCTGACATTTAATCCTAGTAAAAATTCCCTGTTTTAGGTCAGTTAGGATCACCAATTTATTTTAAGAATGTGAAATGTCAGAATAATAGTAGAAAGAATTATTTATTTCAGCTTTTATTTCTTTCATCACATTCCCAGTGGGTCAGAAGTTTACATACACTCAATTAGTATTTGGTAGCATTGCCTTTAAATTGTTTAACTTGGGTCAAACGTTTCGGGTAGCCTTCCACAAGCTTCCCACAATAAGTTGGGTGAATGTTGGCCCATTCCTCCTGACAGAGCTGGTGTAACTGAGTCAGGTTTGTAGGCCTCCTTCCTCCTGACTGAGCTGGTGTAACTGAGTCAGGTTTGTAGGCCTCCTTCCTCCTGACTGAGCTGGTGTAACTGAGTCAGGTTTGTAGGCCTCCTTCCTCCTGACTGAGCTGGTGTAACTGAGTCAGGTTTGTAGGCCTCCTTCCTCCTGACAGAGCTGGTGTAACTGAATCAGGTTTGTAGGCCTCCTTCCTCCTGACAGAGCTGGTGTAACTGAATCAGGTTTGTAGGCCTCCTTCCTCCTGACAGAGCTGGTGTAACTGAGTCAGGTTTGTAGGCCTCCTTGCTTGCACAGGCTTTTTCAGTTCTGCATTTCTTCCGTTCTCAAATGTTCTATAGGATTGAGGTCAAGGCTTTGATGGCCACTCCAATACCTTGACTTTGTTGTCCTTAAGCCATTTTGTCACAACTTTGGAAGTATGCTTGGGGTCATTGTCCATTTGGAAGACCCATTTGCGACCAAGCTTTAACTTCCTGAATGATGTCTTTAGATGTTGCTTTAATATATCCATTTCATTTTCCCTACTCATGAAGACATCTATATTGTGAAGTGCACCAGTCCCTCCTGCAGCAAAGCACCCCCACAACATGATGCTGCCACACCTGTGCTTCACGGTTGGGAGGGTGTTTATCAGCTTGCAAGCCATCATCCTTTTCCCTCTAAACATGACGATGGTCATTATGGCCAAACAGTTCTATTTTTGTTTCATCAGACCAGAATACATTTCTCCAAAAAGTATGTTCTTTGTCCCCATGTGCAATTGCAAACCATAGTCTGGCTCTTTTTATGGCGGTTTTGGAGCAGTGACTTCTTCTTTGCTGAGCAGCCTTTCAGGTTATATTGATATAGGACTTGCTTTACTGTGGATATAGATAATTTTGTACCTGTTTTTTCCAGCATCTTCACAAGGTCCTTTGCTGTTGTTCTGGGATTGATTTGCACTTTTCTCAAGCATTCTCAAGTTTCCAAAACACTTACCATATCTCAAGTATGTTCATCTCTAGGAGACAGAACGCGTCTCCTTCCTGAGCGGTATGATGGCTGCATGGTCCCGTGGTGTTGATACTTGCGTACTATTGTTTGTACAGATGAAGGTGGTACCTTCAGGCATTTGAAAATTGCTCCCAAGGATGAACCAGACTTTTCTTGGCTGATTTCTTTTGATTTTCCCATGATGTCAAGCAAAGACGCACTGAGTTTGAAGGTAGGCCTTGAAATACATCCACAGCTACACCTCCAATTGACTCAAATGATGTCAATTAGCCTATCAGAAGCTTCTAAAGTCATGATATAATTTTATGGAATTTTCCAAGCTGTTTAAAGGCACAGTCAACTTCTGACCCACTGGAATTGCGATACAAATTACTCATTTGTAAATTATGTCTGAGTGAAATAATTATGTCTAAGTGAAATAATCTGTCTGTAAACAATTGTTGGAAAAATGACTTGTGTCATACACAAAGTAGATGTCCTAATCGACTTGCCAAAACTTAGTTTGTTAACAAGAAATTTGTGGAGTGGTTGAAAAAGAGTTTTAAATGACTCCAACCTAAGTGAATGTAAACTTCCGACTTCAACTGTACCTATGAAAAGTAAATGAAACTGCAAAAATATACTTAAGTATCAAAAGTAAAAGTAAACATAATTTCAAATTGCTTATATTAAGCCAACCAAATGACACAATGTTCTTGTTTTAATCTACAGATAGCCAGAGGCACACTCCAGCACTCAGACATAATTTACAAATGAGTACACCAGATCAGAAGTAGTGGAGATGACAGGGACTTTCTCTTGATAAGTGTGGGAATTAGACCATTTTCCTCTCCTGTTAAGCATTCAAAATGTAATGAGTACTTTTGGGTGTCAGAGAAAATGTACTTAAGTAGTTCTTTAAAGTATTTTTACATAAGTATTTTATACCACTGCCTAGTAAGTATTTGTTATTTGGTATTTTAAGACCAGCATCCCGGAGTTGCCTCTTCACTGTTTACGTTGAGACTGGTGTTTTGTGGGTACTATTTAATGAAGTTGCCAGTTGAGGACTTCTAAAGCATCTGTTTCTCAAACTAGACACTAATGTAATTGTCCTCTTGCTCAGTTGTGCACCGTGGCCTCCCACTCCTCTTTCTATTTTCTATACTTCATTAGCCAGTTTGCGCTGTTCTGTGAAGGGAGTAGTACTTAGTGCTGTACGAGCTCTTCAGTTTCTTGGAAATTTCTCATATGGAATAGCCTTCATTTCTCAGAACAAGAATAGACTGATGAGTTTCAGAAGAAAGGTCTTTGTTTCTGGACATTTTGAGCCTGTAATCGAACCCACAAATGCTGATGCTCCAGATACTCAACTAAAGAAGGCCAATTGTATTGCTTCTTTAATCAGGACAACAGTTTTCAGCTGTGGTAACATAATTGCAAAAGTGTTTTGTAATGATCAATTAGCCTTTTAAAATGATAAACTTGGATTAGCTAAGACAACGTGCCATTGGAACACAGGAGTGATGGTTGCTGAAAATGGGCCTCTGTACGCCTATGTAGATATTCCATAAAAATCAGCCGTTTCCAACTACAATAGTCATTTACAACATTAACAATGTGTAACGGTTTTCGTCCTCCTCTTCTGCGGAGGAGTAGGAAGGATCGGACCAATGCGCAGCATGGTAAGTGTCCATAATATATTTTTTATGAAATTTAACTGAACACAGAAGACAAAAGAATAAGAGAATAAATGGAAACCGACACAGTCCCGTATGGAACTGACACGGAAAATAATCACCCACAACCAAAATGGGGAAAACAGGCTACCTAAGTATGATTCTCAATCAGAGACAACGATCTACAGCTGCCTCTGATTGAGAACCATACAACGTAGAAAAAAGAACATAGACTACCTACCCCAACTCACACCCTGACCAAACTAACACAAAGACATAATAAAGGAACTAAGATCAGAACGTGACACAATGTGTACACTGTATTTCTGATCAATTTGTTATTTTAATGGCCAAAATATTTGCTTTTATTTCCAAAACTCATACATTTCTAAATGACCCCAAACATTTAAATGGTAGTGTATGTCTGGTGGGCTAAGTGTGTGTGTGTCAGAGCTCTGTGTAAGTTGACTATGCAAACAATTTGGGATTTTCAACATATTCATGTTTCTTATAAAAAATAAGAAGTAATGCAGTCAGTCTCTCCTCAACTCTTAGCCAAAGAGAGACTGGCAGCATAGTATTTATATGAGCCCTCTGATTACAATGAAGAGCAAGACTTGCTGCTCTGTTCTGGGCCAGCTGCAGTTAAACTACGTCTTTCTTTGCAGATCTCGACCACACGTTGGGACAATAATCAAGATAAGACAAAACTAAAGCCTCCAGGACTTGCTTTTGGAGTGTGGTGTCAAAAAAGCAGATTATCTCTTTATTATGGACAGACCTCTCCCCATCTTAACAACCATTGAATCTATATGTTTTGACCATGACAGTTTACAATCTAAAGTAACACAAAATAAAGTAATGTAGTCTCCTCAACTTGTTCAACAGCTACACCATTCATGACCAGATTCAGCTGAGGTCTAGAACTTAGGGAATGATTTGTACCAAACACAATGCTCTTAGTTTTAGAGATGTTCAGGACCAGTTTATTACTGGCCACCTATTCCAAAACAGACTGCAACTCTTTAAGGGTTTCAATGACTTCATTAGCGGTGGTTGGTGATGCATATGTGGTTGAATCATCAGCATACATGGACACACATGCTTTGTAACCTGTTTGGGATAGGGGGCAGCATTTTCACGTTTGGATGAAAAGCATGCCCAGAGTAAACTGCCTGCTCCTCAGTCCCAGTTGCTAATATATGCATATTATTAGTATATTTGGATAGAAAACACTCTGAAGTTTCTAAAACTGTTTGAATGATGTCTGTGAGTATAACAAAACTCATATCGCAGGCGAAAACCTGAGAAAAATCCAACCAGGAAGTGGGAAATCTGAGACTTGTAGTTTTTCAACTCTTGGCCTATTGAAAACACAGTGTCTATGGGGTCAAATTGCACTTCCTAAGGCTTCCACTAGATGTCAACAGTCTTTAGAACCTTGTTTCAGGCTTCTACTGTGAAGGAGGGGAGAATGAGGGTTCTTTGAGTCAGTGGTCTGGCAAAGTGCCATGAACTCCTGACGCGCGTTCATGTGAGAGTTAGCTTGATTTCCATTGCATTTCTGAAGACAAAGGAATTCTCCGGTTGGAACATTATTGAAGATGTATGATAAAAACGTCCTAAAGATCGATTCTATACTTCGTGTGACATGTTTCTACGGACTGTAACGGAACTTTTTGACTTTTCGTCTGCTCGTGCGTCATGAATTTGGATTACTGAGCTGAACGCGCTAACAACAAGGATCAAACATTTATTGTGGAACTGGGATTCCTGGGGGTGCATTCTGATGAAGATCATCAAAGATTAGTGAATATTTATAATGTTATTTCTGACTTCTGTTGACTCCAATATGGTGGATATCTGTTTGTTTTGATTTGTTGCCTGAGCGCCGTACTCAGATTATTGCATGGTTTGGTTGTTCCATAAAGTTTAAAAAAAATCTGACACAGCGGTTGCATTAAGGAGAAGGATATCTTTATTATTCTTATTATTCTGTGAATAACAGTTGTATATTTTATCAATGTTTATTATGATTATTTCTGTAAATTGATGTGGCTCTCTGCAAAATCACCAGGTGTTTTGGAAGCAAAACATTACTGAATGTAACGCGCCAATGTAAACTGAGATTTTTGGATATAAATTAGAGATCGACCGATTAATCAGTATTTTTGGACACCGATTTGGCCATTTTTTTTTTAACACATTTATTTAACTAGGTAAGTCAGTTAAGAACACATTCTTATTTTCAATGACGGCCTAGGAACGGTGGATTAACTGCCTTGTTCAGAACGACAGATTTTTACTTTGTCAGCTCCGGGATTCAGTCTTGCAAACTTACGGTTAACTAGTCCAACGCTCTAACCACCTGCCTCTCATTGCACTCCACGAGGAGCCTGCCTGTTACGTGAATGCAGTAGAAGCCAAGGTAAGTTGCTAGCTAGCATTAAACTTATCTTATAAAAAACAATCAATCAATCAATCATAATCACTAGTTAACTCCACATTGATGATGATAGGACTAGTTTATCTATCGTGTCCTGCGTTGCATATAATCAATGCAACGCAGGGGGATGATTTAACAAAAGCGCATGGTTAGGTACGACTGTACCTAACCATAAACACCAATGTCTTTCTTATAATAAGTACACAGAAGTATATATTTTTAAACCTGCATATTTAGCTAAAAGAAATCCAGGTTAGCAGGCAATATAAACCAGGTGAAATTGTGTCACTTCTCTTGTGTTCATTGCACACAGAGTCAGGCTATATGCAAAAGTTTGGGCAGCCTGGCTCATTGCGAACTAATTTGCCAGAATGTTATGTAATTATGACATAACATTGAAGGTTGTACAATGTAACAGGAATATTTACACTTATAGATGCCACCCATTCGATAAAATACCGAACGGTTCCGTATTTCACTGAAATAATAAACGTTTTGTTTTCGAAATGATAGTTTCCGGATTCGACCATATTAATGACCAAAGGCTCGTATTTCTGTGTGTTATTATGTTATAATTAAGTCTATGATTTGATATTTGATAGAGCAGTCTGACTGAGCGATGGTAGGCAGCAGCAGGCTCGTAAGCATTCATTCAAACAGCACTTTTGTGCGTTTTGCCAGCAGCTCTTAGCAAGCACAGTGCTGTTTATGACTTCAAGCCTATCAACTCCTGAGATTAGACTGGTGTAACCAATGTGAAATGGCTAGCTAGTTAGCAGGGTGCGCGCTAATAGCATTTCAATCGGTGACTTCACTCTCTCTGAGACTTGGTGTGATTGTTCCCCTTGCTCTGCATGGGTAGCGCTGCTTCGAGGGTGGCTGTTGTCGATGTGTTCCTGGTTCATGCCCAGGTAGGGGCGAGGAGAGGGATGGAAGCTATACTGTTACACTGGCAATACTAAAGTGCCTATAAGAACATCCAATAGTCAAAGGTATATGAAATACAAATGGTATAGAGAGAAATAGTCCTATAAATGCTATATTAACTGCAACCTAAAACCTCTTACCTTGGAATATTGAAGTCTCATGTTAAAAGGAACCACCAACTTGCATATGTTCTCACGTTCTGAGCAAGGAACTTAAACGTTAGCTTTCTTACATGGCACATATTGCACTTTTGCTTTCTTCTCCAACACTTTGTTTTTGCATTATTTAAACCAAATTGAACATGTTTCATTATTTATTTGAGGCTGAATTGATTTTTATTGATGTATTTTATTAAGTTAAAATAAGTGTTCATTCAGTATTGTTGTAATTGCCATTATTACAAATAAATAAAAAATTAAAATCGGCCGATTATTCGGTCTCAGCTTTTTTTGGTCCTCCAACAATCGGTATCGGAGTTGAAAAATCATAATCGGTCGACCTCTAATATCAATATGCACTTTATCGAACAAAACATACATGTATTGTGTAACATGATGTCCTATGAGTGTCATCTGATGAAGATCATCAAAAGTCAGTGATTAATTGCATCTATATTTCTGCTTTTTGTGATTCCCCTCTTTGGCTGGAAAATGGCTGTGTGTGTTTTTATGACTTGGCTCTGACCTAACATAATCATATATTGTGCGTTCGCTGTAAAGCCTTTTTGAAATCGGACACGATCGGTAGATTACCAAGAAGTTTCTTTAATTTGGTGTATTGCACTTGTTAATGTATGAAAGTTACGTATTTCTAAAAAATATTTTAGAATTTCGCGCGCTGCCTTTTCAGCGGAATGTTGTCGATGGGTGCTGCTAGGCCGTAAGAAGTTAATGCCAGTGGCAGGTCATTGTTAAAAATAGAAAAGAGTAGAGGGCCTAGAGAGCTGCCCTGCGGTACACCACACTTTACATGTTTGACATTGGAGAAGCTTCCATTAAAGAAAACCCTCTGAGTTCCATTAGATAGATATCTCTGAATCCACGATATGGTTCAGGTTGTAAAGCCATACCATATACGTTTTCTCAACAACAGGTTATGGTCAATAATACAAAGGCTGCACTGAAATCTAACAATACAGCTCACACAATCTTCTTATTATCAATTTCTTTCAACCAATCATCAGTAATTTGTGTCAGTGCATGACATGTTGAGTGCCCTTCTCTATAAGCATGCTGAAAGTCTGTTGTTAATTTGTTTACAGAGAAATAGTATTGTATTTGGTCAGACACATGCGTACACACACGATAACATGCGTACTATACACACAATGATATTGTGTTGTGGATATGGGGTTGTCGAGTAGGAGCCTGAATGCACACACTTAGTGTGTTGTGAAATCTGTTATGAATGTAAGGTTTTTAAAATTGTATAACTGCCTTCATTTTGCTGGACCCCAGGAAGAGTAGCTGCTGCCTTGCCAGCAGATAATGAGGATCCATAATAAATACAAATACAAATTTGGTCAAACACGTTATTTTCCAACAGTTTGCTAAGAGCTGGCAGCAAGCTGATAGGTCTGCTGTTAGAACCCGTAAATGTCGCTCTACCACACTTGGGTAGCGGAATTACTTTGGCTTCCCTCTAGGTTCAGATTAAATATATGACAGATAGGAGTGGCTATAGTCAGCTGTCCTCCTTAGTAGCTTTCATTAGAAGTTGTCAATGCCAGGAGATTTGACATTATTGATCGCTAATAATATTTTTACACCTCTCCCACACTAACTTTACAAAATTCTAACTTGCAATGCTTTTCTTTCATTATTATCGTTTTTTATGCATGAGTATGAATGTTCACTGTTTGTTTTTGGCAATTCCTGCCTATGTTTTCCCACTTTGCTAATTAAATAACCATTCAAATAATTGGCAACATCAAATGGTTTTGTGATGAATAAGCCATCTGATTTGATGAAAGATGGAGTTGAATTCAAGTTGTTTCAATCATTCTTTATATAATTGATCTTGGCTTCATAATACAGTTTCTTCTACTTTTTGTTGAGTTTAGTCAAATAAATCAGCCAGTCAGATTTATTAGGCAATCTTTTTCCCCATCTCTTTCAACCATACAGTTTTTCAATTCCTCATCAACCCATGGAGCCTTAACAGTTCTAACAGTCTATTTTTTAACAGGTGCTTGTTTATCAATTATTGGAAGAAGCAATGTCATAAATTCATCAAGTGCTGCGTCTAGATGCTCCTTATTAATCATATCAGACCAACAAAGATTTTTTTACATCATCCACATAAGAGTCACAGCAAAATATTTTGTGTGATTTCTTATACACTATTTTAGGCCCAGATTTTGTAACTTTGGCTTTCCTGTTTATAGTCAATGTATTGTGATCACTGCATCCAATGGGTATGGATACTGCTTTAGTGCAAACTTCTACAGTATTAGTAAAAATGTGATTGATTATTGTGGATGGTGTTGTTCCTGTAGTGTTTGCAAACACCGTGGTAGGTTGATTAATAATCTGAACCAGATTACAGGTACTGGTTACAGTGAGAAGCTTCCTCTTGAGTGGACAGCTTGATGCAAACCAGTCAATATTCAGGTCCCCAAAAAAGTAGACCTCTCTGTTTACATCACATATGCTATCAAGCATTTCACACATTATTTAGATACTGACTGTTAGCACTTGGTAGCCTATAGCAACACCCCAAAAGAAAAGCCTCTAGAAGTGCCAGGTGTACCTGCAACCCCAACACTTCAATGACACTTGACATAATGTATTTTCTAAGCATTACATGGATATGGCTCTGAATATATACATAAAAAGCTCCCCCATAAGCATTTCTGTCTCTTCTATTGATGTTATATTGTTGTATTGCTACTGCTGTATCATCAAATTAATTATCTAAGTGAGTCTCTAATATATTAATGCAATCTGATGTTAGCAAATTATTGAGTTCATGAACCTTATTTCTAAGGCTATTAATATGTATTAATATGGGCTATTTTCAGCCCTTCCCTGGGTAGCTTATCAGAGATAGACATAATATGGAAAAGAGCAAACAAAGCAAGAGAACAAAATATACATTCAGCAGTCCATTGACCAATATGTGTGTGTGTATGTGTGTGTGTGCTGCAGGTTTGAAGCTACGAACCCATAGGCTTGGCTCTCTCATCCCTTCCAGGCTTTTGGGAGGGAGATATATGTTCCTCTCAAGTTCTTGGCTTTTCCCAGACAGCTACCTTGTTCTTGAACCTCAGGAACTTGACCACTATCGGTCTGGCCTGTCACCAGGGCCTGTGGTGGGTTTTCCAGTTCTGTGGGTGCGCTCCACTTTAATCTTCCTGTGGTCCATATTCAGTTTTTCCAAGATAATTTCCCTCGCTTTGTCCTTAGACTCCGGCCAGGTCTCGTGGAGCTAGCAATGTAGGTTACGCTGTTACTCCTCACTGTTCCAGACAGGGCAGGTCACAGGGAAGATTGAAAACAACAACAGCAGGGATCTAGACAGCCACAAAGCCCAGGACAATCCATGTGTAACGCACTTCTCTGAGTCGTGGATGCGAAGTCTGGCGCAGGAAACAGAGGGTAAAGGACAATGTTTTTATTCCAGTGCAGGAAAACGGTCACGCCAAAACACCAAGCGCATAACAAAGACCGGCCCAAAAACAGGACCCAACCAGTCCGGAGAAAAACAAGAAAATTGCACAACCATAAACATGAACAGAGAAAATAAGCCCGCACAAAAGCAGGCGGGCATCTCCGGCTTAAATAGCCCAACTAAAACCTAAACAAGAAACAGGTGTAACCAATAAAACAAAACCAAGGGAAAAGGGATCGGTGGCAGCGAGTAGACCGGTGACGACGACCGCCGAGCGCCGCCTGAACAGGAAGAGGAGCCTTGTCACCATGGTCCCAGCCACAATGGCTAACCGCATCGCTGGCTGCGTTTAAGTCTTCAAGAAAACCCTGCTAGCTTGATAGGCAGCTAGCTGCTAGGCTAACTGCTCCACCAAATAGCTCCTCAGACCCGGCCTTGGTCGGCAGGATCACTGGACAGAAAGTAGCAGTCCCAGCAACTGATGCCAACTGCGTCACTGGATCCAAACTACTGTGTAGCCTAGGCCTACTTTGTTTATGTTTGTACATTTTTGAAGCGCGTGTCAAGAGGACCACAATGGAAATATGTTTCCAATCATTGTTGTGTCAACTTCGACGATTTTAAATGCATTATCCACGTTGTTGTATTGTGTTTTAAATTGTCAAAATCTAATCTATTTATATGTCTATAACTACGCTAAGCACTTGTGACTGTTGAGTCAGTGATTAAGCTCACTGGCTCAACAGTCACAGGCCTATTTTCTCTCGTGTGCTCTGTCAATATAGTTCAATTGGATGTGTATGGATGTGTAACAATATGCTTGTGCAAGTTGAAATTGGATAGCTGAGCAGTGCAGCACACATCATATCAACATAATAACAGTTCTGTCACTGAGATGTGTTTTCAGGTCTGTACCCCTCACTCTTTCCCATTTTGATAAAAGGTGCAGCACAATCTGTTGATGACGTGTCATCTCACTGAACGTACTCAAGTCTACTGTGGATATGGATCCACTTGCGGCCAAGTGAGCAGAAATGAACATGAGCAGAAAGAACCCCATACATACTGTAAAATATGGTGGTGGATTTTTGATATTATGAGGCTATTTTCCTTCCACTGGTCCTGGGGCGATTGTTAAGGTCAACGACATCAAAGACTTTACCCAGTACCACAACATTTTAGTCAAAAACTAAAGGAGGCTGAAAGTTGGCCGCAAGTGGATCTTCCAGATAAACAATAACCCCAATCACACATTAAAATCCACAAAGAAATGGTTAATTGGCCACAAAGTCCGATATTTGCAATGGCAATCTCAGTCTCCGAAGGACTTGAAACCCGTTAAAAACCTGTAGTTTGAATTGAAGAGGACAGTCTAAGCACAGACTAAGGATATCAATGATCTGGAATAATTCAAGATCCTTCCCAAGGTGTTCTGCAACTCATAAAAGATTTTATAAAAAAGGCTCAGTGCAGTTATCCTCACAAGGTGAGGTAGTGAAAGGTATATAAAACAGGGGTGTCAATCATTTTGACCCTTACTTTTTTTCTCAAAAAGCTATTAATTGTTAAACAAAATAAAAACAATTCTGAGCAAATGTATTAGTATTTTTCATCTTTTTTGTTGTTGTATATATTTCAATATTTCTCATCTTTATCAAGGATGTCAATTATTTCGGACCCCACTGTATATGTAGTGTAACATAACCATATTCAATTCAACTCAACTCGTTTCTGTTTGAAAATCAATACTATATGGCTCTGCTTTAATTGTTCTGAACTGACAAGCCAACATTGTCTTATTTCCATCACATCAAGGTTAGGGCACATTTCTTCCTTCATCTCTGTCAAACATGGGATAGAGCATGTATGCTATTTATATTATATTTGTCAGAACAAGCGCAAGTTAATTATCGAAAGACAAATAGGGGAAATATGTTAGACCCTCTGTTACATTACACATTTCTCGAGGTAGGAATATCAGAAAAATATGATCAGTGGCTCATTTGAGAGAAGACATCCTCCTGAGTCATGACATCGGCCAGTATTGAAATCTGACATGTTTGATAGACATTTTCACCATCCAAAAGACATACTCCTTAACTTCCAGTGTAGTGAGAGAGACTTTATCACAGTGCTACGTCATACTGGCTGGCTGCTTGACTTCTGCCTGCTTGATCGGCAATATCTCGGATACACATGAAAACATGAGTTGATCCAGGGAATCGATAGAACATCGCTCAGAGATACACGAAAACAATATAACATTCAAAATGGGTGAATCTTTACTTTAAGTTATGCTAGTCAGTCTTATAGCATTGTCTTCTACAATGCAGGTGTTACTGTATAATTTTCACTTCTCCATCTGTCAATGTCCAAACATCTAGACACCTTCCGAAGTGACAGTGGGCTTGTGCATCTGTAGTAAACAAACCATTAAATTTGGTCAGCATGTGCCTATCTCTTCCCTAGTAGGTAAATGATAGCATTGTGCTTGTATGTATGTCTACTGTATTGCTTGTGGCACCATCAAATCAGATGGCTTTGGCTTGGATTAAATCCCCCTCCCCCCCCCCCGATACATCAGTCTTTCCCTTCTTTGAGCCCACCCCTCTCTTTATTCATGTTTTTGTTTACTCTGATGTTTTGTTTTTCTTTTAATTTCTACAATTGTTAAGCGACTTCGGGTCCCTGAAAAGTGCTATATACCTCCCACCTATTAGTATTATTATCTTTAACAGCTGGATGAACAAACTGTCAAATACATGGAATTGTTTTCTCAAATTAATTTACTCCATATAAAATCCACTTTATAAGATGACAAGAATCGACCTGTCGTGTGCCATTGCACACGTTCAGCATCTGACACCGGGTGAAAATGAAAAGGGGGAGAAAACATGGATTACTGGGAAATAGTTCGGAGTATCAGGGTTTCAATTTCAAAGCCTCCCGTCTACCACTAGTCAGAGTGGGAGAGAGAGGGGTGAACCCTTATCCTAGGTTCTGCTGGCATAGTGCCACAAACCAATCTCGTGTGCATTTGTCAATAAGGTGAACTACATGAGAGTGCTTTTCTCTGCCTTTTCGAGAAGTAATGATGAAGTCTAACATGGTCAGCAATATAGCTCACCTCAGCCAACCCCCTAGAGCACCTCTTTAGTCTCCTTTGCATCAAAACAACGTTGAAATATCACCAAAGTATTAAAAAACAAATTCACAGCCACACACTGCTCGATGGACAGATTCTATTCTATATTTATTTTTTATTTCACCTTTATTTAACCAGGTAGGCTAGTTGAGAACAAGTTCTCATTTACAACTGCGACCTGGCCAAGATAAAGCAAAGCAGTGCGACAGAAACAACAACACAGAATTACACATGGAATGAACAAGCGTATACAGTCAATAACACAATAGGGGGAAAAAGTCTATATACAGTGTGTGCGAATGGCGTGAGGAGGTAAGGCAATAACTAGGCAATTAGTAGCAATTACAATTTAGCAAATGAACACTGGAGTGATAGATGAGCAGATGATGATGTGCAAGTAGAAATACTGGAGCTTTATACGAAGTCGAGGATCGGTAGGATAGTCAGTTTTACTAGGGTATGTTCGGCGGCGTGAGTGAAGGAGACTTTGTTGCGAAATAGGAAGCCGATTCTAGATATAATTTTTGATTGGAGATGTTTAGTATGAGTCTGGAAGGAGAGTTTACAGCCTATCCAGACACCTAAGTATTTGTAGTTGTCCACATATTCTAAGTCAGAACCGTCCAGAGTAGTGATGCTAGTCGAGCGGGCGGGTGCGAGCAGCGAATGGCTGAAAAGCATGCATTTAGTTTTACTAGCGTTTAAGAGCAGTTGGGGGCCACGGAAGGAGTGTTGTATGGTATTGAAGCTTGTTTGGAGGTTTGTTAACACAGTGTCCAATGAAGGGCCAGATGTATACAGAATGGTGTCGTCTGCTTTGAGGTGGATCAGGGAATCACTCCCAGCAAGTGCGAAATCGTTGATATATACAGAGAAAAGTGTCAGCCCGAGACTTGAACCCTGTGGTACCCACATAGAGACGGCCAGAGGTCTGGACAACAGGCCCTCCGATTTGACACACTGAACTCTGTCTGAGAAGTAGTTGGTGAACCAGGCGAGGCAATCATTTGAGAAACCAAGGTTGTTGAGTCTGCCGATAAGAATACGGTGATTGACTTTGAGTCGAAAGCCTTGGCCAGGTTGATGAAGACGGCTGCTCAGTAAAATCTTTTATCGATGGCGGTTATGATATCATTTAGTACCTTGAGCGTGGCTGAGGTGCACCCGTGACCAGCTCGGAGCACAGCGGAGAAGGTACGGTGGGATTCGAAATGGTCAGTGATCTGTTTATTAACTTTCAAACACTTTAGAAAGGCAGGGCAGGATGGATATAGGTCTGTAACATTTTGGGTCTAGAGTGTCACCCCCTTTGAAGAGGGGTATGACCACGGCAGCTTTCCAATCTTTAGGAATCTCGGACTATACAAAAGAGAGGTTGAACAGACTGGTAATAGGGGTTACAACAATGGCGACGGATAATTTTAGAAAGAGAGGGTCCAGGTTGTCTAGCCCAGCTGATTTGTAAGGGTCCAGGTTTTGCAGAACATCTGCTATCTGAATTTGGGTGAAGGATAAGCTGGGGAGGCTTGGGCAAGTAGCTAAGTAGTGCTACAGGATGCAATTCTCTGTTTGAAAAAACTAGCCTTTGCTTTCCTGACTGACTGCTTGTATTGGTTCCTGACTTTCCTGAACAGTTGCATATCGTGGGGACTATTCAATGCTATTGCAGTCCGCCACAGGATGTTTTTGTGCTGGTCGAGGGCAGTCAGGTCTGGAGTGAACCAAGGGCTATATCTGTTCTTAGTTCTACATTTTTTTGAAAGGGGCATGCTTATTTAATATAATACACTCTTATCGACTACTGAACCAATACACAAAACCTTGTTAAATATATTCTCTACATTCATTGATGTACATATGTGTCATGGCATGTGTTCTACAAAAGCCTGGTAATTGAAAGTATTGTGCACAATCCATCTTTTTGTTTTTTTGTCAGCAATTTAAGAGTGAGATGGCTCCCCATTAAACCTATCCTCAACCTATTTCTAACTTCCCGCTCCTTGGAAACCGGGGCTGTGCCCTCAGAGGAGATGTGCTCCCTACATTTGTGTGTCGCTGAAGGGGGAGCCTCCACCGAGTTGGCAGCACTTTGAAAGAAAGGAGGAGTAAATAGGAGAGGAAGAGAAAGAGTGGGGTGGCTCACTACCTAATTTCTTAGCCTACACTAAATAGCTTTTACTTGACATATACCTACAGAATACACAGTCCTTGGAAAGGAAAGTGTACTCCCTATCAACAGTAGTCAAGAAAATATAAGTTTACAGAACTATCTTAATTTGATAACTTTGTTGTTGCAGAGAATTGTCAAATTAAGATAGCTCATCTCTACATCCATAGTACACTGTATATTGTAACAGTACAGTTCTACACAGTGTAGTCTTTCTAGAATAAAAAGTTGTTTTCGTGTTTTTATGAAGTGATTGTTGCTGTGCATTCATCTGTCCTTTTATTGGGCTTTTGTCACCATTTGTCTTCCCCCTCTTGTTGAGCTGTGCCTTTCTCAATTTGCTTTTTCAATCTTCAGATTTAATACACACACCCACACAGTCCGACGCACAAGCACACAAACACAGAGACAGTAATACATACATTTATTTTCTCGCTCTCTCATGGGAGGCCCAGAATAAACCTTTTTTTCCATTGTATCTTCTTAACAGGAGTGCAAACTGCTTCTTTTTTGGCCTTCCTACCTGTCACCTGGGAAAGCACTTTCTCTGGGATATTTTCAGGAGAAGATTGGAAAGGAAAATGGAGAGGAAGAAGAGGAGGAGGAAGATTGTATAGAAGAGAGAGGGAATAGGTGTAGGTCTCTCAATGAAGTACACGCTTAGAAAACAGGGTTCCAAAAGGGTTATTTGGCTGTCCCCATAGGATAACCCTTTTGGGTTCCAGGTAGAACCCTTTTGGGTTCCTTGTCGAACCCTCTGTAGAAAGAACACCTGTAACCAAAAAGGGTTTTTCAAAGGGTTTTCCTATGGGGACAGCCGAAGAACCTTTTCATGTTCTAGATAGCACCTTTTTTGTGTTAAACACACAGTACATTTATTGTTGAATATAATGTTGTCTAAGTACTTGTAATCGTTAACAAAACTTTTAAAAATCCCTTTTCATTTGACAGTATGTGTGTGTTTGGATGCATATTCAACAAATCCATTCACACCATTACCAGTTATGCACCTATTATACCCCATCACTGGGGTCACCTGGCTACAGATCAGTAGAGCACTGTAAATCCATTGACCTTTCCTCGTTTTTCTTCCCTCAGACGTCTCGGATGGTGTCTGACACTGTGTCGTCTTACCCTGTCTGGGCAGTTCCACTGACTCTGAGCTGTGCTCTACCAGCCTTGTCCGTCAAACCCGATTGGGTCCTCCATTGCTTGGATTGTAGGGGTATTCTGTTGGTCCTCTGCACTAGGGAAGAATTCAGGATCACTGCACAGATGAATGACTGTTTTGGAGCCAAGATGATGCTCGCTTGACTGTCTTGTGTTTTCAGTGCTACTATATTAGATTAAAGGCGATAATTGTGCTCGTTGTGTATAATACTATTTGAAATCATGTCAAATAGTTTATCTGTGCTTGACTGAGCTTGAGCCCAGGTTTGCCTTCTAGTCAAAACAAAACAAACTGTTGAGTAAAGTGAGGACTGTTTATAAGTGACTTGTGGGTTGAGCTTGGATGTGGACATGAGTATAAATTACACATGTGTACATGTGTGAAATAGGACAAATATAAGCACCCACTTATTATTTTTCTTATTGTTATTCTTATTGTTATTATGCACATCTTATTATCGTAATTGCATTTCAAGGAGGCCAATAGTCACTATGATGATAAGCCAACTGTGGTGCATCAATGGAGACCTACTTTCTAACTCTCAACCAGGCCTGTTTCTGAAAATAGTTTTTTTTAAATTGTGTATTGTGTTTTTGAGAAGTGGGGAGTGGGGAGAGATTTTAAGGGGTGATCGGGCCCCTTAATGGTCCCCTGTCAATACCCCAGAGAAGAGCTGAAAGCAGCCCCAGTCCGAGTGTCATCACTATGAATAATGACAAAACAGTGGATGAGTCATCTAGATTTATTTTGATCCTTTCTTTATTTCTGTTTTTGTTATTCGTTTTGTCTGCAATGGCTCGCCTCTCCACGTCAACTGATTATCTGTGTCTACACTAATGTAATGAAAAGTGTGTGGGGGGGTTATCCACTAGCTCGAGGTGAGTATGTGGGGAGTGGGGATGGGTGTCCTGTGAATATGTGTATGTATTCGCTTCATTGACTTTAATGAAGTTTATCAAAATGTAGATGGATTTGTTTAGGACAATGTAGACTCTCTAGCCATTTTTAATATTCCATGTGGACTTTGCCGAGGATTGAATTATCCATAGATATCGATGTAATATTTTTCAGTGGCTACTTTAAAAGGCAGGCTGTGCTCTCATATTCTCAGGTGACTGTGGAACATGATTAATATTAATAAATCAACAACAACAGGTGGCGTGATAGAAAGCCTTTGTCAAACTACTTTTTGCTTCACCAGGGTTCCCATGAGAACATAACAAACAAACTGACTAATTGAAAATAATTCAATTCAGAGTGAATACTAAATAGTCCCAGCAGGCACCCTGTGTACTCCTAGGGCAGAAAACTCTTTATAAATGTGTGTATATACAGTGCCTTCAGAATGTATTCATACCCAGGTACTTATTCCACATTTTGTTGAGTTACAGCCGGTCGATGAAATAGATTTTTTTTTCTCACCCATCTCCACACAATACCCCATGATGACAAGTGAAAACATATTTTTAGAAATGATAGCAAATGTATTGAAAATTAAATACCAAAATGTCTCATTGACATAAGTATTCACACCCCTGTCAATATTTGTCACCTTTGGCAGTGATTACAGCTGTGAGTCTTTCTGGGTAAAGCTCTAAGAGCTTTTCACACCTGGATTGTACAATATTAGCACATTATTTTATGTTTTATTCTTCAAACCCTGTCATGTTGGTTGTTGATCATTGCTACACAGCCATTTTCAAGTCTTACCATAGATTTTCAAGACAATTTAAGTCCAAACTGTAACTAGGCCACTCAGGAACATTCAATATCGTTATCGTAAGCCCCTCCAGTGTATATTTGACCTTGTGTTTTAGGTTAATTCATGTTAAACAATATTATTGCACACAGTGAGTCCATGCAATTTATTATGTGACTTGTGAAGAATCTTTTATATTTGTGTACTTTTTACCCACTTTTTCGTGATATCCAATTGGTAGTTACAGTCTTGTCCCATCGCTGCAACTCCCGTGCGGACTTGGAAGAGGTAAAAATTGAGAGCGATGCGTCCTCCGAAACACGACCCTGCCAAGCACTGCTTCTTGACACTCTGCTCGCTTTAACCCAGAAGCCAGCTGCACCAATGTGATGGAGGAAACAACGTACAGCTGGCGTCTGAAGTCAGGTGGCAGGCGCCTGCCCGCCACGTGGAGTCACTGGAGCGCGACGGGACATGAAATCCCGGCCGGCTAAACCCTCCCCTAACCCGGACGACGCTAGGCCAATTGTGCACCGCCTCATAGGTCTCTGGGCCACGGCCGACTTTGACAAAGATTGTGATCAAACCCAGGGCTGTAGTGACCCCTCAGGCACGGGAAGCCCGTTAAGCACATTTTTACTCCTAAACTTATTTAGGCTTGCCATAACAAAGGGGTTGAAGACCCAAGACATTTCAGAATTTTATTTCTAATTAGATTTGTAAAAATTTGAAAAACATCATTCCAATTTGACATTATGAGTTATTGTGTGTAGGCCAGTGACAAAAAATTTCACTTTAATCCATTTTAAATTCAGGCTGTAACACAATTTTGAATAAGTCAAGGGGTGTCAACACTTTCTGAAGGCACTGTATGTTTATATATTCAATAGAAAACTATGGGATTTCAAAGTTAGGCCACATCCATCTTGGCCAAATAATATATTACAGGAGCCTTGGTTATTACATTTAAAAATGCATTCATATTGAAAAATATAAACATGAATATTGAAAATATACATTTAAAAAAAAAGATAATCTTTCAATATTATTTTAAACAAAATATACTCTATGTGCATATCAAAGTTCCAGAGTGGGATCTCTGCTACTTTTGGAGTAATGATCCAATTTGAAGGATTTCCAACAGAGTGAATGTGAAAATGGATTCAATTTGCAATGATACAAGTAAAAGGAGGGCTGTGATTGGTTACATTGCCGACTATGCAAATGTCTCTGCATAAAAGGGGTCATTACTTTAAAATTAGCAGAGAGTATATTATGTTCAACAATATATAAAAAAATTGCCTAATAAAATTTTTATATTTTCAATATTAATAAATTAATATAAGAAAATTGTTGTTTAAATACAAATACTACTCATATTACAGAGGAAGCAGTAAAGCTTCATATAATGCCAATGTTTGTAGCACCTACAGATGAAACATTATGGAGTCTTAAATGAGACCTGGTTAAGGCCAAAATGTCACAAATGTTCCAACTTCAATTCATTATTTTTTTTAAGACACAAATGTCAAATACATATTAACAGTCCTTCCTCCAAAAGACTGGATTACATTTTTATGAAAATCCCCAGAATCATGTTATTTTTTTGTTGCAATTTGTGTTTCCGATTGTGGCACACCACATAACCACTTCCATCAAAGAATTCAGAATATGATCACATACAGTGCGTTCGGAAAGTCTGCTTGCTCTGTAATATGAGTAGTATTTGTATTTAAACAACAATTTTCTTATATTAATTCATGAATATGGAAAATATACCATTTTTGATTAGGCACATTTTTCACATTTTGTTACATTACAGCCTTACTGTATTTTAAAATGGATTAAATAACACATTTTCCTCATGAATCACACACAATACCCCATAATGACAAAGTATAAACAGGTTTTCAGGAATGTTTGCACATTTATTAAAAATTTAAAACAGAAAAACCTTGTTTCCGTAAGTATTCCGACCCTTTGCTATGAGACTTGAAATTGAGCTCAGTTGCATCCTGTTTCCATTGATCATCCTTGAGATGTTTCTACAACTTGATTGGAGTCCACCTGTGGTAAATTCAATTGATTGGACATGATTTGTAAAGGCACACACCTGTCTATATAAGGTTCCACTGTTCACAGTGCATGTCAGAGTAAAAACCAAGCCATGAGGTTGAAAGAATTGTCCGTAGAGCTCCAAGGCAGGATTGTGTTGAGGCACAAATCTGAGGAAGGGTACCAAAAAATGTCTGCATCATTGAAGGTCAGCAAGAAAACAGTGGCCTTCATCATTCTTAAATGGAATAAGTTTGGAACCACCAAGACTCTTCCTAGAGCTGTCCACCCAGTCAAACTGAGCTATTGGGGGAGAAGAGCCTTGTTCAGAGAGGTGACCAAGAACCCGATGGTCACTCTGACAGAGCTCCAGAGTTTCTCTGTGGACATGGAAGAACCTTCCAGAAGGACAACCATTTCTACAGCACTCCCCCAATCAGGCATTTATGATAGTGGCCAGACGGAAGCCACTACTCAGTAAAAGGCACATGACAACCAACTTGGTGTTTGCAAAAAAAAACACCTAAAGGACTCTGACCATGACAAAAAAGATTCTCTGGTCTAAGGAACCCAAGATTGATCTCTCTGGCCTGAATGCCAAGCGTCACGTCTGGAGGAAACCTGGCACCATCCCTACGGTGAAACATGGTGGTGGCAGCATCAATCAATGTTTTTCAGAGGCAGAAACTGGGAGACTCGTCAGGATCGAGGGAAAGATGAACAGAGCAAAGTGCATAGTGATCATTGATGAAAACCTGCTCCAGAGCTCTCAGAACCTCAGACTGGGGCAGGACAACAACCCTAAGCACACAGCCAAGACAATGCAGGAATGGCTTCGGGACAAGTCTCTGAATGTCCTTGAGTTGCCCAGCCAGAGCCGGTTGAACATCTCTGCAGAGACCTGAATATAGCTGTGCAGCGACACTCCCCCTCCAACCTGACAGAGCTTGAGAGAATCTGCTTAGAAGAATGGGAGAAAGTCCCCAAATACAGGTGTGCCAAGCTTTTAGTGTCATACCCAAGAAGACTCGAGACTGTAATCACTGCTAAAGGTGATTCAACAAGTACCTAGTAAAGAATATGAATACTATATTTCAGTTTTTCAAAATACCAGTTTTATTTGTCATTATAGGGTATGGTGTGTAGATTGATGAGAAAAAAAAAACACGATTTAATACATTTTAGAGTAAGTCTTTGGAAAAAGGGAATGGGTCTGAATACTTTCCGAATGCACTGTATATCTCAATTCCACCTAAAGTTAGCAGAGATATTAGACTATTGGGTTTATATTTACTGCATATATAAAGTAGCATATTCCCAATTTTGTGCAATTTTCTTTTCTCATTTGTTGGTCTTGTGTTGATATATCCTGGAAAGATATTGATGAGGCGGGAAATGGAGATGAGCTTCTGTTCTATTACAGCCTTGCGGAAGACTTGTTTTATTTTTTCTGGATCTCTACCATCCTGGACACACTGATGGAGTGTGATGAAACAAAATGAAACTGCAGACACATTGATGATCCATCTTGCATGACTGATCTTAGTGTTCTAGATTTTTTAAAGAAATATTTGAAGCGTTGCACTCCCAACGAACAACAGAAGAACACAGATATCTATTCATCCATTATACATGAGTTCTTTCACACAAGTTTTTAATCAGTATAGACGTGGCGTCTACCTCATGTGCACCAAGCAGATGAACGTCACAGAAGATTTTGCCATGTATATCAATACCATTCAAACACTGTTTCCATGGTGATGTGAGCAAGGAACTCTCTGAGCTGTAGTATTGATGTCGAGCATGATTATTATATACTGCTAAACATTTAGCTGGCCCTAAACTATTGAAAGCTTGTGGTGTCCCACATCAGAGTTGCCATTGGTTGAAATCTGTTTTATCACCCCACCCCTCCACATGCTTCAGAAGTTTCATTTCCATCCCTTGCCAACTGTTCAGCTTCTGGTTTTAGGATGGACAACTTTTATGAGCATCCAGCATAGGCCTATCCCATGATAGGGGATGTATAACTCCATTCTCCTGTAACTAACTTTGGCAGGTGTCAGAGAACACCTGCCAAAGCACACACTGTTTCTTTTCATATAGATTTGATTTACTCTGAACCCAACAGCAAGAGGTCCGTTTGCTGTCACACCCTCCGAGGCTCTCTCTAATGGATTGGAAATGAATCAGTCGCAAATCAAACAATCCAAGCAAAATGAGGCAGAGGATTCTGGGCACAAAGCTTTACATTTCCTGACAGGTAAAACTGAACATTCTGAGAACGGAAGTTAACATTTTGCCTGTTCTGGGAATGTACATTTTTAGGTTGCAGGGAGGTTCTGTGAGCCTTTTCCTATGGTTCTCTGAACGTTTTCCTGGTAGGTTTTGATACCGTTCTGAGAACAGAAAAAGTTGGATTATTGTAAGGCAATTAAATAACGTTCTGAGAACATGTTTCAATAAGAACTTTAATAACACTGCTATCTTATGTGAATGGATTTAAATACCAAGCACAGGTAGGACACATGGAAATTAATTTGCTTATGCATTAATCATGCAAAAACTTCTTTATTGTGGCACATCATCAGTGAGACTTGAACTTATGATCTTCTGTTCCCTATCTATGGAATTAGTCCACTGCACCACCAGCAAGGAGGTAGCATGCCATGTTTTTTTAAACTCATACAAAGCTGTTCATTTTAGTCTATTCAAACAGACATTTCAAAGAAAACAAGCACTCATTAAGATCGGGTGTGGCCAATTAGTGTGCACAGCCAACACACCTGAACACACTTAACAAGATAGGGGATAGAGAAAGTTCAGAGATAGGAATGCATAAGTTTTTAAATAACATTCTTAAAAGTTTTTTGAACTTTACTAATGTTTTCTTTTTGTTTGTTTTTTTTATGGAAAGTTTTCTTTATGTTCTGAGAGCATGACTTTATATAGTACTGTCAAAAAACCTGCAGAAAACATTATGATGAAGCACTAAAATTCCTACGGAAGAACATTGTTTCTTAACATTCTCTGAACATTCTGAGAACATGACATTAAATAGAATCATAAGAAAACCTGTAGGAAATGTTATGTTGAAGTACTGAAATTCCTACAGTAGAATGTTGTTTCTTAATGTTCTCTGAACTATTTTAGAACATTCCCACTGTCAAACCAGTTGGAGAACGTTACTAGATCATTATCAAAAATGTAATTAAATGTAGCCATGTTTGAACTTTTAGGACATGTTATGTTAAAGTAATGAAATGTCAACATTATTTTGTCAAGTTCCTTAAATGTGCAAAGAATGTTCCAAAGCCAAGCAACTATCCTGTACCATTACCAGAATGTTGTGGGAAGGTTGTATGTAAAATAAGCATCGGACAACCACGCTCTCACCAAGCTCTAAGAAATATATGGTGCTCAGTAGAGAACGACGAATATGGATTCTTTAGGGCCGTTGCCATACCGATTTTTGGTGGTCAAGGAGGCGGATGGTCGATATTTTAGGCCGATATTCAATATCATTAAATCAGAAAATGTTGGTGAAAAAGAGAGCCATATTTTAAAATCAAACAATACATGTGACTTTGTTTATATCAATGTAACTGCTTGCGAAAGTATTCACCCCCCTTGGCATTTTTCCTATTTCATTGCCTTACAACCTGGAATTAAAATGGATTTGGGGGGTTTGTTTCAATTGATTTAAAAAATATGTCTACCACTTTGAAGATGCAAAATATTTTTAATTGCGAAACAAACAAGAAATAAGACAGAAAACTTGAGCGTGCATAACTATTCACCCCCCCAAAGTCAGTATTTGTTGAGCCACCTTTTGCAGCAATTACAGCTGCAAGTCTATTGGGGTATGTCTCTATAAGCTTGGCACATCTATCCACTGGGATTGTTGCCCATTCTTCAAGGCAAAACTTCTCCATCTCCTTCATGTTAAACATCTTGAGTGTTGCTTTAGCAGTATGCTTAGGGTCATTGTCTCGCTGAAAGGTGAACCTCTGTCCAAGTCTCAAATCTCTGGAAAACTGAAACAGGTTTCCCTCAAGAATTTCCCTGTATTTAGAGCCATCCATCATTTCTTCAATTCTGACCAGTTTCCCAGTCCCTGCTGATGAAAAACATCCCCACAGCATGATGCTGCCACCAACATGCTTCACTGTGGGGAGGGTGTTCTTGGGGTGATGAGAGGTGTTGGGTTTGTGGTTTGTGCCAGACATAGCATTTACCTTGATGGCCAAAAAGTAAAATTTTAGTCTCATCTGACCAGAGTACTTTCTTTCATATGTTTGCGGAGTCTCCCACATGCCTTTTGGCAAACACCAAACATGTTTGCTTCTTTTTTTCTGAACACTCTTCTGTAAAGCCCAGCTATGTGGAGTGTACGGCTTAAAGTGATCCTATGGACAGATACCCCAATCTCAGCTGTTGTCACGTCCTGATCTTAGTTCCTTTTTTATGTCTCTATTTTAGTTTGGTCATGCGTGAGTTGGGGTGGACATTCTGTTTTGTTCTGTGTGTTATATTTCTAGGTGTTTGGCCTGGTATGGTTCCCAATCAGAGGCAGCTGTCAATCGTTGTCACTGATTGAGAACCATACTTAGGCAGCCTGTTTTCCCACTGTGGGTTGTGGGTAGTTATTTTCTGTTTAGTGTGTTTTGCACCTGACGGAGCTGTTTCGCTTGTTCTTTAGTTGCTTGTTTGATAGTGTTCAGTTTTACCATTAAAATGATGAACACTTACCACGCTGCACCTTGGTCCTCACCTTCTTCCACCAACGGTCGTTACAGCTGTTGAGCTTTGCTGCTCCTTCAGGGTTATCTTTGGTCTCTTTGTTGCCTCTCTGATTAATGCCCTCCTTGCCTGGTCCTTGAGTTTTGGTGGGCGGCGCTCTTGACAGGTTTGTTGTGGTGCCATTTCCTTTCCATTTTTTTAAATAATGGATTTAATGGTGCTCCGTGGGATGTTCAAAGTTTCTGATATTTTTTATAACCCAACCCTGAACTGTACTTCTCCACAACTTTGTACCTGACCTGTTTGGAGAGCTCCTTGGTCTTCATAGTACCGGACCCTACTTCTCCACAACTTTGTACCTGACCTGTTTGGTGCCCCTTGTTTCTTAGTGGTGTTACAGACTCTCGGACCTTTCAGAACAGGTGTATACAGTGCCTTGCGAAAGTATTCGGCCCCCTTGAACTTTGCGACCTTTTGCCACATTTCAGGCTTCATACATAAAGATATAAAACTGTATGTTTTTGTGAAGAATCAACAACAAGTGGGACACAATCATGAAGTGTAACGACATTTATTGGATATTTCAAACTTTTTTAACAAATCAAAAACTGAAAAATTGGGCGTGCAAAATTATTCAGCCCCTTTACTTTCAGTGCAGCAAACTCTCTCCAGAAGTTCAGTGAGGATCTCTGAATGATCCAATGTTGACCTAAATGACTAATGATGATAAATACAATCCACCTGTGTGTAATCAAGTCTCTGTATAAATGCACCTGCACTGTGATAGTCTCAGAGGTCCGTTAAAAGCGCAGAGAGCATCATGAAGAACAAGGAACACACCAGGCAGGTCCGAGATACTGTTGTGAAGAAGTTTAAAGCCGGATTTGGATACCAAAAGATTTCCCAAGCTTTAAACATCCCAAGGAGCACTGTGCAAGCGATAATATTGAAATGGAAGGAGTATCAGACCACTGCAAATCTACCAAGACCTGGCCGTCCCTCTAAACTTTCAGCTCATACAAGGAGAAGACTGATCAGAGATGCAGCCAAGAGGCCCATGATCACTCTGGATGAACTGCAGAGATCTACAGCTGAGGTGGGAGACTCTGTCCATAGGACAACAATCAGTCGTATATTGCACAAATCTGGCCTTTATGGAAGAGTGGCAAGAAGAAAGCCATTTCTTAAAGATATCCATAAAAAGTGTTGTTTAAAGTTTGCCACAAGCCACCTGGGAGACACACCAAACATGTGGAAGAAGGTGCTCTGGTCAGATGAAACCAAAATTGAACTTTTTGGCAACAATTCAAAACGTTATGTTTGGCGTAAAAGCAACACAGCTCATCACCCTGAACCTACCATACCCACTGTCAAACATGGTGGTGGCAGCATCATGGTTTGGGCCTGCTTTTCTTCAGCAGGGACAGGGAAGATGGTTAAAATTGATGGGAAGATGGATGGAGGACCATTCTGGATTCAATGATCCAAAACATAAAGCAAAATATACAATGGAATGGTTCAAAAATAAACATATCCAGGTGTTAGAATGGCCAAGTCAAATTCCAGACCTGAATCCAATTGAGAATCTGTGGAAAGAACTGAAAACTGCTGTTCACAAATGCTCTCCATCCAACCTCACTGAGCCCGAGCTGTTTTGCAAGGAGGAATGGGAAAAAATGTCAGTCTCTCGATGTGCAAAACTGATAGAGACATACCCCAAGCGACTTACAGCTGTAATCGCAGCAAATGGTGGCGCTACAAAGTATTAACTTAAGGGGGCTGAATAATTTTGCACGTCCAATTTTTCAGTTTTTTATTTGTTAAAATAGTTTGAAATATCCAATAAATGTCGTTCCACTTCATGATTGTGTCCCACTTGTTGTTGATTCTTCACAAAAAAATACAGTTTGTACATGTTTGAAGCCTGAAATGTGGCAAAAGGTCGCAAAGTTCAAGGGGGCCGAATACTTTCGCAAGGCACTGTATATACTGAGATCATGTGACACTTAGATTGCACATAGGTGGACTTTATTTAGCTAATTATGTGACTTCTGAAGGTAATTGGTTGCACCAGATCTTATTTAGGTAGAGGCTTCATATCAAAGGGGGTGAATACATATGCAGGCACCACTTTTCTGTTGTTTTTCTTTACATTTTTGAATCACTATTTTTTTTTTCATTTCACTTCACCAATTTGGACTATTTTGTGTATGTCCATTACATGAAATCCAAATAAAAATCCAATTAAATTTAAATACAGGTTGTAATGCAACAAAATAGGAAAAATGCCAAGGGGGGTGAATACTTTTGCAAGGTACTGTACATGACAACATAATGGTAATTCTTAGTAATTATTTGAATGGTCAGTCTCTTGATTAACTGGGTAATTCTTAGTAATTATTTGAATGGTCAGTCTCTTGGTTAACTGGGTAAATTAAGATGGCATAGGCCTACTCACAATACAGGTGAATGCATATTCAATAGGAGTGTGTGCATGCAACGAGTTACTGAGCTTGTTTTGGCTGATCAGTGGAGTCTATGGTGCTACAGATGACAATCTGTTTGCCTTCCATGTGGAACTTATATTAGCTTACTGATCAACAACATTTACTTAGAACAATGAACACTTATTTTAACTTAAAGATGTTATTTATGTACTATATTTAGCCTCAAATAAATAATGAAACATGTTCAATTTGGTTTAAATAATGCAAAAACAGTGTTGGAGAAGGATGTAAAAGGGCATTATGTGCCATGTAAAAAAGCTGACGTTTAAGTTCCTTGCTCAGAATATGAGAACATATGAAAGATGGTGGTTCCTTTTAATATGAGTCTTCAATATAAGAAGTTTTAGGTTGTAGTTATTATAGGAATTATGACTCGTTGACTATTTATCGCTATACCTTTGACTATTGGATGTTCTTCCAGGCACTTTAGTATTGCCAGCCTAATCTCGGGCATTCATAGGCTTGAAGTCATAAAATGCATCCAGCATTGCTAAGAGCTGCTGGCAAACGCAGTAAAGTGCTGTTTGAATGAATGCTTACGAGCCTGCTGCTGCCTACCACCACTCAGTCAGACTGCTCTATCAAATATCAAATCATAGACTTAGTTATAATAAACACACAGAAATACCAGCCCTTGGTCATTATTGTGGTCAAATCCGGAAACTATCATTTTGAAAACAAAACGTTTATTCTTTCAGTGAAATACGGAACCTTTCCGTATTTGATCAAATGGGTGGCAACGCTAAGTTTAAATATTGCTGTTACATTGCACAACTTTCAATGTTATGTCATAATCATGTAAAATTCTGGAAAGTTAATTACCGTCTTTGTTAGGAAGAAATTGTTTTCACACAGTTCGCAACGAGCCAGGTGGAGCAAACTGTTGCATACACCCTGAATCTGCTTGCACTGAACGCTAGGGGAGAAGTGACACAATTTCCCTCGTTAATATTGCCTGCTAACATGCATTTCTTTTAACTAAATATGCAGGTTTAAAAAATATATACTTTTGTGTATTGATTTTAAGAAAGGCATTAATGTTGTGCTTTTGTGCGATTGTGCTTTTTTCGCAAATGTGCTTTTGTCAAATCATCACCCGTTTTGCGAAGTTGACGTAGGCTGTGATTCGATGATAAATTAACAGGCACCGCTTTGATTATATGCAACGCAAGACAAGCTAGTTAACCAAGTAATATCATCAAACATGTGTAGTTAATTAGTGATTATGTGAAGAATGATTGTTTTTAGAAGACAAGTTTAATGCTAGCTAGCAACTTACCTTGGCTCCTTGCAGCCAACAGGTGGTCAGCCTGCCACGCAGTCTCCTCATGGATTGCAATGTAATCGGCCATAATCTGCGTCCAAAAAGTCAGAATCCCTATTGTTATGAACTTGAAATTGGCCCTAATTAAATCGGCCATACTGAATAATCGGCTGCCCTCTCGATTATAGACAATTGGCTTGTTTAGCTATCTGTCAAGAAATTGTCGGGTTGTAACTTGATCCTACTGCTACGATTGGATAGAGCGAGATTGTAACTCCGCTCCCTTTCACATCTCCTCACATCTCTCTCCGTCGCCCATATCACTTGGTGCTGTTTACTGCTATTATGAGAACTAGCTTAATGGCGATGACATTTACTAACAAGGAGAGCGAGCGTAAGGAAAAAAAATGAAACGTCAATGCACATCTAAATGATTCAAATTTGCCCATAGTTTGAGAAGTAAGAATGCACACACGTGTGCTGATCTACAGCTTTTTTGGTTCATAAACATGCTGGAAGATTCTTAGGTAGCTAAACCTTTTGTCAACCTTTATGTAGGCATTTTAAAACACTTTCTTATTACCAAAATAATCTAATCTGACTATCAATTGTCAATTTACAGATAAGATTGCAGCTGGTCAGATCAGCACACCAGTAAATAGCTAACGTTACACCGCAAGTCAGATGGCTCGTTGATGAAAATGGTGCATGTTTAAAATGATAACCAGCTAACGTTAGCTAGCTACATTGGCTATTAGCTCCTATCTGATATCTTAGCACCATTTTTGTCTAGCCAGCTATCCTAGCTAACTAACACCACAGACGAAAGCGTTAACTTTGTGACCTGTTAGCAAAGATTAACATAATTATCTGCTAAAATAGATTGTTTATTGCATGCATTTCCGGGCAAGTCGACACAAGCCTTATTATTAGTGTATTGACAAACTACTATTTGCAACAGGAGTTTGATTTTGGTCACTGTGTCAATTCATCCATTTCTCAATACTGCAGCTTTCTGTTTGAGAATGAGCTGGCTTGCTACTTGCTATTGCTGATTTTTCCCAGCTAAACGTTCCTCTGCATTATGCAGTGCTCGTGGCTCAGCCGGTGAGTGGCGGCTAGCATAGCAGCAGCTTTGCTATGTAGAGGGATTATTGGCAAAGCCGATAGAGAAAGGCCAATAGACTAGAAAAATACAATATCGTCACAATATATCGGCTTGTTCTCTGGTTCTCAAAATGTTATGTGCTAGCTGCGCAGGTCTGAGAAAGCTGAAATGGGAAGAAAACAATGCCTCTGTTTTTGAGGATTAGTTCCCTTGACTGAACTGTGAAACACAAGGATGCAGGAGGACTGCATATTGCACCTCTCCTCTTGCTCAGGCACTGCAAAACCTGAATATTGATATGGACAAACTGCTGTGTGGCTATAAGGTCATTACAGAAAGCACTGTTCTTTGTATTGATATTACACTGCCAATGGTACTGCCACTTATCACTGCACCGCTCTGCTTTGCCAAATGTAAATACTACCTTTCATCGTCCATAACATTAATCATCGCCGATACCAAAAGATGTCATATCTTCCCTTATCACTACTACACTTCACTATTAACCTGTTGTACACTCTTGAAACTCCCCATCCCGGATCCGGGATCGTGACTAAAGCCTCAGGCTCATTAGCATAACGCAACGTTAACGATTTCTGAAAATCGCAAATAAAATTAAAATAATGCGTTTGCTCTCAAGCTTAGCCTTTTCTTAACAACACTGTCATCTCAGATTTTCAAAATATGCTTTTGAACCATAGAAATTGACTAATTTGTGTAAGAGTATGCAAAGCTAGCATAGCATTTTGTGTAGCATGTAGCACGCAACATTTTCACAAAAGCCAGATAACCAAATAAATAAAATCATTAACTTTGAAGAGCTTCGGATGTTTTCAATGAGGAGACTCTCAGTTACATAGCAAATGTGCAGTTTTTCAAAAAAATATTATTTGTGTAGGACAAATCGCTCCATTTTGTTCACGTTTGGCTATGAAAAAACCCTGTATACAGTTATAGCCTGAAGCTCATTAGCATAATGTAACGTTAACGATTTCTGAAAATCGCAAATAAAATGAAAATAATGCATCTGCTCTCAAGCTTAGCCTTTTCTTAACAACACTGTCATCTCAGATTTTCAAAATATGCTTTTGAACCATAGAAATTGACTAATTTGTGTAAGAGTATGCAAAGCTAGCAATGCATTTTGAATAACATGTAGCACGCAACATTTTCACAAAAACCAGATAACCAAATAAATAAAATCATTTACCTTTGAAGAGCTTCTGATGTTTTCAATGAGGAGACTCTCAGTTACACACCAAATGCGCAGTGTTTCCTGAAAGCGTCTGTGTGTAGGAGAAATCATTCCGTTTTCTACATTGCGCCTGGCTACTGAAACGAACCGAAAATGCAGTCACCTACAACGTAAAACTTTTTCCGGATTAACTACATAATATCGACCGAAACATGGCAAACGTTGTTTGGAATCAGTCCTCAAGGTGTTTTTTCACATATCTCTTCATTGACATGCAGTTCGTGGAAGCTTGCTTTACTCTCTGTATTGTTTGGAAAAATACTGGCAGGTGACTTTTGCGCACCAATTTCGGCGCAGGACACCGGGCGGACACGTGGTAAATGTGGTCTCTTATGGTCAATCTTCCAATGATCTGCCTACAAATACGTCACAATGCTGCAGACACCTTGGGGAAACGACAGAAAGGGCAGACTCATTCCTCTTGCGTTCACAGCCATATAAGGAGATCATGACAAACAGAGCCTCAAAAATCCTTGTCATTTCCTGGATGCCATCTCATCTTGGTTTTGCCTGAAGCTCACGTTAAAGGGCACGCACAGAGAAGATCTTTGTATTTCTGGACACGTCAGAGTGTTTTCTTTCGAACAGTAGCAATTATATGCATAGTCGAGCATCTTTTTGTGACAAAATATCTTGTTTAAAACGGGAACGTTTTTCATCCAAAAATGAAAATTGCGCCCCTAGAGTTCCAACAGGTTAATGCTACTTTCTCTCTCCTCTAACTTTATGTACCTCACTTGTTATTTGGTTTACTGGCTCTTACATGACTGCAGATACTTTTATTTTTTTGTCACTTTGCCCAGCTGCTACCAGCAATATCACGCAACATTAAATTAGGCCTGATACAGAGCTTATGCTAATGTAAGGACCGACGCCGGAGATGAGAAGCAGGTACGGGGAGTCAACATTTAATCAGGAAACAGACAAAGACCAAGACAAGAACAGTGCCAGCACACAGGTACAAAATGACAAACAATTAATGCTGAAGCAGGGAACAGAGCTGGGAACCAGACAGATATAGGGAAGGTAATGACAGAGATGATTGAGTCCAGGTGAGTCCAATAATCGCTGATGTGCGTGACGGGGTAATGCGCGTGACGCAGGTGTGCGTAATAATGGTGTCAGTAGTGCGTAATGCTGGGGAGCCTGGCGCCTTCGAGCGCCACGGAGGGGGAGTGGGAGCAGACGTGATAGCTAAGCTACAGTAGCAGGAGTGGTTGTAGTAGCTAACTCCAAACTGCTGCAGGCCCTGCCACTTACGTAATTACTACTGGCTTCATGGAACCACTCGTCCACTGCCATTATTCTCAATGATGCTGTTTCAAATAAAGACACACTTGCTGTATAACTACCCTTGAAGATATTGTTAGGCTGAGGAAGTCCTTGATTAACGTAACCAACATTTTTAAAGTTAATAACCCTGGTAGATATTATGGAGGGTGGACTTTAGTTTTGCCACAAAATATTTTGATGATGAACAGCAGATGACCTGGGTTTGCTTACCCGATTGGTTACACTCTAAATTTGAAGCATACTGTCAATCTTGTGCTAGTGTTTTATTTGTTTGGGATTTTGGGTTCCTTTGATGGTGCAAAAGATCTTGGATAGCTTCCAGCGCTTGATCTCTCTCTCTAATCCCAAGAATATCTTTTCGTACAATGTCTCTCTCAATAGGGTTCCTGTAGTCCTCTCCCTCCTACAGCTTCTCCATGCCCACCAGCCACCTACATAACAGCTATTTGCATGCATTATTTGAGCGTTCATTATGAGTTTCCTCTTTATTCCATCTGAGAATTGAAATGCATGCTTTAGGATGATTTGGTATTCTAATCATACAAGAGAGAGCCCACACCCGCACAAACACACACGCACACACGCACACACGCACACACACACACACACACACACACACACACACACACACACACACACACACACACACACACACACACACACACACACACACACACACACACATCACTCCTAGGTAGGGTTGCAAAATTCTGCTAACTTTCTACAAATGTGCTTCTGGGGGGGGGGGGGGGGGGGATGTCCTCACCCGCCCAGGAGAGGGAGTGAGGCTGAGGCTGAGGCAGACCCCCAGAAGTCATAGCACCACAGGCAGAAAGGCCAAGTCCCCAGGCCCAATGATGCGTTTCTGGGAGACAACTTTATTCCACCCATAGCCCAGGCTTTAGGCCGTCATTATAAATAATATTTTTTTCTTAATTGACTGGATGAATATAAGTAAATAGAACATTCTGGGCCTGTTCTGATGACAGGATCCCAGCCCAACTTAATATTCTATGAAAAAAAAAATCCATGACAAGTGCAAAGCTCCCCAGATTTAAGATATGCTTCAGTTTGAGAGCTAACCACTCACTGCTGATGTACAGTTGAAGTCAGAAGTTTACATACACTTATGTTGGAGTCATTAAAACTCGCTTTTCAACCACTCCACAAATTTCTTGTTAACAAACTATAGTTTTGGCAGGTTGGTTAGGACCTCTACTTTGTGCATAACACAAGTAATATTCCCAACAATTGTTTACAGACAGATTATTTAACTTATAATTCACTGTATCACAATTCCAGTGGGTCAGACGTTTACATACACTAAGTTGACTGTGCCTTGAAACAGCTTGGAAAATTCCAGAAAATTATGTCATGGCTTTAGAAGTTTCTGATAGGCTAATTGGCCTCATTTGAGTCAATTGGAGGTGTACCTGTGGATGTATTTAAAGGCCTACCTTTAAACTCAGTGACTCTTTGCTTGACATCATGGGGAAATCAAGAAATCAGCCAAGACCCCCCCAAAAAAAATTCTGGTTCATCCTTGGGAGCAATTTCCAAACACCTGAAGGTACCACGTTCATCTGTACAAACAATAGTACGCAAGTATAAACACCATGGGACCACGCAGCCGTCAAACCGCTCAGGAAGGAGACGTGTTCTGTCTCCTAGAGATTAATGTACTTTGGTGAGAAAAGTGCAAATCAATCCTAGAACAACAGCAAAGGACCTTGTGAAGATGCTGGAGCAAACAGGCACAAAAATATCTATATCCACAGTATAATGAGTCCTATATCGACATAACCTGAGCAAGGAAGAAGTCACTACTCCAAAACCGCCATAAAAAAAGACGAATTTTGGAGAACTGTCTTCTGGTCTGATGAAACAAAAATAGAACTGTTTGGCCATAATGACCATTGTTATGTTTGGAGGAAAAAGTGGGATGCTTGCAAGCCGAAGAACACCATCCCAACCGTGAAGCACGGGGTGGCAGCATAATGTTGTGGGTGTGCTTTGCTGCAGGAGGGACTGGTGCACTTCACAAAATAGATGGCATCATGAGGTAGGAAGATTATGTGGATATATTGAAGCAACATCTCAAGACATCAGTCAAGAACTTAAAGCTTGGTCGCAAATGGGTCTTCCAAATGGACAATGACTCCAATAATACTTCCAAATTTGTGACAAAATGGCTTACGGACAACAAAGTCAAGGTATTGGAGTGGCCATCACAAGCGCTGACCTCAATCGCATAGAAAATGTGTGGGCAGAACGGAAAAAGGCATACAAGCATGACTCAGTTACACCAGCTCTGTCAAGAGGAATGGGCCAAAATTCACCCAACTTATTGTGGGAAGCTTGTGGACGGCTACCTGAAACATTTGACCCAAGTAAAAACATTTAAAGGCAATGCTACCAAATACTAATTGGGTGTATGTGTATGTAAACTTCTGACCCACTGGGAATGTGATGAAAGAAATAAAAGCTGAAAGAAATAATTATCTCTGCTATTATTCTGATATTTCACATTCTTAAATAAAGTGGTGATCCTAACTGACCTAAAACAGGGAATTTTTACTAGGAATAAATGTCAGGAATTGTGAAAAACTGAGTTGAAATGTATTTGGCTGAGGTGTATGTAAACTTCCGACTTCAACTGTATATCACCCCAGTATCCTTTTTTAAACCTCTAAAGAAGTTAGTTGCCGTTGTATATGGTCTGCATTCAGGTCTCAATTCAGGTCTACACGGCTTTGTTTGCTCCCTCTTCATGTCCTTGCATTGATTTCTTCACAGCCTTTAAATGTTTGTTTACATAACCTTCTGTCAAGAACATAGTCGACTTGACTTGTCTCTTCTCTACTCGCCACAGTCACCTCCGTCACCTCTAATCACCTCCTCATTAACCCAGTGCAGATGGACTCCCAGATAATTGTGCTAATCATTATCATAATTGCAGATATCAGAGGAACGATCAGGAAGGTTTGCCGCCATGCTCCGGGAGCTCACAAGGTCTTGGGCACTCATAGTGTTATTGCCTTATGAAGTGTAACGATCCTGGGTTTATAAGCACGGAAATCGACGAGCTGCACAAGCATGCTTTTGCGGCACAGTCGATAGCGCGCCGGACCTCGGGTTGGGGGTTCGAGACCTGCTCCCTGCATGTTTCATTACATTGGTGTCGGAAGTGATTGGACTTTCTAGAGACTGAGAAATTTGCTGAACTGTCTCAAGAGTCCCAGGAGTTTGTGAGATTTGTGAAAAGATTAGGTAACCAGTAAATGAAAAAGGGGACACTGTGTATTGATCACTAAGGGAGGGTTCCAGAGGCCCTGTTGGAAATGGCTGGTCAGGGCTTAATACTCTTTGTGTTGCCTGCACCCACCTAATGAGACACATCTATGGATCGTCACATTCAGAGAAATCGAAGCCTAAGGCTCCATTTATCAGCCTTGAAGGGGACCACTATCTTTTGCAAGTTTATTTCTCTTCGTCCTTAATGGCAAATCATTTCAGACAGCGCCTGTTGAAATCAGATATAGCGTTATAGATATTCTGCATATAAGAATCTTTCCATACTGGAAATGGCAGAATTACAGTGCATTTGGAAAGTACTCAGACCCCTTGACTTTTTCCACATTTTGTTACGTTACAGCCTTATTCTAACATGGATTTTTTTTAATCCCTCGTCAATCTACACACAATACCCCATATTGACAAGGCAAAAAAAAAAGTTTAATATTTTTTATTAGCAAAGTTATAAAAAAATATATATAAAAAAACAGAAACATAACATTTACATAAGTATTCAAACCCTTTACTCTGTACTTTGTTGAATCACCTTTGGCAGTGATTACAGCCTTGAGTCTTCTCGGGTATGACGCTACAAGCATGGCACACCTGTATTTGGGGGGTTTCAGAATCCTTTGGGTGCCTTTTGGCAAACTCCAAGCGCGCTGTCATGTGCTTTTTTACTGAGGAGTGGCTTCCATCAGGCCACTCTACCATAAAGGCCTGATTGGTGGAGTGCTGATGGTTGTCCTTCTGGAAGGTTCTCCCATCTCCAGAGAGAAACTTTGGAGCTCTGTCAGAGTGAGCATTGGTTCTTGGTCACCTCCCTGACCAAGGCCCTTCTCCCCCGATTGCTCAGTTTGGCCGGGTGGCCAGCTCTAGAAAGAGTCTTGGTGGTTCCAAACTTCATCCATTTAAGAATGATGGAAGCCACTGTGTTCTTGGGGACCTTGAATGCTGCAGAAATGTTTTGCCTCGACACAATCCTGTCTCAGAACTCTATGGACAATTCCTTTAACCTCATGGCTTGGCTTTTTTGCACAGTCAACTGTGAGACCTTACACACCTGTCTATATATCTTTCCAAATCATGTCCAATCAATTGAATTTACCACAGGTGGACTCCAATCAAGTTGTAGAAACATCTCAACGATGATCAAAGGGAACAGGATGCAACTGAGCAATATTTCAAGTCTCATAGCAAAGGGTCGGAATGCTTCTGTTTTAAGAAATGTGAAAACATTCTTAACCTGTTTTTGCTTTGTCATTATGGGGTATTGTGTGTAGATAGATAAGGAAAATGTGTTATTTAATCCATTTTAAAATACAGTAAAGCTGTAACGTAACAAAATGCAGAAAAATCAAGGGGTCTGAAGACTTTCCGAGTGCACTGTATGTGATCATATTCTGAATTATATGATGGAAGTGGTTATGTGGTGTGCCACAATCGGAAACACAAATTGCAACAAAAAAAGAACATGATTCTGGGATTTTCAAAAAATGTAATCCAGTCTTTTGGAGGAAGGACTGTTAGTATGTAGCTCCATTTTGAGTCTCATAGTAAGGGGTCTGAATACTTCTGTAAATAAGGTATTTCTGTTTTCTTTTTTATAAATTTGCACAAAAAATAAATTCAAACCTGTGTTTTCTTTGTCATTATGGGGTTGTGTGTGTAGATTGATGAGGATTTTTATTTATTTAATACATTATAGAATAAGGCTGTAATGTAACAAAATGTAGGGGAAAGGAAGGGGTCTAAATACATGTCGAATGCACTGTTTAGTTGTAAGCCTTTCTTAAGAAACATTTTAATTCATTAGATGATGATCTTATTGAAAATACTTTGATGGTTGACAATAAGAAACAGGAAACCATTCACTTTGAGCAAATCATTTTCATGTGGGTTATTTATGCATAAGCTGACTCTCTAAATAGAGCTTTGGATGTGTTACACCATTTCCTTTGCTATTTCTGTTTTGAACTTCAGTATGTCTGTTCTGTAGCATAAAATACAACCATTTAGGGGCTAAAAGGTTCAGGGTAATGTTTCTATTCATGGGAGCCCTCTGATGAAGTCCACATGCTAACCGATGAACAGGAGAATGAAGTGATCGAGCAAATGGACTGAAAATGGGATTTTTCTCCAGGAGGTGACTGAAAGGCAGGCTCAAAACGACTGCTATTTTGTCCAATTCCAGCCTTAGAATGAATGTGGGATCTTATTTTCCAACTAAATGGAAAATTGCCACCAAATTGCATGCTCTTTGAGATGGACGACACAGCTTATCTTCACAAAATCATTTTCTGGTCCTTCCCAGGCTGTTCACAGGGTTTTGCTAAGTATTTACGACCTGCGTCGCAGATACCTTTGAACATCGTTTTCAGACACACAGGAGTGCAACAGGAATGAATTGTGCCCCTCCTCTCCCACAGATAGACTGGGAAATAGACTGAGCTAGTGAAGTTGTCTTTCTTTGATGCTTTGTGATCACAAAGCCCGAGGCGGCGACTGTGAAGTGTGAATTCCATTGAGTGTAAATGACTTTGAATGTATAAAGAAATTGGTGTGTTCGGTTGCATGAACAAATCTGTGACGTGTGACACAAGGACAATAAGACATGAAAATTGTATTGGTGTATTTTTGGTTTATTGCATTGACTCTGGCATTTGTGTCAAGGAAACACTGTACATTTCCTATTTCTTTGCAAAGGCATTCCAGACACAGTAGTTCTGGTTTGGCTTAGGTAGCGGTTAGGAACTAGGTTACATAGCTTGTTTTATGTTATTTGACAAGGAGATGAAATGATATTGGCTATAGGCTGGGAAGAATCAGAGTATCTTGCAGCTGTTCCACTGGAGATTTTAGATTCATATGGAGGCAAATGTTTCCGTGTACCTCACACACTCTCTCCTCAGAATTATAATGCACCTTTCACAAGGCGGTTGCATATCAATTAGCCTAGGCCTACAACATGTCAGTGAAGTCCCTTGATCAGAGTTAACTAATGCTGTGATGGTACACTACATGACCAAAAGTATGTGGACACCCCTTCAAATGATTGGATTCAGCTATTTCAATAACACCCGTTACTGACAGGTGTATAAAATAGAGCACACAGCCATGCAATCTCCATAGACAAAGACTGGAAGTAGAGTGGCCGTACTGAAGAGTTCAGTAACTCTCAATGTGGCATCGTCATAGGATGCCACCTTTCCAACAAGTCAGTTTGTCAAATTTCTACCCTGCTAGAGGTGCCACGGTCAATTGTAAGTGATGTTATTGTGAAGTGTAAACGTCTAGAAGCAACAACAGCTCAGCCGCGAAATGGTAGGTCACACAAGCTCACAGAACAGGCCCGCCATTCTGTGAGCTTGTTTCAACCGAGTGCTGTCCTCGGTTGCAACACTCATTACCGAGTTCCAAACTAGCTCTGGAAGTAACACCAGCACAATAACTGTTTGTCAGGAGCTTCATGAAATGGGTTTCCATGACCAAGCAGCCACACACAAGCCTAATATCACCATGCGTAATGCCAAGTGTCGGCTGGAGGGGTGTAAAGCTCGCTGACATTGGACTCTGGAGCAGTGGAAACGCTTTCTCTGGAGTTATGAATCACGCTTCACCATCTGGCAGTCCGACAGACGAATCTGAGTTTGGTGAATGCCAGGAGAACGCTTCCTGCCGCAATGCATAGTGCCAACTATAAAGTTTGGTGGAGAAGGAATAATGGTCTGAGACTGTTTTTCATGGTTGGGGTTAGGCCCTTTAGTTCCAGTGAAGGGACATCTTAACGCTAGAGCATACAATTACATTCTAGTCGATTCTGTGCTTCTAACTTTGTGGGAACAATTTTGGAATGCTGTTCCAGCATGACAATGCCCGTGCACAAAGTAAAGGTCCATACAGAAATGGTTTGTTTAGATCGGTGTGGAAGAAGTTGACTGGCCTGCACAGAGCCCTGACCTCAACCCCATCAAACACCTTTGGGATGAATTGGAACGCCAACTGCGAGCCATGCCAAATCGCCCAACATCAGTGCCTGAACTCACTAATGCTCTTGTGGCAGAATAGAAGCAAGACCCCACAGCGATGTTCCAACATCTAGTCAAAAGCCTTCCCCGAAGAGTGGAGGCTGTTATAACAGCAAGGGGGGACCAACTCCATATTAATGTCCATGATTTTGGAATGAGATGTTCGATGAGCAGGTGTCCACATACTCTAGCATGGTGAAATGTATGTATTCCTTTACCTATTTTATTTGATGTTAATTAGATTGCATGAATGCCATACACATATAAATATGACAAAAAAAATACTCACTACTAATCAGAGATGAACATATGTTTCTTCTTTCAGATAACCTTGCTGATCAATATCTTCAAGCAATTAAAAATGTTACTCTGTTTTGGCTGTTATCGCTTGGCACCGAAACACAATTAAACCTAATGACAGTCACATGTTAACTCAAGCGTGCAAAAGTGATGCGCTTGACAAATATATTTGCAAGTTAAATTAGGTTCTACCAATCAGCAACTTGTGGACAACTTCCACAAGAGAGCATACCCATGGAAACATTATACTAGGGGATCTACTCCACGCAGCAGTCATGATCATGATTAAAAACATCAATAATTGTCCTTGCAGCGTCAGAGCATCGTAGCCCCACTAGCATTTTGTATATTGATGTGTTTGGTTAGTCAGCTGTGACTTCCCGCTGGCTGTTTACAATACAGTGTGTGTGTGTGTGTGTGTGTGTGTGTGTGTGTGTGTGTGTGTGTGTGTGTGTGTGTGTGTGTGTGTGTGTGTGTGTTACAATTGAGTGCTACTGTGTAGGTGTTACAATGAGTGCATGTCTATTATATTGGGTATTATGTAAAATCCCAAATCTGTTGTGGACACTCCAAAAGAGAGTGATGTTTGTCCTCTCATGCTGGCACAAAGTGGCCAATGTTATTGTTTAAAAGAGCCTCACTGAGCCTCAGTTGTTTGTTCTCCCTGCATGACACTCACCCAACCAAACATATTGGACTATATAGCTTATGATTATTGTTATTTTGCAGGATTGCCAGGCAAATGATTCACTAGTAGGCTACACCATTTGTATAAACTTGTTGATAAGGGATGTGTCTGGCTCTGTTTGTGGGATTGTTTACATCACAGTCCACTAACTCTCCTCCCGCCTGCTGTGACCAGCCCTCGGCAGTGACCCCTACGAAAGCACCCCCGTTTCGCCGGAGCACCGCCAGGGATTGTGGGAAAACAGGTTGTTTTAATGAGGGTGTGTACTGGACGGTGTGGTAAAAAGCCCCTGATGCTCTCATCTAATGATGTTTGCCGCTCCATTCAATTGAGCAAAGAAGGTCACTAGAAGGCTTACCTCATAGACCAGACCACTCTTTTTCATTAGAGCGTGTGTGTGTGGTTTGTAGTTGCTCTTAATTAAGACCTTAGCCAAAGGTACTAGCTACATACCATCTTCTCAGGTCTTTTTACCCGCCCCCACTGTAAACAAGTGTAAAAGTTATTAATCCAGATATTTTGATGTTTTAGGCTTTCAATATCCTTTTCAAATAATTACTCCTAGCTTGGATGTTATGTTTGTTGTGTTTGTTGGAGCTGAACTGTAGAAATGTCCAACTTTCTTTCATCTTTGAGTGCGATTTTTGACAGGTGTGGTTGATGTAGGCCTTGTTGTTGTTGTTGCTGCTGCTGTTCTAAAGTAAAATAGGGGGTGCTTATATGTGAGGTGTGAAATGGAAATGGTTTTTTTGACTCCCCCTGAGACACCCTCAGAGAGTGGGGACTCGTTGTGGCTGCTGCTGCTGCAGCACAAGTCTACTGGTGAAACACATTTCTTCACCAAATCCTCAATAATATGGGTTGTACAGTTTTTGTGACAAAAAGGAAAAGGTTGAAAACCATCTTCTCATTCAACTCACTCCATACCCTGCAGAGACCATTTATCAAATTCGATAGTGATACTTATTACTTTTCAATTTAATTTTGCACTTAAAAAAATATTAAACCTACTGTGTAACTTTACTTGTTTCATTGTTTCCTCCTAAAACACAACTACTTTGAAAACATTTTTCTAGCAAAAAGCCTCTTGGCGCCGTTCCCCCTCCAAAGTCACCAATGATCCAAAAGCTCAATTTTTATCTGTCACATTCATTTGCCAGTGATGGCTGCTGACTCCTTGCCTCATTAATAATCCCCCCTCCTCCACTCCTCCTCCTGCCTTTTGCTTGTGGCAATTCTCCTTGAGAATTCATGTTGTTGTTTCTGTAGTTCACACTCGTCCTTGACAGACCCATCAATTTGAGTTCTCTACCTTTCTTTCCTACTCCTTCCATTTATTTGATTCATTCTTCCATTGTTCTCTCTCACTTTGTCCTTTTCTTCCCCCCTACTCTTTATACGAGCAGACAGTATCACTCCATTATTTCTCTCTCCCTTACCCCTTACCCATGTCTCGTTTATTTTTCCCTTTCCTTCTTTAACTCTCCATCTTACGACTACAACCTCTCTCTTGTTCACTCTCCTGTCCTATTTTGCTCTCTCCTTTCTTTCTCTGTCTCTGACCATGTGTTTCTCTCTGTCTGTTTTGTGTTTCCAGGAGCTGGTGGGGAGTAACCCTCCTCAGAGGAACTGGAAGGGTATTGCGATCGCCCTGCTTGTCATTCTGGTCATCTGCTCCCTGATCGTCACCTCGGTCATCCTGCTGACACCAGGTACTTGGAGAGGAGAGAGGAGGGGAGGGGCATGGAGAGGAGAGGATAATGGAGAGGAGAGGAGAATGGAATGGAAAGGAGAATGGAGAGGAGAATGGAATGGAGGGGATGAGGCTGAAACCAGGTACAAGGAGAGGGGAGGGAAGGGAAGAGGAGGACAGGTTTGACACCAGGTGCGTGGAGAGGGGAGGTGAGAGGGTTGACACCAGGTATGTGGAGAGGGGAGGAGAGTAGAGAGGATGGGATGAGAGGAGAGAGGGTTGACACCAGGTGTGTGTGACTGAGAGGAGAGGGGAAGGGACAGGGTTGACAACCGTACCATACGCACAAACAGGTTTAACATGCAGTGTGTGTCACATTATCTTCCAATGTCACAGAGTAGTGCACTCGTAGCTGCAGTGCAGTGGGCTTGTACTCTACCGCAAACACGAAACATGTTCACTGCATGTAGATGGAGTCTTTTTTTCTGTTATGTGTTCTCACATGGGGCTCCCGAGTGGCGCAGCGGATATGTTTACTTACAAGCCCTTTACCAACAGTGCAGTTAAAAACGAGTTAAGAAAATATTTATAAAATAGACTAAAGTTAAAGTAACGCAATAAGAATAACAATAACCATGCTATATACAGGAGGTACTGGTATTGAGTCAGTGTGCTGGGGTACAGGTTAGTTGAGGTCATTTGTACATGTTGGTAGGGGTGAAGTGACTATGCATAGATAGCAAACAACGAGTAGCATCAGTGTACAAAGGGGGGGGGGGGCAAATGTAAATAGTCCGGTGGCGATTTTATTAATTGTTCAGCATGGCTTGGGGGTAGAAGCTGTTAACCTCTTGAAACTCCCCATCCCGGATCCGGGATTGTGACTAAGCCTCAGGCTCATTAGCATAACGCAACGTTAACGATTTCTGAAAATCGCAAATAAAATTAAAATAATGCGTTTGCTCTCAAGCTTAGCCTTTTCTTAACAACACTGTCATCTCAGATTTTCAAAATATGCTTTTGAACCATAGAAATTGACTAATTTGTGTAAGAGTATGCTAAGCTAGCATAGCATTTTGTGTAGCATGTAGCACGCAACATTTTCACAAAAGCCAGATAACCAAATAAATAAAATCATTTACCTTTGAAGAGCTTCTGATGTTTTCAATGAGGAGACTCCCAGCCACATACCAGATGCGCAGTGTTTCCTGAAAGCATCTGTGTGTAGGAGAAATCGTTCCGTTTTCTACATTGCGCCTGGCTACCGAAACGAACCGAAAATGCAGTCACCTACAACGTGAAACTTTTTCCGGATTAACTACATAATATCGACCGAAACATGGCAAACGTTGTTTGGAATCAATCCTCAAGGTGTTTTTTCACATATCTCTTCATTGACATGCAGTTCGTGGAAGCTTGCTTCTCTCTCTGTGCCCCATGGAAAAATACTGGCAGGTGACTTTTGCGCACCAATTTCGGCGCAGGACACCGGGCGGACACGTGGTAAATGTGGTCTCTTATGGTCAATCTTCCAATGATCTGCCTACAAATACGTCACAATGCTGCAGACACCTTGGGGAAACGACAGAAAGGGCAGACTCATTCCTCTTGCGTTCACAGCCATATAAGGAGATCATGAAAGACAGAGCCTCAAAAATCCTTGTCATTTCCTGGATGCCAAGTCATCTTGGTTTTGCCTGAAGCTCACGTTAAAGGGCACGCACAGAGAAGATATTTGTATTTCTGGACACGTCAGAGTGTTTTCTTTCGAACAGTAGCAATTATATGCATAGTCGAGCATCTTTTTGTGACAAAATATCTTGTTTAAAACGGGAACGTTTTTCTTCCAAAAATGAAATAGCGCCACCATAGGTGTAAGAGGTTAAGGAGCCTTTTGGTCCTAGACTTGGCGCTCCGGTACCGCTTGCTGTGCGGTAGAAGGGAAAACAGTCTATAATTTGGGTGACTGGAGTCTCTGACAATTTTATGGGCTTTCCTATGACACCACCTATTACACAGGTGCTGGCAAGAAGTTTGGTTCCAGTTATGTACTGGGCCATACGCACTACCCTCTGTATCGCCTTACGGTCAGATGCCGAGCAGGTGCCACACCAGGCGGTGATGCAACCGGTCAGGATGCTCTCGATGGTGCAGCTGTAGAACCTTTTGAGGATCTGGGTACCCATGCGAAATCTTTTCAGTCTCCTTAGGGGGAAAAGGTTTTGTCGTGCCCTCTTCACGACTGTCTTGGTGTGTTTGGATCATGATAGTTCGTTGGTGATGTGGACACCAAGTAACTTGAAACTCTTGACCTGCTCCACTACAGCGCCATCAATGTTAATGGGGGCCTGTTTGGCCCTCCTTTTCCTGTGGTCCACGATCACCTCCTTTGTCTTGCTCACATTGAGGGAGAGGTTGTTGTCCTGGCAACACACTGCCTGTTCTCTGACCTCCTCCCTGTAGGCCGTCTCATCGTTGTCTGTGATCAGGCCTACCACTGTTGTGTCATCAGCAAACTTAATGATAGTGTTGGAGACGTGTTTGGCCATGCAGTCATGGGTGAAGAGGGAGTACAGGAGGGGACTAAGTACACACCCCTGAGGGGCCCCAGTGTTAAGGATCAGCGTGGCAGACATGTTGTTGCCTACTTACCACCTGGGGGCAACCTGTCAGGATGTCCAGGATCCAGTTGCAGAGGGAGGTGTTTAGTCCCAGGGTCCTTATCTTAGTGATGAGCTTTGTGGGCACTATGGTGTTGAACGCTGATCTGTAGTCAATGAACAACATTCTCACATAGGTGTTCCTTTTGTCCAGGTGGGAAAGGGCAGTGTGGAGTGTGATTGAGATTACGTCATCGGTGGATCTGTTGGGGCGTTATGCGAATTGGAGTGGGTCTAGGATGTCCGGTGTGATGGTGTTGATGTGAGCCATGACCAGCCTTTCAAAGCACTTCATGGCTACCGACGTGAGTGCTACGGGGCGATAATCATTGAAGCAGGTTACCTTCGCTTCCTTGGGCACAGGGACTATGGTGGTATGCTTGAAACATGTAGGTATTACAGAGGGAGAGATTGAAAATGTCAGTGAAGACACTTGACAGTTGGTCTGCGCATGCTTTTAGTACCATTTCTGGTAATCTGTCTGGCCCAACGGCTTTGTGAATGTTGACCTGTTAAATGGTTTTGTTCACATCGGCTACCTAGAGCGTTATCACACGGTCATCCAGAACAGCTGGTTCTCTCGTGCATGCGAGCATAAAAGGCACAAAGCTTGTCTGGTAGGCTCACATCACTGGGCAGCTCGCGTCTGGGTTTCCCTTTGTAGTCTGTAATAGTTTTCAAGCCCTGCCACATCCGACGAGTGTCAGAGCAGGTGTAGTAGGATTCAATCTTAACCTCTATAGGGTATGTGGGATGCTAGCGTCCCACCTGGCCAACATCCAGTGAGATTGCAGAGCGCCAAATTCAAATACAGAAATAGTCATTATAAAAATTCAGAAAACATACAACTATTTTACATAGGTTTAAAGATTAACTTCTTGTGAATCCAACCACGGAGTCAGATTTACGGCGAAAGCATACCTTACAATTATTTGAGAACATAGCCCAGCAGACAAATCAAGTCAGAAATAGAGATAAAATTAATCACTTACCTTTGATGAACTTCATATGTTTGCACTCAGAAGACATTCATTTATTCAATAAATGTTCATTTTGTTCGATGAAGTCTCTCTTTATATACCCGAAAACCTCCGTTTTGTTTCCACATGCTCAAACGCAGTCAAAACAGGCAGACAAAAAAGTCCAAATTGTATCCGTAAAGTTCATAGAAACATGATGTCAAACGATGTTTATATTCAATCCTCGGGTTGTTTTTAGCCTAAATAATCGATAATATTTCAACCGGACAATAACGTTGTCAATACAAAAGGTAAACAAGAAAGGCACTCTCTCGGTCTCGCACATGAAAAAGCTCTGTGACACAGCAGGGTCCACTCATTCAGACTGCTCTTACTCCCTCATTTTTCAGAATACAAGCCTGAAACAATTTCTAAATACTGTTGACATCTAGTGGAAGGCATAGGAACTGCAGTTTGAGTGCTAAGTCAATGGATACTGTCATGGCATTGAATAGAAAACTACAACAACAACAAAATAGTCCTACTTCCTGAATGAATTTTTCTCAGGTTTGCGCCTGTCAAATCAGTTCTGTTATACTCACAGACATTTTGGAAACTTTAGAGTGTTTTCTATCCAAATCTACTAATTATATGCACATCCTATCTTCTGAGACTGAGTAGAAGGCAGTTTAATTTGGGCATGCTTTTCATCCAAAATTCCATGCTGCCCCCTACCCTAGAGAAGTTAATCCTGTATTGATGCTTTGCTTGTTTGATGGTTTGTCTGAGGCCGTCCGGATTAGTCTCCCGCTCCTTGAAAGTGGCAGCTCTAGCCTTTAGCTCGATGCGGATGTTGCCTGTAATCCATGGCTTTTGGTTGGGATATGTACGTACGGTCACTGTGGGGATGACGTCGTCGATGCACTTATTGATGAAGCCAGTGACTGAAGTGGTGTACTCCTCAATGCCATTGGATGAATCCTGGAACATATTCCAGTCTGTGCTTGCAAAACAGTCCTGTAGTATAGCATCCGTGTCATCTGACCACTTCCGTATTGAGCGAGTCACATGTACTTCCTGCTTTAGTTTTTGCTTGTAGGAATCGAGGATAGAATTATGGTCAGATTTTCCAAATGGAGGGCGGGGGAGAGCTTTGTATGCATCTCTGTGTGTGGAGTGAAGGTGGTCTAGGATTTTCTTTCCTCTGGTTGCACATGAGACATGCTGGTAAAGATTTGGTAAAACTGATTTAAGTTTGCCTGCATGAAAGTCCCCAGAAACTCAGAGCGCCGCTTCTGGGTGAGCAATAATATAGATGAGAACTCTCTTGGTAGAGAGTGTGGTCTACAGCTTATCATAAGGTACTCTCTATCAGGCGAGCAATACTTCAAGACTTCTTTAATATTAGACATCGCGCACCAGCTGTTATTGACAAATATGCACACACCCCCACCCATCATCTTACAAGACGTAGCTTCTCTGTTCTGCCGGTGTATGGAAAATCCCGCCAGGTCTATGTTATCTGTATCAACGTTCAGCCACATCTCTTTGAAACATAAGATATTACAGTTTTTATGTGCCGTTGATAGGATAATCTTAATCATAGGTCGTTTTCATTTTCCAATGATTGCACGCTAGCAAGAAGAACGGATGGCAGCCTATCGGTAATTCTCTTATATTACAGCATACACAACATTACAGCTGGAACTTTGGCCAAGGAAAATGGCTCAACAGAATGAAATCCTCAAAAAAGTTTTGAACAGGCCTATATTGCAGCTACTATCAACAAAGTTGATTGCCTACCGTAGACCTACCCAAAAAATGACAGCAATAGGGAAATGCTATTTATTTTACAACAGGCCTATAATAATAATAATTTTTACTATTAATGACTAAACAGTTGCTAATAAATATGAAAATAAATAAATGAAAGGTTGAAAATTGCGTCAAACCTGAACAGTGACTTGCACACAGTCCATTTGGCTGTGCAATATTATTGTCCATTACAATATTCTTCCGTAACTTTAGTTTTACTTCAATGAAAATAACTCCATCTTCACAATCAACAGTATCCTAGGCCAAGGCTCCTATTACTTGCTCTCTCCCTCTCTTTCTCTCTCCTCAGCAGCAGGTGCACGTGAGGTGAGCAGCTGGAACCAGTATCAGCTGGACAGGAGCTATACGTTTTATTGAGTTGCAATTAGCTGACATAGATAACAAGCTTGCACAGTTCTCATCAAACAAACATTAAATGATCAGAGAACAGGCCCAATCGGCTCATGTCTGTAAATCAATTTTAATTGCACATAACCGAGACTGTGGAAATTATATCAGAACAGACCCAGAGCCGAGATAGAAGTCCAAATTTAGGATCTTGAAATTTCAGGTCAGTTGGACCCGTGAAGATATTTAACACAGACACACATAGTGGCATTTATTTTCCATAGACCTCTTTCTTCTGAAGCCAGTCAGAATGTCCTTCAGATTGCAGTGCTAGCTGTGCCACTAGAGATTCTGGGTTCGCGTCCAGGCTCTGTTGCAGCTGGCCGCGACTGGGAGACCCATGGGGCAGTGTACAATTGGTCCAGCGTCGTCCAGGTTTGGGAAGGTTTTGGCTGGCAGGGATATCCTTGTCCCATCATGCACTAGCGACCCCTGTGGCATGCCGGGCGCAGTGCACGCTGACACAGTCGCCAGGTGCATGGAGTTTCCTCCAACACATTGGTGTGCGGTATCCACTTGGTAGTTACAGTCTTGTCTCATCGCTGCAACTCCCGTACGGACTCGGGAGTGGCGAAGGTTGAGAGCCATGCATCCCCTGAAATACAACCCAACCAAGCTGCACTGCTTCTTAACACAATGCCCATTTAACCTGGAAGCCAGACAATAAAATAAAACATTTAATCAATTTAAAAATCGGGGGGGGATCACGTGACCCTTGAACGAGATGGCCGCATGAACTAAGAGCTCCGCACAAGTAGTTTCCAATTCTTAATCTTACCTCCATTTCAAGTTTTAACTCATTTAGCTTTTGTCAAAAAAACAACTTCTCACTCTGTCAAAGGCATCCTTTCTGAGCTGAGATCCCAACGTACAGAACTCAACATCAAATTAGATGGCATTAACTTTCAGCTCAGTGCGATAGGGGGCAAGGTGACAACCCTGGAAAATGCTTTGCCTGACATCATCAACAAGAGAACCATCAACGCGGGGCGCCTGGATGAGAATGAATTAAAACAGAATAAAAAGACATTTCTCCGAACTGTAAAAGATGTACCTCTGAAAGTGGGAACCTATATGCATGTATTTTGGAGTTGTAGAGAGATTTTGGCAATCTATACATACTGCTGCACAGAAAATACTAGATGTACAGTTTGACATGACCTCGTGTCTCTTTCTTAGCATTAAGATAGAGACACGGGTCATGTCAAACTGGACTTTGTTCTTGATCCTGACGGAGAAAATGTGTTCATGACTATTACATACTTTGCTAAGAAATGTATTCTTCTATTGTGGGCCTCTAATACTTCTAAAATGTGGATTGACCAGATTGTTGACTTTCTCCCTCTTGAAAAGCTCACTTATGACCTCCGCAAGAGACAGCCCAAGTTTGATAGACTCTGGTCTCCACTACTCAACTATATTTCAAATTGGACAGAGTGAATGTGGTGATTAGGGAAATGAGCAGATACATGTTGTGTAAGGTGCTGTAAAAACTTATTTGCTCGTCATCTCAACGAAGGCTGGAAATAGCTAATAAGAACCTTGATAGTGCTGCTGCAAGTTTTTATATATTTAAATATATATATTTTGTATTACTATTGTTAGTTTTTTTTATTAAGTCTGTCACATCTGTGAATGTGGAATGTGTTTTGTTGGTTGATTGAAAAACAAGAACTTTAAATTGGAAAAAAATATATATTTTTACAAAAAATAAGAAATGAATGACCTTCCAGCTCTGTTTGGGAAGATTTACATGAAAAGCTAATCAATAGGCCATGATGTGTTTTATATTCAGGAGGAGCCATATCGATCAATATAAATACCAATATATATTATTACCAAGTTACTGAGACAAGTTACTTTTGAAGGTTTTGCTTGAACTCGATGAAAGATTACTTTTTACATTCAACCAGATGCTTAAGTCATTTTCTTTCTTTTGGGGGGGGGGTTTACCCCCTTTTCTCCCCAATTTTGTGGTATCCAATTGTTAGTAGTTACCATCTTGTCTCATCGCCATGCGTCCTCCGAAACACCACCCAACCAAGCCGCACTGCTCCTTAACACAGCGCGCATCCAACCCGGAAGCCAGCCGCACCAATGTGTCGGAGGAAACACCGTGCACCTGGCGACCTGGTTAGCACGCACTGCGCCCGGCCCGCCACAGGAGTCGCTGGTGCGCGATGAGACAAGGATAGTGCCCTAGACCACTCCGCCACCCGGGAGGCTTAAGTCATTTTCTTAACCGTGTGAAGAAAATGGATGCATTTAATCCATTACTTGCACTTTTCATATGTCTGTTATCAAATGTACATAATCAAAACAGGAAGCTTTCCCCCCACATTTCAATCTACTGTGTATTCAGTGTCTCGGATCATTTAGCTGTCTTGTCCTGATAAATCTGTATGAAAATATCTATTATTTGGATGGGAAATCCAATGTGGAAGTGACTAATGGCATTTTTATCACTAATACTCATTATTATGCTTGAAAAAGGGCGGGTCTATTACTGGAAACCTTCCAAGTTTACCACTAAACTTATCAAGGCACAAGGCGAGATCGAGATGCAGACACAGGAGGCAATTGGTTGGAGTCTTACAATGTTTATTAATCCAAAGGGGTAGGCAAGAGAATGGTCATGGACAGGCAAAAAGGTCAAAACCAGATCCAGATTCCTATAGGTACCAAAGGGCAGGCAGAATCAAGGTCAGGGCAGGCAGGAAAGTAGTCCAGAGTCAGGCAGGGGTCAGAACCGGGAGGACTATAAGAAGAGAATAGAAAAGGACTACAGGAAAAACACGCTGGTTGACTTGACTAAACATACAAGACGAACTGGCACCGTGAGACAGGAAACACAGGGGTAAATACACTGGGGAAAATAAGCGACACCTGGAGGGGGTGGAGACAATCACAGGAACAGGTGAAACAGATCAGGGCGTGACAAAACTACCAGAATTTTGGAATATTTCAAGGATTTTATGTAATCACAAAATATCTAGTGGCCCTTTTGGGTACTTCAGATTATCACAGGTGTCTGTAACAAATAAATTAAATTAATAAAAAATATGATTTTTCCCCCCAAAAAAATTAATGACAAAGCTGTAAAACATTATCCTAAATATAATCCATCAACTTAATGAATACCATTGGTGTTTAATATGAAGGTTTTAGCATGAAATATCCTTTATATAATTTTACACACTTTTGTATTTATTTTACTATCTCAGTTGTCAGTGTTTTGGGGTCAAACTGGAGGCAATTGTGAAAAAAGTCAATAGTTGGAAGAATTGCTGAGTTAATAAAAAATTATGCAATTGTTGATTTGATTCTTTTTTATTATTAACTTCTTGCGTCGAGCAATCCCGGATCCGGGATTCTATTTATAGTCTCAAGCTCATTAAGCATAACGCAACGTTAACTATTCATGAAAATCGCAAATGAAATGAAATAAATATATTTGCTCTCAAGCTTAGACTTTTGTTAACAACACTCATCTCAGATTTTCAAAATATGCTTTTCAACCATAGCTAAACAAGCATTTGTGTAAGAGTATTGATAGCTAGCATAGCTATAAGCCTAGAATTCAGCTAGCAACATTTTCACAAAAACAAGAAAATCATTCAAATAAAATCATTTACCTTTGAAGAACTTCAGATGTTTTCAATGAGGAGACTCTCAGTTAGATAGCAAATGTTCAGTTTTTCAAAAAAATATTATTTGTGTAGGACAAATCGCTCCGTTTTGTTCACGTTTGGCTATGAAAAAAACCTGTATCCAGTTATAGCCTCAAACTCATTAGCATAACGTAACATTAACTATTTATGAAAATCGCAAATGAAATGAAATGAATGTGCTAGCTCTCAAGCTTAGCCTTTTCGTAACAACACTGTCATCTCAGATTTTCAAAATATGCTTTTGAACCATAGCAAATCAAGCATTTGTGTAAGAGTATTGCAAGCTAGCTTAGCATTTTGCGCAGCATTTAGCACGCAACATTTTCACAAAAACCAGATAACCAAATAAATAAAATCATTTACCTTTGAAGAACTTCAGATGTTTTCAATGAGGAGACTCTCAGTTACATAGCAAATGTTCAGTTTTTCCTGAAAGAATCTTTGTGTAGGAGAAATCGCTCCGTTTTGTACATCACATTTGGCTACCGAAACGAACCGAAAATTCAGTCACCAAAACGTCAAACTTTTTCCGAATTAACTCCATAATATCGACTGAAACATGGCAAACGTTGTTTAGAATCAATCCTCAAGGTGTTTTTTCACATATCTCTTCATTGATATGCCGTTCGTGGAAGCCTGCTTTCCCCTCAGAATCCCATGGAAAAATACCAGCAGCTGAAAATGACGCACCAATTTCGACGGAGGACACCGGGCGGACACCTGGAAAATGTAGTCTCTTATGGTCAATCTTCCAATGATATACCTACAAATACGTCACAATGCTGCAGACACCTTGGGGAAACGATAGATAGGGCAGGCTCATTCCTGTCGCATTCACAGCCATAAGGAGACAATGGAAAACAGAGCCTCAAATCCTGCTCATTTCCTGGTTGCCATTTCATCTTGGTTTTGCCTGTAGCTCCTGTTCTAGGGCACTCACAGACAATATCTTTGCAGTTCTGGAAAATTCAGAGTGTTTTCTTTCCAAAGCTATCAATTATATGCATAGTCGAGCATCTTTTTGTGACAAAATATCTTGTTTAAAACGAGAACGTTTTTCATCCAAAAATGAAATAGCGCCCCCAGAGTTTCAAGAGGTTAATAGGATATACTACCAGACACTCATGGGCAATATGGACGCAGATACAAACAATTAAAACTATACATTAATACATTTGAATAGTTATTCAAGTATATATTATCAAAGTTATAAATTACCAAAGTTCTGATAGATTGCCACAGATTCTGTTAATTACCAAAATTACATCCATTTGGGTTGCCAGTACCGGCCTGACTTCTAATCCCCCATTGCCTCCCTCCAAACTCATACACAGTGTGCCCAATCATAACTTTTCACAAAGGGAATCCCACTTGGCTTTCACAGACTGCTCATTACTGGGAGTTTGGAGGGCTATTTGATCAAATGGTAAAAATTTGATAAAATAAAAAAATCCATTGGTTAATAAAAAGAAAATAGGCTTAAGGAGATTTAGTGGATTAATTAGCTATCCACAACAACAATTGGATGATGGGGCTGAGTGATTTCTCCACTTTTTCTAGTCTGCTTCTGGCTTCTAGACCAATACATGTGTTTGCTTTACATTTACATTTACATTTAACTTTAACTGAGTTGTGTATTTATTAAGGATTAGGTTTTTCCAGGAGATGGGAGTCCATCTCCCTGGACATATTAGACAACCTGCAGTCCAGTTGTGCAAATAATCCTGCAGCAAAATCACTACTTCCACCTCTTAACCTACCCCTCGTGATTCTGACACCATTCTGTACTGCTCAATGCAGTACATAGTCATTTAAACAAGACATGTGAATCCATCTGTACACCAGACCCACATAAACAAATACTACAGCTGACTATAGAATCATAAATGTGAAAACCCAAAACCAGTCCCATGTGGTACAAACACTGACACAGGAGACAATTACCCACAAAACCCAACACCAAACAGTCTACCTAAATATGGTTCCCAATCAGAGACAATGACTAACACCTGCCTCTGATTGAGAACAATATCAGGACAAACACAGAAACAGACAAACTAGACACAACATAGAATGCCCACTCAGATCACACCCTGACCAAACAAAACATAGAAACATACAAAGCAAACTATGGTCAAGTATATATAATAATGAATAATTTTGCACGCCCAATTTTTCAGTTTTTGATTTGTTAAAAAAGTTTGAAATATCCAATAAATGTTGTTCCACTTCATGATTGTGTCCCTCTTGTTGTTGATTCTTCACAAAAAAATACAGTTTTATATCTTTATGTTTGAAGCCTGAAATGTGGCAAAAGGTCGCAAAGTTCAAGGGGGCCGAATACTTTCGCAAGGCACTGTATATTATATACTACAGTTTTCTTTTACTACAATATTTGTACTATAGTTAACTGTAAACGCTATGGTATAGTACAGTATACTACAGCAAATAGTACAGTATTCACTGTAGTGTTTTTTCGGACATTAGACTTGCGTCTGCAAAAACACTACTGTGAATGTTATAGTATTTATACCATAGTGAACTATAGTATTTTTTCATGTGGGGAGTTTCCGTAGAAGAATGCTGTTATGAATTGAGCTGGCGGGTCTCCTCCCACTCACTAACAGAAGGTTGTTGATGAATGTTACCCTGCCAATCATCAGGGCAAAAAACTCTGGTTCCTGACAATCACTTAGTTTTCACTTTTTCAACTTCTCTCTTTACTCACAATGACTAGCTGCTTGCTCTTGTAGCTAAGTCACAGATGGGTCCATCACTGGGATGGCACATTCTCTACATCAATACAAGTGGGATGGGGGGGGGGGTTCTATGACTGAGGAGTGACATGCTGACTGACTGACATGCTGATTGACTGACATGCAGAGTGACTGACATGCAGAGTGACTGACATGCAGAGTGACTGACTGACATGCTGAGTGACTAACATGCTGGCTGACTGACTGACTGCCTGACTGACATGCTGACTGACTTACATGCTGACTGACTGACTGGCATGCTAAATGATTGACTGACAGGCTGACCTGCTGACTGACATGAAGACTGACATGCTGATTGACTGACATGCTGACTGAATGTCATGCTGACTGGTTGATATTTTGACTGACTGACTGACATGCTGACTGAATTACATGCTGACTGACTGACTGACCGACTGACTGACAGCTCATTGAGGTCATCATAGGAGGAACTAGACCCTTTCCGTCACTGGCTATAGCACTTATATACCTTTGTCTCTGCCTCCAGCTCTGTGAAATACAACTACCGGCCTATAATAGCTACTGTATTTCTGTCCCTGAACACTGACCTCTGCAATCATACAGAACTCAAGTGGCAGGCTGGTAAGATTCCCCATAAGGTGTTATTCTTTATGTTTGAAGGGAGGGAAATACATGGGTTTTCTGTGGTTTCAGTTGCCTTCCGTTTGTTAAAATGATTGGTGTGCAGTAATCGACAATCTAGAATGTCATTTAAGCCTTGTTGTATCATTTTTGAATCCCAATATAGCTACAAGTTTTATTTCCTATCAAAGGAAAGCAGAATGTTTCTCTGACTCTTATAACACGATGAGCAACCCAAATCCCAACAGACCTCCAGTCTAAACCTTGAGAGGGCACACACACACACACACAAATGTTTGCACACACACTATAAACAGGCACACACATTGACATACACAATGTACAATTTATGTACTATTTTACAATCCATGAACATTCTGCCACAGATGCAGTATGATTGGATTACAAGGACAACATTTTCCTTTTGTGTTGGTGTGACTGCGCGTTGGTGTGTGTTAATGAGGCAATATGCTTCTGAAATCCTCGGAGAGGGAACATGTGTGGCACAGAGTGTTGTGTTCAGATTGGGTGTAACAGGCAGCCACGCCACGTTAGTTGTTGCCTCTCCAGAGACGACAGTGACTTTTAGAGGACTCACGTGTACATTGTCTCGGAACCTCCACTCCGCTGTCTTAGGGTGTTTTCACACTTGGTCCCTTTCAGCCAATTTTTGAGAACTCAGTGCGGTTTGGCCCATCAGCATGGCCTTATTTCTATTACACCATAATGGATGACTGTCATTCATATTCCATTCACCCAGCTCAATGTAACATTGATAGGTTTAGGCTACTACATTAAAACTCAAATTTGACCTGTACCCATCATGAGGTTGCAACAACCTAGCCTATAAATTAAGGTTTACAACGTAGGTGCATAGGTCCAGAGAATTTTGAGTAAGGTGACAGACAGTGACACATACTGCCTTGCACACCCTTGCCTCCATCTAGCTGATCTAGGGTGTAATCATGAGTCCATTAGTCCAACAATTGCAAATGAGAGTTTCTATTGGACAAATTCAGGTATGTTTTGTTCCGTTTGCTTCCGTTTAAGAAAGGTTTTTCAACAGAATCGGTGGAATGAATACACCCCTGATCACACGCAAACAGTTCACTTTCATAGCAGCCACATAAAAATTGCATGATCACTTTGCTCGTTGTATAATTCCTTCTCGCAACTGTCTACGTGCTCTCCTCCTCTCACCTTTTCCCTTCACTTGTGGACTTCAGTGCACCACACATCAGCTGTCTGTGACCAGGCGAAATAACATTTCCAAGCCAAACCTTCATATCATGGCTGCTAACCACTACACACAGCCTACATCGTTGTCACGTCACAGTCAACTAGAACCACTAGAACTAACTTGTTAGTAAGCCCTCTACAATCATGCAGTACAGTGTACAGTCAGCAAGCAGTTTAGCAGTTACACCGGCAGGCCCCAGTGGCAATAAATTAATAAAACCAAAAGCTACCTTGACTTGGAAGAGTTCCAGTGTTAGATAGCCCTAACCAGTTAGCTAACATAGTATCCCTCTCTGTTTGAGCCGGGTGTACGAGTAGGCTAAACTAGCTAGCGGCATTTGCTAACTAAGTGAATGTAAAAGAAAAAAAAAACGATCAAATACAGCTCTCTTTCTCTTGCTTCTCCTTAATTTTGGAAGCATTTAATTTGTTCAAAACTGTTAAACTATTGTCTTTCTCTCTGAGTCAACTACTCACCACATTTTATACACTGCAGTGCTAGTTAGATGTAGCTTGTTCTTTCAGTATTATATTCATTCTCTTATCCTTAGATTGGGTGGACAACATGTCAGTTCATGCTGCAAGAGCTCTGATAGGTTGGAGGATGTCCTCTGGAAGTTGTCATAATTACTGTGTAAGTATATGGAAGGGAGTGAGAACCATGAGCCTCCTAGGTTTTGTATTGAAGTCAATGTATCCAGTGGAGGACAGAAGCTAGCTGTTCTCCGGTTACAAAATGGTGCTACCCTATAGAGTGCTGCTGAGGCTGCTGTAGACCTTCCTTACAAATCAGCATGTTTTAATAACTTATTTGGAGACATTGATATATTAAGTATAGTTTTATCTAAAAATTATACCTTTTTGAATGTTTCACTATTTGTATGAAATTCACTGAGGGGGATGGTCCTCCTCTGAGGAGCCTCCACTACTCAAGAGGTGGTCTGACATCGATTTGCCTGAATTTCGTGGTCTGGTTCCAATTTTTTAAGGCAATGTGAAAAGTAAGCTCTCCAGGTTCGCTTGTCATTATTCCCTCGCCACACACTAGACTACTGCAACACCGTTTCCCCTGCCATAAAACCTCACACTAGACTACTGCAACACCATTTCCCCTGCCATAAAACCTCACACTAGACTACTGCAACACTGTTTCCCCTGCCATAATCCCTCACACTAGACTACTGCAACACAGTTGCCCTGCCAAAATCCCTCACACTAGACTACTGCAACACCATTTCCCCTGCCACAGCCCCTCACGCTAGACTACTGCAACACCATTTCCCCTGCCACAGCCCCTCACGCTAGACTACTGCAACACCATTTCCCCTGCCATAACCCCTCACACTAGACTACTGCAATACCATTTCCCCTGCCATAACCCCTCACGCTAGACTACTGCAACACTGTTTCCCCTGCCATAACCCCTCACACTAGACTACTGCAACACCGTTTCCCCTGCTATAAACCCTCATGCTAGACTACTGCAACAGTTTCCCCTGCCATAACCCCTCATGCTAGACTACTGCAACAGTTTCCCCTGCCATAACCCCTCATGCTAGACTACTGCAAAAGTTTCCCCTGCCATAACCCCTCAGGCTAGACTACTGCAAAAGTTTCCCCTGCCATAACCCCTCATGCTAGACTACTGCAAAAGTTTCCCATGCCATAACCCCTCAGGCTAGACTACTGCAACACTGTCTCCCCTGCCATAACCCCTCACACTAGACTACTGCAACACTGTCTCCCCTGCCATAACCCCTCACGCTAGACTACTGCAACACTGTTTCCCCTGCCATAACCCCTCACACTAGACTACTGCAACACTGTCTCCCCTGCCATAACCCCTCACACTAGACTACTGTAACACCGTTTCCCCTGCCATAACCCCTCACGCTAGACTACTGCAACACTGTCTCCCCTGCCATAACCCCTCACACTAGACTACTGCAACACCGTTTCCCCTGCTATAAACCCTCATGCTAGACTACTGCAACAGTTTCCCCTGCCATAACCCCTCATGCTAGACTACTGCAAAAGTTAAGTTTCCCCTGCCATAACCCCTCATGCTAGACTACTGCAAAAGTTTCCCCTGCCATAACCCCTCACACTAGACTACTGCAACACTGTCTCCCCTGCCATAACCCCTCACGCTAGACTACTGCAACACTGTTTCCCCTGCCATAACCCCTCACACTAGACTACTGCAACACTGTTTCCCCTGCCATAACCCCTCACACTAGACTACTGTAACACCGTTTCTCCTGCCATAACCCCTCACGCTAGACTACTGCAACACTGTCTCCCCTGCCAAAACCCCTCACGCTAGACTACTGCAACACTGTTTCCCCTGCCATAGCCCCTCACATTGGTGCCACAAAAGAGAGAAGATGATGTGCAGGTTGTGGAAGAAACATGCTGTTTTTGGATATTGATTAGCAATTGTCAATAATGCACAGAAATTCCAAAATATGTGTGGAGTTTTATACAGGCACAAGGTTCAGATTATTTGTTTGCAATATGTGATCTATAGGCTAAGAGAGCTTCATAAGCGTTTTATTAGATTGTAGGGTATGAATAGTGTGAGAAGACAACAACATATTTGGTGAGAATCACAACATAGGGTACAAAGTCCTTGCTATCTGGTATCCTTGGGACGTCACCCCATTGAAGTTGACATTTAAAATAGTTAAGGTAAGGGTTAAGGTTTGGGAAGGGTTATGGTTAAGGTTAGGGTAATGGCAGGGGTTAAGGTTAGGGTCAGGATTTAGGGTAGGGACGTCTCAAGGATCCCGGATAGCACTACATTGAGTGTACAATTTTCGATTAAAGCATTATTTAATTGTTGTGTTATCAATGATATTTACATGTTAATATTATATTCTGATTATCATAATTATGTCTCATATTTTAACTAAATGCAATCTATTAGCTTCCAAACATTTTTTACAAAGTGTTTCCTGCACTTTGTAAAAACCCAGAGTGCGTTGAGTGAATGTTGGAAAAACATCTTGGTTCCTTTTCAAACATAGCAAAAGAGGACTCGGACCACAAAATAGGTGAAGTGAACTGGCAAAAGAGTTGAGTCCAAATTCAAAGGCAAGGGCAGTGTGAATACAAAGAGAACGTTGTTATTTTTTACCTCAGAGTTCAATTTAAAGGAGACGAGGTGTTTTCACATATAGTCCTCTTTAGGAACCAATCAGTCCTCCTTTAAGTGAACTTTGGGGTAACAATTTGTTTGAAATTGTACACCCAAAGTAGGCCCCTTTAAAATGTTGTGATTCTCACCAAATATGTTGTCTTCTCACACTATTCAATCCCCACAATTTAATAAACATATTATGAAGCTCTCTTAGCCTATAGATCACATATTGCAAATAAATAATATGAACTAAATACTCCACAAATATTTAGTATTTTTTTGTGCATCCTTGGAAATCCCTAATCAATATCCAACAACGGCACACATTTTTTCTGTGAAACTGGGGTGTAATCATCAGCCAAACAGTCAACTAAAACAAGAGTTTCTATTGGACAAATTCAGGTAGGTTCCTCCCCTTTTTCGTTCCATCTGCTTCTGTCTAAGAAACGTTTTGCAACAGAATCTGCGTAATGAATACAACCCTGCACATCATCATCATCTCTCTTTTGTGGCACCAATGTGAGAGGTTATGGGAAACAGTGTTACAGTAGTCTAGTGTGTGGTGCTGGAATAATGACAAGTGAACCTGCCGAGCTTTGTGTTCACGTTGCCCTAAAAAGGTTAACCAAACTCAGACCACCTCTCGAGATGTTCTCAGTTCGGTTTTGGAGTGTTCATACTGTACAAAAAGACTTCCCAAAAACTGGCTGAAACGGACCAAGTGTGAAAACCCTAAATCGGTTCAACCGCTAGGCCTCGAGCGCCCCACCCCATCAAGCCAATGAGCAGTCATTATGACTGCAACATTCTAACAGTGTAATTATTACATTTCATATATGCCATCGCAAAAATAATAATTTGGTTGTGTTTATGAAGGTCTTAGGTGTAACGGTTTTCTTGTGGTGAAGGAGAGGCGGACCAAAACACAGCGTGGTGGTTATTCATGGTTCTTTAATATAGACACTATACATGAATAAACTAACAAAACAAGAAGTGTGAAAAAACCAAAACAGCCCTATCTGGTGCACAGAGACAGGCACAATCACCCACAAACACACAGTGAAACCCAGGCTACCTAAGTATGATTCTCAATCAGAGACAACTAATGACACCTGCCTCTGATCGAGAACCATACTAGGCCGAAACATAGAAATACCCAAATCATAGAAAAACAAACATAGACTGCCCACCCCAACTCACGCCCTGACCATACTAAATAATGACAAAACAAAGGAAATAAAGGTCAGAACGTGACATTAGGTAACATTAGAATACAAAAGTAACAAAATAACATTTTCATTCATTTTCATTTCATTCATTCGTTTACTGTAGCCTATATATAAAAACAAAAAACACAAACACTAACACCAAAACACATGGACGATGCGCGGTCAAATGATAAAAACATAATTATAAGCGCCATGTGTGCTTTGTAAATAGTGAAAATCTGCACAAAAGCAATAATGGCATTATAATGAATGTAAGTGTCGATATGACAGCGGTCAAAAATAGTCAATTATTGTCAGCTCGTGCTTACATGGTGTGTGTCTTCACGCAATGGCATCAGTTGGAGCATGTCCTTTGTCACATAAACAACAAAAGCTGGTGAGTGTGTTGCTGATGTAGTTTTTTGCTTGAGATGTAGGGCCTGCTCTCTCAGGGATGACATTTAGTGCTAATAATCAGCCTGTAACATTGTCACCGGCTTGTTCTATCCAAACGGTACCAACCCTTCCTCTCTCCTGTCTCACCGTTTAATTTGGAGGTAGCCCAGACACCTGCTCATTGCGCACATTTTCTGGCTTTTTTTGTGCTTAGGCATCAGAGGTTTAGGTTCAGGCTGAGGCTCAGAATACAAAGAATAAACATCAGAGATATCATGATTCATTTCTTCCCCACCATCTGTGTAGTTTTCATTCAGATATTCTCAATTACGCATGCTCTCACTGTCTACTCCAAGTAGGCCAGAGTAGACTGCTTGGACTGCTGTTCTTCATTCACCTGGTGATTACATAATGTTTGTTTCCCCTCGCTCATGAACTCACCCACTCTCCACCTTTCTCCCTCCCATCATACTTCATGTATTTAACCTGTTGTTATAGTTGTGAAATTCGCTTCGGTTCAGTTTCGAGACAATTATCTGGGTGATTATCAACTGGGCACAGCACTTTCAACTGTCAGGAGAAGGAGCGGAGCAAGCCCTACTGTCAAGAGAAGGAGGGGCAACAGGGAAAACCATTATAAAAAATGACAAGCCCTCCTAAAACTGCTTATAACTCCAGTTATTTGTGTGATATTATTTTCTAACAACAACAGTATGTTATGTAGACTTATTTAAGAAAAGTCAAAGACGGAGGGAGTTCAAAAAATGGCAGAGTAAAAATGTTTCAATAAGTTCATGAACAGTCCAAATGACTGCTTTAGCGGTCCTAGTGTTTAAGAGAACTATACGTGAAAACACCCTTAGTGAAAAAGTGATTGGTCATGTTCAAATAATTTAGAAATGCATCCTCCCTTCCTTAGATTGGTTGGATTGGTGGAAGTAAAAGGGTAGGAACATTGTCTTCACCTTTCCAATCATGATCTATGCTTACCTAAATGAAAGGAAGGGAGCATTTCTCTTTACCCCTTTATCTTCCCAATTTCACAGTACACCTGGCAACCGTGTCAGCGTGCACTGCGACCGGCCCGCGGCAGGAGTTGCTAGTACGCGATGGGACAAGGACATCCCTGCCGGCCAAACCCTCCCCTAACGCTGGGCCAATTGTGCGCCACCCCATGGGTCTCCCGGTCGTGGCCGGCTGCAAACAGAGCCTGTACTCGAACCTAGAATCTCTTTTGGCACAGCTAGCACTGCAATGCAGTGTCTTGGACCACTGCGCCACCCGGGAGGCCAGAAGGAAGCATTTCTGAAGTATTGAAACAGGGCCACTTTCGTCGGGGAAAGAGTTGACATAAGAGACCCTCTGGGGACATTTGTCCTAAGACCCAGCTGTGTGACGACATTTGTGGGGTGCACCTGACTGAAGGGGTGTGTGTGGCTCATGATGTATTAATTGGTTAAAGTGAGCATGTGTTGAACGATGATGAAGATAATTAATATTTATTTATCTGTGTACATGCTCTTCTCTGTGTGCCTTACCCACCCCTCTCACCCTACCCTCATATATTCCCATGCACACCTTTATGGTGCCACACTCCCATCAGTCTTTCACACATCTTAATGGTTATTAAGCTCCAGCACATTTGTGAATTTAAGGACATAGAAATATTTATCCTAATGCGGGTAAATGGTGGATGCTGGAGGAAGGATACGATCGAAACAGTCACGGAAAGAAGCCCAAACATTTAATAGACCATCCCGAACCATTAGCCAGACCCCCATGCTGGCTTCATCTTCTTCTTCATCTCTTCGCCTCATCTCTTCTCCCGCTCTGCACATGGCGGGGCACATGAGCTCGGTAGACTGGCACAGGTTTAAGGCCGACAAATCACTTTAACAGTTTCTGCTAAACAAAATTAAGTTTAGCACCGAACACCGTTACTTTAAAAACTCAACCAAACACTGTAACTTTAAAACCCAACCGAACACTGTTTCCTTAAAACCCAACTGAACACCGTTTCTTTAAAATCCAACTGAACACTGTTACTTTGAAAACCCAACCGAACACCGTTTCCTTAAAACCCAACTGAACACTGTTACCTTAAAACCCAACTGAACACTGTTTCCTTAAAACCCAACTGAACACTGCTTCTTTAATACCCAACTGAACACTGTTACTTTAATACCCAACTGAACACCGTTACTTTAAACCCCAACTGAACACTGTTACTTTAAAACCCAACTGAACACTGTTACTTTAAAACCCCAACTGAACACCGCTACTTTAAAACCCAGCTAAACACCGTTTATTTAAAACAAAACTGAACACTGTTACTTTAAAACCCAACTGAACACTGTTACTTTAAAACCCAACTGAACACTGTTACTTTAAAACCCAACTGAACACTGTTACTTTAAAACCCAACTGAACACCGTTACTTTAAAACCCAACTGAACACTGTTACTTTAAAATCCAACTGAACACTGTTACTTTAAAACCCAACTGAACACTGTTTATTTAAAACAAAACTGAACACTGTTACTTTAAAACCCAACTGAACACCATTACTTTAAAACCCAACTGAACACCCTTACTTTAAAACCCAACTGAACACCGTTACTTTAAAACTCAACTGAACACCGTTACTTTACAACCCAACTGAACACCGTTACTTTAAAACCCAGCTGAACACTGTTACTTTAAAACCCAACTGAACACTGTTACTTTAAAACCCAACTAAACACCGTTTATTTAAAACAAAACTGAACACTGTTACTTTAAAATCCAACTGAACACTGTTACTTTAAAACCCAACTGAACACTGTTACTTTAAAACCCAACTGAACACCGTTACTTTAAAACCCAACTGAAAACTGAACACTGTTACTTTAAAACCCAACTGAACACCGTTACTTTAAAACTCAACTGAACACCGTTAAAAACCCAGCTGAACACCGTGCTGAACACCGTTACTTTAAAACCCAACTGAACACCGTTAAAAACCCAACTGAACACTGTTACTTTAAAACCCAGCTGAACACTGTTGCTTTAAAACCCAGCTGATCACCGTTACTTTAAAACCCAGCTGAACACCGTTACTTTAAAAACCAACTGAACACCGTTACTTTAAAACCCAACTGAACACCGTTACTTTAAAACCCAACTGAACACCGTTACTTTAAAACCCAGCTGAACACCGTTACTTTAAAACCCAACTGAACACCGTTACTTTAAACCCCAACTGAACACCGTTACTTTAAAACCCAACTGAACACCCTTACTTTAAAACCCAGCTGAACACCGTTACTTTAAAACCCAACTGAACACATTTACTTTAAAACCCAACTGAACACCGTTACTTTAAACCCCAACTGAACACCGTTACTTTAAAACCCAACTGAACACCGTTACTTTAAAACCCAACTGAACACCGTTAAAACCCAACTGAACACCGTTACTTTAAAACCCAACTGAACACCCTTACTTTAAAACCCAGCTGAACACCGTTACTTTAAAACCCAACTGAACACCATTACTTTAAAACCCAACTGAACACTGTTACTTTAAACCCCAACTGAACACCGTTACTTTAAAACCCAACTGAACACTGTTACTTTAAAACCCAACTGAACACCCTTACTTTAAAACCCAACTGAACACTGTTACTTTAAAACCCAACTGAACACCGTTACTTTAAAACCCAACTGAACACTGTTACTTTAAACCCCAACTGAACACCGTTACTTTAAAACCCAACTGAACACTGTTACTTTAAAACCCAGCTGAACACCGTTACTTGAAAACCCAGCTGAACACCGTTACTTTAAAACCCAACTGAACACCGTTACTTTAAAACCCAACTGAACACTGTTACTTTAAAACCCAGCTGAACACTGTTACTTTAAAACCCAACTGAACACCGTTACTTTAAAACCCAGCTGAACACCGTTACTTTAAAACCCAACTGAACACCGTTACTTTAAAACCCAACTGAACACTGTTACTTTAAACTCCAACTGAACACTGTTACTTTAATACCCAACTGAACACTGTTACTTTAATACCCAACTGAACACCGTTACTTTAAACCCCAACTGAACACTGTTACTTTAAAACCCAACTGAACACTGTTACTTTAAAACCCCAACTGAACACCGCTACTTTAAAACCCAGCTAAACACTGTTTATTTAAAACAAAACTGAACACTGTTACTTTAAAACCCAACTGAACACTGTTACTTTAAAACCCAACTGAACACCGTTACTTTAAAACCCAACTGAACACCGTTACTTTAAAACCCAACTGAACACTGTTTATTTAAAACAAAACTGAACACTGTTACTTTAAAACCCAACTGAACACCGTTACTTTAAAACCCAACTGAACACTGTTACTTTAAAACCCAACTGAACACCGTTACTTTAAAACCCAACTGAACACCGTTACTTTAAAACCCAACTGAACACTTTTACTTTAAAACCCAACTGAACACTGTTTATTTAAAACAAAACTGAACACTGTTACTTTAAAACCCAACTGAACACCGTTACTTTAAAACCCAACTGAACACCGTTACTTTAAAACCCAACTGAACACCGTTACTTTAAAACTCAACTGAACACTGTTACTTTAAAACCCAGCTGAACACCGTTACTTTAAAACCCAGCTGAACACCGTTACTTTAAAACCCAACTGAACACCGTTACTTTAAAACCCAACTGAACACTGTTACTTTAAACTCCAACTGAACACTGTTACTTTAAAACCCAACTGAACACCCTTACTTTAAAACCCAACTGAACACTGTTACTTTAAAACCCAACTGAACACTGTTACTTTAAAACCCAACTGAACACCCTTACTTTAAAACCCAACTGAACACTGTTACTTTAAAACCCAACTGAACACCGTTACTTTAAAACCCAGCTGAACACCGTTACTTTAAAACCCAACTGAACACCGTTACTTTAAAACCCAGCTGAACACCGTTACTTTAAAACCCAACTGAACACTGTTACTTTAAAACCCAACTGAACACTGTTACTTTAAAACCCAGCTGAACACTGTTACTTTAAAACCCAACTGAACACTTTTACTTTAAAACCCAACTGAACACTGTTTATTTAAAACAAAACTGAACACTGTTACTTTAAAACCCAACTGAACACCGTTACTTTAAAACCCAACTGAACACCGTTACTTTAAAACCCAACTGAACACTTTTACTTTAAAACAAAACTGAACACTGTTACTTTAAAACCCAACTGAACACTGTTACTTTAAAACCCAACTGAACACTGTTACTTTAAAACCCAACTGAACACCGTTACTTTAAAACCCAACTGAACACCGTTACTTTAAAACCCAACTGAACACTTTTACTTTAAAACCCAACTGAACACTGTTTATTTAAAACCCAACTGAACACTGTTACTTTAAAACCCAACTGAACACCGTTACTTTAAAACCCAACTGAACACCGTTACTTTAAAACCCAACTGAACACCGTTACTTTAAAACTCAACTGAACACTGTTACTTTAAAACCCAGCTGAACACTGTTACTTTAAAACCCAGCTGAACACTGTTACTTTAAAACCCAACTGAACACCGTTACTTTAAAACCCAGCTGAACACTGTTACTTTAAAACCCAGGGTAACAGCTTAACTGGATTTACCATCTTATCTCTGACTTTGTCTTTGGACACACTGATGAAAAGTTTAGATTTTCTGACCTAACATTGTTATCTGTTTTGAAGTGATACTACTGTGGAATGAAAGGGCAGAAAAGATTGCTTCTACTATTGCAACCTGTGAGAGAGCATCAAGTAATGGGCTTATAGTACCGAAAATTCAATTTTATCTCTGGTTGCTTCTTAACTTACTGTGTCACTTTCACTGGGCAATAAGCTGACCTCAAAACTTCCTTGATTAAGTGAATCGAGAAGAAAATATTTGATGATTCCTTTAAACATGTATGTTGTACTTGATATGACCCCATTGGCATTATGTTGGTCTTCATCAGATGTCCATGTATTACAATAGACTACTAATTTAAATATCCCCTCCAAGTTTTAGCTACAATTCCCTCTACAATCCCTACTCCTCATTTCCTCCAAGTGACTGAATATCTCTGCTACAGAAACCAAATCAAACAAATCAGATATTGCATTTAGCTTTTTTTTCATGCCTAGTATGAATATCTGAAAAGAGTCACACAGCAGACAGAGAGCTTGCACGATCACATCTGATGGTTTGAATTACGAGGAAATGAATCTGGTTATCCCAGACATCTGGTGTAAAGACACCAGCCCATTTCACTGATCAGATATTCTATCGGTCTTAACCAGAGTGTAGAGCGAAAGATGATTGTGTTTTGCTACATTACACACTTTGTCTTCTGTTTTCTTTCCCCCCTCATTGCTATAGTCATACTGTTCATGTCTTCAGTGTAAATAGAAATCGTAAAGATGTAATTGAAGATCACAATGTGTTGAAAATACAAATTAATTTTGTCAGTGTTTATGAAAGAAATTGTCACTGCATGGAATCGATGCAGATGTGTCACTAGTCACAACACCCTTCACTATTCTTAAGGTTTTCCCCCCATTAATCATATATTCACAACTCCTGTTGTCTGAGCATATATGTTCAAAGGCTCAGTGACGTCCAGCAAATGTGCCATATGAAAGAATGCATTACCCAGTGTTGCTTCTTGTTCTCCACCATAGCGTTATAAACATTACAGGAAGCATAGAGTTATAAACACTATAAGAAACATAGAGTTATAAACACTATAGGAAACATCGAGTTATAAACACTATAGGAAAGGTAGAGTTATAAACATTACAGGAAATGTAGAGTTCTAAACATTACAGGACACATAGAGTTATAAACATTACAGGAAACATAGAGTTATAAACACTATAGGAAACGTAGAGTTATAAACATTACAGGAAACTTAGAGTTATAAACACTACAGGGACATAGAGTTATAAACATTACAGGAAAGGTAGAGTTATAAACATTACAGGAAACATAGAGTTATAAACATTACAGGAAATGTAGATTTATAAACACTACTGTCACGCCCTGGTCAAAATATATTATGTTTATTCTTCATTTATTCGGTCAGGCCAGGGTGTGACATGGGTTATTGTGGTGTGTTTTTGTCTTGGGGTTTTGTGGGATGTCTAGCGTTAGTCTATGGCTGCATGAGGCGGTTCTCAATCAGTCAGGTGATTATCGTTGTCTCTGATTGGGAACCATATTTAGGCAGCCATATTCTTTGTGTGTTTCGTGGGTGATTGTCCTTAGTGTCCTTGTTCCTGTCTCTGTGTTAGTTTACACTAGTATAGGCTGTTTCGGTTTTCGTTACGTTCTTTACGTTCTTTGTTTTGTAGTATTTGTATTGATTCGTGTTTACGTTTGTTCATTTAACATGGATCGCAATCTACATGCTGCATTTTGGTCCGACTCTCTTTCACCACATGAAAACCGTTACAACTACAGGAAACATAGAGTTATAAACATTACAGGAAACATAGAGTTATAAACATTACAGGAAACATAGAGTTATAAACACTATAGGAAACGTAGAGTTATAAACACTATAGGAAACATAGAGTTATAAACACTATAGGAAACGTAGAGTTATAAACATTACAGGACACATAGAGTTATAAACATTACAGGAAACATAGAGTTATAAACATTACAGGAAACATAGAGTTATAAACATTACAGGAAACATAGAGTTATAAAAATTACAGGAAATGTAGAGTTATAAACACTATTGGAAACATAGATTTTAAACACTATAGGAAACGTAGAGTTATAAACATTACAGGAAACTTAGAGTTATAAACACTACAGGGACATAGAGTTATAAACATTACAGGAAATGTAGAGTTATAAACATTACAGGAAACATAGAGTTATAAACATTACAAGAAATGTAGAGTTCTGACATTGTTCATTCTGATAATTCTTAATTATTATTATTATTAAAAATATATATTTTGGGGTTATTGTATTAATAGATATTACTGCACTGTTGGAGCTATAAACATAGGCATTGCGCTGCACCTGCGATAACATCTGCAAATCGGTATGTGCCCAATAAACTTTGATGTGATTTGATTAATACTGTCAAATTGTTAAAATTGGTATAATGCCATTTTAGTGTAAGAGCTATTTGAAAAGACTGGCAGAAATTTCAGACTGTTTAGGTGGGATGGAGTTTTGGCCTGCCTGGTGATATCACCCAGCGGTAAATTGGTTAATAGACCAATAAGAAAGAGAGTTCCAAACCTGTTAATAACAGCTATTTTTCAGTTTTCCACTCCCCACTCAGACCACTCCCAGACAGTGTAAGCAACATTCTTGCTTGAGAAATTGTTCTTTTTTTATTTTCCTTTTATCTTCGAAGGACAGATATCTTTATTTGATTTTTTTTACAGCTTTTCTGCTACATATACATTTTACAAATACATTTTACATATACATTTTGCAAACACATTTTACATACATGGTACTTTTATATAAAGCAGTCACCTAACAATAATACATTACCAAACATAAACTCTTTAATCCCACCTCTCAGCCACTCTCAGCCCATCCCACCTATCACTGTAGACCTCAGCTCTTTAATTCCACCTCTCAGCCACTCTCAGCCCATCCCACCTATCACTGTAGACCTCAGCTCTTTAATCCCACCTCTCAGCCACTCTCAGCCCATCCCACCTATCACTGTAGACCTCAGCTCTTTAATCCCACCTCTCAGCCACTCTCAGCCCATCCCACCTATCACTGTAGACCTCAGCTCTTTAATCCCACCTCTCAGCCACTCTCAGCCCATCCCACCTATCACTGTAGACCTCAGCTCTTTAATCCCACCTCTCAGCCACTCTCAGCCCATCCCACCTATCACTGTAGACCTCAGCTCTTTAATCCCACCTCTCAGCCACTCTCAGCCCATCCCACCTATCACTGTAGACCTCAGCTCTTTAATCCCACCTCTCAGCCACTCTCAGCCCATCCCACCTATCACTGTAGACCACCCCCGTTTGATTTCCATGTGCCATATATTTTTCAATTGTGCTGTCATTTTTACCTTTCTTAATCGTATAGTGTCCACAGATTGTGAGCTAAAGATGAAAACCTTTCCTATGAGTATTATTATATTATTTATGGACTGTGTCACACCCTGACCTGAGTATTCTTTGTTTTCTTTATATATTTTGGTTAGATTGGTTCTCAATTAGAGGCAGCTGTTTATCGTTGTCTCTGATTGGGAACCATATTTAGGCAGCCATCTTCTTTGGGTATTTCGTGGGTTATTGTCTATGTGTAGTTGCATGTGTCTGCACTCATTGTCATAGCATCACGTTCGGTTGTTTTTGTTAAAGGGTTCTTTGTGTTTTTTCGTCATTCAATAAAAGAATGGATTCACACCACACTGCGCTTTGGTGCATGTTGTGATTTTTTTTTTAACCACTCCTGAACCTGTGACCATAAACAAGCTATATAGAGGCAATACCAGAAAAAATATTGATTGAAGTCGGAAGTTTGCGTACACCTAACACGGAACCCAAACCGGCTGTGCTCGTGCGCAGTCATGCGCCATCTTGCATACATTTATTTTGTCCCCACTCACCAAACGTGATCACGACAAGCAGGTTAAAATATCAAAACAAACTCTGAACCAATTACATTAATTTGGGGATAGGTCGAAAAGCATTAAACATTTATGGCAATTTAGCTAGCTAGCTTGCACTTGCTACCTAATTTGTCCTATTTAGCTAGCTTGCTGTTGCTAGCTACTTTGTCCTGGGATGTAAACATTGAGTTGTTATTTTACCTCAAGGTGCTCCACTCTGACAATTAATCCACACACAACGGTCAACCAAATCGTTTCCAGTCATCTCTCCTTCTTCCAGGATTTTTCTTCTTTGAACTTATATGATTGAGATCTAAACGTTCATATTATTACCACGATGACCGACAACACAGTTCGTCTTTCAATCACCCACATGGGTAAAGCCAATGAGGAGATGGCATGTGGGCATCTGCTTCTATAAACCAATGAGGAGATGGGAGAGGCAAGACTGCACCGCGATCTGTGTCACAGATAGAGCTGACTTCTATTTTAGCCCTTGGCAACATAGATGCTCGTTGACGCGCGCAATAATTGAATAATATAGATTTCTACATTTATTTAGCAACGCTCGCTCACGCGACCCGAGCGGTGTAGTCAGGGTATTAGCCAAATACATTTAAACTCAGTTTTTCACAATTCCTGACATTTAATCCCAGTAAAAATTCCCTGTTTTACGTCAGTGAGGATCACCACTTTATTTTAAGAATGTGAAATGTCAGAATAATAGTAGAGACAGCGATTTATTTCAGCTTTTATTTCTTTCATCACATTCCAGTGGGTCAGAAGTTTACATACACTCAATTAGTATTTGGTAGCATTGCTTCCCACAATTAGTTTGGTGAATTTTGTCCCATTCCTCCTGACAGAGCTGGTGTAACTAAGTCATGAGAGTAGGCCTCCTTGCTCGCACACGCTTTTTCAGTTCTGCCCACAAATGTTCTATAGGATTGAGGTCAGGGCTTTGATGACCACTCCAATATCTTGACTTTGTTGTCCTTAAGCCATTTTGCCACAACTTTGGAAGTGTGCTTGGGTTTATTGTCCATTTGGAAGACCCATTTGCGACCAAGCTTTAACTTCCTGACTGATGTCTTGAGATGTTGCTTCTATATATCCACATAATTTTCCTACCTCATGATGCCATCTATTTTGTGAAGTACACCAGTCCCTACGGCAGCAAAGCACCCCCACAACATGATGCTGCCACACCTTGCTTCACGGTTGGAATGGTGTTCTTCGGCTTGCAAGCCTCCCCCTTTTCCCTCCAAACATAACGATGGTCATTATGGCCAAACAGTTCTATTTTTGTTTCATCAGACGAGAGGACATTTCTCCAAAAAGTACGATCTTTGTCCCCATGTCCAGTTGCAAACCGTAGTCTGGCTTTTTTATGGCAATTTTGGAGCAGTGGCTTCTTCCTTACTGAGCGGCCTTTCGGGTTATGTCAATATAGGACTCGTTTTTACTGTGGATATATATACTTTTGTACTTGTGTCCTCCAACATCTTCACAAGGTCCTTTGCTGTTGTTCTGGGATTGATTTGCACTTTTCGCACCAAAGTATGTTCATCTCTAGGAGACAGAACGCGTCTCCTTCCTGTGTATCCCTGTTCTCTCCTCTCTGCACAGACCATACAAACGCTCCACACCGCGTGGCCGCGGCCACCCTAATCTGGTGGTCCCAGCGCGCACGTGGTCTCCGGTAGCCTGACAGAGTTCATCTCAGCCTATGCCTCCCTCCAGTCCCTCGACTTCCTGGCACTGCGGAAACATGGATCACCACAGATAACACTGCTACTCCTACTGCTCTCTCTTCGTCCGCCCATGTGTTCTCGCACACCCCGAGAGCTTCTGGTCAGCGGGGTGGTGGCACCGGGATCCTCATCTCTCCCAAGTGGTCATTCTCTCTCTCTCCCCTTACCCATCTATCTATCGCCTCCTTTGAATTCCATGCTGTCACAGTTACCAGCCCTTTCAAGCTTAACATCCTTATCATTTATCGCCCTCCAGGTTCCCTCGGAGAGTTCATCAATGAGCTTGATGCCTTGATAAGCTCCTTTCCTGAGGACGGCTCACCTCTCACAGTCCTGGGCGACTTTAACCCCCACGTCTACCTATTCTTTACTAGATGCTGTTCTTCCACTAACCTCATTGCAACTCCCCTCCAAGTCTCCGATCACTACCTTGTATCCTTTTCCCTCTCGCTCTCATCCAACACTTCCCACACTGCCCCTACTCGTTTTCGTTTCTCCTGAGTCTGCCTCCTCAACCCTCCTCTCTTCCCTTTCTGCATCCTTTGACTCTCTATGTCCCCTATCCTCCAGGCCGCTTCCTCCCTCCCGGCTCATCCTTTCACTCCCTCCTCTCTACATTTCCTCCTCTGTCTCTGCTGCTAAAGCCACTTTCTACCACTCTAAATTCCAAGCACTTTGCAGATGACTTCGTCAACCATTTTGAAAAGCATGACATCCGCAGACATCCGGGCACCGCTGGAGGAAAACTTCTGCGGACCTGGCACCTTTCACTGCACCACCTAAATTCCAAGTGCTCTGAAGCCTTTTCTCCCCTCTCTCTCCAGATGAAATCTCGCTTCTTGCTAAGAGCCGGCCTTTGACGACCATCTCCGGGGACCTTCTCCCTTATGCTCATCAACTCATCCCTGACCGCTGGCTACGTCCCTTCCGTTTCAAGAGAGCGAGTTGCACCCTGAAAAAACCTACACTCGATCCCTCCGATGTCAACAACTATATCCCTTCTTTCTTTTCTCTCCAAAACTCTTGAACGTGCCGTCCTTGGCCAGCTTCCCACTATCTCTCTCAGAATGACCTTCTTGATCCAAATCAGTCAGGTTTCAAGACTAGTCATTCAACTGAGACTGCTCTTCTCTGTATCACGGATGCGCTCCGCACTGCTAAAGCTGCTCTCATCCTTCTAGACCTATCGGCTGCCTTCGATACTGTGAACCATCAGATCCTCCTCTCCACCCTCTCCGAGTTGGGCATCTCCGGCGCGGCCCACGCTTGGATTGCGTCCTACCTGACAGGTCGCTCCTACCAGGTGGCGTGGCGAGAATCTGTCTCCTGCCACGCGCTTTGGTGTCCCCCAGGGCTTCTCCTATTCTCGCTATACACCAAGTCACTTGTCATAACCTCATGGTCTCTCCTATCATTGCTATGCAGACGACACACAATTAATCTTCTCCTTTCCCCCTTCTGATGACCAGGTGGCGAATCGCATCTCTGCATGTTATCAGTGTGGATCACCAATGCTCTTCCTCCCGGGGATATGACCTGACAACTCCGTTGTGTCGTCCTCCCAGAGCGCTAAGATTGGCGTGATCCTGGACAACACCCTGTCGTTCTCAACCAACATCATTTGCTCTGGATCCGCAGAGTACGACCCTTCCTAATGTCATCTCCCGTCTGGATTACTGCAACTCGCATCCCTGCCTGTGCCATTAAACCCCTTCATCCAGAACGCCGCAGCCCGTCTGGTGTTCAACCTTCCCAAGTTCTCTCACGTCACCCCGCTCCTCCGCTCTCTCCAAGGAAGCTCGCATTTGCTTGCCTACGGAGCTGTGAGGGGAACGGCACCACAGTACCTCCAGGCTCTGATCAGGCCCTACACCCAAGCAAGGGCACTTTGGCCTGCTCGCCTCCCTACCATTGAGGAAGTACAGTTCCCGCTCAGCCCAGTCAAAACTGTTCGCTGCTCTGGCCCCCCAATGGTGGAACAAACTCCCTCACGACGCCAGGACAGCGGAGTCAATCACCACCTTCCGGAGACACCTGAAACCCCACCTCTTCAAGGAATACCTAGGATAAGATAAGTAATCCTTCTCACCCCCCCTTAATGATTTAGATGCACTATTGTAAAGTGGCTGTTCCACTGGATGTCAGAAGGTGAATTCATCAATTTGTAAGTCGCTCTGGATAAGAGCGTCTGCTAAATGACTTAAATGTAAATGTAAATGTGTGGTATGACGGCTGCATGGTCCTATGGTGTTTATACTTACGTACTATTGTTTGTACAGATGCATGTGGTACCTTCAGGCGTTTGGAAATTGCTCCCAAGGATGAGCCAGATTTGTGGAGGTCTTGGCTGATTTCTTTTGATTCTCCCATGATATCAAGCAAAGAGGCACTGAGTTTAGGCCTTGAAATACATCCACAGGTACACCTCCAATTGACTCAAATGATGTCAATTATCCTATCAGAAGCTTCTAAAGCCATGACATAATTTTCTGGAATTTTCCAAGCTGTTTAAAGGTATAGTCAACTTAGTGTATGTAAACTTCTGGCCCACTGGAATTGTGATACGGTGAAATAATCTGTCTGTAAACAATTGTTGGAAAAATTACTTGTGTCATGCACAAAGTAGATGACCTAACCGACTTGCCAAAACTATAGTTTGTTTTAGCAAGAAATTTGTGGAGTGGTTGAAAACCATTTTTAATGACTCCAATCTAAGTGTATGTAAACTTCCAAAATTCAACTGTATGTACCATTCTGTTGGTGGCAATAATTGTATGTAATAATTTAACTTGAAAATCATGTGTTGAATCAAGTGTTGTTTTTTGTACCATGTGCCATGGCATTGGTACATCGAAAATCTATTCCCATGTATGTTGCAACCTGTATGGCGCAGCTGTCAACATCTTTGTCCTCAAATGAAACTGGTATATTTTTCTATTTATGCCAATTCCTTTCAGCCAATTTGTAACTTTAATATAGGGCAGGCAAACAAGTTCCCTACCTTTCTCCCTTTTCCACTTGCCTCCTCCATTCTTGTGGTAATGCTGCAATCAGTTGGTTATAAATTTGGATTATGCAGATATTCACATATATTTTCGATGCATATCATTCACAAATATATATATATATATGATTTGTAAATCATAAAGAATGTTATTTTATTAGTCAATGTATTTTAGTTTAACCATAACATTTGTAGTAATATTTGTTTGATATTTTCTGGAGGATAAAACTGAAATTGTAACTAGCCTTGTATGGCTTGTTTAAGAAAGGGCGATACTTTAAACAAAATTTCATTTTCAATTAGTCGGAAATGAGAAGTTGTAATCTATATAAAGCCAAAAAGGCAATTTCTGAACAAAGGATGAGCTTATGTTTGAGTGAAGCTCATAAAAAACTTGAGTCATCAGCATACATTGACACTTTGGTTTTTATCCCCTGGATTTCTAACCCCTTGATGTTCTTGTTGGATCTAATTTGAATAGCTATTATTTCAATAAACCATAATAAATAGATATGCAGACAACGGACAGCCTTGTTTTACTCCTCTTAAACGCTCAATACTTTCTGAGAAGTAACTATTGTTTATTATTTTATATCTGGGGATGCTGTACATCATTTTAACCCATTGTATAAGAGAGTCATCGAACTTGAAGTAATCCAGGCATTTATGTATAAATTCAAGTCGTACTGTATCAAACGCCTTTTCAAATTCTGCTATGAAGACCAGGCCTGGTGTCTTTGATGTTTCATAATGTTCAATTGTTTCAAGTAATTGTCATATATTATCTTCAATATATTGTCCATGTAAAAAACATGTCTTATCGGGATGAATATCTGGTAAAATCTTGTTTTATTCTATGCTATGCATTTCACCAGAATATTCACATCACAAGATTGAAATGTAAGAGGCCTCCAGTTTTTTTTTTAAATGGACTGGATCTTTATACTTACCACCTGGGTCCTGTTGTCGTAGCAATGAAATCTGACCTTCTTGTTGAATACCTGAAAGTCTACAATTTTTATAGGAGTAATTAAAACATGCTAATAATGGATCTATGAGTACTTAAAAATAGGTCTGATATACCTCTACTGGTATACCATCAACCATCAAAGTCTTTGCTAAGAAGCTATTTCTATTTCTTTTTGACCATTTTATTTGAAAATAATCACAGTAAGGTACTTAATTGTTTCCCAGAAATGATTTGATATTGAGATAGAAATGACTGCATTGGACTGTTAAAGCAAACACAATGCATTCGGAAATGCTTCAGACCCCTTGACTTTTTCCACATTTTGTTATGTTACGTTGTTTTTTCCCCCACTCATCAATCTACACACAATATCCCATAATGACAAAGCAAAAACAGGTTTTTAGACATTTTTGCAGATGTATATAAAATGAAAACTGATATTAAATTTGCATAAGTATTCAGACCCTTTACTCAGTACTTTTTTAAAGCACCTTTGGCAGCGATTACAGCATTAAGTCTTCTTGGGTACAAGCTTGGCACACCTGTATTTGGGGAGTTTCTACCGTTCTTCTTGGCAGATCCTCTCAAGCTCTGTCAGGTTGGATGGGGAGCGTCGCTGCACAGCTATTTTTAGGTCTCTTCAGAGATATTTTCATTCGGGTTCAAGTCCGTGCTCTAGCTGGGTCACTCAAGGACATTCAGAGACTTGTCCTGAAGCCACTCCTGCATTGTCTTGGCTGTATGATTTTATATATTTTTATTTAACCTTTATTTAAATAGGCAAGTCAGTTAAGAACACATTCTTATTTACAATGACGGCCTAGGAACTGCCTTGTACAGGGGAAGAACAACAAATGTTTTGCTTGTCAGCTCGGGGATTCGATCTAGCAACCTTTCGGTTACTGGCCCAACACTCAAACAACTAGGCTACCTGCCGCCCCAGGGCTGTTGTCCTGTGGAAGGTGAACCTTTGTCCCAGTCTGAGGTCCTAAGTGTTCTGGAGCAGTTTTTCATCAAGGATCTCTCTACACTTTGCTCTGTTCATATTTCCCTCGATCCTGACTAGTCTCCCAGTCCCTGCCTCTGAAAAACATCCCCACAGCATGATGCTGCCACCACCATGCTTCACCGTAGGGATGGTGGCAGGTTTCTTCCAGACATGATGCTTGGCATTCAGGCCAAGGATTTCAATCTTGTTTTAATCTCCCTGACCAAGGCCCTTCTCCCACAATTTCTCAGTTTGGCCAGGAGGCCAGCTCTAGGAAGAGTCTTGGTGGTTCCAAACTTCTTCCGTTTAAGAATGATGGAGGCCATTGTGTTCATGGGGCCTTCAATGCTGCAGACACAATCCTGTCTCGGAGCTCTACGGACAATTCCTTCGACCTCATGGCTTTGTTTTTGCTCTGACATGCACTGTCAACTGTGGACCTTATATCGACAGGTACAGTGGGGAGAACAAGTATTTCATACACTGCAGATTTTGCAGGTTTTCTTACTTACAAAGCATGTAGAGGTCTGTAATTTTTATAGGCACACTTCAACTGTGAGAGACAGAATCTAAAACAAAAATCCATAAAATCACATTGTATGATTTTTAAGTAATTCATTTGCATTTTATTGCATGACATAAGTATTTGATACATCAGAAAAGCAGAACTTAATATTTGGTACAGAAACCTTTGTTTGCAATTACAGAGATCATACGTTTCCTGTAGTTCTTGACCAGGTTTGCACACACTGCAGCAGGGATTTTGGCCCACTCCTCCATACAGACCTTCTCTAGATCCTTCAGATTTTGGGGCTGTCGCTGGGCAATACGGACTTTCAGCTCCCTCCAAAGATGCTCTATTGGGTTTAGGTCTGCAGACTGGCTAGGCCACTCCAGGACCTTGAGATGCTTCTTACGGAGCCACTCCTTAGTTGCCCTGGCTGTGTGTTTTGGGTCGTTGTCAAGCTGGAAGACCCAGCCACGACCCATCTTCAATGCTCTTACTGAGGGAAGGAGGTTGTTGGCCAAGATCTCACGATACATGGCTCCATCCATCCTCCCCTCAATACGGTGCAGTCGTCCTGTCCCCTTTGCAGAACAGCATCCCCAAAGAATGATGTTTCAACCTACATGCTTCACGTTTGGGATGGTGTTCTTGGGGTTGTACTCATCTTTCTTCTTCCTCCAAACACGGCGAGTGGAGTTTAGACCAAAAAGCTCTATTTTTGTCCCATCAGACCACATGACCTTCTCCCATTCCTCCTCTGGATCATCCAGATGGTCATTGGCAAACTTCTGACGGGCCTGGACATGCGCTACAGGATTTTAATCCATGATGGCGTAGTGTGTTACTTGTGGTTTTCTTTGAGACTGTCGTCACAGCTCTCTTCAGGTCATTGACCAGGTCCTGCCATATAGTTCTGGGCTGATCCTTCACCTTCCTCATGATCATTGATGCCCCACGAGGTGAGATCTTGCAAGGAGCCCCAGACCAAGGGTGATTGACCATCATCTTGAACTTTTTCCATTTTCTAATAATTGAGCAAACAGTTGTTGCCTTCTCACCAAGCTGCTTACCTATTGTCCTGTCGCCCATCCCAGCCTTGTGTAGGTCTACAATTTTATCCCTGATGTCCTTACACAGCTCCATGGTCTTGGCCATTGTGGAGAGGTTGGAGTCTGTTTGATTGAGTGTGTGGACAGGTGTCTTTTATACAGGTAACGAGTTCAAACAGGTGCAGTTAATACAGGTAATGAGTGGAGAACAGGAGGGATTCTTAAAGAAAAACTAACAGGTCTGTGAGAGCTGGAATTCTTACGAATTCTTAGAATATTAAGTATTCTCAAATACTTATGTCATGCAATAAAATGCAAATTAATTACTTAAAAATCATACAATGTGATTTTCTGGATTTTTGTTTTAGATTCCGTCTCTCACAGTTGAAGTAAAAATTACAGACCTCTACATGCTTTGTAAGTAGGAAAAACTGCACAATTGGCAGTGTATCAAATACTTGTTCTCCCCACTGTATGTGCATTTCCAAGTCATGTCCAATCAATTGAAAAGGGTTCTGAATACTTTCTGAATGCACTGTATGTTATCATCCTGGAATGACCCGCTGCTAATCATTCGTTCTAATAATGCTCAAAATTGTATATTGATTTAAAATTGTATTTTAACTTGTTCCCTTGCAGGCGAGGATGACAGCTTGGCCCTCAAGGGGAAACTGACCGTGGGGGACATCTACAGGAAGGACTTCAAGGTTCACGACCCTGAGGCCAAGTGGATCAACAGTGAGTACTCTATTGATGTTGTAGAGGGGTTGGCGTGGGACATTCATATCGGTGACACTCGTGTATTCACTGTGGACATTCAAACAGAGTTATAAATTTCCCACCAACAGGTACACATGCCGGATTTTAATTTGAGCCAGTTTTCTACAGCAGGAAAATAACCCTGCAACAACAGGAAATGTGAATTATTACGTGGATTATAATTATTTTCATGAGGGAAAAAAATGGAAAATTACACATTTCAGAAGCCTTTTTAAACCTAAAATAAAAAGGGTTTTCCTGCAACATCCAGGCTGTGTCACAACTGGCCGTAATTAGGAGTCCCAAAAGTGGGGCACAATTGGCCGAGCGGCATCCGGGTTTGGCCGGTGTAGGCCGTCATTGTAAATAATAATTTGTTCTTAACTGACTTGCCTAGTTAAATAAAGCTTAAATAAAAAATTTAAATTATAATAATTATAATAATAAAACAGGGTGATCAAATTAAGATCCATAAAGCTCTTTTGTAATGGTAATAAACCTGATTTACAGTAGGAACACTAAAGTTTTAATTTGAAGACATGAACTTGAAGACATTTTCAGCACTGCTTTCTAATGAATGTAATGGGGTACTTCGGCTTCCGACCCAGCTAGCATTGATTTAGAATCATTATGACCATGGTGTGAATAACATGGATTGATCACTTTGTTCCACTAACAACAACTTCTGCACCAATGATCTCATTGCCCATCATTGAATCAGCTCAACTGTATATGTTAGCAATGACAGTGTAATGAGTGTGTGTTGAATCAATGTCAAGTGAAACGGTGTTCATGCCTGCTGGCGTGCACTGCGATCATCTGTCAAATCCGATATACACCTAAACCACATTACCTGTTACCTTGGATCTTGTTTTTATAAGAGGAGCTACAGCTAATCTTTTTGCATTCATATTGCTGCAATCATCATTATGAACTGTCACGGTGTGGGCCAGCATGTACACTACTGTACTAAACAAACACAGTCCAGAGAATATCACAATTATTGAAGAGAACACAGTCAATTTGGGAACTGCAATGATGGGAACTGCTAAAACGGGTGAAGGCACAGGATTGGCTCAATTCTATCCTCTTGTGTAAAACAGTGAAAGGGTGCTTGAAGCTAACCATCGATCACACCAAAATTAAGTATTTATTCTAGTTGGATGTGTTGCCCGGGAAAATAAAATAAAATCTAACAAACCTTAAATTGCAACTGTTCTAACAGGCTAGACACCCATTATCTTACTGCTGGGTTGAAAATGATCAGAGCCCGACTCCGAGAGGTACTTTACAGCCAAAGGATTAATGAAGCAGTTTTGATTTAACTTATGCCTAATGAAGCCGTCTTCTCCTACCAGCCACTAGTCTCTCCAAGAGGGTGCAGATGGGCGAGTACACAGAGTACAATACGTCAAGGACTGTTCAAGTACTATAGAGCTTTCTTTCTTCCTTCCTTCCTTCCCCTCCTTGATATAATTACTAATCTGACTCATTTAGATGGTTGAAAGCAAGGTCTCTAAACATACTGCTTTCACCAATTCAGTCATATCTGATCAGTAGTGACTCTCTTGTTCCTGGTGTTTGTCATGACCCACAAAATAGTCAACAAAACAATTAAAGTCATTGAGTTACAGGAAACTGCACTAGAACAGAGGGGTAATATGCATTGTCTGGATGTGACCATCGGTGCCTCTTTAAACGTATTCTTTCTCACTGCATGAAACCAAGAATAAATACTGTAGTATTTTCCTTTTTTAATAGAATGACGCTGTCACTTTGATAAGCTGATTAATATGTTCATCCATACATCTTCCAGGCTGAATGCAGCCACTGTGAAATGAGTTGTCACCTTAAAGACATGCCTTTCTACTGCAGCTGTTTTTGGCCTGCGAAGAAAGTCTTCTTAGGAAGCCTGTAGATGCAGCTGCCATAGAAGGAAAGAGTCCTTTGTTAGTATGTCATATTCGTTTAGCCTTCGTGATGTGCAGAACGGCGAGCTTTCAGAACTGTCGGGAACATTTGCAATTATTGGCTTCCGAGGACAGGACTGAAATTGATGTTTTTATTGTAAAACTAATTTTTCCCTGAATTATATATTTTCGCCATCCCTGTTTTCCTTAAGCGATAAATCAATTTCATGGGAAACATTTGTGATGGAACCTCAATAATTTTTTATGAATAGATTATGTTATTTTGTCATAGATAAGTCCAAATCCTTTTTGGGGTCTTTTATGGAAGTATAAGGCTGTGATCATTTTTATTTAATTGTACCTTTATTTAACTAGGCAAGTCAGTTAAGAACAAATTCTTATTTTCAATGACGGCCTAGGAACAGCCCCTTGTTCAGGGGCAAAATTACTGATTTACCTTGTCAGCTCGGGGATTCGATTTTGCAACCTTTCGGTCTCTAGTCCAATGATCTAACCACTAGGCTACCTGCCTCCCCATCATTGAATTCATACAACACAAGCGACTCATGAAGGTGTTGAGATTTTAATAACCCTTCGGCCTTGTTTCATCACAATCTCTAACAGGAACCTTGCAGCACTGTGTGCCTCCATGGAACTCTCCTACATTAGCCTTGTCCCAGATCTGTTTGTGCTGTCTTGCCAACTCCTATGTTTATTGTCATGTCACAATGACCACAGAATTTGGCAACATTGATATCCTGTGTATGCCCACCCCGACGTAAAATCACAATCAAATGCACCCAGCAACAACATAATTTTCATCCAACAATGATAAATTCAATCCTGGTTAATGTTATGGTATGAGTTCTAGCAGCTGCTGTATGTCTGAATGAAGCAGCTCTCCGTGTCCGCCTATAATGACTCCTACACTCTGGTTCACCCCTCGGTCCTGATGGCTGATGTATGCTAAACATGTAGGGAGAAGTGATTTGCTGAACGGCATCAAGCAAACAGACGCATGATTGGCCAGATAAGTATATTTTAACCTTGATCCGAGCTGATGGCTGACCTGGTGGTGATTTGCATTAGAGGAGCACCACAAGTAAAGTAGTGCCCCCTAGTGTTTACAGCTTAATTTTTATAGAGAGTGCCAGTCATTCATAAAATTCAGATTACTGGTATGATTGTAATGAGCTAGCAGGTCAGTCTAAAAGTCCTCATGTTTTTGAATGGAATTAAGTAATTAATGCACCTGGCCTTTGGCCACCATAGTCTGTTCAGGTAAGTCCCCCTCTTCAAAAAAAAGACTGCAATTAAAAAAATGAAAGAACACACGTTTAACCAGTAGCAGTGTGTTGGTAAAATCCCTGGGGATGCCAAGTCAGGGGGAAAACGCCATATTACAACCTATGTGTTGTGATAATTGCATTGTTTGCTCTATAACCAACTGCTCTTAAATGCTAGTAAAACGAAATGCATGCTCTTCAACCAATCGCTGCGGGCACCAGCCTGCCTGACTAGCATCACTACTCTGGACGGTTCTGACTTAGAATATGTGGACAACTATAAATATCTAGGTGTCTGGCTAGACTGTAAACTCTCCTTCCAGACTCATACTAAGCTTCTCCAATCCAAAATTACATCTAGAATCGGCTAACTTTTTCGCAACAAAGCCTCTTTCGCTCATGCTGCCAAACATACCCTCGTAAAACTGACTATCCTACCGATCCTTGACTTTGCGATGTCATTTGCAAAATAGCCTCCAACACTCTACTCAGCAAATTAGATGCATTCTACCACAGTGCCATCCATTTTGTCACCAAAGCCCCACATACTACCCACCACTGCGACCTGTATGCTCTCGTTGGCTGGTCCTCGCTACATATTTTTCGCCATACCCACTGGCTCCAAGTCATCTATAAGTCTTTGCTAGGTAAAGCCCTGCCTTATCTCAGCTCACTGGTCTCCATAACAACAACCACCCGTAGCACGCGCTCCAGCAGGTATATTTCACTGGTCATCCCCAAAGCCAACACCAACACCAGGTGAAAGCTATGATCCCTTATTGATGTCACTTGTTAAATCTACTTCAATCAGTGTGGATGAAGAGGAGACAGGTTCAATAAGATTTTTTAAACCTTGAGACAACTGAGACATGGATTGTGTATATGTGTCATTCAGAGGGTGAATGGGCAAGACATTCACCCTTTGAACGGGGTATAGGACTACGTGCCAGGCGAGAGTTGGCCTCCGGGTTAAGTGGGCAGGTGTTAAGGAGTTTGGCGTGTTATGTTTTGGAGGACACATGATTCAACCTTCGCCTCTCCAGAGCCCGTTGGGGAGTTGCTTGCTGGCTTCCCTTGCTATTGAATTCAATGCTACAGGCGCAAAAATGTCATGCACTTTTAGGCCGGGCTTGTCATACTGAGACAGAGGGGCGCGTTTCACTCACTCAGATGCTTTCTCCGGTGAGATACATTCAGCCTCTTGAAGCAAAATTATGAAACAAAGAGAGATCAATTATTTTCTATGTTTTTAAAATGCATTTATTGGTACATTTTTTGGGGAAGCCTGGCTTCCATTGGCATCCACGAATACACGCCACTGCGTTTAACCTCATTGAAAAGGAAACTCCTTCTGCTTACTCAGCCACCCACAGCCCTGTTATGGTTTATGATCTTTCTTTCTGGACCGGCTGCAACTCAAAATCATCAAGTGGATGTTTGAAGAGGGATAGATAGCATGGGTCATCGCCAGAGTTTCATGGAAGTGTAACGGCAGATTTCCTCATAAGGATCGGACCAAGACGCGGCGTGTCCCACCCACAAACCAACAGTGAAACCCAGGCTACCTAAATATGGTTCTCAATCAGGGACAACGATAAACAGTTGCCTCTGATTGAGAACCATATCAGGCCAAACACAGAAATAGAAAAAACATAGAAACACAAACATAGACTGCCCACAAACTCACGCCCTGACCATACTAAATAAAAACAAAACAAAGGAAATAAAGGTCAGAACATGACAGTAAGTGTCACGCCCTGACCTTAGAGATCCTTTTTATTTCTCTATTTGGTTAGGTCAGGGTGTGATTTAGGTAGGCATTCTAGTTTTTCTATTTCTTTGTTGGCTGAGTGTCGTTCCCAATCAGAGGCAGCTGTCTATCATTGTCTCTGATTGGGGATCATACTTAGACAGCCTTTTTTCCCACCTTTAGTGTGTGGGATCTTGACTATGTTTGTGTGTAGTTGTGTTCTGCACTGCATGTAGCGGTATGTTCGCTTTTGTATTTTTCCTGGCTGGCTGACGGCTCTGGCAGCTCCTGGCTGGCTGACGGCTCTGGCAGCTCCTGGCTGGCAGACGGCTCTGACAGCTCCTGGCTGGCAGGCGGCTCTGGCAGCTCCTGGCTGGCTGGCGACTCTGGCAGCTCCTGGCTGTCTGGCGGCTCTGGCAGCTCCTGGCTGGCGGCTCTGGCAGCTCCTGGCTGGCCTGCGGCTCTGGCAGCTCCTGGCTGGCAGACGGCTCTGACAGCTCCTGGCTGGCTGGCGGCTCTGGCAGCTCCTGGCTGGCTGGCGGCTCTGGCAGCTCCTGGCTGGCTGGCGGCTCTGGCAGCTCCAGGCTGGCTGGCGGCTCTGGCAGCTCCAGGCTGGCTGGCGGCTCTGGCAGCTCCAGGCTGGCTGGCGGCTCTGGCAGCTCCTGGCTGGCTGGCGGCTCTGGCAGCTCCTGGCTGGCTGGCGGCTCTGGCATGGCAGCTCCTGGCTGACTGGTGGCTCTGGCAGCTCCTGGCTGACGGATCTGGCAGCTCCTGGCTGACTGACGGCTCAGGACAGACTGGCGGCTCTAGCAGCTCCGGACATACGGGAGACTCTAGCAGCTCAGGACAGACGGGAGACTCTAGCAGCTCCGGACATACGGGAGACTCTAGCAGCTCAGGACAGACGGGAGACTCTAGCAGCTCAGGACAGACGGGAGACTCTAGCAGCTCAGGACAGATGGGAGACTCTAGCAGCTCAGGACAGACGGGAGACTCTAGCAGCTCAGGACAGACGGGAGATGTGGAATGTACCGCACCGGGCTATGTACCTGCACCGGGGACACCATGCGCTCCACAGCATAACACGGTGCCTGCCCGGTCCCTCTCGCTTTCTGGTAAGCACGGGAAGTTGTCTCCTATCTGGCTTCGCCACACTCCCCGTGTGCCCCCCAAGACATTTTTGGGGCTGACTCTCGGGCTTCCAACTGCGCCGTCGTGCTGCCTCCTCATACCAGCGCCTCTCTGCCTTTGCTGCCTCCAGCTCTGCTTTGGGGCGGCGATATTCCCCTGGCTGTGCCCAGGGTCCTCTCCCGTCTAGAATTTCCTCCCAAGTCCATAAGTCCTGTGTCTTCGATTTCCTCATAAGGATCGGACCAAGATGCGGCGTGGTAAGTGTTCATGACGATTTTAATAAGAAAAGCACTGAACACTATGAAATACAAAAACAATAAACTAATATGTGAAATAACCAAACCGAAACAGTACCGTGTGGTGACAAACTCACACACGGAAACAAACACCCACAAACCAACAGTGAAACCCATGCTACCTAAATATGGTTCTCAATCAGGGACAACGATAAACAGCTGCCTCTGATTGAGAACCATATCAGTCCAAACACAGAAATAGAAAAAACATAGAAACACAAACATAGACTGCCCATCCAAACTCACACCCTGACCATACTAAATAAAGACAAAACAAAGGAAATAAAGGTCAGAACGTGACAGTAAGTGTCACGCCCTGACCTTAGAGATCCTTTTTATTTCTCTATTTGGTTAGGTCAGGGTGTGATTTAGGTGGGCATTCTAGTTTTTCTATTTCTTTGTTGGCCGAGTGTGGTTCCCAATCAGAGGCAGCTGTCTATCATTGTCTCTGATTGGGGATCATATTTAGACAGCCTTTTTTCCCCACCTTTAGTGTGTGGGATCTTGACTATGTTTGTGTGTAGTTGCGTTCTGCACTGCATGTAGCGTTATGTTTGTTTTTGTATTATTATTTTTTTCCAGTGACATTTAAATAAAAGTAAAATGTACGCCTACCACGCTGCAACTTGGTCCAATCCATCTCTAAACGATCGTGACAGTAAGAGACCTATGAAAGAGTGATATTGATCAATATACATCAGTAGGATGGTTTGGTAGTGCTAATGCTATTTAATAGAAAGAACCAATCTATATACACATCATTGGTTTTACTCTGGATATTTTAGTAAATGGCAGTCTGTATATAGTGTGACATACAGTAGGCTAAGCATTATACCATATGAAATTCACAGCACATCCCTAGAGATGTCTTTATAGGCCTATGAATTCTCTCTCTCACTGTCCTGAATAAGAATCTTACATATCTCACAATGCCGACGTGTATTAACCTTTCCCTCCCAGCAGGTATTTGCAGTCAATATTTCTGTTAAACCAAAACCACATTCTATTCATGTTTAATGTCATTTACTCAAGTCTGCCCTATGCAAATGTTATGTACTCTTGCTTGTTGTGTTGTTCTGTGGCTCTGAGGCAGAAAAAAATAAAATAAATTTAAGAACATGAAAGCCATGATAAGGAGGTTTAATGTTGCAATTATGGGTCCGGTTTGATGCCGTCCGGTGGACTCATAGGAATCAACAAATGGGACAGCGGTGAAAAATGTATTGGTGTTGCTGATAACCGTAAATCAACGTAAAACTCCTGTCCAGCCCACTGGACAGGAGCCATCAGCAGCTCATACACTTCTATTCTTCTCCTACTTTGGGGAATGGGTTAATGCAATACGCTATAGAGATATGGCAAAGCTCTCTGTTGTGTAATTGTATTGTTGTATGAGGGAGGCTTGTCTATGGCCCCTTTCAGAGATAAGGTTGAAAGGGGGATACCTAGTCAATTGTACAATTGAATGCATTCAACTGAAATGTGTCTCCCGCATTTAACCCAACCGCTCTGAATCAAAGAGTTGCGGGGGGCCTTAATCCTCGACGCCATCAGTGTAGAGCGTGAAATAAAGGAAAGTCCATGGGGGAAAGTTTATGTATAGACGTCCACAAGAGGACTGAACTCAATAGAAAGTAAACTTACAAAGACATGCATGAGTATTATTCACACACCTCCATCCTAAAAAATCTATCATAATTGTACAAGCAAACAGTTATTTTATTTTTATTTTTACTCTTATTTTACCAGGTAAAACTTTCTAATTTACAGCAACGACCTGGGGAATAGTTACAGGGGAGAGGAGGGGGGGAAGAATGAGCCAATTGGAAGCTGGGGTGATTAGGTGGCCATGATGGTATGAGGGCCAGATTGGGAAGTAAGCTGCATACATAAAACCATATAAATGTCTCTGTCACCTGCTGCTTGCTCCTGCCTGACCACCCTATGACCTGACATGCTAACGGAAAGATTGAACCACGAGTGGCAAACACCATGCCACACACAAAGACACATGAAAGTATTCCCCCACTCTGGAAATATTTTTAATTAGATTTGTTTTAGAAACCCATTTAGTTTTATAGCCCATCTGATCCAAAGGGCATCGGAGATTTAAGACTGTATACGGTGGAAGGAGAGAGACACCCTTTTATTTTGTCCCAGACAGGCCCCTATAACTCTCCCAGCTGCGTTTTTTTAGCAGCCTAACCATCGTCCTCTTAGCCTTCAGGAGGACAGATGACCTGGAACAGGAAAGAAAAATACATTTCACACCTAGCTTCACATTGTAGCCTCCGCTCACCTGTCGTTTAATGATACAACCCTGTTCAGGTTGTAAACTGGTTTTAATGTCACCATGTCAACCAGCTTAGCCCTACTGTGAAGCTTTATCGAAGGGGAGACATCTCTCTGCTCAATGATCAGGTTATATATTTGGATAAACGTATGAGTATTCTTTGGTGGTGTGTTCCGTGTTGGCACTCAGAGGTAGTATAAAGCAAGCAGTGGTGCATTGTATGAGTTTTGCGGCATAGTGCCAGAACTCAGGCGTTACAAAGGAAATATTGAAAGGCCTGACCAGAATGAATGGGCTGCTGCGTCTCCCTGAAGAAGAATGGAGAGAATGGGACAAGTAAATGGAAGCAGAGGGAGAGAATAAGGTCCTTCACATGGTTGGTTAAGTGCGGTGACTATAATATCATCATATTCAGCAAGACAGATGGGCCTGGGAACTTAGTGTTTCTTAGCAATCATTTGCCATCAAAAACACTTTTTGGACAGATTGGCTATGCGTTTGCAGATTGAACCGGTTTGTTTTTAAGGGAATTAAACCTGGACAACAGAACAAAAATAGCGAAATGAGGGTGAGGAGAAGGTACAATTTGAGGAATAGAGAGTTATATTTTAGCTTTGTCCTTGGTGTTTTATCCCTTACTGAAGAAAACAGGTGCAAATGCATAAAATATGTAGATATTTTTGACTAATAGTCCATGGATTAGGAAGTCAAGTTTCCCGTCGTTTTCCTAGAAGCTAGCCTGGTGGCCAGAGCTGCACTGACTGTGGATATGCATGTTATTCTCTCATTCTAATGAAGCTGTCATCTTCAGTTAGTGCAGGGAACAGCTTGCCTGAAGCCTCAATGAGGCACACATGTACAAAGCATACAGTCAAATGAAAGCTGTAGGGTTCAGAGGAGGGGATGGTAGAGTGCTAGTGTGAGATCATAGAAGCCATTAGAGTTTAAGTGGGAATATTCACAAGGTACTTGGTCTTTGAAGTGATGTGTTGTTGGAAAGGGGAATGTCTATGGCACTTTAACTAATTTTACAGTACATATTATTTCTTTCTCTCTCTCTCTCTCTTTCGCACACACACACACACACACACTGTCCTCCTGTGATCTGTAGTGAGTGAGGGATGCTGCCCAGAGCAGGAGACTGAATGAATAAGACATGTTGCAGGAGCAGAGGTGAAGATCACAGGGGGAAGCCAATGCCCTGGGCTAACACCGAGCCGGTCAAGGGAGCCCTGATGAAGACCTAGTAGAAGGAGAAGGAGGGCAAGATGGAGTGAGGGAGAGTGTCATAGAGCAAGACTGAGAATTCCCTTGGTGGTGTGAAACAGGGATGAATAAATGGCAATGGTCTGCGAGGAAGCCCTGGTGTCTTTGAAAGGAAAAGAAAGATGGGAGTCTGTATAGCGACAGAGAGGGAGAGTGGTGGAGAAGAGGACAGGGTGAAGGCTGAAATGATGGACTCTGTTGGGGTGCATGGTTGGCATGGAAAGAATGAGTGATCTCAGATGATTGGAAGGGTGGTAAACGGATAAATACAAACTACATACTGAATAAAGATTGGACTCTGAGGGAGGGAAAAGACAGGCGGAAAGACAGTTGAAAAATATGGCCAGCCAAGTGTATGTTTAGGATGAAGTTCAGAGATAACATATCTAAAGGGGGAGGAGAAGAGATGGAAAGAGGATAGTAGCTTACCTTAGCTTTAGCTTTACATGGATACAAAACAGGAAAAAGGAATAGCATATTAGAAGATATAATGGATTGATGGACTTCTTTCCCAGATGCTCCCAAGTGCTTTACATTGATATGTTGGACATGTGCTGATTGAAAGGATAGAAAAATAAAAAGTGAGTACTTAGGATTCAGGATGAGATTCAGTGAGACGGGACGAGCAATCAGGATGCACTATATTTTCATCTTTACTCCTGATACGAAGCTGTTAATATATTCCAGTAAACTGGAGAGCAGTTGATTGCATAATTTGCATTCATTATTTGACCAGTGCAATCTAAAAACCCAGAATTGTCAATCATAATTGTGTGAATGAATGTCATTGTGATGGACAATTAGTTATCCCAGCAGATATAGCATGCTCCCCATAACAATCTGTAGTCCCCGATTAACACTCTAAACCAGAGCTGTTTGCTCGGCCCTTATTGGCTCTTGACTGAAACAACATTCAGAAATAGGCTTTTATCGTCCTTGTCTGGTAAAGGGCAAAGTAATTGTGAAGATAGGAAAACTAAATTCACTTTCATCTCTTTGTTGCAATTGTTTACTCACTCTGGAGACGGTCTTTGTGATTGCAGGTGTAACTGTGTTGATTGTTTCCACTTGCCACTGCAGAAATATGTATTTAATGATTATGTATTTCTATTGGTTGGTTGAATTTACATATCAATAAGGTGTTATGCCATTGGTTACGCTTGCAGATAGGGGGAGATTGTGAATGTCAATTCTTCCCAGTCTGATATTGACCTGCAAGCTATAGGTCACGTTCTGAAATACTGGATTCTATTTTCAGATTTACAATATGTAGGAGTTCATGTCCTGATGTGTGTGTGTATATACTGTATATACAGTACCAGTCACAAGTTTGGACACACCTACTCATTCAAGGGTTTTTCTTTTTGTAAATTATTTTCTACATTGTAGAATAATAGTGAAGACATCAAAACGATGAAATAACACATACGGAATCATGTATTAACCAAAAAAATGTTAAACAAATCAAAATATATTTTAGTTTCTTCCAAGTAGCCACCCTTTGCCTTGATGGCAGCTTTGCACACTCTCCTCTTTTTAAAAATGTTTTATTGAACCTTTATTGAACCTTTATTTAACCAGGCAGTCAGTTAAGCACAAATTCTTATTTAAAATGACGGCCTACCAAAAGGCCAAAGGCCTCCTGCGGGGACGGGGCCTGGGATAAAAAATAACAAATAAATACAATATAAATATAGGACACACATTACAACAAGCGAGACAACACAACAAGAGAGACAACACTACATAAAGAGACAGCAACATAGCAAAGCAGCAACACATGACAACACAGCATGGTAGCAACACAACATAATAACAACATGTTAGCAACGCAACATGGTAGCAGCACAAAACATGGTACAAACATTATTGGGCACAGACAACAGCACAAAAGGAAAGTAGGTAGAGACAATATATCACACAAAGCAGCCACAACTGTCAGTAAGAGTGTCCATGATTGAGTCTTTGAATGAAGAGATTACTTATCACCCCAGTACATTCCTCTATAGCCCCAGTACATTCCTCGATAGACAACAGTACATTCTCTATAGCCCCAACACATTCTCTATAGCCCCAACACATTCTCTATAGCCCCAACACATTCCTATATAGCCCCAGTGCATTCCTCTATAGCCCCAGCACATTCCTCTATAGCCCCAGTACATTCTCTATAGCCCCAACACATCCCTCTATAGCCTCAGTGCATTCCTCTATAGCCCCAGTGCATTCCTCTATAGCCCCAGTACATCCCTCTATAGCCCCAGCGCATTCTTCTATAGCCCCAGTACATTCCTCTATAGCCCCAGTACATTCCTCTACAGCCCCAACACATTCCTCTATAGACCCCAGTACATTCTCTATAGCCCCAACACATTCCTATATAGCCCCAGTACATTCCTCTATAGCCCCAGTACATTCCTCTATAGCCCCAGTACATTCTCTATTGCCCCAACACATTCCTCTATAGACCCAGCACATTCCTCTATAGCCCCAGCACATTCGTCTATAGCCCCAGCACATCGCTCTATAGCCCCAGTGCATTCCTCTATAGCCCCAGTGCATTCCTCTATAGCCCCAATACATTCCTCTATAGCCCCAATACATTCCTCTATAGCCCCAGTGCATTCCTCTATAGCCCCAATACATTCCTCTATAGCCCCAATACATTCCTCTATAGCCCCAATGCATTCCTCTATAGCCCCAGCGCATTCCTCTATAGCCCCAGTGCATTCCTCTATAGCCCCAGTGCATTCCTCTATAGCCCCAGTACATTCCTCTATAGCCCCAGTACATTCCTCTATAGCCCCAGTGCATTCCTATATAGCCCCAGTGCATTCCTATATAGCCCCAACACATTCCTCTATAGCCCCAGTACATTCCTCTATAGCCCCAGTGCATTCCTATATAGCCCCAACACATTCCTCTATAGCCCCAGTGCATCCCTCTATAGCCCCAGTGCATTCCTATATAGCCCCAACACATTCCTCTATAGCCCCAACACATTCCTCTATAGCCCCAGTGCATCCCTCTATAGCCCCAGTACATTCCTATATAGCCCCAACACATTCCTCTATAGCCCCAACACATTCCTCTATAGCCCCAGTGCATTCCTCTATAGCCCCAGTGCATTCCTCTATAGCCCCAGTACATTCCTCTACAGCCCCAACACATTCCTCTATAGACCCCAGTACATTCTCTATAGCCCCAACACATTCCTATATAGCCCCAGTACATTCCTCTATAGCCCCAGTACATTCCTCTATAGCCCCAGTACATTCTCTATTGCCCCAACACATTCCTCTATAGACCCAGCACATTCCTCTATAGCCCCAGCACATTCGTCTATAGCCCCAGCACATCGCTCTATAGCCCCAGTGCATTCCTCTATAGCCCCAGTGCATTCCTCTATAGCCCCAGTACATTCCTATATAGCCCCAACACATTCCTCTATAGCCCCAGTGCATTCCTCTATAGCCCCAACACATTCCTCTATAGCCCCAGTACATTCCTCTATAGCCCCAGTGCATTCCTCTATAGCCCCAGCACATTCCTCTATAGCCCCAGTGCATTCCTCTATAGCCCCAACACATTCCTCTATAGCCCCAGTACATTCCTCTATAGCCCCAGTGCATTCCTCTATTGCCCCAGTACATCCCTCTATTGCCCCAGTACATTCCTTATAGCCCCTGTAAATTCCTCTTTAACACAAATGCATTCCTATATAGCCCCAGAATCCCACTTCCCCACACTAATGTGTAAATTCCACATTTAACACAAATGTAGAGAATCCCACTTCTGACACTAATGTAGAGAATCCCACATCTGACACAAATGTAGACAATCCCACTTCTGACACAAATGTAGACAATCCCACTTCTGACACAAATGTAGACAATCCCACTTCTGACACAAATGTAGGGAATCCCACTTCTGACACAAATGTAGACAATCCCACTTCTGACACAAATGTAGGGAATCCCACTTCTGACACCAATTTAGAGAATCCCACTTCTGACACCAATTTAGACAATCCCACTTCTGACACCAATGTAGAGAGCTCAGGGACCAGCTGTCAGTGTATGGATCCAAGATACACTGCCAATGCACCAACTGGCCACTCTGCATCCAAACACTTTGCTCTCTGATATTAAGTGTCCAAATTACAGACGATTGCACATAAGACTATTATCACATATTGTGAAAAGTTTGATAGACTTTGTGAAGTAATATTTCTTGCTCTGTGTCTTTGCTCTATCTCTGTTCAACAGGTAATGAGCTACTGTATCGCACACGTGAGGGGGATGTTGTCAGGCTCAACATGGAGACGTATGAGAGGACGGTACTGGTGCACAACAAAAAGTTTGTGAGTCTCTACAACTATCTCTTTTTTTCCGTAGTGTTATTTATTAAATGTTTTATTATTAGAAATTTCCATCATATCAAAGCACCGAAAGTGTACTGAAACAATCCATCATTACCACATCATTTGATCAGGCTCGTTAACATTTTGGGTCAGTGTTGAAACGGCCAAGGTGACGACACACAACATTATGTCTCTCTGAAATCAGAAAGAGCCTCAAGAAGATTAATGCCTCTCCCGCCCATGCCCTGCACTGAGCAATCCGTCAAACGCAGTCATTCTAGGATTACCTTAATGAAAAACACTACGCATGGTTAAATGTAATCTTTTTGTATTATTTCTCTCTCTCTCTCTCGCTCTCTCTCTCTCTCTCTCTCTCTCTCTCTCTCTCTCTCTCTCTGTCTGTGCTTTTCAGGAAATGTACAAAGCCAGCAAGTATGAAGTGTCTCCTGACATGAAGCATGTGCTGCTCGCCTACAACGTGGCACCGGTGAGCTCTTTCATTTGTTTGCGTGTTTTTGGAATTAGCGGAATGACAGGCAAATATGTCATCGGTCTTTGAAGGGAAATGTGGCGAGACGGTGGGGGAGAAAAAGTAATCATGGTGTCCGGGTAGAGGCATGTCGCACCCCACTACCTCTCAGCCACCGTAGAGAGAAACCAGCTTAGTGGAACTGTACTCTTCAGAGAGTGGCCAAAACACAAACAAACCTCACAACACAGCCGGGACAGAGGGATGAGGAGGAAAATGGAGGGGTGCAGGGGATGGGGAAAACAAAGGGAGGGAATTGGGCAAGCAGGAGAGTAGAGAGTGAGAGCATAGGAGGAAAGGGAATGAGATGGGAGGTTTTTCTGCTACAGCGGTTACTGCATTATGTAATGGCTCAGGTAGCTAACTACTGCAATGTGAGATCCATGACAGTCTGAAAAATAATTAGTATGTCAGGGAATAGAAGCCCATTGAGACAACAGGGAGGCCCTGGTGGATGGAGTGTGTGTGCGTGTGTGTGTGTGTGTGTTAGACAGTGAATTTGTTATTTCATAATCGCCCTCCAGAGCCCTGGTAGATTACGGCCCTGTCCCCCAGCTGTCATTGCACAGGCGCACACACACACACACACACACACACACACACACACACACACACACACACACACACACACACACACACACACACACACACACACACACACACACACACACACACACACACACACACACACACACACATCATGCTGCTGCTTGCCCTTCACAGATAATTTCTCTCTCTCTCTCTCCCTCTCTCTCTCTCTCTCCCAACTCTTTTTTAAAAATATTTTCTTTTGGCATTTTCCAATTAAGAACATTCAAAACAAAAGTGAAAAGATATTAGACAACAATAGGACAAAGTGACAGTAACAGACGAGCGTAAAAAAAAAGAATAATTATAATTATATATGCAAACATACAATAAGAAAAAAATAATAATAATGAGACATTGGATCACCTGCCGTAGGCTACATATTATACATTACGTGTGAAACATTATGTGAGGATTATATTGCGATTCAATCAATGAGATGTGGGGGGAGATTCTCCATAGAGTCAATAAAAGGTTGCCAAATTCTGTAAAATGTCTTTAACTTATTCCTCAAGCAGTAAGTGATTTTCTCCAAAGGGATACAACTGTTAACTTCCGATAGCCACATTGCAACTGGCAGGGAGGAATCCAATTTCCATTTCAAGCGGTTCAGAATTTACTGAACGTGACTAATTACTAAGTAGAATACAATGTAATCTCCCATCATAGGGTACTTCCATTCTGATGGTAATTACTAAAACATGTTTTTAATGGCCAAGTCAATCAGTCTTCTTTATGACAGTCTCCAATCCTTCTTCTTCCAGGTGTACCAGCACTCGTTCACTGCCTTCTACATCATCTGCAGCCTGGAGACTCCGTAAGTGGCTGAAACCAACCAATGCTTCCCCTCCCCTCCTGTCTCCTGTCCGAAGCCTAGTCAGTCATGTCTTTGCACTGCCACCCCCTGGAGACAAGGAGAACTGCAAGCCAGGGGCCTTGATGACCTCATCCATCCTCACCTCCAGACAAAGACACAGGGCCTGTGACACCTCTAATTCTCTGCCCTACAGCTCACAGCACTTCTAAAGGAACAAAAAGTGGCTGTGATATATAAAACACCTGTATTTCTAGCTGTTCTTCAACATTTTGGACTGGGGTGTATAACACTGGTACTTCTGGGCAGGAGCAGCGAAGGCTGCTTGTGCAGTGGAGTGTTTTTTTTTAATGCTTTGTTTTGTTGATGATCAACTAAGAGTATTTTTTTAAGAAGGTGCTCTGTCATTTACTGAGGGGCAGTTCAATGTGTGTGTCGGTGTGTAGTATGGATGTGTGTGTGTATGTGTGTTCATATTGTGGTCTTGCCTCTCTGCTGCAGGGAGACATGGAACCTGAACCCTCCAGAGGTAAGGAACGCCCAACTGCAGTACGCAGGCTGGGGACCCAGGGGCCAGCAGCTGGTAAGAACTACAACTCCCAGCAGCACCCTCTGTCTCATCCGTACTCCATACCCCTATGTCACTGCTATTTGACAGAATCGTGTGTGTGTGTGTCCGTGTCTGGTTCTCAATGGATAGTACAATATGAATGGACTTTATCTCCACATTAGCTATTACTAGGGTTGCAAGCCCATTATAATTTACCAAAGTTACCAGAATCTTCAGTATTTTGGTAATTAACAGAGAATATATGGCAATCTATTGTAACATTGGTAATATATACTTGAATAACTTAAAAAGTATATATATCTATATTCCATACTGTATTCATTTTCTATATCTGTGTCCAAATTGTCCATGAGTTTCTTGTAGATAAACTATATGGTTCCAGAGAACACAGCCTAATTAATAAAGAAAAAGCATCTAATCAACAAATGCATAATTTTTTATTCACTCTGCAAATCTTTGAACTATTGAATTTTTTCACAACTGACACCAATTTTATTTACAACCGACATGTTAAATACATGTATAAAAAAAATATACAGAATATTTCATTCAGAAACCCTCATATTAAACACTGGTATTCACTAAGTTGATGGTTTATATTTAAGATAATGTTTTATAGCGTTGTCATTCTCTTTCATTTGAAAGTCATCTTATTTAATTATTATTTTATATATGATGTGACAAGGCCACACAGAAGCCACACACCTGTGATAATCTGAAGTACCCAAAAGGGCCACTAGATGTCTTGAGATACAATCCTTGAAAGATACCAAAATTCTGGTAGTTTATTGGTAAACTTAGAAAGTTTCCGGTAATATACCGTCCCTTTGCAACCCTAGTTGTGACCTTTCCTATAGCTATTTATGTTAAACTATCACAAGCTACCAGGCAGTCTAGCCATAGAAAGAACATTAATAAGCATTAGTCTACTAGTACTCAGAGCAGACTATCCTCTGGCACAATGCAATTAATTACCTGTAATCTCCCCGGTGGATTAATTGGCAAAGTCAATTGATTGATATCACACAGTCTCTCCTATCATTACTCATTAAACAGCCCTGATTCCAACAGTCACTTTCGTTTAAAGGAGCTTTTCTCCCAGCAACAGATTCTTGCCGTTTGGGCTATGATACTTGTTGTCAACGATAAGATGATTAGGTGGGAGAGGAAGGTGTCTGCCAATGTGAGTTCACATATACTTGCATGCATGCACACACACTCACACACATCCACACACACTTACATCAGTCCATCTGTTGTCACAATTCTCAAGCCAGCTGACGGCTTAGTCTTACACTGGCCTCTTGATCTGCTCTTTACACACACATACACACACACAGCTGTTTCTTTACACACACACACACACACACACACGCACATGCACGCGCACACACACACACGTGCACACACACACACACGCACAGCTGTCTTTTCCCATGTTGAAAGCGGTGGAATTAGGTTAAATACACAGTGTCCTTTGATGCACCAGAGGGGAGGACGGGCAGCTGTGTCTGAGTCTGTGTCTGTGTGGATGAACACTGTTCATTTAACTCCAGCTTTAGCAGTAACTTTAATCATGTTTACATACTGCTTTACTAATGTCATACTAATTTATACTGTATTCTATTGTACTGTATTTTAGTCAATGCCACTCCGACATTGCTCATTCTAATATTTATATATTTCTTAATTCCATTCTTTTACTTTTATATGTGTGTATATTGCTGTGAATTATAGATATTACTGCACTGTTGGAGCTAGGAACACAAGTATTTCGCTACACCCGCAATAACATCTACTAAATACAGTGCCTTGCGAAAGTATTCGGCCCCCTTGAACATTGCGACCTTTTGCCACATTTCAGGCTTCAAACATAAAGATATAAAACTGTATTTTTTTGTGAAGAATCAACAACAAGTGGGACACAATCATGAAGTGGAACGACATTTATTGGATATTTCAAACTTTTTTAACAAATCAAAAACTGAAAATTTGGGCGTGCAAAATTATTCAGCCCCCTTAAGTTAATACTTTGTAGCGCCACCTTTTGCTGCGATTACAGCTGTAAGTTGCTTGGGGTATGTCTCTATCAGTTTTGCACATCGAGAGACTGAAATTTTTTCCAATTCCTCCTTGCAAAACAGCTCGAGCTCAGTGAGGTTGGATGGAGAGCATTTGTGAACAGCAGTTTTCAGGTCTTTCCACAGATTCTCGATTGGATTCAGGTCTGGACTTTAACTTGGCCATTCCAACACCTGAATATGTTTATTTTTGAACCATTCCATTGTAGATTTTGCTTTATGTTTTGGATCATTGTCTTGTTGGAAGACAAATCTCCGTCCCAGTCTCAGGTCTTTTGCAGACTCCATCAGGTTTTCTTCCAGAATGGTCCTGTATTTGGCTCCATCCATCTTCCCATCAATTTTAACCATCTTCCCTGTCCCTGCTGAAGAAAAGCAGGCCCAAACCATGATGCTGCCACCACCATGTTTGACAGTGGGTATGGTGTGTTCAGGGTGATGAGCTGTGTTGCTTTTATGCCAAACATAACGTTTTGCATTGTTGCCAAAAAGTTCAATTTTGGTTTCATCTGACCAGAGCACCTTCTTCCACATGTTTGGTGTGTCTCCCAGGTGGCTTGTGGCAAACTTTAAACGACACTTTTTATGGATATCTTTAAGAAATGGCTTTCTTCTTGCCACTCTTCCATAAAGGCCAGATTTGTGCAATATACGACTGATTGTTGTCCTATGGACAGTCTCCCACCTCAGCTGTAGATCTCTGCAGTTCATCCAGAGTGATCATGGGCCTCTTTTGCTGCATCTCTGATCAGTCTTCTCCTTGTATGAGCTGAAAGTTTAGAGGGACGGCCAGGTCTTGGTAGATTTGCAGTGGTCTGATACTCCTTCCATTTCAATAGTATCGCTTGCACAGTGCTCCTTGGGATGTTTAAAGCTTGGGAAATGTTTTTGTATCCAAATCCGGCTTTTAACTTCTTCACAACAGTATCTCGGAGCTGCCTGGTGTGTTCCTTGTTCTTCATGATGCTCTCTGCGCTTTTAATGGACCTCTGAGACTATCACAGTGCAGGTGCATTTATACGGAGACTTGATTACACACAGGTGGATTGTATTTATCATCATTAGTCATTTAGGTCAACATTGGATCATTCAGAGATCCTCACTGAACTTCTCGAGAGAGTTTGCTGCACTGAAAGTAAAGGGGCTGAATCATTTTGCACGCCCAATTTTTCAGTTTTTGATTTGTTAAAAAAGTTTGAAATATCGAATAAATGTCGTTCCACTTCATGATTGTGTCCCACTTGTTGTTGATTCTTCACACAAAATACAGTTTTATATCTTTATGTTTGAAGCCTGAAATGTGGCAAAAGGTCGCAAAGTTCAAGGGGGCCGAATACTTTCGCAAGGCACTGTATGTGTATGTGAACAATAACATTTGATTTGATTTAATAAGGGGTCCTCATTAAAGGTGTTTTTCTCCTCTTCTTGTAAATCGGAGACGGATCCTTCACTGAGACGCTGAGCTTTGCTTGCTCTCTCTATCTTCCTCTCCCTCCCTTTCTCTCTAGAGGGTCTGACATGGTACATCTTTCTCTCCTGCTGTTGTCAGCCTGCCCACAATATGACCTCACATCTCCCCAGACTCTGTGTGTGAATAGCATATGGGAGGTAGCTTGGGTAGTACCTCCTTCAGAAGTGGGCCAAGCTCACTGTGTGACTCTCTGCACTGGCCTAGATCCAGTTGTTAAACTGGGCCTCAGTCAGTCTGCATCGAGGAGAACTCAAACACACCGGGGTCCCCCCTGGCCTATTTTGCCGAGCAACAGAAGTTTTAATTAGGAAGGATGGAGCTGACCATGAACTGCCCAGCAGGTAGTCCACACTTCTCCCAACAGTGGACAGAGAGGACGGCAATGCTGTACACCATTAAAGGATTAATCTGCAATTAGGATTTATATTGATATACAATATTGGTGTCCAATGTGTTGAGGAAGGGATTCATTATTCATTACGTTCTCTCTGTATTCTTGTTCATCTTTGATTTCTCACACACAACCTTTAGTCTTTTGTTTTCTCACACACAGCCTTTAGTCTTTTGTTTTCTCATACACAACCTTTAGTCTTTTGCATACAAAACTCTCGGTTTCCCTCGCTCTCTCTCCTGCTTTCTCTCTTTCTCTCCCTCTCTCCTGCTTACTCCCTCTTTCTTTCTCCTGTTCCAGAGTTATACATCAATACTTAGACCTACAGTACTACGGAGATGTAAACAAGCTGGCAGTAGCAGAATCAGAGCCAGGCCAGTCAGCCAACACTACTGCTAAATGTTTTACAATTCAAGTTGTGCAGTGAATAGGAAAGTATCTACACTATGGATAGAACCTTTTTCTCTCATATTGGCTCTATATTTCTCATGGTTAAAGCATCCTTCTGTCAACCTACAGGTCAACAAGTTTAGTAATGCAAAGGTTACATCTTCCTGTATCATAGGTGATTTATTCCACATCCTTCCTTTCTTTCTTTCTTTCTTTCTTTCCCCTTAGATTTTTATTTTTGAGAACAACATCTACTACCGTTCGACGGTGGAGAGCCGATCGATCCGTCTGGTTTCCACCGGCAAGGAGGGGGTCATCTTCAACGGGCTCAGCGATTGGCTGTACGAAGGTGAGATTGGCTGATGTGAATATTGTATTATTGGTGTTCTGGGTGGTGATGTCTATCCCATTGCATTGTCGACCCCAAAGAATGTGGCACTTGAATAAAAATTATGGAGTTATTATTTAGGCTAGTCAGAGGTGCAGTGAACAAGTGATTTAGAATCATACCAAAATGGCATTAAAAACAGGAAACCTGCCAATTTGCTCCAATTTCCCAGAGTTCTCACCACGGCTGTTCTACATGAGTGAATTAGCATTAATTAGCATTAATTCAGCAGAATTAATATTCGCCGTCTGTTCTCCACTCTGATACAGATGTCAGGTTTTCTCAACGTTGTTTTGTCTGTTTTGACTCGACTGATCAAAGCTCACCTGAGTCCACCTCAGTGCCTCCGCCTCGTCCCCTGAGGACCAGACTGCCCCTCAACTTTTCTTCTGTTCCTCGTGTTTTATTCTCTCTTTTCTTCTCTCTTTTAATAACACGGAGAAAGAGAGAGATGGAGAACTGTCAGGAAGGGATGGAAATTGCTGTCTTTTATTTAGGGCCTCGTGTAGTGCTCAATGGGTGGACTGGCACTTGGGTCTCTACTAACTAGGTCTCTTGTGACTAGAGTTGCAAAATTTGTGGGACTTTCAATAAATTCCCTGGTTTTCCAGGAATCCTGGTTTGAGGATTCCGAATTTGTTGCTTATTCCCTTCTGATTTTGTGAATCCCAGGTAATTGACAGTTCCCTACTTGTGACAGACTGTGACAGTCTCTAGTCTCTTGAAAAAGCAAGATTCCAAGATTTTACAATGACAAATATAAATGTGTGTGCAGCGTGCATTTAAAAAGTGTCTGCATGTAAGTGTGTGTGCCTGCGAGATTGCTTGCACTAAATATTGCTTCTACACTCAAACGTTGTGTTAATGTGTGTAGTCTGTGTATGTAGTATGTGTGTGTTACAGTGTATTTGTAGTATGTGTGTGTTACAGTGTGTATGTAGTATGTGTGTGTCACAATGTGTATGTGACACACACTTTTATTCCTTGTCCCCAACGCTCTAGGCGACCAGTTTTGATAGCCTTTAGCCGCACCCTCATCCTACTCCTCCTCTGTTCCTCGGGTGATGTGGAGGTAAACCCAGGCTCTGCATGTCCCAGGCACCCTCATTTGTTGACTTCTGTGATCGAAAAAGCCTTGGTTTCGTATATGTCAACATCAGAAGACTCCTCCCTAAGTTTGTTTTACTCACTGCTTTAGCACAGTCTGCCAACCCTGATGTCCTTGCAGTGTCTGAATCCTGGCTTAGGAAGGCCACCAAAAATTCAGAGATTTCCATACCCAACTATAACACTTTCCGTCAAGATAGAACTGCCAAAGGAGGAGGAGTTGCAATCTACTGCAGAGATAGCCTGCAAAGTTCTGTCATACATTCCAGGTCTATGCGCAAACAGTTCGAACTTCTAATTTTTAAAATGAATCTCTCCAGAAATAAGTCTCTCACTGTTGCAGCCTGCTACCGACCCCCCTCAGCTCCCAGCTGTGCCCTGGACACCATCTGTGAATTGATCGCCCCCCATTTAGCTTCCGAGTTTGTTCTGTTAGGTGACCTAAACTGGGATATGCTTAACACCCCGGCATTCCTACAATCTAAGCTAGATGCCCTCAATCTCACACAAATCATCAAGGAACCCACCAGGTACAACCCAAAATCCATAAACATGGGCACCCTAATTGACATTATCCTGACCAACTTGCCTCCAAATACACCTCTGCTGTATTCAATCAGGATCTCAGCGATCACTGCCTCATTGCCTGTATCCGCTACGGGTCCGCGGTCAAACGACCACCCCTCATCACTGTCAAACGCTCCCTAAAACACTTCTGCAAGCAGGCCTTTCTAATCGACCTGGCCCGGGTATCCTGGAAGAATATTGACCTCATCCCGTCAGTTGAGGATGCCTGGTCATTCTTTAAAAGTAACTTCCTCACCATCTTAGACAAGCATGCTCCATTCAAAAAACACAGAACTAAGAACAGATATAGCCCTTGGTTCACTCCAGACCTGACTGCCCTCGACCAGCACAAAAACATCCTGTGGTGGACTGCAATAGCATCGAATAGTCCCCGCGATATGCAACTGTTCAGGGAAGTCAGGAACCAATACACGCAGTCAGTCAGGAAAGAAGAGACCAGCTTTTTCAAGCAGAAATTTGCATCCTGTAGCTCTAACTCCAGAAAGTTCCTGGACACTGTAAAGTCCATGGAGAACAAGAGCACCTCCTCCCAGCTGCCCACTGCACTGAGGCTAGGTAACACGGTCACCACCGATAAATCCGTGATAATTGAAAACTTCAACAAGCATTTCTCAACGGCTGGACATGCCTTCCTCCTGGCTACTCCAACCTTGGCCAACAGCTACACACCCCCCTTAGCTACCTGCCCACGCCTCCCCAGCTTCTCCTTTACCCAAATCTAGATAGCAGATGTTCTGAAAGAGCTGCAAAACCTGGACCCATACAAATCAGCTGGGCTTGACAAGCTGGGCTTGACAATCTATTTCTGAAACTGTCCGCCGCCATTGTCACAACCCCTATTACCAGCCTGTTCAATCTCTCCTTCGTATCATCTGAGATCCCCAAGGATTGGAAAGCTGTCGCGGTCTTCCTCTTCTTCAAAGGGGGAGACATCCTGGACCCAAACTGTTACAGACCTATATCCATCCTGCCCAGCCTATCTAAGGTCTTCGAGAGCCAAGTCAACAAACAGATCACTGACCATCTCGAATCCCACCGTACCTTCTCCGCTGTGCAATCCGGTTTCCGAGCCAGTCATGGGTGCACCTCAGCCACGCTCAAGGTCCTAAACGATATCATAACCTCCATCGATAAAAGACAGTACTGTGCAGCCGTCTTCATCGACCTGGCCAAGGCTTTCGACTCTGTCAATCACCATATTCTTATCGGCAGACTCAGTAGCCTCGGTTTTTCTAATGACTGCATTGCCTGGTTCACCAACTACTTTGCGGACAGAGTTCAGTGTGTCAAATCGGAGGGCATGTTGTCCGGTCTTCTGGCAGTCTCTATGGGGGTGCCACAGGGTTCAATTCTCGGGCCGACTCTTTTCTCTCTATATATCAATGATGTTGCTCTTGCTGTGGGCGATTCCCTGATCCACCTCTATGCAGACGACACCATTCTGTATACTTCTGGCCCTTCCTTGGACACTGTGCTATCTAACCTCCAAACGAGCTTCAATGCCATACAACACTCCTTCCGTGGCCTCCAACTTCTCTTAAACGCTAGTAAAACCAAATGCATGCTTTTCAACCGTTCGCTGCCTGCACCTGCACGCCCGACTAGCATCACCACCCTGGATGGTTCCGACCTAGAATATGTGGACATCTATAAGTACCTAGGTGTCTGGTTAGACTGCAAACTCTCCTTCCAGACTCATATCAAACATCTCCCATCCAAAATCAAATCTAGAGTCGGCTTTCTATTTCGCAACAAAGCCTCCTTCACTCATGCCGCAAAACTTACCCTAGTAAAACTGACTACCCTACCGATCCTCGACTTCGGCGATGTCATCTACAAAATAGCTCCCAATACTCTACTCAGCAAACTGGATGCAGTTTATCACAGTGCCATCCGTTTTGCTACTAAAGCACCTTATACCACCCACCACTGCGACCTGTGTGCTCGAGTCGGCTGGCCCTTGCTACATGTTCATCGCCAGACCCACTGGCTCTAGGTCATCTACAAGTCTATGCTAGGTAAAAGCTCCGCCTTATCTCAGTTCACTGGTCACGATGGCAACACCCACCCGTAGCATGCGCTCCAGCAGGTGTATCTCACTGATCATCCCTAAAGCCAAAACCTCATTTGGCTGCCTTTCCTTCCAGTTCTCTGCTGCCTGCGACTGGAACGAATTGCAAAAATCTCTGAAGTTGGATACTTTTATCTCCCTCACCAACTTTAAACATCTGCTATCTGAGCAGCTCACCGATCGCTGCAGCTGTACATAGTACATCGGTATATAGCCCACCCAATTGACCTATCTCATCCCCATACTGTTTTTATTTTATTTACTTTTCTGCTCTTTTGCACACCAGTATCTCTGCCTGCACATGTTCATCTGATCATTTATCACTCCAGTGTTAATCTGCTAAATTGTAATTATTCACTCCTATGGCCTATTTATTGCCTACCTCCTCATGTCTTTTGCACACAATTATATAGATTATTTTTTTTCCTACTATGTTATTGACTTGTTTGTTGTTTACTCCATGTGTAACTCTGTGTTGTTGTCTGTTCACACTGCTATGCTTTATCTTGGCCAGGTCGCAGTTGCAAATGAGAACTTGTTCTCAACTAGCCTACCTGGTTAAATAAAGGTTAAATAAAATAAATAAATAAATGTAGTCTGTGTGTTTCACAGTGTGTATGTAGTAGGTGTGTGTCACAGTGTGTATGTAGTAGGTGTGTGTCACAGTGTGTATGTAGACTGTGTGTGTCAGTGTGTATGTAGTAGGTGTGTGTCAGTGTGTATGTAGTCTGTGTGTAATCTGTGTATGTGTTTACTGTTGACTCATGACCCACCCCTACCCCCAGATTAGTTTGAATGAGATTTTAAGATACAGAGGAGCCCTCCCAACAGCTATATTAGTCTAACTCCATTTAAACCCTGACATATACTGAAGCGCTGAAGGCCTGGCAATTTACACTAATCATTTATGAAGGAAGATTAATCTTTCAACGAGACGGGAGGGAATTTAGCCTGAGCTTGACCTGCCTCACAATATAGACCTGCTTCACATATCATGTCACTCAATGCAGATCTCTGATAGACTGTATTCATTCTGCAACAACACATCAAACGTGTGTGTGTGTGTTTAGTGGTGACATAACCCGCGAAGGGGAGAGAAAGCCCTTCCCAGGTTGTGTAACATCTGTTTAGATCTGGACCAGACGGCTGCAGGGTCAGTGACAGTGTCAAACACAGAGAGGAAAGCTCTCCCTGGAGGAAAACTCTCCCTGGAGTAAAGCTCTCCCTGGAGTAAAGCTCTCCCTGGAGTAAAGCTCTCCCTGGAGTAAAGCGCTCCCTGAGGAAAGCTCTCCCTGGAGGAAAACTCTCCCTGGAGGAAAGCTCTCCCTGGAGTAAAGCTCCACGCTTGCATTCTAGATGAGATTATCATTGTGTGTGCCCCCTGTCTGTGTTTATACCTACAGTTGAAGTCGGAAGTTTACATACACCTTAGCCAAATACATTTAAACTCTGTTTTTCACAATTCCTGAAATGTATTCCCAGTAAAAATTCCCTGTTTTAGGTCCGTTAGGATCACCACTTTATTTTAAGAATGTGAAATGTCAGAATAATAGTAGAGAAAATGATTTATTTCAGCTTTTATTTCTTTCATCACATTCCCAGTGGGTCAGAAGTTTACATACACTCAATTAGTATTTGGTAGCATGGCCTTTAAATTGTTTAACTTGGGTCAAAGGTTTCTGGTAGCCTTCCACAAGATTCCCACAATAAGTTGGGTGAATTTTGGCCCATTCCTCCTGACAGAGCTGGTGTAACTGAGTCAGGTTTGCTCGCACACGCTTCTTCAGTTCTGCACACAAATGTTCTATAGGATTGAGGTCAGGGCTTTGAGATGGCCACTCCAATACCTTGACTTTGTTGTCCTTAAGCCATTTTGCCACAACTTTGGAAGTATGATTGGGGTCATTGTCCATTTGGAAGACCCATTTGCGACCAAGCTTTAACTTCCTGACTGATGTCTTGAGATGTTGCTTCAATATATCCACATAATTTTCCTGCCTCATGCTGCCATCTATTTTGTGAAGTGCACCAGTCCCTCCTGCAGCAAAGCACTCCAAGTACATGATGCTGCCACACCCGTGCATCACGGTTGGGATGGTGTCCTTCGGCTTGCAAGCCTCCCACTTTTTCCTCCAAACATAAAGATGGTCATTATGGCCAAACAGTTCTGTTTTTGTTTCATCAGACCAGAGGACATTTCTCCAAAAAGTATGTTCTTTGTCCCCATGTGCAGTTGCAACTGCAGTCTTGTTTTTTTATGGCGGTTTTGGAGCATTGGCTTCTTCCTTGCTGAGCGGCCTTTCAGGCTCGATATAGGACTCGTTTTACTGTGGATACAGATACTTTTGTACCTGTTTCCTCCAGCATCTTCACAAGGTCCTTTGCTGTTGTTCTGGAATTGATTTGCACTTTTTGCACCAAAGTATGTTCATCTCTAGGAGACAGAACGCGTCTCCTTCCTGAGCAGTATGACGGCTGTGTGGTCCCATGGTGTTTATACTTGCATACTATTGTTTGTTCAGATGAATGTGGTACCTTCAGGCATTTGAAAATTACTCCCAAGGATGAACTAGACTTGTGGAGGTTTACAAAAAAAATTCTGAGGTCTTGGCTGATTTCTTTTGATTTCCCCATGATGTCAAGCAAAGAGGCACTGAGTTTGAAGGCAGGCCTTGAAATACATCCACAGGTACACCTCCTATTGACTCAATAAGCCTATCAGAAGCTTACAAAGCCATAACATAATTTCCTGACATTTTCCAAGCTGTTTAAAGGCACAGTCAACTTAGTGCATGTAAACTTCTGACCCACTGGAATTGTGATACAGGGAATTCTAAGTGAAATAATCTGCCTGTAAAAAAATGTTGGGAAAATTACTTGTGTCATTGTCACAACTTCCGCCGAAGTCGGTCCCTCTCCTTGTTCGGGCGGTGTTCGGCGGTCGACGTCACCGACCTTCAAGCCGTCATTGATCCATTTTTCACTGGTTTTGTCTTGTCTTCCTTCACGCTTGTTTCCAATCCCATCAATTACGTTGTCCAGACAATGGACCTCTGGGAGAGACGGGGGGTTCTTCCAGCGCCTCCACCAGCACAACCCGGGTCTCTCCTGAGCGCCCCTTTCCCGCCTGAACCCAGTGGGATCCGTCTCTCCTTGCCACAGGAGTACGACGGGAGGGCTGCCAACTGTCAGGGGTTCCTCCGTCAATAAAACCTCTATCTGGCCACGGTCCACCCAGCTCCATCGGACCGTGAGAGGGTGTCCGTCCTCTTCTCATGCCTCACCGGGAGAGCCCTGGAGTGGGCCAACAGGGTGTGGAGAGAAGGAGATGCGGCGTTGGACAAGTTTAGGAGTTCACCCGTCGTTTCCAGGCAGTCTTCGACCACCCGCCCAGGGGTAGAGTGGCGGGTGAGCGCCTCTACCATCTGAGGCAGGAGACGAGGAGCGCCCAGGAGTTGGCTCTGGAGTTTAAGACCCTGGCTGCCAGCGCGGGATGGAACAACAGGGCCCTGATCGATCATTATCGTTGCAGTCTGCTCGACAATGTCCGTCAGGAGCTGGCCTGCAGAGACACCACCCTCACACTTGACCAGCTGGTGGACCTGTCCATCCGGCTGGACAACCTGCTGGCTACTCGCGGACATTCAGATTGGGGTCTGGTGGTTCCATCCTCCCGCACCCCATCTCCAGTACCCATGGAGCTGGGAGGGGCGGTGCGCAGGGAGACCGGAGGGGTTTCCCGCTTGTGTACCATCTGTAGCCGCAGTGGTCACACTGCCGGTCAGTGCCGGGTTGGTTCCTCTGGGAATCGAGGCAGGGGCAGGACGCTCTGGCGTCACCCCAGGTGAGCCGGCACCATACTCACCCAGAGCCCTCTGTTGTACATATTTTTTGTCTGTTACGTTCCCTGAATTTTCCCCGCATTCCCAGCGTAAGGCGCTCGTCGATTCAGGCGCGGCTGGGAATTCTATTGATAGTGCTTTAGCCTATAGTTCAGGGATCTCTATTGTTCCCGTGGATGTGCCCTTCCCCCTTCACGCCTTAGATAGCCGACCATTAGGGTCAGGGTTAATTAGGGAGGTCACCGCGCCATTTGGCATGGTGACGCTGGGGGGGTCATATGGAGAGAATAGTCTCTTCCTTATTGACTCTCCTGCGTTTCCCGTGGTACTAGGCCTACCCTGGTTAGCTTGTCATAACCCCACTGTTTCTTGACCACAAAGGGCTCTCACAGGGTGGTTGCGAGAGTGCTCAGGTAGCTGTTTAGGGGTTTCCGTTGGTGCTACTACGGTGGAAAGTCCAGATCAGGTCTCCACCGTGCGCATTCCCCCTGAATATGATGTGCCGATGTGAGCCGATGTGGCTCTTGCCTTCTCCAAAAAGAAGGCGACTCAATTACATATGTCTCCGAATCCCTGCATCAGGGGTACATTCGGTCCTCCACTTCACCCGCCTCCTCGAGTTTCTTTTTTGTGAAGAAGTCGGAGGGAGGTCTGCGCCCGTGTATTGACTATCAGGGTCTGAATCAGATCACTGTGAGGTATAGCTACCCGCTACCGCTCATAGCCACAGCGATAGAGTCAATAAACGGGACGTGCTTCTTCACTAAACTAGATCTCAGGAGCGCTTACAACCTGGTGCGTAGCCGAGAGGGAGACGAGTGGAAGATGGCTTTCAGTACCAGTTCTGGGCACTATGAGTACCTCGTCATCCTGTACAGTTGATGAATGCGCCATCAGTCTTCCAAGCCTTTGTAGACAAGATTTTCAGGGATCTGTACGGGTAGGGTGTAGTGGTGTATATTGATGACATTTTGATATACCCCGCTACACTCGCTGAGCATGTGTCCCTGGTGCGCAGGGGGCTTGGTCGCCTGTTGGAGCATGACCCGTATGTTAAGTTCTTCTCCTTCCTAGGGTATCGCATTTCCACTTCAGGGGTGGAGATGGAGCGTGACCACATTGTAGCCGTGCGTAATTGGCAGACTCCCACCACGGTAAAGGAGGTGCAGCTGTTCTTTGCCAACTACTACCGGAGGTTTATCCGGGGTTTTGGTCAGGTGGCGGCTCCCATTACCTCACTGCTGAAGGGGGACACTGTACGCTTACAGTGGTCAGCTGAGGCGGACAGGGCTTTTAGTCACCTGAGGGCTCTGTTTACCTCGGCTCCCGTGTTGGCCCATCCGGATCCCTTCTTGGCGTTCATAGTGGAAGTGGATGCATCCGAAGCTGGGATAGGAGCGGTGCTCTCTCAGCGCTCGGGTACGCCACCTAAGCTCCACCCCTGTGCTTCCATTTCGAAGAAGCTCAGCCCGTTGGAGCGAAACTATGATGTGGGGGACCGGGAGCTGTTGGCTGTCGTCAAGGCCTTGAAGGCGTGGAGACATTGGCTTGAGGGGGCTAAACACCCTTTTCTCATCTGGACTGACCACCGCAATCTGGAGTACATCCGGGCAGCGAGGAGGCTGAACCCTCGCCAGGCAAGGTGGGCCATGTTTTTCACCCGTTTTGTGTTTACCCTTTCCTACCAACCAGGCTCTCAGAACGTTAAAGCAGACACATTGTCCCGGCTGTATGACACAGAGGAGCGGCCCATGGATCCCACTCACATACTCCAGGCCTCTTGCCTGGTGGCACCGGTAGTGTGGGAGCTGGACGCGGTCATTGAGCAGCCGTTGCGTACAGAGCCCGCTCCCCTCCAGTGTCAGGCTGGGCGTCTGTACGTTCCGTCTGCTGTCCGCGACCGGCTGATTTATCGGACACATACGTCACCCTCCTCTGGTCATCCTGGTATCGGTCGGACGGTGCGCTGTCTTAGTGGGAAGTACTGGTGGCCCACTTTAGCTAAGGATGTGAGGGTTTATGTTTCCTCCTGCTCTGTGTGCGCCCAGTGTAAGGCTCTTAGACACCTGCCCAGAGGTAAGTTACAACCCTTACCAATTCCACAATGGCCATGGTCGCACCTGTCGGTGGATTTCCTGACTGATCTTCCTCCTTTATAGGGTAACACCACAATTCTGGTCGTTGTGGATTGTTTTTCTAAGTCCTGTCGTCTCCTCCCGCTGTCCGGTCTCCATACAGCCCTACAGACTGCGGAGGCTCTATTTACACATGTCTCCCGGCACTACGGTGTGCCTGAGGATATAGTGTCTGATCGGGGTCTCCAGTTCATGTCGAGGGTCTGGAGGGCGTTCAACGTCTCGGGGTCTCGGTCAGCCTTACCTCAGGTTTTCACCCCGAGAGTAACGTGCAGGTGGAGAGAGTTAATTAGGATGTGGGTAGGTTTCTGAGGTCTTATTGCCAGAACCGGCCTGGGGAGTGGGCGGCGTTCGTACCCTGGGCAGAGATGGCCCAGAACTCGCTCCGCAACTCCTCCACTAACCTTTCTCCCTTCCAGTGTGTATTGGGGTGTCAGCCAGTTCTGGCTCCTTGGCATCAGAGTCAGACCGAGGCTCCTGCGGTGAACGACTGGTTCCGGCGCGCAGAGGAAACATGGAAGGCTGCCCATGTCCAACTTCAGCGCGCCGTACTGCGCCAGAAAGTGTGCGCAGGCCGTCACCGCAGTGAGGCCCCGGTATTCTCACCGGGGACCTGAGACCTGCCCCTCCGCCTGCCCTGCCCCTCCGCCTCGGAAGCTGGGTCCGCGGTTTGTGGGGCCATTTAAAGTCCTGAGGAGAGTGAACGAGGTATGTTACAGGTTACAGCTTCCCCCCGATTACCGCATTAACCCCTCATTCCATGTGTCTCTCCTCAGGCCAGTGGTGGCTGGCCCACTCCAGGAGCCTGAGGTTCCTCCGCCCCCTCTGGACATCAAGGGGGCCCCGGCGTACTCCGTTCGTTCCATACTGGATTTGAGACGTCGGGCGAGGGGCCTTCAGTACCTCGTGGACTGGGAGGGGTATGGTCCGGAGGAGAGATGCTGGGTTCCGGTGGAGGACATGTTTGATCCTTCTATGCTGCGAGATTTCCACCGTCTCCATCCGGATCTTCCTGCGCCTCGCCCTCCAGGTCGTCCCCGAGGTCGGTGCCGCGCGTTGGGGAGGTTACTGTTCGGGCGGTTACTGTTCGGGCGGTGTTCGGCGCCCTTATTCGGGCATTGTTCGGCAGTCGACGTCACCATCCTTCTAGCCATCATTGATCCATTTTTAATTTTCCATTGGTTTTGTCTTGTCTTCCTTCACACTTGGTTCCAATCCCATCAATTACATGTTGTGTATTTAACCCTCTGTTTCCCCTCATGTTTTGTCAGAGATTGTATTATTGTATGTTTGTGCAAGTCATGTGTCGGTGTGAGACGGGTTTTGTACCCACTTATGTTATTTTTTGTATATTTTGGTTTTTGGAGTTGTATGAGCACTTATTAAAAGACTCTGTTTATACCAAGTTCGTTTTCCTGCGCCTGACTTCCCTGCCACAGACACACACCCATTACAGTCATGCACAAAGTAGATGTCGTAACTATAGTTTGTTAACAAGAAATTTGTGGAGTGGTTGAAAAACAAGTTTTAATGACTCCAACCTAAGGGTATGTAAACCTCCGCCTTCAATTGTATGCCTGACAGTGTGTGTGTGTGGAACCCTTGCAGTGTGTGTGTGGAACACTGGCAGTGTGTGTGTGGGACACTGACAGTGTGTGTGTGGGACACTGACAGTGTGTGTGTGGGACACTGACAGTGTGTGTGTGTGTGGGACACTGACAGTGTGTGTGTGGGGGGACACTGACAGTCTTGTGTAAGGGGAGTCAGAAAGACAAAACACCCAAGGTGATTATAGAACATTTGTCATCTGTGGCCTGTCTGTCAGACTAACTGCTCCAGCAGCAGACAACATCCTGAAATATGATGTGGCCCAGGGACAGAGCCAGAGAAGTCTGGCACGGCACGATAATAGTCACACACACTGTTGATACGAGCTGTGTCTGCATACCCCATGGAGTCTTGGCTGGGATTGCACATTTCGCACACTGAGAAGCTTATGTTTGTTGATTTGTTTGTGTTTTTTTTGTGTTTATGGCAGTGTGGTTTATCGGCGCTGCAGCTGAATGTGTAAGACTCTTTTCTGAGAAAGAAATAGTACAAGGACTTTATTTTTACTATTTTCTACATTGTAGAATAGTAGTGAAGACATCAGAACTAGGAAATAACACATAGGGGATGATATAGTAACCAAAAAGTGTTAAACAAATCAAAATGTATTTTATATTTGAAATTCTTGAAATGGCCACCCTTTGCCTTGATGACAGCTTTGCACACTCTTGGCATTCTCTCAACCAGCTTCACCTGGAATGCTTTTCCAACAATCTTGAAGGAGTTCCCACATATGCTGAGCACTTGTTGGCTGCTTTTTCTTAACTCTGTGGTCTGACTCATCCCAAACCATGTCAATTTGGTTGAGGTTGGGGGATTGTAGAGGCCAGATCATCTGATGCAGCACACCATCACTCTCCTTCTTGGTCAAATAGCCCTTACACAGCCTGGAGGTGTGTTGGATCAGTGTCCTGTTGGGAAAAAAATGACAGTCCAACTAAGCGCAAACCAGATGGGATGGCGTATCGCTGCAGAATGGTGTGGTAGCCATGCTGGTTAAGTGTGCCTTGAATTCTAAATAAATCACAGACAGTGTCACCATCAAAGCACCCCCACACCATAACACATAACATGCAGAGATCATTTGTTCATCCATACCTTGTCTCGCAAAGACACAGCGGTTGAAACCAAAAATCTTCAATTTGTTTCCAGGTGACTACCTCATGAAGCGGATTGAGAGAATGCCAAGAGTGTGCAAAGCTGTCATAAAGGCAAAGGGTGGCTATTTGAAGAACCTCAAATATAAAATACATTTTGATGGGTTTAACACTTTTTTGGTTCCTACATGATTCCATGTGTTATTTCATAGTTTTGATGTCTTCACTATTATTCTACAAGGTAGAAAATAGTACAAATAAAGAAAAACCCTTGAATGAGTGTTCTAAAACTTTTGACCGGTAGAATACAGTACATTTTTTCCCTCGTCAATCTACACACAATAACCCATAATGACAAAGTGAAAATAGGTTTGTAGAAATGTTTGCACATTTTTGCACAACAGAAATACATTATTTACATTAGTTTTCAGACCCTTTGCTATGAGACTCGAAATTGAGCTCAGGTGCATCCTGTTTCCATTTATCATCCTTCAGGTGTTGCTACCACTTGATTGGAGTCCACCTGTGGTAAATTCAAATGATTGGACATGATTTGGAAAGGCACACTCCTGTCTATACAAGGTCACACAGTTGACAGGGCATGTCAGAGTAAAAACCAAGCCATGAGGTCAAAGGAATTGTCCGTAGAGCTCCGAGACAGAATTTTATCGAGGCACAGATCTGGGGAGGGTACCAAAACAATTCTGTAGCATTGAAGATCCCCAAGAACACAGTGGCCTCCATCATTCTTAAATGGAATAAGTTTGGAACCACCAAGACTCTTCCTAGAGGTGGCCTACTGGCCAAACTGAACAATCGGGGAAGAAGGGCCTTGGTCAGGGAGGTGACAAGATTGTGTCAAGGCACAGATCTGGGGAAGGATACCAAAAAAATTCTGTCGCTTTGAAGATTTCAAAGAACACAGTGGCTTCCATCATTCTCATGGCCGATGAGCACCGATACGTTTTATCTATAATTTCTCTTCATATGACAAGGATTGAAAAGGATTTTCCAGTAAATTGCCAACTTGATGCATGATGATGACTGCTTGTCTAGCTTGCTAGCTAAGATTTTGAATGTATGATGTTGACATGATCAGTCCAATCAAAGCTACGGTGTATATATAACATGATTTGGTGTCATTGTATCTGTGGCCAATGACCTTGAGCCTTCTTGGATGGGCACTTCTAATGTAAGTCTATGACACATCACCCAAGGGTCTTGAATTTTCGAGCCATACCCGTAGATTTTGCGGTGACATTGTGCCCCCATGAGTGACAGAACACCGAGCCAATCATGGCGCAACTAGGAAAGATGACCAACCCCTCAACTCCGTTTTTCCACTGGCTGCCGCAACCACCACAGAAATAACTGAGCTAGGCTGAAACACCTACATTTTGGAGCTGACTTACTCAAGAAAGCAAAAAAAGACAATGTTTGTATGCGGCTTTATTAACTCAATGATTCATTTATCAGTTTGCAAACTGATATGTGACAGGTATTAATGCCAAAATAACATGCAAGACCCACATTTTTAATATATATATTTTTTAGATTAACAGGTGGGGCTCAAAACAGGTGGGGCTCTGTCCTGGAACAGAAATATGACTCTCCGTCTCATTAGTTTGGCCCACCTGATTCTGTCACATTACATTCAGTAGCTTCTATTGCCCACCTGCCTCAGTAACAGGCCACTCATGCATAAGTAATGTGTGTGTTAGGCAGTGAGTCATTTAGGCCCAGAGAGTGTGTGAACCAGGGCGAATAGACGAGTGAGAGACCGCTCACCTGGGTAATCATAGTTGTGGAGATAGAACAGCTCAAAGGAACAGCTCAAGGAAACAAAGGCAGGTTCAAACACACACACACACACAGTGTTTTTATGCATGTGTGCACGTGGACGTGCCTGTGTGTGTATCTTCACCTGGCACTACCTATCAATAGAGTCCTCTCAGGGATGTGAGTGTGTTTCATATTATCCATATCACCCTGCATAATTTCAAACACATACACAGGCTCTGTAGTGACCACAAGACGTCACAGGTTTTTGATGAAGTAAGCCAAGCTCCAACAGGACACTTTCTGTGTACCTCAGCATCAGAAAAGGGGTCTCTCACTCACACACACACACACACAAAAATGTCCTTGCCTACACCACCCTACAATGTTGCACCTGACTGGGAAATTACTTTTTCTGTTCCCTTCTCTGGTATGGTTCTCTTGAGTGGTTGGTCGATGTTGCTCTCCAGTGGTTGGTCGATGTTTCTCTCTTGTGAGATTAAAAGCAGTGTTTTGATTTATGACCAGAACATACTTCAGCATTTTTATGAAATTTACGACAGCATTGATCCAAACCGACTATGCATCCCAAATGATGTTTGTGTCATTATTTAACATGACTGATGTATCTGACGCGCGTCAGCACTGGGTATTGTAATGTAGTTCTATTCAAACACAGAATGGGTTTCTGTTAGAGTTTCAACACCTTTATTATTACTGAAAACTAAAGGATATTTCTCTCCTGTCCTTTTCCAGAGGAGATCTTCCAGACCCATATTGCCCACTGGTGGTCTCCGGATGGTGCCCGGCTGGCATATGCCACCATCAATGACACTATGGTGCCCAGGATGGAGATCCCTATGTTCACAGGAACTACTTACCCTACCGGGAGGGAGTATCACTACCCTAAGGTTAGACCAGTATAATTACTAACCTATTACCAACAAAACATTTTCTACTACAACGCTACACCACGGTAAATTGTACCACCGCTCAAAGGTCATGAAACACACAAAAAGGTTTAAAAAATACAACCAATCTTGGGAAATGAGAAACTACTCCAGCATGGAGTTAGTTCTGTCTACAGGCGTGTCCTTCATGAGGCAGATGCACTTAAATTGTCCAATAAGAACAGTTGTTTTAATAATGGCATTTGCAATCATAGTGTCTCTCTGCTGTCTGTCCTCCGTGCAGGCTGGGGAGGAAAATCCAGTCATCTCTTTGTATGTGGTCAACCTGAACGGGCCCCTGCACACCATCGAGATGAGGAGACCTGAAGACCCGAGGATGGGGTACACCACCCCACACAACCACACAACCCTTACTAATCTAACCTCCATATACAACCACACTACCCTTACTAATCTAACCTCCATGTACAACCACACTACCCTTAGTAATCGAACCTCCAAATACAACCACACTACCCTGACTAATCTAACCTCCAAATACAACCACACTACCCTTACTAATCTAACCTCCAAATACAACCACACTACCCTTACTAATCTAACCTCTAAATACAACCACACTACCCTTACTAATCTAACCTCCATGTACAACCACACTACCCTTAGTAATCGAACCTCCAAATACAACCACACTACCCTGACTAATCTAACCTCCAAATACAACCACACTACCCTTACTAATCTAACCTCCATGTACAACCACACTACCCTAATCAAACCTCCAAATACAACTAACTAATCTCCAAATACAACCACACTACCCTTACTAATCTAACCTCCAAATGCAATACTACTCAAATGCTAATAGCACATAGGCCTACAATATATATCATGGCTATATATCCTTGTGGATTTTAAAGGGATGAAAACATGAATATGTCAGTAGAATGTTCCTAGTCCTTTATCCTAGATGTTGAATATACATTAATAAACACTCTTATTTCTGTTTGTGTTACAGAGAGTACTATGTCACCATGGTGAAATGGGCGACTACCACCAAATTGGCAGTGAATTGGTTAAACAGAGCCCAGAACATATCCATGCTGACGTTGTGTCAGGCCACCACCGGCGTCTGCACGAAGGTGCGTGTGTGTGTGCATCATCCTTAGCTACAAACACAGCTGTTTTTCAGCCTACTTTGTTAGCTTTTCTTAAACTTATGATTGACTTTTCTTTCAAATTATGTATGTTTTAGAAACATGAGGACGAAAGTGAAAGTTGGCTACACAGACAGGTAAGAAAGAAACATCAACATGATTCAAGTACAAATCATTTATTTTTTAGGGCTGTTAATCTGTCTTTTTTATAGTACTTCAGAGTGGAATGACAATCCATCATTTCTAGATATGGTATAATTAAGCAATAAGGCACAAGGGGGTGTGGTAAATGGCCAAAGGATTCTTCAAAGTAGCCACCCTTTGCCTTGATGACAGCTTTGCACACTCTTGGCATTCTCTCAACCAGCTTCATGAGGTAGTCATCTAGAATGCATTTCAATTAACAGGTGTACCTTAATAAAAGTTCATTTGTGGAATTTCTTTCCTTCTTAATGCATTTGAGCCAATCAGTTGTGTTGTGACAAGGTAAGGGTGGTATAAAGAAGATTTGGTAAAAGACCAAGTCCATATTACGGCAAGGACAGCTCAAATAAGTAAAGACAAACGACAGTCCATCATTACTTTAAGACATGAAGGTCAGTCAATCCGGAAAATGTCAAGAACTTTGAAAGTTTCTTCAAGCGCAGTCGCAAAAACCATTAAGCGCTACAATGAAACTGGCTCTCATGAGGACCGCCACAGGAAAGGAAGACCCAGAGTTATCTCTGCTGCAGAGGATAAGTTCATTAGAGTTAACTGGCTCTCATGAGGACCGCCACAGGAAAGGAAGACCCAGAGTTATCTCTGCTGCAGAGGATAAGTTCATTAGAGTTAACTGGCTCTCATGAGGACCACCACAGGAAAGGAAGACCCAGAGTTATCTCTGCTGCAGAGGATAAGTTCATTAGAGTTAACTGGCTCTCATGAGGACCGCCACAGGAAAGGAAGACCCAGAGTTATCTCTGCTGCAGAGGATAAGTTCATTAGAGTTAACTGCACCTCAGGTTGCAGCCAAGGCAAAGGGTGACTACTTTGAAGAATATAAAATATATTTAGATTTGTTTAACACTTTTTTGGTTACGACATGACTTCATATGTGTTATTTCATAGTTGATATGTCTTCACTATTATTCTACAATGTAGAAAATTGTAAAAAAAGAAGAAAAAAATAAAGAAAAACCCTTGGATGAGTAGGTATGTCCAAAGATTTGTCATATGACTGTTAGAATGAGGAGCCGCTGTTCTCCAAAGACGGTCTGAAGTTGTTCTTCACCAGAGCCATCCCACAGGGAGGCAGGGGCAAGTTCTTCCACATCTCCATGTCCATCACACAGGTACTGTACACTCCTTTTCTACACTCTCTATTCTGTGTTCTGCATGTGGGCTTCCATACGCTTCCTACAGAAATGTACAGCATAGCATAGACAACACCACTCCAGAAGGTGAATGGGCAAGACCAAAAATGTACAGTAAGTGCCTTTGAACGGGGTATGGTAGTAGGTGCCAGAACTGCAACACTGCTGGGCTTTTCATGCTCAACAGTTTCCCGTGTGTATTAAGAATGGTTCACCACCCAAAGTACATTCAGCCAACTTGACACAACTGTGGGGAGCATTGGAGGTCACATGGGCCAGCATCCCTGTGGAACGTTTTCGACACCTTGTAAAGTCCATTGTCCCAACGAATTGAGGCTGTTCTGAGGAGAAAAAAGGGTCGGGGTGCAACTCCATATCAGGAAGGTGTTCTTAATGCTTGCTTTACTCAGTGTGTCTATCTCTTCCTCCTTCCCTCTCCAGCCCAACACCAGCACAGACACGCTGCAGTCCATCACGTCTGGAGACTGGGACGTCACCCAGGTCCTGGCCTACAACGAGAACATCCAGCTAATGTGAGCTCCTGATGCAGCTGGGCCACACACACACACACACACACACACACACACACACACACACACACACACACACACACACACACACACACACACACACACACACACACACACACACACACACACACACACACACACACACACACACACACACACACACACACACACACACACTTACATGCCTTCACATGTAGTATACACACATTCTTTGCTGTGATTATAACACAAACACCCATCCACAACAAAATTCTCTCTCTCCCCCTCACTGTCCCTCTCTCCGGAGTAGAGTAGAGTATTTTTTATCCTCGGGGGGCATGTAGTAAAAAACACATTGGATTCATGACAGTAAAGTAAATAGGCAGTTAACGTCATAGATTCAGCCGGTGGTAACTTTTGGAATAGATACCAACTGGAATGCGGTTTTAACCAATCAGCATTTTGGATTAGACCCAACTAATGTATAAATGACAATAAATATACTTGGGGAGCCGCTCTGAGAGAAGCAACCTAACTTCATCAAACAAGAGATGCTGGAATCCCTTCAGAATTAATTGCACCTTACGCATGACCCCCCCCCCCCCGTCAAATTTGTTCCTGGCCTACTTAAGTTTCAAAAAACATCCTCACCTCATATTCCATCTATGTTACATCTCTTCCAATGTCAAGACCTGCTGTTGGAACTGTTGGTACTCTTGCTGCTTATATCAAGCCGACAAGTTTCTGTTCAACTGTACCGCTGGAGTCCGCTGCACTCTTTACACTAACCTACTTTTGTCACTTTGTAGACTCCTTACATTTGTGACTACGGAAATGCTTCAATGACGGAATGTTGTGTGCACCCATGCATTTGTTATATTATGTATTAGTTGAACATATGTCCAACTTGAAATGTTTATTATTATGTATCTTGCAGATACTTCTTGAGCACAGAGGACGATCCGAAACGCAGGCACCTCTACAGGTAACACATACATAGCTCTGAATAACTGTCTCTAATTCTGTCCTCTTCTGTTGTGCCTAGCTATGTTGCACCCCCACCCCCCACCCCCACCCACTTGGTTACAATTTAGGTGCCAGATGTCCTGGATGCTTTGAGGGGCTTTGCTCTCAGTCTGAAAAATATCTAGGAGAAAGACTTGGCTCAATGTCCTCTTGTTGTGTTTGCAGTGCGGACACAGTGGGCCCTTTCAACAGACGCTGTCTCTCCTGTGACTTCTACGAAGGTTGTGGCTACGTCACAGGCTCCTTCAGCCACAGCATGAGCCTCTTCCTGCTTAGCTGCAAAGGTGGGAGCCACCGGTTGATTGGTCTGTCTCTCTCCCCAAGTGATCTATTTTTTCAGTCATATGAACCTTTGGTCCCTCACCTCTGAGAGACACTCTGAGACAATGAATTCAATGTATATGTTGGTTACAGATGATATTTGGTCACAAACACAATCATTTGTTCAGTGTATTTCAACCAAGGCCTCTACTCAAGAGGGTCTAACAGCAGCAGCCCAAATATTCAAGTTTCAGGTTAATGTCATGTGCAGTGTACAGAAATGCCATTCTTGTAATTTCCAAACCCAGCAATGCAGTAATCAATATCAATGTAGCACTAAAGATAAACATAAGGTTGAATAAAACTAAAATCAAATTGTATTGGTCACATACACATATTTAGCAGATGTTATTGCGAGTGTAGCAAAATGCTTGTGTTCCTAGCTCCAACATGAAGTGAGAAGTCGAATTTCAAAACAGAGCCAATTTAAATCCCTGATAGATATGGATGTGCTTGCACTTCCCAGGGCTTCCACTAGATATCACCGTCTTTACATCCTAGTTTTAAGATTATACTATAAAGGAGGGGCTCATGAGACCCATTTTAGTGAGTGGTCTGTCAGGGCGCCTCAGTCTCATGAAGCGTTCCCCCGAGAGAGTGTCCTCTCGTTTTAGGGCTTTTATTCAGACAATGAAATTCTCTGGTTGGAACCTTATTGATGAAATTTGTTAAAAACATCCTCAAGATTGATTGCAGACATGGTTTGACTTGTTTCTACAACCTGTAACGGAACTTTTTGAGTTTTTGTCATGGAGAAAATGGTCGCGCCTCCATGAAGATGGATTACTGGACTGAACACGCTAACAACAGGTGGTTAAATGATGGGCTTTATGGAAAAAAATCAGTCATTTATTGCCTTCTGATGAAGATTATCAAAGGTAAGTGAATATTTATAGTGTTTTTTCAAACTAATGTTGACTCCAAGATGGCGGAATTGTCTAGTTGTTTATAAGCAGGTACTGAGCGCCGTTCTCAGATTATGCTTTTTCCGTAAAGTTCTTTTTAAATCTGGCACAACATTTGCATAGAGGATCAGTCTATCTTTAATTCTGTGAATAACACTTGCATCTTTTATCAATGTTTATTATGAGTATTTCTGGGAAAATCAGCTGATGTTTTGGAATCAAAATATTACTGCACGTAACGCGCCAATGTAAACTGTGATTTTTGGATATAAATATGCACATTATCAAACAAAACATACATGTATTGTGTAACATGATGTCATATGAGTGTCATCTGATGAAGATCATCAAAGGTTAGGGATTCATTTTATCTATATTTCTGCTTTTTGTGACTCCTCTCTTTCGCTGGAAAATGGCTGTGTGTGTTTTTGTGACTTGACTATGACCTAACATAATCATATGTGATGCTTTCGCTGTAAATAATTTTTGAAATCCGACACTATGGGTAGATTAACAAGATATTTATCTTTCATTTGCTGTATTGGACTTGTTAATGTGTGAAAGTTACATATTTCATAAAAATATTTTTGAATTTTGCGCGCTGCCTTTTCAGCGGAATGTTGAGGTGGGGTTCCGCTCTCAAAGCACTTCATAATGACAGAAGTGAGTAAGAGTAGTTCAGTTACCTTTGCTTTCTTTGGTACAGGAACAATGGTGGACATCTTGAAGCAAGTGGGGACAGAAGATAGGGATAGGGAGAGATTGAATATGTCCTTAAATATTCCAGCCAGCTGGTCTGCACTCTGAGGACGTGGCTAGGGATGCCGTCTGGGCCGGCAGCCCTGCGAGGGTTAACACGCTTAAATATCTTACTCACGTTGTCCATGGAGAAGGAGAGCCCACAATCCTTGTGTAACATATAAGCTGGGAGTCGGAAAGCAAGTGCAGGTGGTGAGTTTAATAATAACCGGAACATAAACCAATACAAGAAACACGAGTAGCGTATAGACATGAACCATAGTCAATACTGCATGGGGAAGGGAACTAAGGAAATGACAGATATAGGGGATGTAATCAGTGAAGTGATGGCGTCCAGGTGTGTCTCATGATGAGACACAGGTGCACGTAATCATGGGTGTGTGTAACGATGGTTGCCAGAGCCGGTGGTGGGTAAACCGGCGACGTCAAACACCGGAGGGAAGGAGCGGGAGTAGACGTGACACCTTGGAGGCGTGCTGCGTTGGGGGCACTATGTTATCCTCAAAGCGGGCGAAGAAGGTGTTTAGCTTCATGGCTGGTTTTCCCTTTATAGTCTGTAGACCCTGCCACATACAGTGCCTTGCAAAAGTATTCACCCCCCTTGGCATTTTTCCTACTTTGTTGCATTGATTTTTATTTGGATGTCATGTGATGGACATACACTAAATAGTCCAAATTGGTGAAGTGAAATTTAAAAAATAATTTGTTTAAAAAATAAATAAAAAATAAAACATGGAAAAGTAGTGTGTTCATATGTATTCACCCCCTTTGATATGAAGCCCCTAAATAAGATTTGGTGCAACCAATTACCTTCAGAAGTCACATAATTCGTTAAAAAAAGTCAACCTGTGTGCAATCTAAGTGTCACATGATCTGTCACATGATCTCTATATATACGATCCCTATATATGCCTGTTCTGAAAGGCCCCAGAGTCTACAACACCACTAAGCAAGGGGCACCACCAAGAAAGCTGCACTATGAAGACCAATGAGCTCTCCAAACAGGTCAGGGACAAAGTTGTGGAGAAGTACAAATCAGGGTTGGGTTATAAAACAATATCCGAAACTTTGAACATCCCACTGAGCACCATTAAATCCATTATTAAAAAATGGAAAGAATATGGCACCACAACAAACCTGTCAAGACCAAAACTCACCAAAAGGCATGTGGGAGACTCCCCAAACATATGGAAGAAGGTACTCTGGTCAGATGAGACTAAAATGTAGCTTTTGGCCATCAAAAAAAATGCTATGTGTGGCGCAAACCCAACACCTCTCATCACCCTGAGAACACCATCCCCACAGTGAAGCATGGTGGTGGCAGCATCATGTTGTGGGGATGTTTTTCATCAGCAGGGACTGTGAACCTGGTCAGAATTGAAGGAATGATGGATGGCGCTAAATACAGGGTAATTCTTGAGGGAAACCTGTTTCAGTCTTCCAGAGTTTTGAGACTGGGATGGAGGTTCACCTTCCAGCAGGATAATGACCCTAAGCATACTGCTAAAGCAACACTCGAGTGGTTTAAGAGGAAACATTTAAATGTTTTTGGAATGGCCTAGTCAAATCCCAGACTTCAATCCAATTGAGAATTTGTGGTATGACTTAAAGATTGCTGTACCCCAGCGGAACCCATCCAACTTGAAGGAGCTGGAGCAGTTTTGCCTTGAAGAATGGGCAACAATCCCAGTGGATAGATACCCCAAGATACTTGCAGCTGAAATTGCTACAAAGGGTGGCTTTACAAAGTATTTGTTTCACAAAAATATATATTTTGCATCTTCAAAGTGGTCAGAATTTTGTATAAATCAAATGATACAAACCCCCCAAAAGTCTATTCTAATTCCAGGTAGTAAGTCAACAAAATAGGAAAAATGCGAAGGCGGGTGAATACTTTCACAAGCCACTGTACGTCTCATGTCTGAGCCGTTGAATTGCGACCTCACTTTATCTCTGTACTGATGTTTTGCCTGTTTGATTGCCTTACGGAGGGAATAACTACACTGTTTGTATTCGGCCATGTTCCCAATCACCTTGCCCTGTTAAATGAGGTGGTTTGCACTTTCAGTTTTGTGCAAATGCTGTCATCTTTCCACGGTTTGTGGTTTGGTTAGGTTTTAATAGTCACATTGGGTACAATCAATCAATCAAATTGATTTACAGTTGAAGGGTGTTGAAGGGTGGGCATTCTATGTTTTGTTCTATGTTTGTATTTCTATGTGTTTGGCCTGGTATGGTTCCCAATCAGAGGCAGCTGTCAATCGTTGTCTCTGATTGAGAACCATAGTTAGGCAGCCTGGTTTCGCCCTTGAGTTGTGGGTAGTTGTTTTCTATCTCTGTCTCTGTACCAGACAGGACTGTTTCGTTTTTGTTATTTTTGTTCTAGTCTTCAATGTAATGAAAAGATCATGAACACGTACCATGCTGCACCTTGGTTCTCTCCTTCTTCCACTTACGACGATCGTTACATACACTTAGGTTGGAGTCATTAAAACTTGTTTTTCAACCACGCCACAAATTTATTGTTAATAAACTATAGTTTTGGCAAGTCGCTTAGAACATCTACGTTGTGCATGACACAAGTAATTTTTCCAAGAATTATTTACAGACAGATTATTTCACTTATAATTCACTGTATCACAATTCCAGTGGTTCAGAAGTTTACATAAATTGACTTTAAGCAGCTTGGAAAATTCCAGAAATTAATGTAATGGCTTTAGGAGCTTCTGACTTTTTGATTCAATTGGAGGTGTACCTGCGAACCTACCTGTACCAGTACCTACCTTCAAACTCAGTGCCTCTTTGCTTGACATCATGGGAAAATCAAAAGAAATCAGCCAGACCTCCAAAAGTCTGGTTCATCCTTGGGAGTAATTTCCAAATGCCTGACGGTACAACGTTCATCTGTACAAACAATTGCACACATCCCAAACGTGAAGCACGGGGGTGGCAGCATCATATTGTGGGGGTGCTTTGCTGCAAGGTGCACTTCACAATATAGATGGCATCATGAGGCAGGGATATTGTGTGGATATATTGAAGCAAAATCTCAATACATCAGTCGGGAAGTTAAATCTTGGTCGCAAATGGGTCTTCCAAATGGACAATGAACCCAAGCATACTTCCAAAGTTGTGGCAAAATGGCTTAAGGACAACAAAGTCAAGGTATTGGAGTGGCCATCACGAAGCACTGACCTCAATCCTATAGAACATTTGTGGGCAGAACTGAAGAAGCGTGTGCGAGCAAGGAGGCCTACAAACCTGACTCAGTTACACCAGCTCTGTCAGGAGGAATGGGCCAAAATTCACCCAACTTATTGTGGGAAGCTTGTGGAAGGCTACCCGAAACGTTTGACCCAAGTTAAACAATTTAAAGGCAATGCTACCAAATACTAATTAAGTGTATGTAAACTTCAGACCCACTGAGAATGTGATGAAATAAATAAAAGCTGAAATAAATAACACTCTCTACTATTATTCTGACATTTCACATTCTTAAAATAAAGTGGTGATCCTAACTGACCTAATTTTTACTAGGATTAAATGTCAAGAATTGTGAAAAACAGAGTTTACATGTATTTGGCTAAGGTGTATGTAAACTTCCAACTTCAACTGTAGCCCTTGGTTCACTCCAGACTTGACTGCCCTTGACCAGCACAAAAATATCCTGTGGCGTACTGCATTAGCATCAAATAGCCCCCGCGATATGCAACTTTTCAGGGAAGTCAGGAACCAATATACAGGGGTAGTTAGGAAAGCAAAGGCTAGCTTTTTCAAACAGAAATGTGCATGCTGTAGTACAAACTCCAAAAGTTTTGTGACACTGTTATTAAGTTCATGGAGAATAAGAGCACCTCCTCCCAGCTCCCCACTGCACTGAGGCTAGGAAACACTGTCACCACAGATAAATCTACGGTAATCGAGAATTTCATTTTTCTAAGGCTGGCCATGCTTTCCACCTGGCTACCCCTACCCCGGTCGAACCCATATTCAGATAGCTCATGTTCTAAAAGAGCTGCAAGATCTGGACCCCAACAAATCAGCTGGGCTAGACAATCTGGACTCTTTCTAAAATTATCCGCAGCAATTGTTGCAACCCCTATTACTAGCCTGTTCAACCTCTCTTTCGTATCGTCTGAGATCCCTAAGGATTGGAAAGCTGCCACTGTCATCCCCCTCTTCAAAGCGGGAGACACTCGACCCAAACTGTTACAGACCTATATCTATCCTGCCCTGCCTTTCTAAAGTCTTCGAAAACCAAGTTAACAAACAGATCACCGACCATTTCAAATCCCACCGTACCTTCTCCTCTATGCAATCTGGTTTCCGAGCTGGTCATGGGTGCACCTCAGCTATGCTCAAGGTCCTAAACGATATCACAACCACCATCGATAAAAGACAATATTGTGCAGCCATTGTCATCAACCTGGCCAAGGCCTTCGACTTTGTCAATCACCGCATTCTTATTGGCAGACTCAAATGACTGCCTCGCCTGGTTCACCAACTACTTCTCAGATAGAGTTCAGTGTGTAAAATCGGAGGGCCTGTTGACCGGACCTCTGGTAGTCTCTATGGGGATGCCAAACGGTTCAATTCTCGGGCTGACTCTTTTCTCTGTATATATCAATGATGTCGCTCTTGCTGCTGGGGATTCTCTGATCCACCTCCACACAGACGACACCATTCTGTATACTTTTGGCCCTTCATTGGACACTGTGTTAACAAACCTCCAGACGAGCTTCAATGCCATACAACACTCCTTCCGTGGCCTCCAACTGCTCTTAATTGCAAGTAAAACTAAATGCATGCTCTTCAACTGATCGCTGCCCACACCCGCCCTCCCTTCTTGCATCACTACTCTGGACAGTTCTGACAGAATGTGTGGACAACTACAAATACCTAGGTGTCTGGTTAGACTGTAAACTCTCCTTCCTGACTCACATTAAGCATCTCGAATGCAAAGTTTAATCTAGAATCTGCTTCCTTTTTCGCAAACAAAGCACCCTTCACTCACACTGCCGTACATACCCTTGTAAAACTGACTGTCCTACCCATCTTTGACTTCGGCGATGTCATTTACAAAATAGTTCAACACTCTACTCAGGAAATTGGATGTAGTATATCACAGTGCCATCTGTTTTGTCAACAAGGCCCAATATACTACCCACCACTGCGACCTGTATGCTCTCGTTGGCTGGCCCTCGCTTCATATTCGTCGCCAAACCCACTGTCCCAGGTCATCTATAAGTCTTTGCTCGGTAAAGCCCCGCCTTATCTCAGCTCACTGGTCACCATAGCAGCACCCACCCGTAGCATGTGTTCCAGCAGGTATATCTCACTGGTCATCCCCAAAGCCAACTCCTCCTTTGGCCACCTTTCCTTCCAATTCTCTGCTGCCAATGACTGGAACGAATTGTAAAAATCACTATAGTCTTATATCTCCCTCACTAACTTTAAGCATCAGCTGTCAGAGCAGCTTACCACGCATTGCACCTGTACACAGCCCATATGTAAATAGCCCACCCAACTACCTCATCCCCATTTTGTTATTTATTTGTTTGCTCCTTTGCACCCCAGTATCTCTACTTGCACATTCATCTTCTGCACATCTATCACTCTAGTGTTACTTGCCAAATTTTAATTATTTCGTCACTATGGCCTATTTATTGCCTTACCTCCCTAATCTTACTACATTTGCACACACTGTACATAGATTTTTCTATTGTGTTATTGACTGTACGTTTGTTTATCTCATGTGTAACTCTGTGTTGTTTGTGTCGCACTGCTTTGCTTTATCTTGGCCACGTCGCAGTTGTAAATGAGAACTTGTTCTTAACTTGCCTAACTGGTTAAATAGAGGTCAAATAAATAAATAAAAATAAACTGTTGCAGCATAATTACTGGAGGCTGAGACAGGAGGGGTTGGGAGACACTGTGGCCCTGTCCGACTATACAGCCCCTGGGTGATGCCACTTGTCATGGTTCCTAAGAAGTGGGGCAAGCTGAGGTTCTGTGTGGACTACAGGTGGCTGAATGAGGTAACCAGGAAGGACTCATACCCCATACCTTGTATCGATGAGTCGCTGGACCTGGTTAGGGGGTCCTCCTGGTTCCCCTCACTAGACCTCCACAGTGGCTACTGGCAGGAGGCCCTCTCCCCAGAGGCCAAAGCCAAAACTGCATTCTCCACTAAGAGGACACTGGCAGTTCAAGGTCCTGTGCTTCGGCCTGTGCAACGCTCCAGCTACTCCCCTGACAGCAGTGTCTGGTATACCTCGATGACATCCTGGCCCATGGCTGCTCCTTCCAATCAGCCCTGGGACCGCTACAGATTGTGCCGGAGAGGGTGGCTGCCGCAGGCCTGAAACTCCACCCCGAGAAGTGCCACTGCATGAGAAGAGAGGTGTCCTTCTTGTGCCACCAAGTGGGGAAGGAGGGTATCAGCACCATGGAGGACAAGGTGGAGGCTGTCTGAGACTGGTACACCCCCACCGACCAGCATCAGCTGAAGATCTTCCTGGGCCTGGCCTCGTACTATAGGAGGTTTGTACGGGGCTTCTCAAGTGTTGCTGCTCCCCTGAACCGCCTGCTGCCGAAGGACAAGGCCTTCACTTGGACAGTGGAGGGTGCCTTTAACACCCTCAAACGTGCACTGATTGAGGCCACCTTGTTCGCCCCCCTGAGCTCTCTCGTCAGAGAGAGGGACTTGAGAGAGAGCTGTGTGCAGAGGAGGGGTCTGTGCCACAGTGTTTCGGGCGAGCGGGCATGTCTGCTGTGAGCTGCAGACTGTCGACGTGGCAGCAGCAGGGACGGGACACAGACCTACAGCCGGTGCTACAGTGGGTAGAGACGCAGCTGAGGCCACTGTGGGAAGAGGTGGCAGCGTTCGCACTCATGACCAAAGGTTGTGGTCAAAGTTTGAGAGACTGCGGCTGGCTGATGGCGTGCTACAGTGGGCTTGGAAGGAGTCAGCTACGGGAGAGGAGAGGTGGCAGGTGGTGGTCCCAAAAGCATTGCGGGAGGCTGTGCCCCAGAGCACTCATGGGGACTGGATACTTTGGGGTCACAAAAACACTCCGACGCCTCCATCAGGGATTTTACTGGGGGCAGCACAAGAGGGATGTGGAGGATTATTTCTGCCGCTGTGACAGCTGCACAGCGAGAAAGGGCCCTCCAGGCCGCTCTCATGCTCAGCTCCAACAGTTCCCAGTTGGGGCTCCCATGGAGAGGGTGGGAGTGGATGTAGTTGGGGCGTTCCCCACCACATACAGTGGAAAACGCTGAGTGCTCATGGCCATGGACTATTTCACAAAATGACCCGAGGCTTATGCTCTACCTGACCAGGAGGCAGAGACCATTGTCGATGCCCTGACAGCGGAGATGTTCAGCAGGTTTGGAGCTGCAGAGTCCAACAACAGAGACCAAGGCAGAAACTTTAAGTCCTGTGTGTTTGCCACCATGTGTGAGAGGCTGGGTCTGCACAACACCCGCACTACTCCTCTCCATCCTCAAAGTGATGGCCTTGTGAAACGCTTCCACAAAACGCTTGGACAGCAGCTGGCCATAGTCTCTGCCAAACACCAGCGCGACTGGGACAGGCACCACTCCGCTGTCCAAGACTCCACCTCCTGCACGCCTGTCCTCCTCATACTGGGGAGAGAATTCCACACCCCTGCAGAGATGGCATTTAGTCGGCCACTGGATAGCCCTCCTGTTCCCCCGGGGCCGGAGTATACCCGGAGACTCCAGGTACGCCTGGAGACAGCCCACACTTTCACCAGAGAGCAGGTGAATGGTGAATGCAGGTGTGAGGCAGAAGAGGAACTATGATGTGCACACCCAGAGAAGGCACTTTGTGGCTGGGGAGCTGGTCTGGGTCTACAGCCTCCTCAGAAAGAAAGGCAGATGCCTGGAAGGCTGGCGGAGAAGTAATGGCGAACTGAACAAAGTTATGTAGAGCACCTAAAGATAAAACGTAATATTCAATATCGGCAAGTTAGACTAAAATATTAGCACTACACAAGCTGGTGGGTGATAACCTTTAATCTGGATAATAACATGAAACAAATCTTAAGACTAGAGACATTTATCGACAAATATTACGAAAACAAGCAACACCCAAACATGACGGAGAGTAAGACAAGGGAACCGATTCCAAAATGAAAATGTGACTCTTCTACTGACACAGACGATTTAATTCTTTCACCACCGGGAATGGTAAAGGTCGAAACTGATCTGTTAAAATCAATAAATGACAAACTGGGTATACTTGAATTAGTTAGTAAGGATATAAAAGAGTTGAAGGCGAGCCTCAAGATGAGTGATGAAAAAGCTGGGACATTGGAGAAGTAAACAAACAAGCTAAAAGGGACAGTCAATAAGATTGAAACCAAAGTGAATTAACTTAAAAAGGAGAACACCGTTCTGAGAGAAGCCTTACTGGACGTACAAACTAGGTCAATGAGAGAGAATCTGGTACTTACAGGTATCCAGGAGAAAGAAGGGGAAGTTCCTGAATCTGTAGTTAGAGAGTTCCTCCTTACAGCGCTTCAGATCCCACGCGAAGTTATCGACAAAATCCAACTTGAACGTGTACACCGCTTCGGACAGAGAGACCAAAAACATCACTGCTCTAGAGGAGATCTGCATGGAGGAATGGGCCAAAATACCAGAAACAGTGTGTGAAAACTTTGTGAAGACTTACAGAAAACGTTTGAGCTCTGTCATTGCCAACAAAGGGTATATAACAAAGTATTGAGAAACTTTTATTATTGACCAAATACTTATTTTCCACCATAATTTGCAAATAAATTCATAAAAAATCCTACAATGTGATTTTCTGGATTTTTTTTTCTCATTTTGTCTGTCATAGTTGAAGTGTACCTATGATGAAAATTACAGGCCTCTCTCATCTTTTTAAGTGGGAGAACTTGCGCAATTGGTGGCTGACTAAATACTTTTTTGCCCCACTGTATATGTATGAAAATAGCATCTATACACTTCCTGATAAACTCAGTCACCGTATTCATTGATGTTATTCTCAGAGGCTACACGGAACATATCCCAGTCCGCGTGATCAAAACAATCTTGAAGCATGGATTCCGATTGGCCAGACCAGCGTTGACTAGACCATAGCAAGGGTACTTCCTGTTTGAGTTTCTGCATATAGGAAGGGAGGAGCAAAACGGAGTCGTGATCAGATTTGCAGAGGGCAGGGCCTTATAGGCCTTTCGAAAAGTTGAGTAGCAGTGATCCAGTGTTTTTCCAGAACGAGTACTACAGTCAATGTGTTAGTAGAACTTCAGTAGCATTTTCCTCAAATTTGCTTTAAAATCCCCAGTTACAATGAATACGGCCTCAGGACATGTGGTTTCCAGTTTGCATAAAGTCCAGTGTAGTTCTTTGAGGAACCTCGGGGTATTGGCTTGAGGGGAATATTTATGACTGTGAATATAACCAAAAAGAATTATCTTGGGAGGTAATATGGTCGGTATTTGATTGTGAGGTTTTCTAGGTCGGGTGAACAAAAGGACTTGAGTTTCTGTATGTTATCACAATCACACCATGAGTAGTTAGTCATGAAACATACACCCACGCCTTTCATCTTCCCGGAGAGTTCTTTATTCCTGTCTGCGAGATGTACTGAGAACCCAGCTGGCTGTATGGACGTGGACAGTATATCCCGAGAGAGCCATGTTTCTGTGAATCCCTGATCTGTCTCTGAGCTAGTCAATCCCTGATCCTCACACTGAGCTAGTCTACTTTATTATCCAGAGACTGAACATTACATTCTGGGCTAATGTAAGAAATAACCCACCAAAAAACAAAATACTGCAATGTTGCATAGGAGCTAGAAGCAGAGCTGCCATGTCTGTAAGCACCATCTTCTTCCATCCTGCCTCTTGGCCACTTTCATTTATTTGACATGATTGCGATATCATTACAGAGCTGAGAGAGATTGTCTGGCCTACTTTGCAGAGCCACAAATGTTTCTTTCTAGCATGTTCTTAATTTGCTAAGTGCATCGATCATTTAATTATGTTTCCCCTCCAAGTGCAGTGATGTGGTTTAGGAGACAGAGAGAGTATATTTCTACAGGGGCTTGTTTGTTTGCAAGCTAGCTCCAGAACACTCCAGAAACTATTTTGGCTGTGTTAAATTAATTGAATAAGCTAACAATAGCCTCCCCAACAATCGCAACAATGTCTGGAAAGGATATGTTGTGCTTGTAGAAAAACATGTTTAGCAAGAATTATTAGAGACAACGTCAGGCTTTCAGACTTTGATCAATGATGTTTTGATTTTGTGTCTGAACTTTGAGGCTCAATTATGTTGTGTCTCAGTCTTCTATCGACAAGGTGCAATTTTAAATTACAGATTCTAAAGGAAAACATTTATTGAGTTCAGATGATTTGATTTGATTTGATTTTCTTACGAGTCTTTTTGCAAGTCTTTTTAGAAATGGATAACTAAATAACCCTTTCCCATCCTCTTGCTTCCCCAGAACTATGGACAGTGGGGACACATTTTGAACCATGCAGTCACTGTTGTACAGATGTAGGATTTTAATTTGATCACCCTGTTGCATGAGAACTGTCCTACAATGCAGGAAATGTAAAATGTGTAGTGTATTTGCAGTTTAAAAAGACTTCTGATGTTTGTAATTTTCACACAATGTATCAACCCCTACAATAATGTAAATTAATTATAATCAACATAATAATTCACATTTCCGGTTGCTGCAGGATTATTTTCTTGCTGTAGCAAACTGGCTCAAATTAAGATCCTAAGTCTGTACATGACAAGGAGCCACAGGATGTACTATTAAACCGAGACAAGACCGAGACGAACCAGAGTAGTGCCACCACAAACTAATGGGCACGATGTCTGATGTTGATGTCTTATTTGGTCACATTTGTTTCTGTTTTGGTCTTTCTCCAGGCCCTGATGTCCCGTTTGTAGCAGTGTACAGCACACAGGACAGACAGAGTGAGTCTTCTAGTTAAGATTCTATTTGGATTCTGTTGCATGAAAACATAGGTTAGGGGTACTCAACTCTTACCCTAAGTCCCGGAGCCTGCTGGTTTTCTGTTTTACCTCATAATTAATTGCACCCACCTAGTGTCCCAGGTTTAAATCAGTACCTGATTAGAACAACGAAAAAGGCAGTGGAACTGGCTTTCAGGTCCAGAGTTGAAGGTCATGGGCCATAAGAGGAATACATCACATAGAAAAATAGACCACCCAGACACACAATGTATGATCTTTATCTCCTCTGTCTTCAATATGCCTTTTTCTCTTGACACACACACACACACACACACACACACACACACACACACACACACACACACACACACACACACACACACACACACACACACACACACACACACACACACACACACACACACACACACACACACACACACACAAACTCCATTATACTCAGTTCTGATTGCTGACTTGCCATGTAACTGTCAGGGAGAAGATGATTCATGTCAGGATGCAGAGGATTTGAGGATCACTATGCACACACAAACGCGCACACACACCTGTAGGACATCCACTCCTCTCCATGAGTAGAACATTCAGCATCACCCCTGAAATATAACTCTTTAACACCATGGAGAGAAAACAAATCTATCTCTGTGTTTACAGAATAAAAGCCCTGCCCTCCACCCCTGATTCACAAAATAATCACCCACAACTGTGTGACCTCATCAAACAGGGACAGCATACTAAGATTTACCATTGACTGCACAACAAGGCCAGTCTGCTTTCTGCTGTCACTGTTTGCAGCCTCAGCCCAGTCGGTTGGCAGACACTGATTACATTACCTAACTGGGTGGATGCCCTCATAACAACATGACCTTCCCACTGTAATGAAAGACGTTTCCTGTCTTTGTTTACGGTTAATTACAGACAGCATGTACACTTGGAGGACTAGCAATGTGTACAAAGTGCACTCTATAGTCATATTTTAGTGCATATAGTAGTAAACAAAATTCTAAACAAGCTACTTTTGGCAGGAACTCTGCTTTCTAACTGGAACCATTAAAGTAGTTGTGAAATTAGAATTTAATTGCTGATGTGGCGGGGATAAAAACCATGCTGCATTACTGTGTTTGTTGTGTACTCTGTGGAGACCACACGCACCCACACACACACACACACACACACACACACACACACACACACACACACACACACACACACACACACACACACACACACACACACACACACACACACACACACACACACACACACACACACACACACACAGTCAGTCAGGAGAGAACACTCTCCCTGATCAAAACACCCACTCCTTTTGTTACTAGTCCAATCTCAGCATGCCAAGATAAGGCTTGTCAAGGCTCAACTTGAGGGCCCCTGATCTTGGTACCAGCCATTATGAAGTCTTAATTTATATTTACAGCCTACATTGCTGATCTGTCTTTATCACAGTGTGTCAGTGGATACAAGGAGGGTGGGAGAGAGGGAGGGAGACAGGGAGGGCGGGTGGGAGAGGGAGGGAGGGAGATTGGATTTCAGGGACTGAGACATAGAGCGATGCCTCTGCATTCTGATAACTTCCCTCTGTTCTCTTCTATTATGACATGCTGTAAGCATTGCTTCATAACAACTTCCAGCCCAACGTTCTACCACAACACCTATGCCCTTTGAACACCTACAGTATGTGCCCTTAGACCATGGTAGCCATTGCAACCTTAGCCATAAACTAAGGCCATGATGTTTATCACTGCAGAGGTGTTTGACCTGGAGACCAATGAGAATCTGAGGATGAGGCTGGACTCCATGCAGATGCCCCGCGTGGAATACAAGGAGATCAACATTGAGGATTACAGTACGCTATGTTCCGCTCTAACAATAAGGGAATGAGATTTCAGCAGCACATTTTACATAATGAAAATGTATCTGCTAAAGTCTGTTTTCTTCAGATGAACAGATAATGAAGCCATAGTGCTTGTGTACAACATGCGTACTGATCACTCTTTCTCTTGTTGTGTAGCACTAACGATGCAGATCCTCAAACCTGCCAGCTTTGTGGACTCATCGCACTATCCTCTGCTCCTCCTTGTGTGAGTATACAGACCCTAACACACACACACACACACACACACACACACACACACACACACACACACACACACACACACACACACACACACACACACACACACACACACACACACACACACACATACAGAGAGAGACCAAAAATGTATTTTACCCTAACCCTTGACCTAACACCTAACCTTAATTCTAACCCTAATTATAAACCTAAACCTAAACCCCATGTCTAAAATAGCCATTTCCTTGTTTTACGATCCTTGTGAGGACTTCTGGTACCCACAACGATAGAAAAACCAACCCACACACACACAACTGCTCTAGCGACTATGGTGTTGTATACAATGTAGCTATCCATCTCCATTGTCAGGTCTTGACACACAGAGACCTTCAGCTCCTCCATACCAAGTGCTGCTTCATCAGGAAAGATACAGTGCATTCAGAAAGTATTCAGATCCCTTTACTTTTCCCACATTTTGTTATGTTACTGCCTTAACCTAAAATGATTCAATTGTATTTTTTCCTCATAAATCTACACACAATAGCCCATAATGACAAAGCAAATATTACATTTAGGTAAGTATTCAGTCCCTTTACTCAGTACTTTGTTGAAGCACCTTTGGCAGCGATTTCAGCCTCGTGTCTTCTTGGGTATGAAGCTACAAGCTTGACACACCTGTATTTGGGGAGTTTCACCCATTCTTCTCTGCAGATCATCTCAAGCTCTGTCAGGTTGGATAGGGCACGCCGCTGCACAGCTATTTTCAGCTCTCCCCAGAGATGTTCGATCGGGTTCAAGTCTGGGCTCTGTCTGTGTCACTCAAGGACATTCAGAGATTTGTCCTGCAGCATCTCATGTGTTGTCTTGGCTGTGTGCTTAGAGTTCTAAGAATAAGGCTGTAGCGTAACAAAATGTGGAAAAAGGGAAGGGGTCTGAATACTTTTCAAATCCACTGTAATCACCCTCCAACTCTGAGCTTTAATCAGGGCTATTAATCTAAGGCAGAGAAGTGGCAACTCGTTCTCCTCCGCACTACCGGTAATTACACTGCAAATGAGGTCTCCATCCCCCTTTAATTAACCCTCCTATCCTCCGCTATCACACTATCTCTCCATGCCCTTGCCTGCAGGTTGGAGAAACATACACTAGACTATAACTTTTAGTTTTTTCACCCTGGTTTATCTCTGGATGGAGTGGCACTACTATAAAGACAATGAGTGGCACTACTATAAAGACAATAAGTGGCACTAAAAAAAAATCAATGTATAACACAATAATACTGTAAACTTAGTGTCTAACGCCATAATTCAATCTGAACCATATTTAGGTCTTGCTAAATAAGAGAGAGAGAGAGCCATAGAGCCATAGATTAACGAGTAAACATGCCTTCTCGTATCCAGCGATGGCACCCCCGGTGGCCAGATGGTGTCAGAGCAATTCCACATAGACTGGGCCACGGTGCTGGTGAGCAGCTTCGGGGCAATGGTGGTTCGCTTTGACGGGCGGGGCAGTGGCTTCCAGGGGACCAACCTGCTGCACCGCGTCCAGAGGAAGCTGGGCGTGTTTGAGGAGAAGGACCAGCTGGAGGCCCTCAGGTAGGTACCTTCAACCTTGGTTGTGTCCTGATTCTCCACCCTTCTACTAAACTGTGCACTTGCACACTTCCAGTCATGGATTTAAAAGCATTGGAATGGTGTAATAATTGGCTGGAGGGAGTTTTCACCATTATTTAATCCATGTGCACACTTTGGGAAAAGGGTGGAAAATCAGGACACAACCTTAGACTTCTTTCACAAGACTGTCCTAACACTGTCATATGGCCAGCTAACTACCGAGCTATTACATGGCCAGCTAACTACCGAGCTATTACATGGCCAGCTAACTACCGAGCTATTACATGGCCAGCTAACTACCGAGCTATTACATGGCCAGCTAACTACCGAGCTATTACATGGCCAGCTAACTACCGAGCTATTACATGGCCAGCTAACTACCGAGCTATTACATGGCCAGCTAACTACCGAGCTATTACATGGCCAGCTAACTACCGAGCTATTACATGGCCAGCTAACTACCGAGCTATTACATGACCAGCTAACTACCGAGCTATGACATGGCCAGCTAACTACCGAGCTATTACATGGCCAGCTAACTACCGAGCTATTACATGGCCAGCTAACTACCGAGCTATTACATGGCCAGCTAACTACCGAGCTATTACATGACCAGCTAACTAATGAGCTAGGCTATGACATGGCCAGCTAACTACCAGCTAGCTATTACATGGCCAGCTAACTTCATTCTGAGATTAACTAATCCAAATCTATTACATGGCCAGCTAACTTTATGGCAAGGTAGCTATTACATGGCCAGCTAACTGAATTGGATGGAATTCCGAGCTATTACATGGCCAGCTAACTAATGCGGAGCTATGACATGGCCAGCTAACTATTTTAAATTAGTTAGCTTCATTACATGGCCAGCTAACTAATTAGGTATTGCAGTCTATTACATGGCCAGCTAACTACCGAGCTATTACATGGCCAGCTAACTACCGAGCTATTACATGGCCAGCTAACTACCGAGCTATTACATGGCCAACTAACTAACGAGCTATGACATGGCCAGCTAGCTAATAAGCTATGACATGGCCAGCTAGCTAATGAGCTATGAAATGGCCAGCTAGCTAACGAGCTATGACATGGCCAGCAAGCTAACCAGCTATGACATGGACAGCTAGCTAAATAACTGAGAAGACACACTTGAAAGGGGTCGTCAAGACCAGGAAGTCTTCATTCTGAGATTAACTAATCCAAATCTAATCTCTTCCATTTCAGTATTATATCTAAAGAGCCATATGTTGATAAGACCAGGATTGGAGTTTATGGCAAGGTAAGAGCCGTTTTCTCCTGATAATTTACGAGGTTCATAGGTTGAATGTAGTAGTATCTGAATTGGATGGAATTCCCTTGAACCCCTTGTATTGTGCATTATCATTCAGCATACTGACTTGATGTGCTAATCACCCTGCATTTCAATGTAGAAATCACAACGGAGGCTCTTTGAATCTCTGCTTTCTCAATGGAATTTATTGAGGGTTATTTTAAATTAGCTAGCTGCACTCTTCAATTTCAGTGCAAGCTGTCAGTGTTCATGCTGACCTGTGTTTTTTCCAATGCTGGAATTAGGTATTGCAAGTCAATTTAAAATAGACATATTAGATGTGTGCTGCTAGTTTATCAGTTACCTTTGGATCAAATAGATGTAGTGTTGATAGATTCTGACACCTCTGAAATAGATGTAGTGTTGATAGATTCTGAAACCTCTGAAATAGATGTAGTGTTGATAGATTCTGACACCTCTGAAATAGATGTAGTAGTGATAGATTCTGACACCTCTGACATAGATAGTGTTCATAGAATTTGACACCTCTGAAATACACATTTTTCGAAATCCAAGATGACGTAGCAGTAGGACGTGTGTTTTTGTCTTGTCCTGTCCAGTGTATATATACTTTTATTCGTAAATATTTCGTATATATTTTAATCTCACTTTCCATCTACGGACTGAATATACTCTCCTGCAACCCGCCTCACCCAATGTGGTACGGATCTACTATTTTTATACTCTAGAACCGGAACCCTCATCGGAAGCTAGCTAGTAGTCAGTTAGCCACTGCTAGCGGTCTTCACCATTAACTTGGACATCAGCCAGCCCCAACCCGGTCAATTCCTGCCAGTCTGCACAGCGCGATATCAACCCAGAGCATATCGGACTGCTTTTTCTCCACCACATCTCCGGATTCCTACCGCAAGCTCTGAACCTTTATACCGGATCATCGCAGCTAGCAAGCTGCTATCCGAGTGCCCACCCCTGGCTAACGTCTCTGTCCTGAAGCAAGCACCAGTTAGCCTGGAGCTAGCTAGCCCTGCTAGCCAAAGAGGTCCACCAGCCAATTCTTGGGCTACAATACCTCTTTTGCCAATTGACCTGGTCGCTTTACTACTGACACGGAGCCCCGCCGATCCATCACAGCGATTTCAACATGCTCTTCCATTGTGACGTCACCAGATGCCCATCTACTTGCCCTGGCCCGTAAGCTGTCTGAATCACTGTGTCTCCAGCTCACCTAGCATAGCAGTGACTAAGGAATTAGCTACCTGACTCATCTAGTGCAACTCATTGGACCCTATGATCACTCGGCTACACATGCCTCTCCCTAATGTCAATATGCCTTGTCTATTGCTGTTTTGGTTAGTGATTATTGTCTTATTTCACTGTAGAGCCCCCAATATGCCTTAAATAGCCCTTTTGGTCCACCCCTCACATCTCACCTGGCTTAACTGGTGCCTCTAGAGACAAAACCTCTCTCATCGTTACTCAATGCCTAGGTTTACCACCACCGTGCTCACATCTTACCACACCCTTGTCTGTACATTATGCCTTGAGTCTATTCTTCCGCGCACAGAAATCTGCTCCTTTTACTCTCTGTTCCAAACGCACTAGACGACCAGTTCTTATAGCCTTTAGCTGTACCCTAATCCTACTCCTCCTCTGTTCCTATGGTGATGTAGAGGTTAACTCAGGCCCTGCAGCCCCCAGCACCACTCCCATTCCCCAGGCGCTCTCATTTGTTGACTTCTGTAACCGTAAAAGCCTTGGTTTCATGCATGTTAACATTAGAAGCCTCCTCCCCAAATGTGTTTTATTCACTGCTTTAGCACACTCCACCAACCCTAATGTCCTAACCGTGTCTGAATCATGGTTTAGGAAGGCCACCAAAAATCCAGAAATGTCCATACCGAACTATAACATCTTCCGACATGATAGAACTGCCAAAGGGGACGGAGCTGCAATCTACTGCAGAGATAGCCTGCAGAGTTCTGTCATACTATCCAGGTATGTGCCCAAACAACTTGAGCTTCTATTTTTAAAAATCCACCTCTCCAGAAACAAGTCTCTCACCGTTGCCACTTGTTATAGACCCCTTCAGCCCCCAGCTGTGCCCTGGACACCATATGTGAATTGATTGCCCGACACCATTCTGTATACATCTGGCCCTTCTTTGGACACTTTGTTAACAAACCTCCAAACAAGCTTCAATGCCATACAATACTCCTTCCGTGGCCTCCAACTGCTTTTAAATGCTAGTAAAAAATAAATGCTTGCTCTTCAACTGATTGTTGCCTCCACCTGCCTTCCCGAATAGCATCACTACTCTGGACGGTTCTGACTTAGACTATGTGGACAACTACAAATACCCAGGTGTCTGGTTAGACTGTAAACTCTCCTTCCAGACTCACATTAAGCATCTCCAATCCAAAATTACATCTAGAATCGGCTTCCTATTTCGCAACAAATCATCCTTCACTCATGCTGCCAAACATTCCCTTGTAAAACTTACTATCCTACCGATCCTTGACTTTGGCGATGTCATTTACAAAATAGCCTCCAACACTCTACTCAGCAAACTGGATGTAGTCTATCACAGTGCCATCCATTTTGTCACCAAAGCCCCATATACTACCCACCACTGCGACCTGTATGCCCTCTTTGGCTGGCCCGCACTACATATTCGTCGCCATACCCACTGGCTCCAGGTCATCTATAAGTCTTTGCTAGGTAAAGCCCCTGCTTATCTCAGCTCACTGGTCACCATAGCAACACCCACCCGTTGCACACGCTCCAGCAGGTATATTTCACTGGTCATCCCCAAAGCCAACACTTACTTTGGCCACCTTTCCTTCCAAGTCTCTGCTGCCAATGACTGGAACGAATTGCAAAGATCACTGAAGCTGGAGTCTTATTTCTCCCTCTCTAACTTTAAGCATCTGCTGTCAGAGCAGCTTTCCGATCACTGTACCTGTACACAGCCAATCTGTGAATAGCACACCCAACTACCTCATCCCCATATTGTTATTTATGCTCTGCTCTTTTGCACCCAAGTATTTCTACTTACGCATCATCATCCGCACATCTATCACTCCACTGTTAATGCTACATTGTAATTATTTCGCCTCTATGGCCTATTTATTGCTTTAGCTCCCTACTCTCCTACATTTGCACACACTGTACATAGATTTTTATATTGTGTTATTGACTGTACGTTTGTTTTTGTGTAACTCTGTGTTGTTGTTTTTGTCGCACTGCTTTGCTTTATCTTGACCAGGTCGCAGTTGTAAATGAGAACTTGTTCTCAACTGGCCTACCTGATTAAATAAAGGTGAAATAAAAAATACAAATGTAGCATTGATAGATTTTGACACATGAAATAGATGTAGTGTTGGTAGATTCTGACACCTCTGAAATATATGTAGTGTTGGTAGATTCTGACACCTCTGAAATAGATGTAGTGTTGGTAGATTCTGACACCTGAAATAGATGTAGTATTGATATATTCTGACACCTGAAATAGATGTAGTGTTGGTAGATTCTGACACCTCTGCAGGATGTTCATAGAGGGAAGCATAATTATGTTACCTCTGGCCAAGTCCATGTGTCTTACTGGGAAAAAGACAGCTGATGTATTAGAGCATGTCCACATAGGCTTAGCTTCATACTGAACTAATCATCCACAATGAGGAACCTAAACTATGGAGGAAGCTGCAACTTGCAGAAATGGTCTTGGGACATTTTGCATTATTCATGAGCTACTAGCCTGTTCCCAGATCTGTTTGTGCTCAATATGCTGTATAGCATGACAATGACCATAGGAAGATGTCACAAACAGATCTGGGACCAGGCTAATGATCTACTGCTCTTGGGTCTCCAGACTCAATCTTCAAACTGAGCTTGAAATAATCCCAAAGGTTATCTGTCTATAAGCATCCGTTACAGTAGCCTGTGGAGAAGCTTGATGTTGATGGAGGATCTCTGTTTCTATCTGCCTGTCTGTCAGGTGTATGGAGGCTACGTGACCAGCCTGTTACTCAGCGCCGAGGATTCCCTGGTGAAATGTGGTGCGGCTCTCTCACCCATCACGGACTTTGACCTATATGGTAAGATTTGTGTGCCACTATGGTGCCAGACAGATGCTGTCAGTGTTAATCACACCAGCACCATCCTTCCATGGTATCAGCATCACCTCACCTAAAAGAGGAAGAGAGATGTGTGTGTGTGTGTGTGTGTGTGTGTGTGTGTGTGTGTGTGTGTGTGTGTGTGTGTGTGTGTGTGTGTGTGTGTGTGTGTGTGTGTGTGTGTGTGTGTGTGTGTGTGTGTGTGTGTGTGTGACAACATGTGTATGAGAAAGAGAGACTTGTGAGGGAAGTGTGAATTAAAGCAGGTGTGTGTGTCAGACTGTGGTTTCTATCTGAAAAGCTGCTAGAGAGAGTGAAAGGTAGTGTCTGGTGCTGGATGTGTTTGAGTGCTCACCTGTCATGAATGAATACTCGTCACTAAGAAGTTCTTAAAATAAGAACAGCTACTCATGACATCATCTGTAGTCTTTTCTGCTGTGTATGATGTATTTAGGTATATGAGGTATAACACGCTATATGGTGTTGTTAGAGCTAGCTTTCACCACTACATCCCTTGGTGTGAGCTATTGAATTCATTCCTTTTGACAACCTCTCTTCCAGCATCAGCGTTTTCAGAGAGATACCTGGGACAGCCCAAGCCTGACCCAAGAGCATATGCGGTATGCCTTCTTTATTCAGCCTTCACTTGGACTCCATATGTATGACCTCTGTGTTTTTCTATTGGGTTGTTAAATAATATCGTTGGCATTCATCCACAGATGGCCAATCTAGCACACAGGGCATCTCAGTTCTTGGACAAGAAGTTTCTGATTGTACACCCAACAGCAGATGGTACGAGAACCTTGAAATCAAACATTTCTAGCCCAATAAAATAATTTGTGTTTTTAACAATAAGATGATATGTGTTGGTTTCCTTTTCTCTCACCAGAAAAAGTGCATTTCCAGCACACAGCGAAATTCATCGCCCAGCTGATCAATGAAAACGCCAACTACACTCTGCAGGTGGGGGCTACTTCCCAGAATTACACACATATAAATTAGATGTATAAAATGGCTACCATCAATAAGGTGCACCAATTTAACTGTAACTCTCAAGACAATGTGTCATGGGAAGCAGAGACATTGCTCATATGCTAAATCAAAATTCTTCACAGTGATTTGTCCTGTTCGATTTCTATGGAGGTATCTTTTGGGCTGGAGCTGTTGTACAGAGAAACAACTGAGGAGTTCTGTAATCCCACGCCAGACCGCTGAGGAGTTCTGTAATCCCACGCCAGCAGAGGGATTACACCACACAATGCCCCCTCCCCCCCATCTCACTTAATGGGATTATATTCCCCTCTTATGATGCTTGCTTTCACAGGGTCATCTAATCCCATTAAGATATGGAGCATTCAGAAGTCAGTGTTTAGTTTATCGCTGCCCCATAGGTCCCCTTATATGCCCCGCTGTGTGTTGACTGACTAAGCCTCATCTGTAATTCCGCCACTGGGAGTTGTCTGATACTTTAAATTAAGGGGCTTGATTGATGATGTTAATAATACTATGTTTATATGGCCTAGATGTGCATCCAGAGAAATGTGATTGGATGTGTCGTGACCAGTGTGCTGTGTTCCCCCTCAGATCTACCCAGACGAGGGCCACTTCATCCACACCGAGGCCACGCGGCAGCACCTCAGCCAGTCACTGGTCAACTTCTTCGAGGAGTGTTTCCGGCTACCGGACAACGTGTTCGAGGAGATACTGGAGGAGGAGATCGAAGAAGAGGGTTAGCCTGGGCAAAACCAATCCCCCCAAACCAGAGCTCCAGTCCGCGCCCAAGCACAATGCCAGCCCCCATACCTGGTTTCTACAGTCCACATGATATGCAAGCTCCTCTTGGTTTAAACTTTCTTTGGCCCTTTTTTTGTTTTGTTTTCACTTTATGTGATTCCCCTGCATTTCAGCATGATCATCCCTGAGACCGCCACGTTGCAGATCAACCCTGAGACTGCCACGTTGCAGATCAACCCTGAGACTGCCACGTTGCAGATCAACCCTGAGACTGCCACGTTGCAGATCAACCCTGAGACTGCCGCGTTGCAGATCAACCCTGAGACTGCCGCGTTGCAGATCATCCCAGAGACTGCCGCGTTGCAGATCATCCCTGAGACTGCCACGTTGCAGATCATCCCTGAGACTGCCGCGTTGCAGATCAACCCTGAGACTGCCGCGTTGCAGATCATCCCTGAGACTGCCATGTTGCAGATCTTCCCTGAGACTGCCGCGTTGCAGATCAACCCTGAGACTGCCGCGTTGCAGATCATCCCTGAGACTGCCGTGTTGCAGATCATCCCTGAGACTGCCGCGTTGCAGATCAACCCTGAGACTGCCGCGTTGCAGATCATCCCTGAGACTGCCGTGTTGCAGATCATCCCTGAGACTGCCGCGCTGCAGATCATCCCTGAGACTGCCGCGTTGCAGATCATCCCTGAGACTGCCGCGCTGCAGATCATCCCTGAGACTGCCGCGCTGCAGATCATCCCTGAGACTGCCGCGCTGCAGATCATCCCTGAGACTGCCGTGCTGCAGATCATCCCTGAGACTGCCGCGTTGCAGATCAACCCTGAGACTGCCGTGTTGCAGATCATTCCTGAGACTTCCGTGCTGCAGATGCTTGCTTATCTCCTCATCCCATTTTTGTCCTCCTACTCCTCCTCTTCTTCACCTTTTGAGTCACCACGACTCCACCAGAGACCATCTGCAGCCATTTTGTTGACATCGACACAATGAATACAACTTTATGATGGAGGGATCATTAGCTGACGTCATATCTGGAACAGCGGTCGTGTCAGGAATAGGCGTGCTCCTCGGATTCCAAATGACTGGTGAGAGGGAGGGAACATCAAACTCCACACGCAAACTTTACCAGTCAGTGAGGAGAGGAAAGACTTATAGCACAAACTTTGGGGTCAAAGTTACAGGCGCCACATGGGATTTTATGGGTCAAACAGGTTCCAGCCCCGTGTCTGTGGGTCGAGGGTAGGGTGTCTGCTCCTATTTTTAAAATCGTGAAAATACATTTTCATGTTGAACTGTGCTTGTGTATGTTATTCCTCTGTAAAGTAGCACATGAAAAACATTCCCTTCTTTGGGTATTGATACTTCGTTTTTTCAGTGTTCAAGTTTGTCCTGATCTTGGAATCTTCTTGTAGCCGCAAGTATGTATTTAAATGGTGTAGACTCCATGTCATGAAAAGAAGAGAAGGATGTGAACAGAATCACCGGTTTGTTTTGTTACAAAATGTTCTCCTCATTCTCTGCTTATTGTATAATACTCCCACCAGTCCTTTGGAAATTGAAGCATATATATTATATTTTAGTCACTGTGCCTTACTTTGGGAGTGAGCAGTCCTTTTTATGGACTCCTTTTGTGAAAACTAAATACAACATGGCTCATTGTAAATAAATGTTCTGCTGATCATGGCACTAACTACTGTTGGTTAAACCTTCACTCTAATCTGTGAACACTTTGTAATGTTGTCATAGAGTAGGTATGGCATTATATCAACAGTCAAGTAAGAAATGGTCTTCTTCAGTTCCAAATATACCCAATTGCCAAAATAGATGTAAACAGTAGCTGCATGTATCTGCACATTATTTTACAGATGTTCAAATGGTAACGAAATGGTTTGTCAAGCTAACGACCACATAAAATGATGTTTTAGTAAATGGCTATTGAAGTATTAAGTCAATTGGTGGGTTTGAGGTGCCACTGTAGAATTGTGTTGTTTTATGGCAAAAAGTAATACATTTGTCTATAAGGTAATTAATAGCTTAGAATCATTATCTCAATCTTTACAGGATGAAATACAAAGGATTATTTGTTTATTTTTTTTAGGTTGGACTGCTATCTAAAAACGTGAATTCTTGAGCCACAAGTCTGCATTTTATCTGAACGATCATTCTGTTACTTTGTCAATGCATGTTATCAAGTTATTTGCAACTCAATGCGATCTGTGATAGCTCTGTTTCAAAATAGTATTTTTTCCATCTTGAATGTTCCGTACTGGGTTGAATTACATTTACAGTAGTATCATGATTGAGATCCCAGTCTCTTCAGCTTGATGTGTAAATGTTACTCAAATATCATTTGTATTTTAATAGCTGAGTGTTATTTGTGCATAAATGCATTTTGAAAGTTACATTTGAATATACATTTTCCCCCTTCTGTTTCAGTCCTTGGGTTGAGTTTAAAGTGGACTTTGCGATGGTGACATTTCTGACACTGTGATTGAACGTGAAGATGGACTTTTGTCAAGTAAATCCAAAATAGTACAAGAGACAGCGTGGCAGTATGTGGCATGGGGGTAAATGTTAGAATAAAACGTATTTTATCATTGTACTCTGTAGTTTATCTATTTTGGTTGTTATTGCAAAATTGTGAATGTTCTCTACTTCATGTTAATTTATCCACTTTATTGTAAAAGACAAAAAAAATGCATCCTCAAGCGTTTACTCAAATCAACCAAATGTCTTGTTGTATAATAAAACAATAAGATGAGAAATCAAGCTGCCAAAACAAAGCTTGTGGGTTCTATTACTGAACAAGTCACAAATACTGAATATGTTGGCCGGTTTCCTGTACACAGATTAAGGCTAGTCCTGGATTAAAAATCTCCATTGAAAGTGCCTTTAGTTCATGTGGTTCCTCGTTACCTTGCCAGTCTGGATAGATTGTGAAATGCTTTTAGGTTTGTTCAAAAACATAGACGTGGTACATAGTCATTCAACAACTTAAATGTCATCAGTTACTTAAATCTTTGTAAAACCATTACCAAAACATACAAATCAAACTTTTAATTTACAGAAATGTACAGCAATAAGTGTTGTTTACATTGATTGAAAGAAATGTGTTGAATGACACTCACTCCATTCAAAAACAATACTCAAAAGTAATGTTTGTTCAAAGGCAAAAATGTTTCCAGTGTACACAGGATTGTAGTTGTATATCAGTGCTCTCTTCTCCACCTCTTCATCCTCAAATTTGTGAAAATTCTTTCTAGCTGTTAATGAAAAAAAATGATCGGCATAGATTAGTGATTAAAACATTAACATGTGGAGTTTGATCTTGAACGCACCCTTCATGGCACAGCCAAGGGGGGTGCATTCAATAACTCTCCCCATTACAATAACGTCACGCTACATATTGAGAGGAATACAATAGATTCAGTGATATTTTGCCACACAGTACTGTAATAGCTACCTTCATTGACCACGAAATCAGCCAAAAAGAAAGTGGTCTTAACAGCCGATGGCGAGTGTGGAATGTACGGCCTTGTCCATTCAAATGCATTCTTTTCAGGGTGCCACTGGGTTCCATAGATGGGGAAACTGTATGCTACAGAAGAAACATTGAACCTATCAATGTCATCTTATGTACATGTAAGTACATGTTCCAGTTTAAGTTACTCTAGTACTCTATACTCTAGTGTTTGCTAAGTTAAAACAATGAATGTGCTTTACCTTCCATAGTTGACACAAACTCTATTTTCCCATCACTGTTTGTAGTCAAGACTTTGTAGAACTTCCTAAGGTCTGTATTGTTGTTATAACTCTGGAATGCAATGTTGAATGACTAGTTCACAATTAATGCTACAGAGGATACAGAAAAGCCTATTACTTGTGACATTTGGTGATTGTTCAGACACTGCACATGGTCATACCTCCAGAGTGAGACTCAATTCATGAGAGTTTTCAGTGATTGGCTCAGAGGCCAAGGCATCCAGGACCTCTGCTGGAAAGCCCTTGAACAGCTTACTCTCTCTGGATCCTTAAAGTGTAATAACTTCACATTACTCCAAGTTAGAGATTGTTGTTTTGGTGTGACTGTGAGTGTGTTCGTTCAGCATTTAGATAAATGTACATGTTCATACATTTGTGATCAATTGGAAAATGCGATTCTGGTACAATCTGATGAGTTATATTTTTTCTCATATCTGTATGTGAACAGGTACAACATACCGTTAGTGAAAACCAGTGGCAACATCACACCACTGGTGTTGGTTTTGGATAGGAGCTTCTTTCCGCTGGTCAGGTATGTCAATTCCTCAAATCCAAGACAGGTACCCCATACAGGGAAATAGTCCCCCCTCGAGTTGGCCTAAAAAGTCCAGATTTTTATATAATCACCTTTTCCATTTAGAACAGGTTTTTCTCCCACATATCGATGAAGACTATGTGAAAGTATCAAAAGGAACATGTCATACCTCTATGGCAAGCTCGTAAAAGATTCTAGCAGCGTTCGCATACCCAGATGAAACGATGCTAGCATCACCACCAGGATAGAGTATTCTAGAGGCGGGTGAGGGGTATATAGATCATTTTATAGAAGACAAAAACAACATGACAGTGGGTCTTGTACAGCAAATAGCATAGTTGACACCTACCCATTAATGGAGTTAAACAGTGTTTTGTACTCTTCCAGTGTCTGATTTATCCTGTAGAAATCACAGGAACAAGGTATATGTAACGTACATAGAAAATTAATATTAGGCCTATCTAAGAGAATATTCAATCCACTTTTAATAGATATGGTAATTCATAACCACATTTGAAAGGCTGTTGAGTCCTCAACTACATTACCAATCTAATACATACACCTTACATCACAGGGACGACTCTAGCTCCTGCAGACTCCAGAAACTTGACATACGATGCAGCTATATAAGAGGCCTTCTGTGGTTGAGGTGAGTCTACCTCCTGAGCCAAGACACCTAGGAAATCACAGATACATTTTAGTGAATTACAGCGAGTTTAAAGTTAATGTATTTTCAGTAAAGCCACAATCCGTAAGATTTCCAATTATTTCAAGTAATTAAATACCCCTTGAATTTGAAGAATAGCCTGTGCTGTAGGCCTACTCTGAATGGGATACATTAATAATAGAAAATAGTATCATTCTAAGGACTGACTATAGCTTCACTATGGTTTGTTTTGGTTGTCAAAGAGGAATTTGAAACGGGCTACAATGCAAATGTTCAATTCACACATAATCAACTATTGTTTAGAAGGAAGTGTTAATATGTGTTAGCTAGATCTTTATAGGTATATGGTATATTTTATAATAAATATACACTGAACAAAAGCATAAGAGCAACGTGTAAAGTGTTGAGGAGTATTTATTTCTGTTAAAAAGCCCTATTGTGGGGGAAAAAATAATTCCGATTGGCTGGATCTGGCTCCCCAAGTGCCAAGTGGGTCCAAGTCCCATCCATTATGTGAAATTCATAGATTACAGCCTAATGAACGTATTGACATTGACTGATTTCCTTATATGAACTGTAACACAGTAAACTCTTTGAAATTGTTGCGTTTATATTTTTGTTCAGTATACATGATGTAACACTGTAGTTTCATGTAATCAGTCATGTGATGCAGCAAACTTACCGATTATCGGCATGTCGTTCCTCTTCGGCACTGTGCACGAGGAGGACAAAATTGAAAAGGCGAAACAAAACAGTAGGGCGATACTGCTCATTCTCTAAACGTGTTTCCGCAATGCCTGGATCAAATATTTATTCTTAAAAATGTGATTATCTCCGTCTAAAGAGGTCTCGATGGTGACAGAGCAAACAACAATATAGGTTGTGGTTGAAGAGTCGGTTGCATGGTTTCATTTTTTGTTTATCATTTCCACTAAATAGCACAGGCACAAAGTCAAAATTGGCATATCGTAGAAATGTATGAAAACAAAAATTCTTTATGGTCTTAATTTGTGGTTAGGCATAAGGTTAGCAGTGTGTTGAGGTTAGGTTTAAGATCACGTAGAAATAGGCGAAGTTTATAACTTGTGGCCAACCTGTTTTTACTAAATGCGTGAATGGCACATCCGGTTTTTAGCCTTCAAAATAAAAGTACAAATTGTAGAGGAAAGGTTTTCTGTTTTTCTATAATATCTTTGATAAAAGTCCTGAACCTTGACCATATTGAAATGTAAATAACATTTTAAAATAACCATATATTTTAAGTGATAGCAAGTGATATTGTTCTAAATAGCTAAAAAAAATTGGTTTACTTTATGTTGGATACAGTATTTCTAATATGAAGGCCTGCTATGCCATGGGATAGCTGCAAGTTTAACTTAAAATGGTGGCAGGTACACTGTTTCATGTCCTCTCTTTCTGTACAATGTAACTGCATGTACAAAGTACAATGTACAATGCAGACCGGCGTCCAACATGTTATGAGGAACATAAAGGAAGTAAAACTTTTTTTGCATGCATACATCCACAATGCTGAGAGGGATTAGATTAATTCATCCATTCTTCATCCATTAATATTCACTGACTGTACAAAACATTAGGAACACCTTCCTGCTTTTGAATTGCACCCACCTTTTGCCCTCAGAACAGTCTCAATTCGTCCGGACATGGACTCTACAAGATGTTCCACAGGGATGCTGTCCCATGTTGACTCCAAAGTTTCAAAACACAGGCTTTAAATTAAGTAGTTCTACAATTCCAGATGAAAAATGAATGGTGCAAAAAATATTTGAACCATTACCAGGTTTTACCATTAGGTTTTATGTGCCGGAGTATTCATCGGGCATAGGGATGCTTGCCCACGTCAACTCCAATTATTTTCCTCAGTTGTGAAGTTTGCTGAATGCCCATTAGGTGGTGGACCATTCTTGATACAAAATGGAAACTGTTGAGCGTGAAATACCCAGCAGCGTTGCAGTTCTTGACACTCAAACCGGTGCACCTATTACCATACCTCGTTCAACGGCACTTCAATCTTTTGCCTTGCCCATTTACCCTTTGAATGGCACCCATAAACAAGCCATGTCTCAAGGCTTAAAAATCCTTATTTAACCTGTCTCCTCCCCTTCATCTACACTGACTGAAGTAGATTTAACAAGTGACATCAATAAGGGATCATAGCTTTCACCTGGATTCCCCTGATTCCCCATGTTTTGTACACTGCATATATACTGTATGAAAATATCAGAAGGGTTTGTCGGACAAGTATTTGGCACCCTCAGGTGTTCATTTCCTAAAGGTGCGTAGAGCAGGATACATAAAGCTCATGATGAAAATACAGATTAAAAGTCTACCGCAACACAAAATCTGTAGTACATGAAAACACATAAAAATGTCCATGGGGGAAAACATGATTGCTCAAATCTGTAAATTCAATTTGTATTTTATTATTGTAAATATCTAAAACAATAGTATACTTATACAGTAGGTTCCCTCCAACTCCCCATTCAATACAATCTTCAAGTCTACTCACATGTAGGCATTATTAAACCTATGTGTGGGGTTATCGGTTTTCCAGTGTTTATGACGGTATATCCCCAAAAATGAACTTGATATTGTCCATGGCGTGCTGGACATTGGACGAGCCGTGCACGGCGTTCTCCAAGATGCTTTTGGCAAACTGTGCACGTAGAGAGTCGGGTTTGACTTGCATGGCCTGTTCAGGATCGGCAGGCCCCATCATCTCTCTCCATTCTGCGATAGCGTTTTCTTTGCTCAGGATCATCATGATAGATGGACCTCTACAAAAGATAAATCAAATCGGCCGTTAAAGCTGATGCAATGTCAAGACCTGGGTTGGGGTCAGTTCAATTTAAATCTGATACATTTAGGAAGTTAATCAAAATTCCAATTTCTAATTGAAAAGAAATTGCACTTTTCAATTGTTGAATAAGTATTTGAATAAATCTCCTGAAATGGAATAGAATAAATCCAAACCCCGGTCAAGACTTAAGTTTCATTCTAGCAAACTATAAACTCAAATGATTGCAGGTCTTGAATGTTAAAGAACATGTCAACTCACTGTGACATGTAGTCAACCAGGCTATTAAAGAAGTCCTTCCCTTTGTGGTCTTTGTAGAACTCCTCTGCCATCTCTCGTGTCAGTTTGGTTTCTTTCACTTGTGAAATACTAAACCCAGCCTCTTTAATTTGATTCATAATGGTATCTGAAATAAAGATCAACAGCCACAATGTTCACTGACATTCAATGTCATGACAGAAACAATACTTGTCTCTTTAAAACAACAATTTGCAAATGTATTTGTTGTAAGAGTGCTTTAAATACATTAAAACTGAAACAACCTATAACAACCATCTATCCATAATGAGGCAAACATATTAACATTGCCTGGATAAATAACCATGAAGTTAGGACAGAGACCCAGATACTATACCTTTGTGTTCTTGTGTAGAGTCAGGTTTGATCACGGCCAGTGTGTGCTCTGTGGGGAAAAAGCGGTTGAGATCTCTCTGAGCCTCCTCGGGAGTAGAGCTGCCATGAATCTGGTTGATGGTCACATTGTCGATTGCAAACTGGGCTCGCAGACTAGGAATGAAGCACAATTACAGTGGCGAGATGAGACAGTTAATTGAACATACATAAATAATATGAAATGAACTAGGACTATCCAAATGAAGTGTTCCCCAGTTGCTACCTTTCAGGGAATCTTTCTTTGGCCTCATCCAAGACTTTTGGACCCAGTAAACCTCTCCAGTGTTGGATTGCATCATCTCGAGTCAAAGCCAAAGCCAACACAGGGCCACTGCGATACAACAAGGGAAACAAAACACTTCTGTCAGAAAGTACAAGCTGTCGATTCACCACAATCAGTAGCCAATCATTTACCTTACATTTAGTCACTGTAAACTGTGCAGGGTAGCCTAGTGGTTAGAGTGTTGGACTAGTAACCGAAAGGTTGCAAGTTCAAATCCCTGAGCTGACAAGGTACAGATCTGTTGTTCTGCCCCTGAACAGGCAGTTAACCCACTGTTCCTAGGCTGTCATTGAAAATAAGAATTTGTTCTTAACTGACTTGCCTATTAAAATTAAATATTAGATCATCTATCAATTGTATTTTGTCATTCAGTACGCCACATCACTACTAAGCAAATTATTGTGGGAGTTTGTCACCTGGTCATATGGTTAATTAGACATGGGAAAAAGTCAGTGCCCTCATGCTCCTTGTAGAATTCTTTGGCCTGGTCCTCTGTGAGGGTTACCTCCCTCTGCATCGCTATCTGGAAGCCAGAGTCATGGATAGTCTTCAAGATCTCATCTTGTCATGTTGAAAAGCAAACCAGAATCTCAGTCAGTAAGTACAGAAATGAACAGGTGGAGCAACAAGGTACACATTGGCATGACTAGTATTACTAAACAATAATAATAAGACCTGCATATTTATGGTTTTGACTTTAGAACATGTTCATTGAAAAATGCAACTCGAAGAAGATTTGAACCACTTTGAACCACTCATAAAAGGAGCTAGGACTTACTTCTGGCATAAAATGTAAAACATAAAAGTAGAAGATACCTTTTTTCTCCTTGAGAAGACTTGGACGAATAAGAGCAAGAGTCTTTTCAATCCTTGCATTGGATCCAGCATGCATCTCTAAAGAAAAATCAAAGGTGGGAAAGAAGTATGCCAGTTGCCTGCTAGCCACCTCAGTGCTGCTTTCTGACATGCCCAGATCCACCTCCTGTACAACCTTTGACCTAAGAGAGATCACCCAAAACACACATACTTTGTATTAATTTTGCTTGCAAGTTTTGTTGTTGTAAGATTTTACAAAAACAATATTCAGGTTTAAGAGAAAGAAACAAGGAAATGTTAACTGATTTCTGGTACGTTTCATCAAACCTCTCAAATCTGCAATCGGTTGCATGATGTGGTACGATTGTGCATCGCGCATGTGTGTTTAATCTACTCAGCAAACTGCACTGAGAACCCAAACCTTTTCTTTGGTTGGATGAGCTCAGCGTGTTCAGGATCTATGATGGTTGTCAATGAATGAGACTCTCCTTCACCCACCTCGTCTCCCTTAGACAGAATCAAGGCGTGGACAGGCCCACTAGACATGGCCTTCACAAACGCTGGCTAGAAAATAAAAAATCACTCTAGTCAGATTGAGAAAATTGTCATGTATATACAGTGCCTTGCGAAAGTATTCGGCCCCCTTGAACTTTGCGACCTTTTGCCACATTTCAGGCTTCAAACATAAAGATATAAAACTGTATTTTTTGTGAAGAATCAACAAGTGGGACACAATCATGAAGTGGAACGACATTTATTGGATATTTTAAACTTTTTAAACTCTCTCCAGAAGTTCAGTGAGGATCTCTGAATGATCCAATGTTGACCTAAATGACTAATGATGATAAATACAATCCACCTGTGTGTAATCAAGTCTCCGTATAAATGCACCTGCACTGTGATAGTCTCAGAGGTCCGTTAAAAGCGCAGAGAGCATCATGAAGAACAAGGAACACACCAGGCAGGTCCGAGATACTATTGTGAAGAAGTTTAAAGCCGGATTTGGATACAAAAACATTTCCCAAGCTTTAAACATCCCAAGGAGCACTGTGCAAGCGATAATATTGAAATGGAAGGAGTATCAGACCACTGCAAATCTACCAAGACCTGGCCGTCCCTCTAAACTTTCAGCTCATACAAGGAGAAGACTGATCAGAGATGCAGCCAAGAGGCCCATGATCACTCTGGATGAACTGCAGAGATCTACAGCTGAGGTGGGAGACTCTGTCCATAGGACAACAATCAGTCGTATATTGCACAAATCTGGCCTTTATGGAAGAGTGGCAAGAAGAAAGCCATTTCTTAAAGATATCCATAAAAAGTGTCGTTTAAAGTTTGCCACAAGCCACCTGGGAGACACACCAAACATGTGGAAGAAGGTGCTCTGGTCAGATGAAACCAAAATTGAACTTTTTGGCAACAATGCAAAACATTATGTTTGGCGTAAAAGCAACACAGCTCATCACCCTGAACACACCATACCCACTGTCAAACATGGTGGTGGCAGCATCATGGTTTGGGCCTGCTTTTCTTCAGCAGGGACAGGGAAGATGGTTAAAATTGATAGGAAGATGGATGGAGCCAAATACAGGACCATTCTGGAAGAAAACCTGATGGAGTCTGCAAAAGACCTGAGACTGGGACGGAGATTTGTCTTCCAACAAGACAATGATCCAAAACATAAAGCAAAATCTACAATGGAATGGTTAAAAAATAAACATATCCAGGTGTTAGAATGGCCAAGTCGAAGTCCAAACCTGAATCCAATCGAGAATCTGTGGAAAGAACTGAAAACTGCTGTTCACAAATGCTCTCCATCCAACCTCACTGAGCTCAAGCTGTTTTGCAAGGAGGAATGGGAAAAAATTTCAGTCTCTCGATGTGCAAAACTGATAGAGACATACCCCAAGCGACTTACAGCTGTAATCGCAGCAAAAGTTGGCGCTACAAAGTATTAACGGATCCGGGATCGTGACTAAAGCCTCAGGCTCATTAGCATAACGCAACGTTAACGATTTCTGAAAATCGCAAATAAAATGAAAATAATGCGCCTACTCTCAAGCTTAGCCTTTTCTTAGCAACACTGTCATCTCAGATTTTCAAAATATGCTTTTGAACCATAGCAATTGACTAATTTGTGTAAGAGTATGCTAAGCTAGCTTAGCATTTTGAGTAGCATTTAGCACGCAACATTTTCACAAAAACCAGATAACCAAATAAATAAAATCATTTACCTTTGAAGAGCTTCGGATGTTTTCAATGAGGAGACTCTCAGTTACATACCAAATGCGCAGTTTTTCCTGAAAGCGTCTGTGTGTAGGAGAAATCGCTCCGTTTTGTACATCACATTTGGCTACCGAAACGAACCGAAAATTCAGTCACCTACAACGTCAAACTTTTTCCGAATTAACTCCATAATATCGACCGAAACATGGCAAACGTTGTTTGGAATCAATCCTCAAGGTGTTTTTTCACATATCTCTTCATTGATATATTGTTCGTGGAAGCCTGCATTCTTCTCTGAATTCTGTGGAAAAATACTTGCAGCTGACTTTTGCGCACCAATTTCGGCGCAGGACACCGGGTGGACACCTGGTAAATGTGGTCTCTTATGGTCAATCTTCCAATGATATGCCTACAAATACATCACAATGCTGCAGACACCTTGGGGAAACGACAGAAAGGGCAGACTTACTCCTCTCACATTCACAGCCATATAAGGAGACAATGGAAAACAGAGCCTCAAAAATCCTGCTCATTTCCTGGATGCCGTCTCATCTTGGTTTTGCCTGAAGCTCACGTTCTAGGGCACGCACAGAAAATATCTTTGCAGTTCTGGAAACGTCAGAGTGTTTTCTTTCCAAAGCTACCAATTATATGCATAGTCGAGCATTTTTTTCTGACAAAATATTGCGCTTAAAACGGGCACGTCTTTTTATCCAAAAATGATATAGCGCCCCTAGAGTTTCAAGAGGTTAAGGGGGCTGAATAATTTTGCACGCCCAATTTTTCAGTTTTTGATTTGTTAAAAAAGTTTGAAATATCCAATAAATGTCGTTCCACTTCATGATTGTGTCCCACTTGTTGTTGATTCTTCACAAACAAATACAGTTTTATATCTTTATGTTTGAAGCCTGAAATGTGGCAAAAGGTCGCAAAGTTCAAGGGGGCCGAATACTTTCGCAAGGCACTGTATAAAAAAAAATCATGTTGTTAAATGAAAACTCCTGCTCTAAGGTATCTGGATGCAATTGGGTGATACTGATACAATTGTGCAGCATAGTAAGAAGTAAAGTTCTTCTGTCTTGCTTTCACCCACCTCTTTGGCTTTCTCCTTATAAAAAGCATGAATTTGCTCTTCATCCAACACCCTCTCCTCCTCCGCAACAATTGAAAAACCAGCATCTAAAGCCTATGCACAATGCATTTGTGAGTTAAATGCAGCTATTATATTCAAGTAAAATGCAATAACATGAACAAGGATAGACTATAAGAATTTAATGTGAAGCACTTAGAAGTAAACGCCTTACTTTTTGTATGATTCCTTCCACTTGACCTCCTACTACAGCATCTGGCTTTATGATGACCACATGGTATGTTCCATGATCTAATGGCACACACAAGACTTCCTCAAATCCCCTCCATTCAAACTTACCCAAACCATTTAATATCAACAAAATGTTAAACGAAAATATATGCATGCAGTAAGAAACGATTTAGCAGTATTCTAGCAGTGAAATTGGTGACATACCGCCAATTTCTATGTCGGCATTTTGGGTCGTCTGAGGCTCTTTTCTTGCTTGATGATTGTCCTCTAAGAAAAGCTTGTGGACCTGTTTGAAAGTTTGACGGTGGGTTCAAAATGCTAATCAGTATACCAGTCTGTAGACCCCTTACAGGTGAAAATGTTAGGAACCTCTTACTTCAGGTACATATTTTGAGCCCAGTTCTTGCTTCTTCTTCTCTTGATCCACCAGTTCCAACATAGTTTTTTGTAGAAGAGGTCCATTGACTCCTCTTACTATTGACACCAATGTACCACCCTGAAACAGCAGAGCACACCACGATGCCAAATGAAAGGTTTACTCTTAGCACAAATGTCAAAATAGTATATTACACCAACTAAAAACAGTATATTTTTGGACAATTCTCATGGTTATGACACAATTATCACAGGTGTGCTAACACAGCCTTGTGTTAGTGGGTAAGTGACATATCATATGTCATAACACCTGTCAAACTATTCTGATGCATAAAAAGTACACTGTCTGTAACTTGACATTCAGTGATATAAGATCATGACAATATTATGGTGCTGTTATAAGCTCACTACTTACAGAGTAGAAAAGGAAGACTGGTTGACATTTCCCTTTAAGTGAACTTAACTCAAGTAAACTGCTGGCCTCCCCCTGAAAGTGAGTTAAACAGAGCACTTATGACAATTTACAGCAGTTTCTTTTTCAAAAAGGGTATGGATTTCCAGAGGCCCAGATGGAAGTTGTGTTCAATTTACAACAAAAATAAGAAAAAAGACTGAAGGGACCTGTTGCAAAACTTTCTAGAACATTTTACGTTGCATGCCTTAATAAACACGACCCAGGTGTTGACATTGGACCTCCACCCAGGCTACTGGTCTGGTAGGGTCTGGATCATGGACCTCCCACATACAGACAGGTACCGGAATTAGTTTGGCTAGGTTTTAATGCGCAGGGTTACCAGAAGTGTACCAGGATCAGAATCTGACGTGATGATAGCTGAAAATGCCTTAACTTACCACAGCGAAGCGCAACAGGTCATCTCCATATTCACTCCTCAATTTTCTGAAGATGTTCTGCACAGCCTTGCATGGCCCACACCATCTCTGGTAGACTTCTATTACTACAATCATGGATATCAGCATATTACTCCTCATATCAAAACTACAGCAGTCTGACAGCTTCTTAGTTCATTATATGACAGCATGACCACTCATTAAAGAAAATTCAACCAACTCATATTTACTACGTGACAACCTTTGAGAGCTGCCTACCAAGAAGTCCTGGGCCTGACAATGCTTCCTCCCATTGTTCTTCAGAAGATATTTCAATCTGTAAAATGATATTTAAAAATGACAATGTAAAGTACTTTAGACACATTTAATTATTTCAAAGAATGACTTGCGGCTACTGTTACTGTACTGCTGATGAACAACAATAAATATGTGTTGGGAGTTAACGTTAGCTAGTTGTAGACAAACTTACTTGAATTTGGACGTCCTTTTTCCTTGACATTTTCTAAATGTAAATATATTAAAATAATTATTGATTCATTCACATGGCTGTTTTTGTTATCACAACTTGTGGGGGAAAAAGCAACGGGCGGACGTTAGATTGCTAGCCAGTTAAACCGTCAAAAGTTGCCAGTGATACTGTAAGCAGGCTAAACAGCTGGCAGCAATAATACTGTTAACGTTACCGTAACAACAGTCACTCTTTCAAACATTCTTTCCGTTTGAAAGTATGCAATTGCTATGACTTAGGACTTCATAACTAGCTAGAAATATGTCATTGGCCACACCTTGCTTTGATAAATTGAAATGTAGCTAGCGAGTAAGAAATATACGTTTGGAACAGCCATCTCTGCCTTACAAGTACGTGCGTACAGTGTACTGTACCTATTCGGCGCCCGAAAGGGTCGACTAGAAACTCTGTGGGTCGGTCATTGATCATATTGGGCTATGTTTGGAATAACAAAGTCATTTATTGGGAAATAATTGGTTGATAATACTCTGATATCATGCTATGTGAGCCTGGTCAGTGTTTATGCATCCATGATTCGCCGATGTGTTACCAATTGGCGTTGTCAGTCACAAAACGTTGGCCTGTTATTACTTGCTTAAAACCTTTTTGGGAGGAGGGCAGCATTTTCACTTTTGGATGAATAGCGTGCCCAGAGTGAACTGCCTCCTACTCTGTCCTAGATGCTAATATATTTGGATGACCAGACGTCCCCGTTTTCCGGGGACAGTCCCCGTTTTTGGTGGCCTGTCCCCGGAAATGTCCCCGTTTATAACTGTGCGTTAAAAACAGATCGCAAAGTGAAATATTTTACTTGGCAAGAAAGACCGGGCAGCAGAGCCTACCGGTTGACGTCGCAATCGCGTTGTGCTTGTTTAGGCCAACAGAGGGGGCTGCTCGCTATAGAAGCTTCATTCACTCTTCTTTTTCTACTAACTACTTGCTCGCGATAGTTTTAGAGAAAACTGCAGTGGAAAACTCGGCCAGAAGCTAGCAAGTGTCAAGTGAATCCACAACATCACCACAAACGTCTTTTCAAGTCAGGTAAGATACAATCGTTTGAGATACTAGCTAGTGATGTTATAATGTCACAATATATTATATAGATAGATGAACTGCTCTATAAGGTTTTAAATTAAAGTTTAAAGTTAGCTAGCTACTGTTATGGTAGCTAGGTTAAAAACGTTCACATGTAAACATGCAGTGGACAGGCTATTTTGAAAATATATTAAGATTATATTAAATGAATGCACAATTAATTCTGAGAATATTTTTGTAGATTACAATTTTAATGATTTGGCATTATAAGTAGTGTGAAAATATATTTAGAAATGTTCATGGATAACATTAGTAGTGGAGAGGAAGGAGAGGAGGAAGACTGGGATAGGAAGAAGAGTGAAGGAGACAGAGGAGGAAAAGTAAAGATATGGTTACAGAGCCTTGCCAATTTATTATTCCAAACAATGTTTTTGAGATAAAATACAGATATGAGGCAAGCAATGGGAATCTCTTAACCAACGTATTTTATCTAATAGTATGCTATTTATTAATACAGATTGGAGAGGAAGGAGAATTAAAAGTTAAGGGAGTAAAAAGAGTGAAGCCAGGAGAGTGTTGAAGAGTGAGGTGGAAAGGTGAAGAAAAGAGGAGAAAGATTGGAGGAGAAGAAAAAGTTAAGAGAGTAAGAAGAGTGACACAAGGAGAGTGAAGAACAGACAGAGGAGATACAATGACTCTTTCCAAGAAACGGAAATGCACTTTTTATGAAAAACATGATGAGAGAATTTATGCTTATACGCTCAGCTCAAGACGATAGAATGGTTCACAGCAACCTTAGTAATTCCTCTTTTTCCAATTGGCAGCGGGGGAAGAACGGCAGTGGTAGAACATCAACAGACGAAAAAGCATAAATTTCTGATTGGCCGTGTTGGTATGCCCTCTGTCACCACATTCTTCAAGAAGGTAGAGCCTTCCCAAGAAGAATATGGTTTAGCTGTGCAGGAGGGTGTCTTTGCATACCACACTATGTGACACAATCATAGTTACAGATCTATGGACTGCACAGCACAACTGACACGGAAGCTTTATGAGCCAAAGTTTACATGGGCTAGGACAAAATTTGACGCCATAGTGAGTAACGTGTTAGCAACATGGGCAACTACTTTGGTAACACAGGACCTAGACCAGGTTGAATTTGTGTCCCTGTCCATTGATGCGTTCAATCATGGACATGTAAAGTTGCTGTCAATAGTAGTCAGATATTGTAAGATATATGGTGGCAACTCATCTGTGGAAACAAAACTGCTTGATTTTGTTGAATTGAATGGAAAAACAGCAGAGGAATTTGCAGCTGAGGTCCTGGTGATCATCCAAAAATGTAACCTGGAAAACATTCTCTGCCGACAACAAATACCAACTTAGGAGGACTGAATAGGCTGGGGAGGGTCAATGTCCATACCAAAGATAAAAATGCTCTGCAGCGGCTTAGGTTGTCCTGCCCACATCATTCATAACACGGCCAGAACAGCTTTGGATATAATGTTGTGTACCTGCTCACAAATCGAATCAAATTTTATTTGTCACATACACATAGTTAGAAGATGTTAATGCGAGTGTAGCAAAATGCTTGTGCTTCTAGTTCCGACAATGCAACAATGTGGCATAGTTAAAGTGGCTAGTGCTACATGTATTACATACAAATGCAGTGGATGATATAGAGTACAGTATATACGTATACATATGAAATTAATAATGTAGGGTATGTAAACATTATATTAGGTAGCATTGTTTAAAGTGGCTAGTGATATATTTTACATCATTTCCCATCAATTCCCATTATTAAAGTGGCTGGAGTTGAGTCAGTGTGTTGGCAGCAGCCACTCAATGTTAGTGGTTGCTGTTTAACAGTCTGATGGCCTTGAGATAGAAGCTGTTTTTCAGTCTCTCGGTCCCAGCTTTGATGCACCTGTACTGACCTCGCCTTCTGGATGATAGCGGGGTGAACAGGCAGTGGCTCGGGTGGTTGATGTCCTTGATGATCTTTATGGCCTTCCTGTAACATCGGGTGGTGTAGGTGTCCTGGAGGGCAGGTAGTTTGCCCCCGGTGATGCGTTGTGCAGACCTCACTACCCTCTGGAGAGCCTTACGGTTGTGGGCGGAGCAGTTGCCGTACCAGGCGGTGATACAGCCCGCCAGGATGCTCTCGATTGTGCATCTGTAGAAGTTTGTGAGTGCTTTTGGTGACAAGCCGAATTTCTTCAGCCTCCTGAGGTTGAAGAGGCGCTGCTGCGCCTTCTTCACGATGCTGTCTGTGTGGGTGGACCAATTCACGATGCTGTCTGTGATGTGTATGCCGAGGAACTTAAAACTTACTACCCTCTCCACTACTGTTCCATCGATGTGGATAGGGGGGTGTTCCCTCTGCTGTTTCCTGAAGTCCACAATCATCTCCTTAGTTTTGTTGACGTTGAGTGTGAGGTTATTTTCCTGACACCACAGTCCGAGGGCCCTCACCTCCTCCCTGTAGGCCGTCTCGTCCTTGTTGGTAATCAAGCCTACCACTGTTGCGTCGTCCGCAAACTTGATGATTGAGTTGGAGGCGTGCGTGGCCACGCAGTCGTGGGTGAACAGGGAGTACAGGAGAGGGCTCAGAACGCACCCTTGCGGGGTGGAGATGTTGTTGCCTACCCTCATCACCTGGGGGTGGCCCGTCAGGAAGTCCAGTACCCAGTTGCACAGGGCGGGGTCGAGACCCAGGGTCTCAAGCTTGATGACGAGCTTGGAGGGTACTATGGTGTTAAATGCCGAGCTGTAGTCGATGAACAGCATTCTCACATAGGTATTCCTCTTGTCCAGATGGGTTAGGGCAGTGTGCAGTGTGGTTGAGATTGCATCGTCTGTGGACCTATTTGGGCGGTAAGCAAATTGGAGTGGGTCTAGGGTGTCAGGTAGGGTGGAGGTGATATGGTCCTTGACTAGTCTCTCAAAGCACTTCATGATGACGGAAGTGAGTGCTACGGGGCGGTAGTCGTTTAGCTCAGTTACCTTAGCTTTCTTGTGAACAGGAACAATGGTGGCCCTCTTGAAGCATTGTGGGAACAGCAGACTAAGATAGGGATTGATTGAATATGTCCGTAAACACACCAGCCAGCTGGTCTGCGCATGCTCTGAGGGCGCGGCTGGGGATGCCGTCTGGGCCTGCAGCCTTGCGAGGGTTAACACGTTTAAATGTTTTACTCACCTCGGCTGCAGTGAAGGAGAGTCCGCATGTTTTCGTTGCAGGCCGTGTCAGTGGCACTGTATTGTCCTCAAAGCGGGCAAAAAGGTTATTTAGTCTGCCTGGGAGCAAGACATCCTGGTCCGTGACTGGGCTGGTTTTCTTTTTGTAGTCCGTGATTTACTGTAGACCCTGCCACATACCTCTTGTGTCTGAGCCGTTGAATTGAGATTCTACTTTGTCTTTATACTGACGCTTAGCTTGTTTGATAGCCTTGCGGAGGGAATAGCTGCACTGTTTGTATTCGGTCATGTTTCCAGTCACCTTGCCCTGATTAAAGATATTTGGATATGTTCATATTTTCACCGTCAGAGTAGAAAGACTGAAGGGCTTTTGTGAGTTGTTGGCCAGGAGTACCATAACATTTTAGTACACCACAATGTTTGCTGGCTGTCCATGCTCCCTGTTCTAGAAAGAGTGCTGAAAATATATGTGCCACTGAAATCCTTTTTTCTTTCTGAAGACAAATGCCCTGTTGTCCTGTGAACAATGTTCGAAGATCCACTGACTGAACTTTGGCTGGCCTTTGCCCATGGAAACCTGACCGTATTCAGTGATACGATCAAGATGCTTGGAGGCCAGGACCACTGTGCTGTGGAGTCCGCTGCAATTCTGAGAAACGTTGAGGCAAAATTGACTGCAAGACGTGATGACAACTTCCTTCCAGTTTTGGTCAGAGGACTTCTGAGAGAGCTGGAGACATGTCTAAAGAGAGCTTTCTCAAAACATCCCAATCATTCTTCACTATGGCTATGAACTACAGTGCCTTCAACTTCTTAATCATAGCCTCAATTTTGTCCCGCACATTGAATATACTTTGCGAAAGTATTCGGCCCCTTTTTTTGCCACATTTCAGGCTTCAAACATGAAGATATAAAACTGAATTGTTTTGTGAAGAATCAACAACAAGTGGGACAATATCATGAAGTGGAACGACATTTATTGGATATTTCAAACATTTTTAACAAATCAAAAACTGAAAAATTGGGCGTGCAAAATTATTCAGCCCCCTTAAGTTAATACTTTGTAGCGCCACCTTTTGCTGCGATTACAGCTGTAAGTCGTTTGGGGTATGTCTCTATCAGTTTTGCACATCGAGAGACTGACATTTTTTCCCATTCCTCCTTGCAAAACAGCTCGAGCTCAGTGAGGTTGGATGGAGAGCATTTGTGAACAGCAGTTTTCAGTTCTGTTCCACAGATTCTCGATTGGATTCAGGTCTGGACTTTGACTTGGCCATTCTAACACCTGGATATGTTTATTTTTGAACCATTCCATTGTAGATTTTGCTTTATGTTTTGGATCATTGTCTTGTTGGAAGACAAATCTCCGTCCCAGTCTCAGGTCTTTTGCAGACTCATTGCTATGCAGACGACACATTATTTCATCAGGTTTTGTTCCAGAATGGTCCTGTATTTGGCTCCATCCATCTTCCCATCAATTTTAACCATCTAAAGTTTGAAATATCCAATAAATGTCGTTCCACTTCATGATTGTGTCCCACTTGTTGTTGATTCTTCACAAAAAATACAGTTTTATATCTTTATGTTTGAAGCCTGAAATGTGGCAAAAGGTCGCAAAGTTCAAGGGGGCCAAATACTTTCGCAAGGCACTGTAGTTGCTGTAATCCTAGATTCAGATCATTTAGGTGAGAAAAAACATCACCCAGATAGGCCAGTTGCGTGAGAAACTCGTCATCATGCAAGCGGTCCGGCAAGTGAAAACTTTAAGCTCATCTCTCAATTTAAAATAAATGTGTCAATACTTTGCCCCTTGATAACCAGTGTATTTCTGTATGTTGTAAAAGCATTATATGGTCGCTGCCCATAGCATTGCATAGTGCAGAAAATACACAAGAGTTCAGGGGCCTTGTTTTAACAAAGTTAACCCTTTTCACTGCAGTGTTCAAAATGTCTTTCAAGCTGTCAGGCATTCCCTTGGCAGCAAGAGCCTCTCGGTGGATGCTGCAGTGTACCCAAGAGGCATCGGGAGCAACTGCTTGCTCGCGCGTTACCACTTCACTATGTCTCCCTGTCATGGCTTTTGTGCCATCAGTACAGATACCAACACATCTTGACCACCAAAGTCCATTTGATGTCACTAAGCTGTCCAGTGCTTTAAAAATATCCTCTCCTGTTGTCCTGGTTTCCAGAAGAGGATGTCTTCCTTATTTGATCCCCCATAAATGTAACAAACATACCAGGAGCTGTGCCTGCCACCTCTGTTGACTCATCCAGCTGTAACGCATAGAATTCACTGGCTTGTATGCGAAGCAGTAATTGTTTCTAAACATCTCCTGCCATGTCACTGATGCGTCGTGAAACAGTGTTGTTTGATGAAGACATTGTCTGTACAGTTTTTGGGCCTTTTCCCCCAGCATTGTTCCAGCAATATCCGCGGCAGCAGGAAGAATTAAGTCCCCCACAATAGTATGGGGCTTGCCTGTCCTAGCCACTCGGTAGCTCACCATATAAGATGCTTCTAGCCCATTCTTATTAATGGTATCTGTTGCTATTATATTATCTTATATTCAAAAGTCATCTTAATTGCGCAAGAGTGAAGGTTTCATCGAGTTGTGAGTACTTTTGCACATATAATACACTGTGACTGAGGAAAGGCACCACTCCCAATATAAGTGAACCCCAAATCAATGTAGTTCTTATCATATTTGCACCTCTTCGATGGTCCAACGTCCCTGTCTGTTGTTCGGTGCTTGGCTGGGGGTTTGGGACCCTATACCCTAAGGATGGAAAATCTAAAGTGTATTTGGAACTCATTATATTGACCTCAGGATGTTATGTGATACAGGGATTGCATTAATACCTTGTTATATGGATACAGACAAACACAAAATACTAACACAATACACATTTGTTTGTTTAGCATATGCTCATTGTTTATTTGGAACATTACAGTAAATCATATACCATGTTCAGTCTTTGCATTTAAACAGTACGAGAATGTAATTTTCACCTCTGACGTATTCACCTAAAGAAGAACGTGTGTGTGTAATTGAAGAGTTACAGAGTGGCAGAAATGCACAGTGCGGTAGTAGGTTTACCTTTGCTGCACACCTGCCACTCTCCCATCCACAGCCTGTGAAATGTCCAGTCCAGCTCTACCTACCTGACTAGACTAGCCCCCTATACAAGGTCCTTAGGCTTATCCAAAAATAGATCTATGGCAATAAGATTATTAGCCATAGCTGTAATACATGATCATCTTCCAGGCTGAGCTCCAAGGCCTTATTAATAACCACCCTTATCATGATTTGGATCAATGAAACTGCATCATAAATTTGTTGCAATCTGTCTAACCTGGTGTCGGGCTTCAAGTTAGTTAGGAGATTCTGATTCTTATCAGAGTTACATTGGGTAAATAATAATGACCTCAGGGTGTAGTTGTTATTTTAAAAATGTTCAGCCTTTGGTTATCACAAATTGCAGAGAAATTGCTAATCCTGATGCCCCCACAAAAATTACGGTACTCACATAAAGTAGCCTGGCCACTAGCTACATTATTTTCACACATCTGAGAGGGAGATGAATAGCTGCTGAACCAATGATTGCTGACATAGTCCTCTCAAATATGCTAAATTACCGGAACATTGTGTCGAGGACAACTAATGAACTATCATGTTCCAGGCATTACTACTGGCCTAAGTGTGCTAATGGAGCTCAGGGAGAAATCACAGACATGACAGCATACATTCAAATTAGATAATTTATTTAAAGTCACAGTTCAGAATTTGTGTTTGAGATAAACGGTAGCCCAGCCTCTGAAGCTGGGGGAAAAGGTTGGAAAAATGTGTGTTGTATAGTATAATCTCAAGGAGGGAGAGAGAGAGGGAGGGAGTTGGAGAAGTGAATTGTTTACTGGTATGTAATAGTAGTTTCTGTTACATACCTGTGCCAATCTTAAGCATCATGTTGGTCAAACAACCAACCTACAACTTATATGTGGCAATGTATTAGAATAAGGGGCTAAGTTTTACTGGGCTGGCTACTTTTTTGTTGTTGCAATCAGAGAAGATATACATACAGCTTGTTTCAGGTTCCAAGCTGAAACCCTCACACTTTAACACAATCCATGTTCCAACTGTCTCCCCCACACCAAAAAAGGTTTGTAAATCCATACATGTAACCTAAGACCATATCCAAAACAGTGGTGTTTACAAAACACAGTTATGTCAGCAGCAGATTTCAACAAAGGCAATAATTCACCCCCATTGCCCCGCTATCTCCTACAGTCCTGGCTACAATAATGTATTGCTCTTATCATCTGCTCCTATTCTCACAAATCTAGACAATACCAAAATATTCTGTCAAATCAGTCAACACTTTTCACACTACTGAGCCTTGCTGAGCTGTGCTGCACTCGCTGGCCTGGCTGCACATCCACCATAGCTGTTGGAAAATAACATCAAAAATCTGAGCCAGCACAGTGCGATTAGGGTTGGCAAAATACTCTGAAAATGGTGACCCCTTCTGTAAATGATCATGTCCAATAGGTTGTTGTAGATGCTACGGGATAACACAGTCCCAGGAGGAGAGACAGGAGATGGATACTGGATAAGACACTACCACAGGAGGAGAGACAGGAGATGGCTAAGATGGCTAAAAGATAACCCACTGCCCCAGGAGGAGAGACAGGAGATGGATACTGGATAAGACACTACCACAGGAGGAGAGACAGGAGATGGCTGCAATTATAACACACTGCCCCAGGAGGAGAAACAGGAGATGGATACTGGATAAGACACTACCACAGGAGGAGAGACAGGAGACGGCTACACCTTGCGGCACCGACAGAGATGGCCGCCTCGCTTCGCGTTCCTAGGAAACTATGCAGTATTTTTTTTTACATGTTATTTCTTACATTGGTACCCCAGGTAATCTTAGGTTTTATTACATACAGTCGGGAGGAACTACTGGATATAAGAGCAACGTCAACTCACCATCATTACGACCTGGAATACGACTTTCCCGAAGCGGATCCTGTGTTTTGCCCAACAGGGGCAGACGATGCGGGGCAGACGATGCGGTCTTCTGGTCAGGCTCCCGAGCATACTACTCGCCAATGTCCAGTCTCTTGACAACAAGGTGGAGGGATTCCGAGCAAGGGTAGCATTCCAGAGAGACATAAGCAACTGTAACGTTCTTTGCTTCACGGAAAGATGGCTGACTCGAGACACGCTATCGGAGTTAGTAGAGCCAGCTGGTTTCTTCACGCATCGCGCAGACAGCAACAAGCATCTTTCTGGTAAGAAGAGGGGCGGGGGGGGGGGGTATGCCTTATGATTAACAAGACGTGGTGTGATCATAACAACATACAGGAACTCAAGTCCTTCTGTTCACCTGACTTAGAATTCCTCACAATCAAATGTCGACCGCATTATCTACCAAAATAATTATTTTCGATTATCGTCATCGCATATATTCCCCCCCAAGCAGACACATCGATTGCCCTGAATGAACTTTGTTTGACTCTATGTAAACTGGGAACCACATATCCGAGGCTGCATTAATTGTAGCCGGGGATTTTAACAAGGCTAATCTGAAAACAAAACTCCCTAAATTCTATCAGCATATTGATTGTGCAACCAGGGCTGGTAAAACCCTGGATCATTGTTATTCTAACTTCCGTAACGCATATAAGGCCCTGCCCCGCCCTCCTTTTGGAAAAGCTGTCCACGACTCCATTGTGTTGCTCCCAGCCTATAGACAGAGACTAAAACAGGAAGCTCCCGCACTCAGGTCTGTTCAACGCTGGTCCGACCAATCTGATTCCACGCTCCAAGATTACTTCGATCACGTGGATTGGGATATGTTCCGCATTGCGTCAAACAACAGCATTGATGAATGCGCTGATACGGTGAGCGAGTTCATTAGCAAGTGCATTGAAGATGTCGTACCCACAGCAGCTAAAACATTCCCCAACCAAAAACCGTGGATTGATGGCAGCATTGGCGCGAAACTGAAAGCGCGAACCACTGCTTTTAACCAGGGCAAGGTGACCGGAAACATGACTGAATACAAACAGTGTAGCTATTCCCTCCGCAAGGCAATCAAACAAGCGAAGCGTCAGTATAGAGACAAAGTAGTCGCAATTCAACGGCTCAGACACAAGAGGTATGTGGCAGGGTCTATAGTCAATCACGGATTACGAAAAGAAAACCAGCCCCCTCGTGGACCAGGATGTCTTGCTCCCAGACAGACTAAACAACTTCCTTGCTCGCTTTGAGGACAATACATTGCCACTAACACGGCCTGCTACCAAAACCTGTGGACTCTCCTTCACTGCAACCAATGTGAGTAAAACATTTAAACGTGTTAACCCTCGCAAGGCTGCATGCCCAGACGGCATCCCCAGCCGCGCCCTCAGAGCATGCGCAGACCAGCTGGCTGGTGTGTTTACGGACATATTCAATCAATCCTTATCCCAGTCTGCTGTTCCCACATGCTTCAAGAGGGCCACCATTGTTCCTGTTCCCAAGAAAGCTAAGGTAACTGAGCTAAACGACTACCGCCCTCACTTCCGTCATCATGAAGTGCTTTGAGAGACTAGTCAAGGACCATTTCACCTCCACCCTACCTGACAGCCTAGACCCACTCCAATTTGCTTACCGCCCCAATAGGTCCACAGACAACGCAATCGCAACCACACTGTACACTGCCCTAACCCATCTGGACAAGAGGAATACCTATGTGAGAATGCTGTTCATCGACTACAGCTCAGCATTTAACACCATAGTACCCTCCAAACTCATCATCAAGCTCGAGACCCTGGGTCTCGACCCCGCCCTGTGCAACTAGGTACTGGACTTCCTGACTGGCCGCCCCCAGGTGGTGAGGGTAGGTAACAACATCTCCACCCCGATGATCCTCAACACTGGGGCCCACAAGGGTGCGTTCTGAGCCCTCTCCTGTCCTCCCTGTTCACCCACGACTGCGTGGCCATGCACGCCTCCAACTCAATCATCAAGTTTACAGACAACACCACAGTGGTAGGCTTGATTACCAACAACGACGAGACGGCCTACAGGGAGGAGGTGAGGGCCCTCGGAGTGTGGTGTCAGGAAAATAGCCTCACACTCAACGTCAACAAAACTAAGGAGATGATTGTGGACTTCAGGAAACAGCAGAGGGAGCACCCCCCCATCCACATCGACGGGACAGTAGTGGAGAGGGTAGTAAGTTTTAAGTTCCTCAGCGTACACATCACGGACAAACTGAATTGGTCCACCCACACAGACAGCATCGTGAAGAAGGCACAGCAGCGCCTCTTCAACCTCAGGAGGCTGAAGAAATTTGGCTTGTCACCAAAAGCACTGACAAACTTTTACAGATGCACAATAAAGAGCATCCTGTCGGGCTGTATCACCGCCTGGTACGGCAACTGCTCCGCCCACAACCGTAAGGCTCTCCAGAGGGTAGTGAGGTCTGTGCAACGCATCACCGGGGGCAAACTACCTGCCCTCCAGGACACCTACACCACCCGATGTTACAGGAAAGCCATAAAGCTCATCAAGGACATCAACCACCCGAGCCACTGCCTGTTCACCCCACTATCATCCAGAAGGCGAGGTCAGTACAGGTGCATCAAAGCAGGGACCGAGAGACTGAAAAACAGCTTCTATCTCATATCCATCAGACTGTTAAACAGCCACCACTAACATTGAGTGGCTGCTGCCAACACACTGACTCAACTCCAGCCACTTTAATAATGGGAATTGATGGAAAAGATATCACTAGCCACTTTAAACAATGCTACTTAATATAATGTTTACATACCCTACATTATTCATCTCACATGTATATGTATATACTGTACTCTATATCATCTTCTGCATCTTTATGTAATACATGTATCACTAGCCACTTTAAACTATGCCACTTTGTTTACATACCTTACATTACTCATCTCATATGTATATACTGTACTCGATACCATCTACTGCATCTTGCCTATGCCGTTCTGTACCATCACTCATTCATATATCTTTATGTACATAATCTTTATCCCTTTACACTTGTGTGTATAAGGTAGTAGTTTTGGAATTGTTAGGTTAGATTACTCGTTGGTTATTACTGCATTGTCTGAACTAGAAGCACAAGCATTTTGCTACACTCGCATTAACATCTGCTAACCATGTGTATGTGACAAATAAATTTGATTTTGATTTTTAACTTCATCCAATAGGATAGCCTACTGTCACGGATATTGTGTCCAGGCTTTCACAATAGTCATTTTTGAAAAATATGTATTCTATCATTTGTGTAGTATTCTGTTTATATTCTGTCTTCAGAGTCCTCCCAAACCCGAATACCTGAGATGGTACAGAGGGTACGGAACTGGTTCTACATTAAATCAATTGGAACAAGTGTAGTCTCCATGTTGCTGTCCACAGCTTTATAGTCAGGCTAGCAGTTGTGCCAGCAATTTAAGCAAACCGGGAGACTTCCACTTAGGCATATGACAAATACAAACATTGCAAGTGATGTAGATGAGAATATGTTGCCCAAACACAGTGGACGGCCTGTGCACCATTTCAGGGAGTAGGGGCGTGCTCTGCTCTCCGAGGAGCTGCCTTCCAATCTTGTATCCAGTCCCGATGTAAATTAAACATCACTTTTAAGGCTTAAAGAGCATTCATAAACCCAATATTAGGCCTGTAGGTGCTTAGAAATCATGCATAAGGCACCGCTTATCCTTGTCAGTCCCACACCCCAAAAGGATGCTTTTGATACAGTAAAATAAGAATGTGTAACATCCATATGCAAGAATAAACAATGCATATTTTTTTCATATCAATTTGAACAAATACAGTAAAGATTGACAAGCGCATCAGGACTAGATTAGCGTAGTAAGAAAATATAGTAAACTGTTGCTTTAAAACAAAACCCTCCTAGTTATGTCAACGTAGGGTCAACGTGGTGACGTATTTATGGGAACTCAAGCAGGAAAGTACAGTGAAAGTGAACTAAAGGTTTGACAATGTCATTGAAACAAAGAATTGCATTTCACTCGCGGTTGAATAAATCTACTTTAAACTCGGACTATTGGTATAGTAAGCAAGAAAAGAGGACACGCGGGGACAGAGCAAGTTTCACTACAGTTGCGCTCCAACCTAACAGTTCCTTTCTGAACACAATTTTGACGAGCAGCATCCATTCGCGCTGTAAACAATGTAACACCGATTCCGGCTCTTGCAACCTTGACAAACGAACATGGAGAATGAGACTATTTACGGGAGTGAGCGCAACTAAGGTTTTTAAACGGAGCTTTTTATTTGTCAGAGGTATGTATGTATGTACACTGTCTGAGCAAAGATGAAGACAAACGACACTATCAAAAATAAGTTTGCCAGATCGGGTTCAGATTGCAACGGTCGTCACTAGTTACCACAGCCACTACGTCATAAACCACGCCAATTTCTGCAATTTCCTATCTTAAAGTGTGATTTAAACCTAACCCTATATTTAACCCTACATCTAACCATAACCTTGAATTAAGACCAAAAGCATATTTTTGTTTTAATTTTTACAATATATCACTTTGTGGCTGTGGTGACTAGTAGAAATCGATTGCAACCGGGGTTTGAGTGACCTCGTGAGGTTGGATGAATATTTCGGAGCAGATTTAAAAAAAGAAAAAGGCCCAGTGTTAATGCATTCAACACCAGGACAGATATGCCACGACAATACATTAAATACATGAAATGTATCTCTTCATATCACCCTCTGAGTGCTGTACATTAGCGTAACATTTTCTTAATTTGATGCAGGATCCTATGGTGGTTATAAATAATTTGTCATGTAATGATCTGTACGCTACATCTAACTTTTCCTTTTATGTGGATATCAGAGCTGAGCACCTCTATACTTCAGTATGAATTGAAAACAGATATGACAAAGTCTGGAAACCGACGGCTGTATTTTGATACCCATGCATTGGTTCGACTCCTCGAAGACAATGGTTAGAAAATGTTTTTTATTTGTGTAATTTGAAGTAACCCCCATACATTTAATTCAGTGGTTGGTTTGAACCCAGTTCGTGTGTTGTTTTCATCAACAGGCTTCACCACTCAGCAAGCTGAGGTAATTGTCAGGATGATGGTCAGGACAACACACTCCAACATGGATCTAATCTATAATGACATGGTAACCAAAGTGCAGCAGGTGAGGCTTGACTTTTTCATATCAACATACAGTATATGACCAAAGGTATGTGGACACCTGCTCGTTGAACATCTCATTCCAAAGTCATGGGCATTAATATGGAGTTGGTCCCCCCTTTGCTGCTATAAACCTATTCCCCCTCAAACTGAAAAGAGACTGAAAAGATATGACATGGGTCCTCAGATCCAAACCAAACTATTTTGTTTGTCACATACACATGGTTAGCAGATGTTAATGCGAGTGTAGCGAAATGCTTGTGCTTCTAGTTCCGACAATGCAGTAATAACCAATGAGTAATGTAACCTAACAATTCCAAAACTACTACCTTATACACACAAGTGTAAAGGGATAAAGAATATGTACATAAAGATATATGAATGAGTGATGGTACAGAATGGCATAGGCAAAATGCAGTAGATGGTATCGAGTACAGTATATCCATATGAGAAATGTAGGGTATGTAAACATAAAAGTGGCATAGTTTAAAGTGGCTAGTGATACATGTATTACATAAAGATGGCAAGATGCAGTAGATGGTATAGGGTACAGTATATACATATGAGATGAGTAATGTAGGGTATGTAAACATATTAAGTGGCATTGTTTGAATTTGCTAGTGATAAATTTTTTACATCAATTTCTATTATTAAATTTGCTGGAGTTGAGTCAGTATGTTGGCAGCAGCCACTCAATGTTAGTGGTGGCTGTCTAACAGTATGATGGCCTTGAGATAGAAATGAAATCCGAGCAAGGGTAGCATTCCAGTGAGACAATTGAGACTGTAACGTTCTTTGCTTCACGGAAGCATGGCTCACTCGAGAGACGCTATCGGAGTCGGTGCAGCCAGCTGTTTTCTTCACGCATCGCGCCGACAGAAACAAGCATCTTTCTGGTAAGAAGAGGGGCGGGGTGGGTATGCCTTATGATTAACGAGACGTGGTGTGATCATAACAACATACAGGAGCTCAAGTCCTTCTGTTCACCTGACTTAGAATTCCTCACAATCAAATGTCGACCGCATTATCTACCGAGAGAATTCTCTTCGATTATAATCACAGCCATATATATTCCCCCCCGAGCAGGTACATCGATGGCCCTGAACAAACTTTATTTGACTCTATGTAAACTGGAAACCACATATCCTGAGGCTGCATTCATTGTAGCTGGGGATTTTAACAAGGCTAATCTGAAAACAAGACACCCTAAATTCTATCAGCATATCGATTGCGCAACCAGGGCTGGTAAAACCCTGGTTCATTGTTATTCTAACTTCTGCGACGCATATAAGGCCCTCCCCCGCCCTCCTTTCGGAAAAGCTGACCACGACTCCATTTTGTTGCTTCCAGCCTCCAGACAGAGACTAAAACAAGAAACTCCCGCACTCAGGTCTGTTCAACGCTGGTCCGACCAATCTGATTCCACGCTTCAAGACTGCTTCGATAACGTGGATTGGGATATGTTCCGCATTGCGTCCAACATCAACATTGACGAATATGCTGATTCGGTGAGCGAGTTTATTAGAAAGTGCGTCGGCAATGTTATACTCACAACAAAGATTAAAACATTCCCAAACCAGAAACCGTGGATTGATGGCAGCATTGGCGCGAAACTGAAAGCGCGAACCACTGCTTTTAACCAGGGCAAGGTGACCGGAAACATGACCGACTACAAACAGTGTAGCTATTCCCTCCACAAGGCAATCAAACAAGCTAGGCGTCAGTATAGAGACAAAGTAGAGTTGCAATTCAACGGCTCAGACACGAGGTATGTGGCAGGGTCTACAGTCAATCACGGATTACAAAAAGGACCTCTTTACCAGGTGGTGTTAGAGGAAGGCCCCAAAAAAGATTTCAGCCACCCTAGTCATAGATTGTTTTCTCTGCTACCGCACGGCAAGCGGTACTGGTGCGCCAAGTCTAGGTCCAAGAGGCTTCTAAACAGCTTCTATCTCCAAGCCATAAGACTACCGAACATCTAATCAAATGGCTACCCAGACTGCTTGCATTGCATCCCCCCCCCCCCTTCATGCTGCTGCTACTCTCTGTTATTATCTATACATCACTTTAATAACTACCCACTACCCACATGTGTACTACCTTTCAAAAGTTTGGGGTCACTTAGAAATGTCCTTGTTTTTCATGAAAATGAGTAGCACAATGAATATAAAATATAGTGAAGATGTTGGCAATGTTATCAATAATGATTCATTTAAATAATAATTGTCCTTCAAACTTTGCTTTCGTCAATAAATCCTCCAATTGCAGCAATTGAGCCTTGCAGAACTTTGGCATTCTAGTATTTGGCTATGGTGTATGTAAACTTCCGACTTCAACTGTAGATATTCCATATAAAATCAGCCGTTTCCAGCTACAATAGTCATTTACAACATTAACAATATTTGTACACTGTATTTCTGATCAATTTGATGTTATTTTAATGGACACAAAACAAGGACATTTCTTAGTCACCCCAAACTTTTGAACGGTAGTGTATATATTGCCTTAATTACCTTAACCAACCGGTGCCCCCGCACATTGACTCTATACCGGTACCCCCTTTATTTAGCATTGCTATTGTTATTTTACTTTTATGTGGCTTCACCACATATTTTACTGCTGCTCTTTAATTATTTGTTACTTTATTTATTGATGTATTTATTTGAGGTATTTTTTTGGAACTGCATTGTTGAGTAAGGGCTTGTGACTAAGCATTTAACTGTAAGGCTGTATTCAGCACATGTGACATACAATTTTATTTGATTTATAACAGCCTCCACTCTGTTGGGAAGGCTTTCCACTAGATGGTTGAACATTGCTGCTGGGACTTGCTTCCATTCAGCCACAAGAGCATTAGTGAGGTCGGGCACTGATGTTGGGTGATATGTCCTAGCTCGGAATCGGAGTTCCAATTCATCCCAAAGGTGTTTGATGGGGTGGAGGTCAGGGCTCTGTGCAGGCCAGTCAAGTTCTTCCACACCAATCTCGACAAACCATTTCTGTATGGATCTTGCTTTGTGCACAGGGGCATTGTCATGCTGAAACAGGAAAGGCCTTCCCCAAACTGTTGCTACAAAGTTGGAAGCACAGAATCGTCTAGAATCTCATTGTATGCTGTAGTGTTAAGATCTCACTTCACTGGAACTAAGGGGCCTAGCCCATACCATGAAAATCAGCCCCAGACCATTATTCCACCTCCACCAAACTTTATAGTTGGCACTCTGCATTCGAGCAGGTAGCGTTCTCCTGGCATCCGCCAAACCCAGATTCGTCCACCGGACTGCCAGATGGTGGAGCGTGATTCATCACTCCAGAGAAGGCGTTTCTACTGTTTCACAGTCCAATGGCGGCAAAGCTTTACACCACTCCAGTCAACGCTTGGCATTGTGCATGTTGATCTTAGGCTTGTGTGTGGCTGCTTGTCCATGGAAACCCATTTCATGAAACTCCCGACGAACAGTTGTTTCCAGAGGCAGTTTGGAACTCGGTAGTAAGTGTTGCAACCAAGGACAGACAACTGTTATGAGCTTCAGCACTCGCCAGTTCCGTTCTGTGAGCTTGTGTGGCTTACCACTTCGCGGCTGAGCCGTTGTTGCTCCTAGACGTTTCCACTTCACAATAACAGCACTTACCGAGACAGCTCAAGCAGGGCATAAATTTGATTAACTGACTTATAGGAAAGGTCGCATCCTATGACGGTTGCCACGCTGAAAGTCAGTGAGCTCTTCAGTAAGGCCATTCTACTGACAATGTTTGTTTATGGAGATTGCATGACTGTGTGTGTGTGCTCGATTTCATACACTTGTCAGCAATGGGTGTGGCTGAAATAGCCAAATCCACTAATTTGAAGGGGTGTCCCACATACTTTTGTGTGTGTGTGTGTATATATATATATGTCAAATATTGATAATGCATGTAAGTAAATAATGAGACTGACTCGCTATGGCCATGAATTGCAGGAGATCATGTTGCAGAGGGTGTTTTCCCAAATTGCATCGGTGAAAAAGGACATGATTATCCTTGAAAAGAGTGAGTTCTCTACTTTGCTGGCAGAGAATGAGGTGAGTATTCATTTGTAGGAGTTCTCTAATCCACAGGAGGCTGCTGAGGGGAGGACGGCTCGTAATAACGGCCGGAACGGTGCAAATGGAATGGCATCAAATACCTGGAACCATGTATTTGATACCATTCCACTGACTCCGTTCCAGCCATTACCACGAGCCCGTCCTTCCCAATTAAGGTGGCACCAACCTCCTGTGCTCTAATCCTATCATCACTTGAAGCACATCAGGGAGCCTTTTTCCAATTTGTAAGTCGCTCTGGATAAGAGCGTCTGCTAAATGACTTAAATGTAAATGTAATGTTTACTCCTTTACAGATGTCATTTCAACATCTATTCAACATAATTTAATTGATGAGGAAACATTGATTCAACCAGTGTGTGCCCAGTGGGAAGAGAGGGTCCCGTGATGTGACACATGAGGGTTAGGATTACCATATATATATATATATATATATTCCTTGTTACTTATTTAGGTCCTTTCTCAGTGGTAGTCAGTAAAAGTAGTGGCCCCAGCCGACTTGTAAGTCGCTTTGGACAAAAGCGTCTGCTAAATGGGATATATATATATATATATATATATATTTTCCAGTGGTAGTCAGTGTTCTTCCTTGTCATTTGAACAGTGACAGTGTGTGGACTCTGGCCAATCACTGACATCAAGTACATCCTATGGAGAGTCCACACATGTGGACACTGGTTGCATGTCAATAGTTTAAAGTTGTCTCTTCACCTTGCATCTTCTCTTTCACTTGATCTGAACTGAAAACATAGGATTGCTCCCTCTGTGGTCACATGACTGATACAGTGGATGGCATTTTTGGGGGGGCCATGTTATTTCCTTAAAGTCAGGCATTTGAAGTATATCAATGAATTGATTCATCTTTTCTTACAGAAAGTCAAGGTAGAGCTACTGCAACTGAAGGTGCAACTGGCTGTAAGTTGTTTTAAGGTGGTTTAATTTCTGTGTAATAAAAATCACGAGCTGGGGCTGACTAACGGCGAATAAACTATAACCCTGAAGGCACAGTGATGCCGAAATTATTTACCAAATAAATTATAATATTTTTTTTTAGCTTATGGTTTAATTTCTGTGAAAATGTCTGCAGATCACCCACATGTTGCTGCCAACATTTCATCTGTTTGTGATGATTTTGCGTGTACACCGTGTATAGATATAGAAAACTTTACAAAGTATGACTCTTTGTGAAACAGAGCGATGATCAGTTTGGATTGCAGCCTTTAACAGCACTTCAGAACCATTGAGTGTTTGAATGACGGAATGCCTCCTTTTTCTCTGTCGCAGGATGTGATGAATAAAGTCCGCTTTGACAATATCTTGGATATGAATTCGGAAAAAAGCAGCATGAAAGAAATGGTAAATGTCTTAGTATTACAATTATGTTTTTTACATTAGTATTCATAGGATGAAGGTGTGATGCTTTGCTTATTACATACAGTATATCTTGCTCTTATCAATATTTAATGCAAATCTGACAGCACAGTTTCGACTCTGATAGACTATTTGACTTTCAGAAATCAGAGCATGAGAAGAGACTCATGGAAAGTCAGACCGAGATAATGGAAATGGTCTGTATACTGTACATTATGATTAAACCATTCTACTTCAGAGCTCTTAACGGGTTACTTCATTCATCTTGCATGTGTAACACCCATCTTAATGATGTCTTTTCACCTTGTATTTGTTATTTAGTTGTTATGAGAATATTATCTGTGGTTTGTGAATAATAGCCAAATCTGTCTGCTGTAGAATGCTGAGCAAAATTGTCATTTGACTCGGTCCAATATGAAAATCGACACTGAAGTGGCAGGATTGAAAACCATGTTGGAAGCTCACAAACTTGATACTATCAAATACCTTGCAGGTAAGAAGAGTGTCATTCATGTATCCATGCATTAGTCTTATTTGTTCAATATTTAAAAAGCACAGATGTCTGTGCCATCTTTGTTGCAGGTGCATGGCAAGATGAATAAGATGAGAAAAAAGAGGAAACCTGCACACTGCTCTTGCTAGCATCACTGCTCTTTATTAAGCTTTGCATTGGCCTCAAGACCTTTGTCAGAGCTTTTTCTGACTGAGGAAATCTCTGACGAATGCCTCGAGGCCAATACGTAAATATTATTTGCTCAATAAAAATACTATAAATGATTGATAACATTTATGTTCCTTGAATGAAATAGATACACAATTAGTATCTCTGGTTCTGGTCAACTAAACGTCACTTTTGTCCATAAACAAGTTCTGACTGACGGACTCCTCATGTCTTTCAGGTTCCGTCTTCACTTGTCTCACTGTGGTTCTCGGATTCTATCGCATCTGGATGTGACTCCGGAGAGTACAGGAAGAGCTGGTCATCTGGACCACTGTAGCTCAAAAATAACCCATTTGAACTGCCACCATTTTATGTTTGATAAATAGTCAATCGCTATAGGAACAAACAACCACTGGCTGCTGGCATGAAGACAGATCAAATGCTTTCATGTTGATTGACATTGATATTTCTGAGGACCAATGACTTATGATTTAGAAGATGAACCCAGCAAACCATGAAATGCGAAAGGCTGCACTTGTAAAGCACTATCCAAAATTTATTATAGGATTTTGAATTGGTTGTGTTTTCATAGAGTACCCTACAAAATAAATGACATGTAATTTAAATATAGAATCCTGACATATGTATTTGTTTGTACATGCACTGTTAGGCAAGGAACCTGTGTATGTTGTGTTTGAGATATATGTTGTATAAATGCATCTATATATACTGTAATTGCCATGCTGTCCAAAGTGCATTTCCGGCTATGTAGCCAGTAATATGCAGCTCTGTATATTTTAACTGTTGTAGACACTACAGGACTCGTGAGTCATTGGAACACACATTCCATCAGTCCAATGAACAATTTTTTATGACCATAGTAGATATTGTAAAACTGTATAAAAGGAAAGCAGCACATACAGTGGGTAGAACAAGTATTTGATAACTTGCAAAATCGGCAGTGTTTTTATCATAGGTACACTTCAACTGTGAGAGACGGAATCTAAAACAAAAATCCAGAAAATCACATTTTTATGATTAAGTAATTAATTTGTATTTTATTGCATGACATAAGTATTTGATACATCAGAAAAGCAGAACTTAATATTTGGTATAAAAACCTTTGTTTGCAATTACAGAGATCATACATTTCCTGTAGTTCTTGACCAGGTTTGCACACACTGTAGCAGGGATTTTGGCCCACTCCTCCATACAGACCATCTCCAGATCCTTCAGGTTTTGGGGCTGTCGCTGGGCAATACGGACTTTCAGCTCCCTCCAAAGATTTTCTATTGGGTTCAGGTCTGGAGACTGGCTAGGCCACTCCAGGACCTTGATATGCTTCTTACGGAGCCACTCCTTAGTTGCCCTGGCTGTGTGTTTCGGGTCGTTGTCATGCAGGAAGACCTAGCCACGACCCATCTTCAATGTTCTTACTGAGGCAAGGAGATTGTTGGCCAAGATCTCGCGATACATGGCCCCATCCATCCTCCCTCAATACGGTGCAGTCATCCTGTCCCCTTTGCAGAAAAGCATCCCCAAAGAATGATGTTTCCACCTCCATGCTTCATGGTTAGGATGGTGTTCTTGGGGTTGTACTCATCTTTCTTCTTCCTCCAAACATGGCTGTTTGGAGGAATGTCAGACGGGCCTGGACATGAGCTGGCTTGAACAGGGGGACCTTGCGTGCGCTGCAGGATTTTAATCCATGACGGTGTTGTGTGTTACTAATGGTTTTCTTTGAGACTGTGGTCCCAGCTCTTTTCAGGTCATTAACCAGGTCCTGCCGTGTAGTTCTGGGCTGATCCCTCACCTTCCTCATGATCATTGATGCCCTACGAGGTGAGATCTTGCATGGAGCCCCAGACTGGGGGTGATTGATCTTAATCTTGAACTTTTTCCATTTTCTAATAATTGTGCCAACATTTGTTGCCTTCTCACCAAACTGCTTGCCTATTGTCCTGTAACCCAGCCTTGTGCAGGTCTACAATTTTATCCCTGATGTCTTTACACCCTCTCGGGTCTTGTCCATTGTGGAGAGGTTGGAGTCTGTTTGAGTGTGTGGACAGGTGTCTTCTATACAGGTAATGAGTACAAACAGGTGCAGTTAATACAGGTAGAGTGGAGAACGGGAGGGCTTCTTAAAGAAAAACTAACAGATCTGTGAGAGCTGGAATTCTTACTGGTTGGTAGGTGATCAAATACTTATGTCAAGGAATAAAATGCAAATTAATGACTTAAAAATCATGCATTGTTTTAGATTCCGTCTCTCACAGTTGAAGTATACCTATGATAAAAAATGACAGACCTTTCCATGCTTTGTAAGTAGGAAACACTGCCGATTTTGCAGGTTATCAAATACTTGTTCTCCTCCCTGTATGTATGACTAAACACAAAGCTATAATATAGGATCATTTGACCATAATGTGTTTTATATTTACTAGACCCTAATAACATTTGAATAGGATACCTTTATTGTGAAGGAAACAACCCAGAAGTTATTTCCCGTGGTCCTACACGTGTTTACATTTGTAAACTTCCCCTGTTAGAAATAATGCAATTTATCATGTTTGAATTATTTATACTGGTGGTCGTGTTTTGATGAGAAACTTGCTTTCGATACCATCTATGCCTGGGTCACCTCTAAATTATTTGATTTGACATCAAGTTGGGTCGTCATTTATGAGCTAGGTATCTAGCTGTACTGTAGTCTATATTGACATGATAAATTGCAGATATCCAGCAGAAACTCCATGTTCTGTAGGAGCAGCATTTATCATAGGCGAGGAATAGAACAGTGAGCCTTCATTATCAACTTGCTACATTTGATTGTGGTGCTGGGTCCTTGGGATGAAACACTAATTCAACTATGTTCTATTAATATATATTACAATGACTGAAGCATTCAGCAGCAACAGAAAGAGCTCCTCTAGATTCCCAGAGTGAACAATCAGATCATTGAGACATTCCACTTAAAACACAACATTTATTTCACCTTTATTTAACCAGGTAAGCTTGTTGAGAACAAGTTCTTATTTACAACTGCGACCTGGCCAAGATAAAGCAAAGCAGTGCAACATAAACAACAGTGTTACACATGGAATAAACAAGCGTACAGTCAACAAAATAGGGAGGGGAAAAAGTCTATATAAAGTGTGTGCAAATGGCGTGAGGTGGTAAGGTAATAAATAGGCCATAGTAGCAAAGTAATTACAATTTAGCAAATAAACACTGGAGTGATAGATGAGCAAGTAGAAATACTGGTGTGTAAAAGAGCAGAAAAGTAAATAAAAACAATATGGGGATGAGGTAGGTAGATTGGGTGGGCTATTTACAACTGCAGCGATCAGTTTGCTGCTCACATAGCTGATGTTTAAAGTTAGTGAGGAAAATTTAAGTCTCCAGCGATCTTTGCAATTTGTTCCAGTCATTGGCAGCAGAGAACTGGAAGGAAAGGGGGAAAAGTAGGTGTTGGCTTTGGGGATGACCAGTGAGATATACCTGCTGGAGTGCGTGCTATGGGTGGGTGTTATCGTGACCAGTGAGCTGAGATAAGGCGGAGCTTTACCTAGCATAGACTTATAGATGACCTGGAGCCAGTGGGTCTGGCGATGAATATGTGGCGAGGACCAGTCAACTAGAGCATACAGGTCGCAGTGGTGGGTGGTATAAGGGGCTTTGGTTACTGAACGGATGGCACTGTGATAGACTACGCAGCAAACTGGATGCAGAGTATTGGAAGCTATTTTGTAAATGACAATCGGTAGGATTGTCAGTTTTACGAGATATGTTTGGCGGCGTGAGTGAAGGAGGCTTTGTTGCGAAATAGGAAGCCAATTCTAGATTTCATTTTGGATTGGAGATGTTTAATATGAGTCTGGAAGAAGAGTTTACAGTCGAGCCAGACACCTAGGTATTTGTAGTTGTCCACATATTCTAAGTCAGAACCGTCCAGACTAGTGATGCTAGTCGGGCGGGCGAGCAGCGAACGGTTGAAAAGCATGGATTTGGTTTTACAAGCGTTTAAGAGCAGTTTTAGGCCACAGAAGGAGTGGTGTATGGCATTGAAGCTCATTTGGTGGTTAGTTAACACAGTGCCCAAAGAAGGGCCAGATGTATACAGAATGGTGTCGTCTGCGTAGAGGTGGATCAGGGAATCAACCGCAGCAAGAGCGACATCGTTGATATATATACAGAGAAATTGAACGATGTGGTACCCACAGAGACTGCCAGAGGTCCAGACAACAGACCCTCCGATTTGACACACTGAACTCTGAGAAGTAGTTGGTGAACCAGGCGAGGCAGTCATTTGAGAAACCAAGGCTGTTGAGTCTGAGTCTGCCAATAAGAAAATGGTGATTGACAGAGTTGAATGCCTTGGCCAGGTCGATGAAGATGGCTCCACAGTACTGTCTTTTATTGATGACGGTTATTATATCGTTTAGTACCTTGAGCGTGGCTGAGGTGCACCCACTTCATCAATGATCATCAGTTCAAAAATGTATAAGGATTGTTATCCCTTAAAGCAGTTGCTAACAAGCTAGCTACACAAATTGTCACTTGAATAACAGTTTGTGAGAGTGTCGGCCAATTATGATTTCAGTATTTGTTATTGAATGAGACCAGTGAATTTGTAAGCATTAGTTTATCATTTAAAAAAAGGTCCAAAGCCCTTTTAATCTTGATATCAAATAATAATTTCTGAGTAACAATGCAGTACACTACTGTGACTATTTTTTTGACCATTTTAAATTGTCAAACAAAAGAAAACATTTTTAGCATGAATTTTGCTACAACTGTCCAGGAGTGGTCTTGACTCTTTGTCATTGGACTATTAACTGTGTTACCGGGCAGGACAAAACTCTATCCTACAAAAAACAGGCTGAAATGTCAAACAGCTCTTACACTAAAAAGGGCATTATAATAATTTTCACAATTATTATTAACAGAATTATTCCAACCTCAGTGTGATAATATATATAAAATACAGAAATCTAGTTGTTGACTGCACTGGGCCTGTAATAATCTGAAGAGATTTATCACTATAACCTTATTGTCAATACTCCAGATATTTCCAGTTGTGGTGTAGATGAAGTTGCAGCAGAGCATGTAGGAGCGGACTGCATCATGCACTACGGGAGGACTTGCCTCAGCCAGTCCAGAAGACTCCCTGTGATGTACGTGTGCCTCCTCCAGAAAGCTGTACCCTGACAGACAGTCACATCATCCTGTGCAAAGTCAACCATGCTCACATTATTGGTAATGTTTCACACTGACTTATGTCCCATTGTCTGAACTTCTTTTAGGACTCGGAAACTTTTGAGTTTGTGATATACTATTTTAGTGACAGTTTTATAAATGTATTAAAACAAGATAGGCCATTTTCAACACCTTTTAGCAATGTATTTAATACTGGTTTAAAGCATGATAATGTCTGTCTTCAGATGATCTTCTTGAACATCTTTCCTCTCAGTATCTGAACATTGCCGTCTCAACCCTTCATGTGGACGGAGAACTTTGTTACAGTCACTCAGACAGCACAATGACAGCAGTTCTCCGTGTCAAAACGGTGATCAAGCCGTTTATCAGTTTGGTAGGCAGTTTGTTTTGAAATGTGGACAGACCATTGAGGACAACAGTGTGTTCATTATCGGTCTCGAAGGTGCAACCATGACAAACTTCATGATGACTTGGACTCAAAGTTCAACAGATTCCAATTCAAGAAATCAATCTTCTGAGACATTTAAGGCCAGTATTATAGCATAACTAAGCTAACTGACAAAATAAAGGAAACATCAACATAAGCCGCATAGATTCTACAAGTGTCTGGAACTCTATTGGATGGATGCGACACCATTGCATGAGAAATTCCATAATTTGGTGTTTTGGTGGTGGAAAATGCGGTCTCATGCGTGTTCAATTGGGTTGAGATCAGGTGACTGATGCTCTTTTGGGACCCCTCTTTCAAAGTCAATGAAAACTCTTCTAGCCATGGTAGCCAAAATAATGGGGAACTGGGCATTTTTATACATGGCTAAGCATGATGGGATGTTAATTGCTTAACTAAAGACATGATCCGGAGCTTTGGCGACTAATAAGTCTTTTTTAAACCTCCCGATTTGGGCTGGATGTGACAATGTGTAGCGGCTGCTCCAGTTTCAACTGTTCTGCCTGCAGCTATAGAACCCTGACCTGTTCACCGGACGTGCTACCTGTCTCAGACCTGCTGTTTTCAACTCTCCAAAGACAGCAGGAGCGGTAGAGATACTCAATGATCGGCTATGAAAAGTCAACTGACATTTACTCCTGAGGTGCTGACCTGTTGCACCCTCGACAACTACTGTGATTATTATTATTTGACCATGATGGTCATTTATGAACATCTTGACCATGTTCTGTTATAATCTCCACCCGGCACAGCCAGAAGAGGACTGGCCACCCCTCATAGCCTGGTTCCTCTAGGTTTCGGCCTTTCTAGGGAGTTTTTCCTACCGTGCTTCGACACCTGCATTGCTTGCTGTTTGAGGTTTTAGGCTGGGTTTCTGTACAGCACTTTGAGATATCAGCTGATCTAAGAAGGGCTATATAAATACATTTGATTTGATTTAGTTCATACATAATCTATGAGCAGAATAATGGTCTTACCTCAATTAGCCATGAAATCCCAAGTTTTAAAAGCGACTGTTTACAGCCCATCGCCATTTTAGTGACAGCTAGCAACATGCACACACAGCAGAGTGTGTGCACACATAGGACGCAAATTTTGGGGAACACTTTTGGCTCGTGAGCACTACTTTCAGAATTACTGGCTAAAAAGTCAACAGAAGTACCAGAAAATGTCTTTAACTCACACATTTACTCAAGTGTTTCCATTATTCTGGCAGTTACCTGTATATCAACTGGATTATATTTGCGTGATGTTTATGTTAAAAAAAAAATTGCTACATTGAAGCATGTCGTGGAAGCAAAACGGAAAAGTGCAAGCCTTTTCATGTAATATTTAGGCTTTTTAATGCACATCTCTTTGTAAGAAGCGTGCATATATAAAGGTTTATACAGTTCTTTCACATTTTGTTATGTTAAGAAAGGTCTGAATACTTTCCGAATGCACTGTATATGAGTCTTCAAAAAGAACAGAACCAGAACTGTTAAAATGTAACAGATGAAACTTTGAAAATGCGAGACCACATACTTGGACTTAAAGGAAAATTCTACCCAAAAGTTTGTCTCATACCGGCTGTATTTTAAAAGTTAAATATCTTAACTTGATTTCTGACAGGCAAAACATTTTGGGAATATATCAACAATTGATTCATGAAACTGAAAACAAATAATTATTTTTGGGTGGAGTTTTCCTTAAATGCACTCATCGCTGTTGTTATTATTTACTCACCAACAGTTTGCTCCATGTACTGTAAATTACAATTGAGATATGAAAAGAGTTATGTATGATTTTGTCATTCAAAATCTTTAATATAGGCTGCTGGATCAGTCATATTTGCACACATTAAATGTGCTATGAAAGCTATTTTCATATACACACACACACACACACACACACACACACCAAAAGGTCCTGAAACTGCAATTCAGAATAGTCTGTGTCCATGCTATACCCAATGTTTAATTTGTTAAACAATTACATAAAAATAACTTAGGTATAGCAGATTGTTCCTGAGGGAACCATTTGTGGTGTCAGATACATACAAGCACATACAGTTGAAGTCAGAAGTGTAAATACACCTTAGACAAATACATTTAAACTCAGTTTTTCACAATTCCTGACATTTAATCCTAGTAAAATCATGATGCCATCTATTTTGTGAAGTGCACCAGTCCATCCTGCAGCAAAGCACCCACACAACATGATGCTGCCACCCCCGTGCTTCGTGGTTGTGACGGTGTTATACGACTTGCAAGCCTTCCCCTTTTTCCTCCAAACATAACGATGGTCATTATGGCTAAACAGTTCTATTTTTGTTTCATCAGACCAGAGGACAATTCTCCAAAAAGTACCATATTTGTCCCCATGTGCAGTTGCAAACCATAGTCTGGCTTTTTTATGGCGGTTTTGGAGCAGTGGCTTCTTCCTTGCTGGGCGGGCTTTCAGGTTATGTCGATATAGGACTTGTTTTACTGTGGATATAAATACTTTTGTACCTGTTTCCTCCAGCATCTTCACAAGGTCCTTTGCTGTTGTTCTGGGATTGATTTAGCACTTTTCGAACCAAAGTACGTTCATCTCTAGGAGACAGAACGCATCTCCTTCCTGAGCGGTATGACGGCTGCGTGATTCCATGGTGTTTATACTTGCGTACTATTGTTTGTACAGCTAAACGTGGTACCTTCAGGTGTTTGAAAATTTATCCCAACGATGAACCAGACTTGTGGAGATCTACAATTTCTTTTCTGGGGTCTTGGCTGATTTTTTTCATTTTCCCATGATGTCAAGCAAAGAGGTACTGAGTTTGAAGGTAGACCTTGAAATACATCCAGAGGTACGCCTCCAATTGACTCAAATGATGTCAATTAGCCTATCAGAAGCTTTTAAAGATTTGACATTTTCTTGAATTTTCCAAGCTGTTTAAAGGCACAGTCAACTTAGTGTATGTAAACTTCTGACCAACTGGAATTGTGATACAGTGAATTATGAGTGAAATAATCTGTCTGTAAACAATTGTTGGAAAAAAATGACTTGTGTCATGCACAAAGTAGATGTCCTAAACGAATTGCTAAAACTATAGTTTGTTAACAAGAAATATGTGGAGTGGTTGAAAAACGAGTTAATGACTCCAACCTAAGTGTATGTAAACTCAGTGTATGTGAATTCAACTGTAAAAAGAAAGTAAAACAAAATAATGCATTTCTATTCAAATATGTAGGAAACCTGGGCTTGATTTGTGCTGTCCAAAAAGGTTATTAAAACTTATAAAACACTTTAACAATAACATTAAATAAATTGGTAAATATCAGCCCAATGAAGAAAAGTCCTTGCTTAGGTAATGACGTTTCGAACCGAAATGCCTTCCCCTCAACATAAATATTGAAATCTGACTGTTTTTCTTTGATGATGTTTGTTTGGTGGTTTCCAGATTAGAAGACAAAGGCCAGGATTCAATCCCATATTGAGCTGTGTCAGCCGACATATGCAGTGTGGACCGTAAATGTAGTTTCCACGAATGTGGGAACATTGCCTTGAAAAGGTGCATAGCTGCCAAAGCGTGATCGGATAAAATCCCGGATCTCATGCTCAAAGTAGAAATAACAATCTCTATGAAGTCATTGTTCCTTATCCTGACATTCCTTTTATATTATTTATCTTTCATAGGAACTTCTTCCACAAAGGATGCCGGAAATATGCCAATCTTTCCGTTGCACTGTCCCTCAAACCAGTCTTCATTGACTGAAAAGAAAGTAATGAAAATGGGATTTTACTTTTGCTTCTGTATTTTAAAGGAAATAAATCCACTCAAACTGTTTAATGATTTTTTCTCTCACTGTTTTTACAGTCCCAACAACATTTTGCATGTCAGCAGTCAAGTTTTTGAGATATCACTTGCCACATCATCATGATGATGACAATTGCATCAAGGGATTAAAAACGTATCATTGTGATGTGACAAGTGACACTTTGCTTCTTGAAAATACTATATCTTCCAAACTTGACTGCCTACATGCAAAACATTTTGGGACTATATCAACAGACAACAAATTAAATAAATACCAAAATGTTGTTTTTGGGTGGGGGGGTTTAAGAAAACATTAGGTCGAGGCTTATTCAAATAACAATAAGTCAATGTATGCCTCTACAGCTATTAGAGAAAATACAGTTAGTCTCTTGACACAAATTATTTTCCCAATGTCGAAATGGGGGCCCACATGAGAAAATAATGAACATGGGAATGTACTATTGCTTCTGTAACCCAAATTCTGTGTTCTGTAAGACAACAGCAGGTTTCCAGCTCTTCCAGGATATCATATAACAGAATAAAACACTGACACAACCTATTTCTGCATTGTGGAAATGGTGCCCCGCATGAGAGAAATGGGTAGCTCACCTTTGGAGAGAAGTAAGATGGTATCTCCTTGATGGAACTCAAGATCCTCTGGAGTTGAAGACTCATAGGAATGAAGCGCCATCAGGTGAGTCTGGCTTTGTAGCTGGTCACTCACTCCCTGTAGTGTAGATTACATGAAACAAGGGACATTAGTACACACATGATGACATCTGTCAGAACAAAGTTTTGTTGACTATTACATTTGTAAATTAAAAATTCACATAGCAAAAGACTATTATGACATCAAATACTGTATACAGTACATGACCATATTACCTCTTTGAGATCACACCACAGTGTTAAACGACCATTGTGGACACATCTCCAAACATCTTCCATCCTTGTGTTCTCATCAATCACTTTTTTACCCGAATCTATTTGGGCATAGCTTGAGAAAAATCACAAAAACGCTGAGCTTAGTTTTGTAATAGTAATGATTGTTGAAATAAATTGACGCTAATGTTTAAACAGTGCCATACCTCAAGGTGATTGCTGTGGCAGGGAGGCCCAGTTTGTTACTGATTTTCTCCAGAGTTGTTGTGTAGGGAAGTCCAGGCACCATGCAGATTGCTATGGTGTATGTGAAGTGCACTTTCACTACACAGAGTGAAGGGTCACTAAACTCTTCACTCTGGCAAGACTAGGGAATGAAATAAACGTACAATGATATTTAAAATGTATAAGCGTAGAGTACTGATAAACAATTGATATTTGCTTTGGATATTGCATGCTGTGAAACATGTCTTGAACTTGATTTTCAATTATTCTCATACCTCTGTTTTTGTGTCCCCAATGCTCTGATTTTCAGTAGCAGAAGCTGCTGCAATAATACCCCCAAAATTTACGTTATTTGTAATAGGTGATGTTGCATTGCCAATAATTAAAATGTTTACTATACAACTTCCATTCCATTTTTACATAAAATATCTTTACCAGAATTTCTCTGAGGTCTATTCGGTGGTTCACGTCTAGGTGGCCCTGGGATGTCATCCTTGTCTGTCCCATCCTACAAGAAAGCAATCAACCCATGTAGGGGGAATACATTAACATAGCAATTGAGGGGTAAACTATATTTATCAGTATTTTGGGGATTCAACCTTTAAACATGTCCAATTTGTTATAGCTCAGCATTGACACACGTTAGAGTCAATGCCATCTTGTCATGAGGAATAAACACTATATTGACAGTAGAAATGTACCTGATCTTGCTTAGATGATAAGGTTATTTCCAAACGCTCCAGGAAATTATAAGGAACAAGCCCCCTCTAAAAATGTAAAGTTTAAATTAATTCACTGCACACACAACATTTGTTTAATACAGATGCTCAAAATCAACCAAGTATGTTTGAGCATAAAGAGTACAATAGATCCACATTTTTCATGCATAAAGCATTTTTCAGTGTAATGTTTGTACTCATACTCGCTCATTGAAGATGACAGAGGCCCAGTTGTCAGATCCTTTGTTCAGCACAAAGACAATGTTGCCAGGCACCACAGCTAACTCATCACTTGTCTCAGGGACAAACTCAAAGAGGACAGTGTGAGGCTCTCCCTCCAGAGCCCTGCGGGGGGCGACAGAGATATCCTCCTTTAACTCATACCCAAATAATGCTGTTGAATCATTCTATGCTAGTATGTGGCCAAAGCATAAATTGTAGGGAAAAAAACCCCACCTCAAACTTGTATCTCAAATAGACAGTTTTAAAAATGCTTGCTATTTCCTCATTGAACATGATGTCATGTTGGCACACTGGCTAAACTGGCCAATCAGTGGTCTACTTGTATGAATTAATATTTGTAATAACTGGTATAAGCCCAAACCATTCTGTTTTTGGGGTACGGCCAAACCAGATATTGTAAGGAAAATTCTCACTTATATTGTAATTAAATATAGGTCATATTTCATAGAAATCCGGAAACACTGGACAGTTACTTTAAGTGTCAAACCACCCCCAGTGTCCCCTACAATTAACATTGAGATCACATGAACTTTACCTCAGAACTTCAGGCGCTTTTGGTCTGGTAGGAATATCTTCAACCTACTCTTACCGTCAAAAAAATGGCACATCACATTACACTGAATATTCCAACTCAATCAATTTCTTATTTTAATTGTTGACAGTTTTTAAAGGCACTATTAAAACATCAGATCATATGACACTTCACCTGTGGCTGTAACGGAGCAAAGCCAGAGAACTCATCCTGGAATACGATGGAAGAAACAACCTGAGGATAGAGAATAAAACTGGTTCAACATGAAACAATACTTTATGACATGCCTACTTACTAATAACTTGCCAAATAGCTATCCTAAAGAAGGACCCAAGGCTATTCACAACTCATTTAAATTGCACATCTCAAACAAAGTAGGTACTAGACAACATTTTGGCTGGTTAATATGCATGTTATGTTTTTAGAGAGAGATGATAGGGATACCTTAGCTTTGCCCAGGTAGTCCTTCTTCTCCAGTTCAGCCACATAGTTCTTGTTTGGCTTGAACAGCACTTTGGCCGGGACCTGAACTGGCTCAAACAGCTTCTGCTTCTATAAGGATTAACAGAGGACTTACATCTCCAACTTGAACAGTCAGACGCCGTGAAAATGCATAATAAATACACATTCAAACACTTCTCACACTACTGAGATGAGCCGCCTGGCCTTACTCATCCACTATAGCTGCTGGAACAAACAATGTAAAATAATAATAATAATACAAAAAAAGTACATATCTAAGCCAGTACAGTATGGTTGAGGTCGACATGATAGTGTGAAAAAGGCTTGAGAGAGAGAAGGGCCACTGACCAGGATGCACTCCAGACCTCTGTCGATGTGGCTGAGTTTGGCCTCAGTCCTGAGATTCAGAGCAGTCAGGAGGTTCTCCTTGGCTTTCTCCCACTGACCCAGCTGAGCATGGGCCAGCGCCATGTTGTGCAGTACCTGTGGGAGTGATACCACTCAGACATTTGTTGATGTAAAATTACAGCTATACAGCACTTCCTGCCCATGTCTCAAAGTGATTTACATTGTAGCATCCACCTATGCACTTTTTTTGCTGTGTAGACATACTGTGATGTTTTTTGGGATAGGTTGCTGTTGATAGGTTGCTAAAATACACGTAACATATTCGATATCCAATCATTGTTACAAAGGCAAGACTTCCATTATATCTCACCTCACAAGCATATAATTTGTATCTCAGACCAAGAGGTTTGTAGTCGATCAGCTGGTTCCCCCTCAACTCCTTGAAGGCATGTTGGAAATCAGCAAAAGACTCCTCAAACCTGCAGGCAAAGTGAGGAGGTATCCAAGTAATTCACTATCCGGTAAAACACATATACAGCTGAATAATGTAGAATAAATATGCTACGTTTAATTGTACAAAACAATTATCAATTTTAAGAGACATTTCACAATTTAACTTCACACCAGATGATGTCAAATGTTTCCAGATGAAGTCCTCGGAAACACTTATCCTCTATAAAATCATAGAAACTCACTGTTTTCACATGCTGATGTTGGGGTGGTCCTGATGATGAATATGAACAATTGTGAAATGTCCCTTTAACACACCATTCGAAAGAATGGGATTCTATTTTTAAGCAATTATAATGCATCTAATCACTCATCCCTATTATGATACATTTGTCTTGCCTTTCTTTTTTGTAGAATGTCAACCCCCTTTGAAAGAATGCAACAGCCAAGTGTTCATCCTTTCCGATACATCTGTCCAAAGCCTGTGTGATATTCAGAACAACTCAGTGACTTCCTTCCAATCAAATGGTACCACAAGCATTGTGTACTCAAACTAAACTTCCCCTTTTTCTGTGACTTGCATTTTTGATGTGTAAAATAACATTGAATTAAAATGTGATAGTAACTTTAACCCTTAGATGTATTGATTTGTTAAAAACAGGGAAAGAGAGAATTGTCTTTTAATTAATGATGAAATTTGGTTAAAACTGCCATACCTTTTCAGCTGCATCTAGGTTCTTATTGATCAAATGTAGGCAGCCAATGTTGAAAAAGATTTTGGAGTTCTTTTCCTGGATGTCCAGAAATGTTCCAAGGGCAGCTGCGGAATCCCCGCGTTCGAAACAGGCCACTGCCTCATCCCACTGTTTGAGAGTGTTCACAAATGTCATGGTTCCAAATAGAGTCGAGGCGCTGAGCTACAGTGATATGACGAGAGAAAAGTGAAACCACTCTTCTTATACTGACACATTTCCCCCACAGAGGTAGGAAGGAAGTGTAATGATTACACAGAATCGCAGTTCCTTTTTTCTCTCCAGTCCATTTAGTGTTGTAACAGTACGCCAGGGTTGAGGGTTCAATTCCTACGATGGACCAGTATGAAAAATGACACCATTTTTTATTTTTTTTAATTGCTCTGGATAAGATTGTGTGTTAAAATGTGAAATGTGTTGGCTGCAACAGTGCATATAAAGAGGCTAAACATAGTGTTTGAAATAAAAATGCATTTGCAGGGTTGCCAACTTTTGAAGAAAGCTTAGCGTGAAAATTTGCCTAAACGGTGGTCTGCATCTGTTTTAAAGCTAATTTCCAGCAATTCTATGTATTTTTACATGGTTTAGGCCCCATGACCAGGGTGGGGGAAAATAAAGGTCAGGTGTATTTCGAATGCTTTGAACATTAAATGAACACTCAAAATTCTACGACTTTGTTACTTTTGGGGGATGACATTTGAAGTATGCTCATGTTTTTTTAAACATTTTATTTAGGTGGTTTGAGACTTTATTCAGACTGTAATGAAATTAGATGGGAAAACAGGCAAATGTGAGGAACAGTGGGAAGGTCAGTGGGAAGGCTCTGCACAGGAAATACTCATATTAAATGGTTGGTGGCAGTGGGTAACCAAATCATAGATTGCAGTCTTCTTGTCCATATACTGCTTTCAAGGTAAAGACACAAACGACACATTTTGTATTTTATAATTTTGGTGAACTCTTTAAAATAGGGCTGGAAGAAAATCCTGCTTGCTCTCCAGGAGGGTTGGCCACCCCTTATCTATGTTTCCTAAGTGCTAGGTGTTTGAAAATGTTCTTGTTTTAACAATACATTTCTCAATCACCAAATCTTCAAATAAATTCTAATGAATATCAATATTCAGGGGGTTTATGCCTACTACTTGAAGATCCTTGCCATTATCTTACTCTACATAGACAAGATAAATGATGCGTGTTTAGGAGTCTCCCTCTACTATTTCTGCCTTTCATGTGCACTATACTAAAATGGCCTGAAGCATTTCATATCCATCCAATGCTTATTGGTAGGACTTACTGAACATTGTCCATTAATAGCTTTCAAAAAGACTTCACCTCATATAATTCATTTTCAAAGACACAAGTAGACATATCAGACACTGGCAAGATTGTGAAGAAGTGGAATAATACATTACTGTAAGTGTGGGGAATAACAGTGGTGTTGTTGCTGGCAAGCACACTAATGAACTTTTATTTTAGCCCTTTGTTAAGAATGAGAATTGCTCAACTGATCACACTAAATAAAGTGAAATAAAGTGGTAATAAAATCTCCTGAAGACAAGATTACCCTAACCAAATAATTTTTATATTCATTGCCCCCCCTCTAGAATCAAACTTATACTTTTGGGTTCACAATCTGTTTGACCAAATTTTTTTTCTAGTTACAAATCAGGTCACCCTACCAATCTTCCCTGCTATAACAGACTGTATGTCTATCTGCTGCCTTTTCGATGTCACATACTAAAGGGGAATTTAAAATGCACATCCAATCCCCTTGATTCCTTACATAACCAATCATATCCTTCAATGTGCCGCTGTTCACAGTCCTGTGGCAAGAGGTTCCGCTTGATGTTAAATTGCAGTTTCCGATTTCAAAACTATTTGAAGCAAGGTTGAAAAGTTAACGCACTATACAATGGATAAAAAAATAAAATAAAAGCAGGACTTTTCAATGCGTGAGATATACAACGTAAGGAGTGTGAACGTGAGAATAGGGTCAAATCAAATTGTATTTGCCACATGCGGGGAATACAATAGGTGCGCCGAATACAACCTTACAGTGAAATAAAACCTTAACCAACATTGCAGTTAAAAAAAAATCTGCCCCCCCCTCCCCGCAAAAAAAAGGTAATAGATAAGAAAAACGAATAATTAAAAAGCAGCACTAAATAACAATAGCGGGGCTATATAAAATGGGGTACCAGTATGGGGGGTGCAAATACTCTGGGTAGCCATTTGATTAGTTGTTCAAGAGTCTTATTGCTTGGGGTAGAAGCTGTTTTGAAGCCTCTTTGACCTAGACTTGGTGCATGGCAAGCAGTACCAGTTTATGACTAGGGTGGCTGGAGTCTGACAATTTTTAGGGCCTTCCTCTGACACTGCCTGGTATAGAGGTTCTGGATGGCAGGAAGCTTGACCCCAGTGATGTACTGGGCAGTACGCTCTGTAGTGCCTTGCGGTCGGAGGCCGGGCAGTTGCCAAACCAGGCAGTGATGCAACTGTAAAACCTTTTCTTCACAACTGTCTCTTCACAACTGTCTTGGTGTGCTTGGACCATACGTGGTCTCACGGCCAATGCGTGAGAGTTGGCAGCTCTTAAGTTTGATGTCCATGTAAAACTCCTTTGGGCCCTAAACAAATCTATCCTGGGTTTGGCTAATTCCTTTATTAGCAAATATTTCAGCTTCTTTTTTTTTGGGGGGGGGGGGTACGAAGGGTTGCCACAAAATAAGGTGGCGTGCCATTCCATGGCGGTGTGGATATTTTTATTATTATTTATAATTTTTACCTTTATTTAACTAGGCAAGTCAGTTAAGAACAAATTCTTATTTTCAATGATAGCCTAGGAACAGTGGGTTAACTGCCTGTTCAGGGGCAGAATGACAGATTTGTACCTTGTCAGCTCGGGATTTGAACTTGCAACCTTTCGGTTACTAGTCCAACTCTCTAACCACTAGGCTACCCTGCCTGTTATGTGACAATGTATATTCAATTGGGAAGGCAAAACATTTTTATATTCCATTTAGTCTATAGCTTTACTAAAACTGTATCATTACGTAAACTTGTGAATAAACCTCCAAATAAATGAACAAAGAAATCACAATTTTGACCTTTACAGCAAAAAAATAAACAATTTCAAAAGAGGAAAAGAGGGACATGAGTCACTCCCCAAATCTACTTTTTCCATGGATATTTTTTGCTGCTCGACTGATTCAAGCAGTCATTTTGCATAGCCAGAGAGAAGTCCTTACATGACAAGTCACAGTTCACAGATATCTAGAGTTCATTTTTGATCAACTCTGTCACAGAGCTTCTGTGCTGCATCTGTTTGAGTCTGATCATTTAGTGGTCATCAGAGAAAATCCTCTCTACAAAGGCATTTGAGCCTGGCACACTGAGGACAAATGAGACAATCCTGAACATGTTGATCAAGTTGGCTTTCCTTAGGTTTTGAAAAACTGCCACCCAGTGAGAAGATTTTGGATTTTGTGGTATCCAGTCTGTATTTCCTTCCTGCTAGCACAAAAAAACTCTTCATTTTGAGGGCAACCACCACCTGCTCCAGGTCAGTGAAGGAGAGATACTCATAGAAGCCGGTCTGTTTCACCATTACATTTTCTGGTAAGAAATCAAACCACTTGTCAATGTATGTAATGACAGTGTCATAGAACTTCAAATCCTGTTGCTGCTTGGACCTTTGTGATGACAATTGTTTGTCCATCAGCTGCTTGGTCTGGTATCCAAAAAAAAGCTGTCCTGTTTCCGCTGAAGCATCTTCATTGTGAACTTTTGGACTTCCTCGTAAACATCTGATGCAGAGCGTTGTTTCCTCCAGCTTTCTTATGAGTTGGTCAAAAACACACCCCACATATCTCAGCAGCTTCCGTTTTATCTTCATACTCAAAAATACTCTTCAGTGCCACAGGACAGGTCTCCCCAAGGGACCTGAAGTATGAAGTAAGAGCTGGCCAGCTATGCAGGAGACGATCGACAGCTGGATGAAGAGAGAATGTTGCAGAATTTCACGCCACTAAAAGTAAAAAAATACTCGCAGTTCCTTTCTTCGGGAAGCAGACACTGCGACATGGTTGTAGATCTTTAAAACAACTGTCTCAATATCCAATGACAGCTGATCGCAAGCATGCTTGCAGGTATTATGAGCACTGAGGTAAAGACAGTTTCAGGTTGGATATTTGACAGATATTCTCCTGTAGTTTTCCTTATGTCCACCAACAGCAGTTAGGGACAAATCTAATTTCAATAGTTCTTTAACCATTACTCCTACAACTTTCAAAACTGGTTGTAGCTAACCCGATGGCATAGACACACATTGCACACTTTTTTTGTTGTTGTTGATTTACATCTCGCACTATTTTAAATGTATTAACATTTTTGAATTTCAACAGCTCCTTGGTCATATGTGACCTACTGACTTCAAACACACTTTGGTGCTTACAATTCATTCTCGATTGTCAGATTTGGTGGGCACTGTCATCTGTGATATGACTTTCTTTAAGGACGTACTGATGAAAAACTGTCTATTTAAATAAACTACATTTATTCACTCTGATAGTGTTGGATCCTATATGCTACTTTTTTATTGCCTGTAAATGGTTCAGTGCCTATAATTTAGGCTGTGTGTATTAGAGGTTGACTGATTATGATTTTTCAACACTGATACTGGCATGTTTATAATCTTTTGACAACAGTGACGGCATGTAAGACAATTTATGATTTAACACAATGGATGGCTAATTTGTCATACGGCATTGATATTATTTATAGGGTCTTATGCTTTGTTTTAGATTGAATGTTTTCCATGCCAATGGTGGTTCCATGTGCTGTGCCTAGGAATGAAGACGAAAGAGTTATACAGAGTAAAGAACAGAAACTGGAAGTGCTGTCTTTGTTGTAGAAAATGTATGCTATACACCATCCACACTGAAGAGGCTCTGAAATGTACACCAACCAGGGATAAAGAGAAAGTTAACACTGAAATGTTTCGTAATTACTTGAAGTAAAGTGTCTGTTGACATGTTGGAAAATATTCAAGGTCTAAAATGTGTTTAATTTGTCAATATTACATTTGTATTCATTGATTTACTGGCCATCATTACTTTGGTTACATGTTCAGTATATGTATTGACCAGCAAACCCACTGCAGCCTACCTTACTAGCTCACTCTCCATCACTGCTTTGGACAATTAATAACATAACTCTCGTACTTTGCCCTTTATTGTTGATATTAACGATGAAAGGAGATATTATCTGTCTCTCTCCTATTGTGTACTGTTAAATACTGTGGCAAAATAAAAAAAAACAGGGAAGTACATAGAACTACCAATAATTATAGATAAATATTAAAGAAAAAGTGTAAACACTGGACTGAAACCCTAATTGTCAAACTATTATTAATGTACAACAATATAGAAGAAACAGGACTAGAGGTTATGCAATATGGGTGTATATCCACTGCAAGCTTCTTAGGTGTGTAATTGACATGACCAAGGAGCTATTGAAATTCCATTGTAAAAAAAGTGTGTACTTTGTCTACCCTCCCTAACTAATTAAACTTGATGCTGCTCACATTTCCACGTTTATTCGCGTTGGAAAGCGAATTATAAGGTCCAAATCGTGAAAATAAGACCTGTGCAATTTTTCCAACATCATGACACCTATTTGGAGTCTGTGGCTCAAATGGTTTGAAAGCGCGAATATCCAACTTGAAACTGTCGTTACCTCGGTATTAACGAGCTGTGTGAGCTGGGCAATTATAGCTTTCAGAATGCGATTGTTGGCACTGCTCAATAACTGATAAACGGAGTGGTGTTTTTCAAAGTTGACATTGGCATTATCTACTGCATAGGCTGTGGTGTGTCTAATATCCAGTTCATCAGGTTGATGTATGCCATTTGCAGTGTCATCACTGTCTTCTTAAAAGTCAAGTAACTTGCACTGCACTTCATCACCACAGAGAAATATCTCACGCACACTGGTATTTTGACAGTCGGTGCTGTTGTAGGTCAGTGTTTAACCGTATGTACACATAAGAGTGTAGAAGCATACCTTGTGTTGTGCATGCATGCCAACCAGGTAAGAATCACCTAAATTAATTTATGAATCAGGTCTTCTCTGCTGCTTTATTTAGCACATGTTGAACAGCCTGCAAGCACATTTGCACGCGCTTATTTGATTAGTGTAGGCGTTAATTTCGCGCCTGCACCTGTTTACTTTACACACGTAGCATAAAACATGTCGCGTTTTGACCACGTGCTTTAAGACCCAAACGGCGTTCCATATGCAGTCTTCTTGATCTATTTACGTGACAGAGAGTATTGATCTGAGAAAACGCTGTTCATGTTCCTTTCAAAGAGGCAACAGCTGGCTTTGCTAAGACTTATCTCTGACTTGGACCAAGATAAATGCTATCCACAAGATCAAGTACGCCACCTAAAAGTTCATAGCTTGATAGATGTGAAGTACTGTATCTCTAGATACAGAAGGACAGTGTGGAAAACGACAGGGTCTGTGTGACCTTCTCTAAAAAAACAAGCATGGTTTAATAACATTGACCAACAGGTCACACTCTCCTACAAGTATAGCATTACAAATGTATGCATGAATGGTGCTGGAGTAGCCTTGGCATATAAGGTTGAAAGTGGACTATCGAAGGATATTGTCTGTTTTGATCCCCCACCTTGCAGGCACCGATCTTCTTCAGCTCCCACTTTTAAGTAATTGAACTAGTTTATTTCTCGTGTGGATAAATAATATGCATAACATTTAAAACACAATATATGCGTTTATAACATATTTGTAAGCCTGATAGTTGTTCGAGTAGGACACAAAGTTAAATAAAGACCTGAATTAACTCATGATATTCTCCATTGGATTCCCCAGTTTGTGTTGAATCTCAAGCTTGGCCTTGGGGTGAATTCAACATCTGACTGGCAGGCCATAGTAAAAACCGGCTATATCGTACGTACAAACGAATGAAAACAAAAATGTGGTTTTTGTATTTAAGGTTAGGGTAAGGCATAAGGTTAGCAGTGTAACATTTTAGAAATAGGCGGGGTTTATGGCTGTGGTAACTAGTGGCGACCCAGACAAGGGAATAGTTTGAGAAGTAGGCGTCTGGCATGTGCAGATATCTATGGTTTCAATACACAGCATTTCCTGTCAATTTAGGTGCAACTAGCATACTGGCTATTAAGGAGCTAACATGGCTGTGCGACAATTCAGGAAAAAAATAGCTAGCTAACCTCAAAATAAACAAAACCGAACCAAAAGAAAGGTGTAGGTTACAGGACTGAAAACAATGCAAAGCTAGCAGCAACGCCGGGAAGTGGTGCGTTCATGCTACACATGTCGACTGTTTACAAGCTAACATGGACCTTGGATCAATGCTGTACAACAATTTGAAAGATGTATCATGGAGCACGACGTCTTTACCCTTAGATCGACTTGTCAGTGTTTATAGATTGCCGCAAATTGTGAAGTTGGACAATGGTAGGTACATTTTGAGCAATTGATTGTTTTTAGTAAGGGTTAACGAGTTAATACGCTGCTTAAAATGGCAATAAGCCAATTAAGTTAGCTAGCCTCCTAACTATCTAGGTTAGCTAGCTAAGATGCATAGCCATCTAATTAACTAGCTAACAGTTATCTACTCTGTCATTGTTGACAACGTAGCTAACGTTAGTCAACAAAGTGGCAAAAGCTTACCTAGCCTTTTAATAAAATTTGAAAAGATAGAAATGTATAAACTCTTGTAGCGAGCTAGATTCATTGCTTGATTGTTAAGTTCCCGGCACTGCATCTCAGTGCTAGAGGCGTCATACTGACCCTGGTTCGATTCCAGGCTGTATCACAACCGGCCGTGATTGGGAGTCCCATAGGGCAGCGTACAATTGGCCCAGTGTCGGTAGGGTTTAGCCGGGGTAGGCCATCATTGTAAATAATAATTTGTTCTTAACTGACTTTCCTAGTTAAATAAATAAACATAACGCTATATTTGTAATTGAAAGAGGAATGCATTGCAATAGTTTTTCTGTCGCATGCCCTCCTTAGGTTGCTTGGTACAATGCATGTATGCATACAGAAAAGATACTGTGAAATGCAGTCCGAGTGGGCTACCAACAAAACCGTAGCTAAACAATAGAGCAAATGTAATTTGGTTTAGGCCATGATGATAGCCATATCTACAGTTCCATTTAAAACTATTATTTTCATTTTAGCCTACAGTTAAGTCTAGATTAATGCTTAGTCTACATTAAACGAGGTGATATGCTAACGTTAATCATGTAAAATATACCATTCATGAGGGACTGATAACTAGTTATACATTTAAATGATTGATATTACTGTATTCAAATCAAATCTGTGAAATTGTGCCTCTTTTCTGACTGATGTTTGCTACTTGTGTAATTTGAATGAAAGTGTCTCTTCTCCAGGTGAGTTGGTGGACGTCTTACGAGACAATGACTACCTCTTGATTCATTCCTGTCGTCAATGGACTACAATCACTGCACACAGTCTGGAGGAAGGCCATTATGTCATTGGGCCCAAAATAGAGATCCCGGTACATTATGAAGGTTAGTCAAATCACTGTTCCATTTTTAAATCTACTTTGTCAGTGGTTCACCTGGCAATGTTTATTCAGATGTATGTGAATGCCTTCGAGTAATATTAATCAGTAAACTAAACCCACTCAACCTTTACAACATTCACTATGACTCTCCCTTGCCACAGTCTAGCATATCATTTAAGCAACCTATTTTACATCACACTTCACATGGACTGATTAGACAGATCTTTGCTAAAAGCTTATTGTATTGTTAACAAGATTTTCAATGCCTTTCTAAAGCAATTGAAGTTAATCAAGGAAAAATACATTGATTTGTACAACCAGTACATTTTAAATCCTGTGCTCGAATCAAATATGCAACATGCACATTGTACTGTTTGCTCAGGGTTTAGAACAGGCACAGTCCCATTTCACTAATCTTAAAAGCCTCTCAGGCTTGAATCAATGATTACACAGACGGTACCCTTTTTACATCACTGACTCGCTGCTGCGCCTGCGCCAATCCAACTGATCTGGCCGATGGGACCTCAGACTGACATATGATCAATGCTCTCGCCTCACAGCATATGGGAAGTGTACTTAGTCAGACTGTAAAACTGATTCATGGAAACACTGTACATAACTGGAACATTGAGGTTGCAATGAAAGCTTGGCCTGGTGCAGGCTGAGGCTACTGCTTAGAACCAGGGTTATTCAGATAGCAATGTTCCCAAAGGGTCTTTGTTGTGTGTTGACTGAAATATTTCAGAGATATTTCCTTTTGATGCACAGACTAAACTAAGGGCCTATCCTATCCAGTAACATAAACAAAGGTAACATGCAGCCAGGCTATCCTGTCTGATTCTCTCCACCCCTTCCTGTAGGTCAGTTTAAGCTGCTGGAGCAGGACAGAGATGTCAAGGAGCCGGTGCAGTACTTTAACAGTGTGGAGGAGGTGGCCAAAGCATTTCCCGAACGGGTGTATGTCATGGAGGAAATTACGTTCAATGTGAAGGTCAGTTGCTATTGGTTGATAGTTAATCAAAAGTTGATTTTAGCCTTAGTGACTTGTAAGTTATGTACATTTCCAAAATTAAAAAATGTGACATTGTCATAAGGAGGTCAATTGGAGTGTTTTTAGGGGTTATAGTTATGTGATTTTTAGGCTATGAGACTGCAATCCAACACGTCCTCGTCTCACAGATGGCTTCGGGCGAATGCAACGAGGACACGGAGGTGTACAACATCACACTAAGCACCGGTGATGAGCTCACCCTCATGGGCCAGGCAGAGATCCTCTACGCCAAGGCGTCCAAGGAGAAGTCGCGCTTCAACACCATCTTCAAGAAAATCGGCAAGCTCAACTCCATCAGCAAGATCGCGAGCCGTGGCAAGATGCCCTGCCTCATCTGCATGAACCACCGGACCAACGAGAGTGTCAGCCTGCCCTTCCAGTGTAAGGGTCGCTTCAGCACCTGCAGCCCCCTAGAGCTTCAGATGCAGGAGGGGGAGCACACCATCCGCAACATCGTGGAGAAGACCCGGCTGCCCGTCAACGTCAGCGTGCCTGGCAGCCCGCCGCGCAACCAGCATGACGTCCACCTGATCCGCGAGAGTCACCGCTACAAGTTGGTCAACATCCAGACCAAGACGGTGGTGGTGGGCTGCGTGCTGCGCAGTAACAAGATCATCCCCGTCCACTTCCCGCTCCACATGGCCTCCATGCCCAAGTTCATCATCCCTGAAGGGTTGCTTCAGAACGAGCTGTGGCTGGACACCATGGTGCACCGCTGGTTCACCTACTGCCAGGAGCAGTTTGACATTGACGACTATTCCCGTGCTGTGCGTGATGTCAGGACCGACTGGAATGACGTTGATGGGAGGAGCCCCAAGAAGAGTAGTGGTGGTAGCAGCAACGGCTGCCCCTCGCACATGCCCAGCTCTCTCACGTACGCCCGTGACGAGCTTACCCAGTCATTCCACCGGCTCTCGGTGTGTGTCTATGGCAACAACCTGCACAGCAACAGCGAGGTCAACCTGCAGGGCTGCATGACGCTGTGCGGAGACTGGGTGCTCCTGCCACCCGAGGGCGTGCTGTCTGATTCAGTTGACACAGAGTACCTCTTCCCTGAGCTGCTGGAGGACATGAGCAAGTCGGATGTTCCCTACGAGGAGCTGTGGCTGGACCACTTGAGATCAAGTCGGGGAAGAGGAGGGCACAGTGTAGGCGGCGAGGATCCAAGAGGCACCAGCAACACCATCGCCACCTCCATGGCTGTCATATCATACCCCGCCTCCTCCTGTCATATGGGTCCAATGGTCAGCTCTGAAATCTGTCTAGCTCCGCCCCCAGTCCCACCAAAGTCTGAAGCTGTGAGTACACATGAATTCTATCATCATGGCTACATTTAACAACTAATATTCCAGTATTACTACCAAGCAAATTGGAGAAAATATTGATGTTACTGATTATAATTGGCTTATGATCAGATGTAAGCCCAGTGTTTGAGACATTACATTGTAACAATTTAATATTCTTTACTGGTGTAAACATCCTCTCACAGCTAAAAACAAACCATCTCCCAAATTACCTAGCAGTTGTTCATTGCTTGTTTTTCACTGGCTGTTTTGGAATGGTTTGAGGCTTTCTGATTTACCTTCACCTTTCTCTCCAGGTGAAGGTAGAATGCCGTCATTTGAACGCCCCTCCCATTCCCCCCCGAAGTTCCAAGCAGATGATGTCCACCCCAACGCCGGCTGTAGCTAAGGCTCGGCAGACGGAAACGCGCTCTCCAAGCCCCACTCTCTCCTATTATTCCTCAGGCCTACACAGCATGTAAAATCCCAATGTGTAGCCTCATCATTTGCGCATACCTTTTGACTTCAATGCATGTTTCATACACACCACTCAATTTAGGATTTGGTCTTGCACGGTCTATGGATTTTATTCTGATCCTAGATGATACATTGAAATTACCATAAAAAAACAACAACTTATGTACACACTTCCTTACATATTGCTGACTAGTCAATAGCCCTTGTTTCCCTCCCAATGGTCTGGAGTGTTGGGCTACATTTAGCCCTATGTGACATTATTTCAGAATATTTTAGCAGTGTTTAGACTCAACTTGTACCTAGTTCTTTCACTAACTTTGGTATTTTTGTTTTGCTCACAGCAGTGGAGGAGAGAATGAAGTGACCGAGGCAGACGAGCAGAACCACATATGTTACCCCTGTAACTGGGTCAAGGGCAACAAGGAGTGCCTGACAGCATCCCACGTGAGCCCACCTCTCGACAGCGTACTCTCCTGCCCTTCTAGACTGTCGTGGCCCAACGACTTCTGTGGAGGGGATTCTCAAAGCATGGAGGAGTTCCTGCCCATCCCCTGTCCAAGTTACTACAGCTATCCCAGAAAAAGACCCTCTGGCACGCCCAAGTCGCCATGCCTTTTGGACTTTGATGGAAAAGAGCAGAAGGGCGGTAGCGCCATCCCATTGAAATCCCACAAAGCCTCATACACTAATCAGTTTTGCACCAAGTCGTTGAGCTACACCCTGGAAATGTACAGAGACAATATGATAGACGAATGTAACACTAAACAAAGCCTATCGTGCCCCATCTTGCCACCGAGGGCGCCCAAATCAAACGAGACATGTAAAGATTCTGTCGAAGATACGGCACAGGACACTCTAAAGTGCCTGGTCAGCCAACAACACGAACAGGTCACGACAGAAATATTCTCCATCTCCTATTCCCCCCTATCGCCACTGTCCTCCCCCTCCCTGCCAGCCCCCGGAGGACAATGGCAACCACCCACCAACCTCTCTGGACTTTCCATCGAAGAGGTGTCCAAATCGTTACGGTTCATCGGCATTTCCGGTGACATTGTGTCTTCGTTCGTGACAGAGAAAATCGATGGGAATCTACTTCTGCAGCTTACGGAGGAGATTCTGACGGAGGACTTCAAGTTAAGCAAACTCCAAGTGAAGAAACTCATGCAGTTTATCAAAGGTTGGAGGCCTAAAATATAGCCAAACCCTTTAACAAAATGTTTTTTTTACTCAAATGCTATGCACATCCAGAAATGATTCTGGGGGTTATTTCATATAGCAGAAGTTGGCCAGATGAAACAACTCTGCACATTCAAGTTCTTTGAGAAGGATAACACATGAATTGGGCATAGTATATAAATGACTATATACCCTCAATAACCCACACTCAACGTTAAGCTTTCTTGTTAAACCAGAAAACCAAGGGCAGTCGAAGGTGGCTGCCTAACTTGTCAATCCAGCTCTCCGAAGTCCAACCCTGGTAATCATTACAGTTGTCTATGTAACAGGGATGTGTTTGTTGTGTTAACTCGTCATTATATCGGTTTGTCCTCTTTAGGGACGTTACTATTTGCTTTAACCCAAAGCCTTAACAGAAGTAATGAGGTTATTCATGAAAGTTTGAAATCCAAGCGATGGCATTTAACTAATTTATACGTGTGTGCGCTTCTTGTAATGCTGAATTAATATGCAAGTAATAACCACCAATACAATAACTTCATATTCCACATAATGAAATGCACTTGAGTAAAACCGCCGTTGCCAGTACAAATAGACTGAATCAACTCATGACAAGTGTCCTTAAATCTATTTCATTTTTTTAACCAATGTTGACCTTGTAATGGTTAGAGGAAGCATTGGGGTTCAAGAAACAACTACCGGGATGTACTGTTGCTAAAGGACAATGGTTTGACAAATTATACGGAGAACTTGCTATTTAAACTAAGGATATGTTACATGGGTTTTAAAGAGTATTTAATAACTACTAGCCATTGATTAATTTGATATAATCTGGGATAACAATATCTTCCCTTATTGTACAGATTCTCTGACTTGAGACTGACCAGACTAATCTGCCTTAACCCACCATAGACCATTAACGATACTACATTTAGGTGGGGTTCAATGTGGTGAAGCGTAACAAAACGTTCAGATAGATATGCTTTGTATAGCACAGTTATGATTCATGTATAGAAACGTGAAATCATGTTACGACGATAGCTATCTGCAACATTTCACCTTACTGAATACACCTTGTCATATTTCCAGTGTTTGTGTCAAATTACTGTACTGTTATGACAGTAAATGATCAGTAGCATAGGACCATGAACTGGAAAATGCATCTACAAACTGTCATGGGAAAACATACTAATTTATGAACCCCCATTATGTTTTGACCTAACTCTTTCTATGGTTGTCTATGATCAATAAACATGGACACGTCTTATCTTTTGGCTGAGCGACAATGACGACAACCTTGCAAATGCACATCAAAGGACTGCTGTTTTATTCAATGATTCGCCATGCAGTGCCTTCCAAACAAACAGAGTCTAATTTGAGTGTGTTAGAATTTATTTAAGCTTTTTTTTTTAAACAATCATAAAAAGACTGAAGACAGGGCTTCATGTACTAACTTCATAATCTATAAGGAACAACATCAGCACTATATCGTGGGCAACAGTTCATTGGTCCTGTTTGAATACTATAGGAACACATGCTTCCTTGTTCCCTTGAAGAAATCTCTGATCCTTAAAGGAAAATTCCACCCTAAAATTATAATTTGGTATTTGTTTCATTTGTGAATTGTTGATGTAGTCCCAAAATGTATGTCAGCAATTACGTTTAAGATATACAGCAGTACAGCCGGGTTTCATGCATTTTGCTTCGTATGACGCAACAGGCGTCATACCGGCTGTATTTATGTATTTACAAAGTGATATTAAACTTGATTGCTGACATGCAAAACATTTTTGTTGAATCAGTGATTACTTCAAGGAAGGATGTGTTTTTAAAGTATTCAAACATAGTTAAGTTGTGTCTCGGAGGGGCCTCATTGGGAGAGATGTGTGCATTTCAGATCCAGGGCTCCCAGCCCACCCAGACCCTCCCTAGAATGTTGGGGTCCATGGCCTGGTCCAAAAGACAGTCCACCTGGCTCTCTACCGACAGGCCGTCGGGCCCCAGCCGGGCACGCACATTATGATCCTCATTTCCCAATGCCACAGACTGCATGGCCTTGAAGGCAAAGTCCTTCTCAAAGCCCAGCTTCAGCTCCTCACTAAAAACAAACAAGAGAGACTAAGGGCCAGATTCAGCCATCCTACCATAGAAATGTTTAAGGCCGGGATTCAAACAAGCGCTAATCTAGTGCACTGCGATTAACTGATCAGGGATTTCTGCTTTAGCCAACAGTGGAGTTCACAGCAAATTTATCTCCGTAAATGTTGGGGAAATTGCCTTTAAAGGGAAATAGTTGTGCACAGGTCGTTAATCTGCGTTAGACTGAATCCCGGTCAAAGTTCTCATTTACTTTGCGCTGATCTCTTCACCATGGTCAAAACAGAGATACTGCAATGCGGATTTGATTGAATCGAGCTCTTAAGACATATACACAAGTTAACACCCTGACTTTGTGAAAACCCAATTCATAACTACCTGGACACAAAAGCAATTAAAGTTATCCACTGAGGAAATACTGCCTACCTGGTTATGGTGGCAGGGTTTGCTCCTTCTAGTTTTCTTCTGGCAAAGTTGACTTTCTGTAGAGGGTACCAGTTAATTTCTTTTATGTTGACGCTCTCAGTCCAAGTGCCTCCCTTCTTCAGCTGTTTCAGCTCAAAGTTCTGAGGGTTAGTGAAAACCAGTTAGTAACATTGTCATAATGTACACACATCGTATTAAAGTACTCTAGACCTCGTGCACTACTACCTTCCAGTCCAGAGATGGCTCCTTGACAAACACATCCATGGTGTTGAGCAGCAGCTCAGGGTTGGCCCTGTAGGCTCTCAACGAATGCACCATCACACTCTGGATCAGGCCCGACTGTTTCATAGGTTGCATCAGATTCACAAACTGCCTCGTCAAGCGGAATGGCATCAGCTCTGGCACGGGGAGGAACTGTGCAAGAAAAACATTTGTCCAGATTTTCTTGGGTAGAGATGTGAACTTGTACAAATATCATTAAAAAAGAAACTATGCTTATATACCCAATGTAATAAATAGCTGCTTGCACATTCAACTCACGAGGCTGTACTATCCACTACACCAGTTAGTCTTAATCCTGGTCCTGGAAGCCCAAATGGGTGAAAATATTTATTTTGTCCTACCACTGTACAGTTGATTCAAATGATCAACTCATAAATTGCTTTGATGGTTTAAATCACGTGTAGTACAAAGACACAAATGTGCCAGAATTAATAAACACTGCTCTACACTATCCCTGCCCTCAAAACAAAACGTCAGGGGTGCCCACCTGTGTGGCAGAACCAAAGGCGTGGCCAAAGTCGATTCCGATCATACCACCGGTCTCCATGTTGATCATGAAGTTGGAGAGGTGACGGTCGCCGATGCCCAGGAGCCATTGGCTGATACAGAGCAAAGCATGGGAGCTGGTGAAGTGGGAGCGCAGAGAGAGGAAGGCTTCGGGGGTGGTGCTCATCCTGACAAACGCTCTCCTGGAAAAATGATTGACAATGGCCCTTTTTGAATTAGCAGAAGAATCTATGGCCGGCACACACTAGATTAATCTTCTATTACGTGTACAGAAACTTTTGATGTCATGGATTGTCCCTCGGTATTGTACTGAAGACTGCTCCACTTCAGTGTGCTCTAATGATAATTGATAGGATCAATGCTTTGGGCCCTGTTAATAAACATCCTTCATCCCCTTCTTTCTTGAAGTAAGCACTGATCAAAAACAAATTGATAGGTGTAAACCGTTCTATCACAAACAGTAGCTTTCACCAATCCGGCCATGTCAGATCAGGGATTTCTTCAAGAAAATGAGGAAGGAAAGGTTTGTTTACTAAATGTAACGGCTTGATAGCTGCATCTATACTCAATGGTGTAGGTCATTATATAAATTAGAAACCCACCTCAGTAGATCACCCGGTACAAGCTGTTCCATCTTCATGAAATTATTAACTGTTTCATTGCGCTTTGCCATCCTGTAATAGATGGCATAAAAAATTATCTGGAACGGTTATAAAAAAAAACAAAGGCATAAATAGGATTTATTACAGCACAACACCCAGGATACATATTTACTAGATAAATGCATAATAACAGGGTCAGTGAGTTTATTATGTTTAAGTATAACACACAGTTCAGTTGACTTACTTGTAAGACTCAGCATAGCGTCTGATCCCTTGTATTTGACAAGCATCTGACTTGGTGACTTTGGTGAGCCAGTTTTCATAGACTTCATTCGGTCTACAGTGAACAAAGACAAAAGGATACATTTGTTTTGTCTAGATCGTCAGTGAGATCAGTTGTAGATTCAATGTTTTTGTCATATCTGCTACTACTGTACCTAGTTAGAGTCTGCTGCTCCTCCTCAGTCCTGGTGCGGAGCAGCAGGTCTTTTAGCGTACAGGTATTCTCCATCCACTCAATCAGTCCAATTCTGTAAGGATACATCAAAAACACACTGAAAAGTACAGGAGCTGTCTGCTTGGTAAACAGAAAATAACTTCATGAACCCCTGACACTACAATACCAGCTGTTCATTTTAAACTGCCACATTTACACAATGATGATTAGTAGTTGAATCACTTGTGCTAGTGATGGATAAAGTATTTTGGCCCTGAGGACTAGGTCGGGAAAACACTTTAAATGAAATGAAAAGCTACCTGGTGGTTATGGGCACCACCTGGTAGGTTCGGAGCTGCATGCTGCTGTGGGCGCAGGTGGTGTTCTGGGCCAGGAGGATGTTCATGACGGTGAAGAGCTGTTCGATGCGCTGGTCCTGACGGAGGTCCTCTCCGCCCTTCACCAAAAATGGGTACTCCCGCTCGTCGTCCCCGCGCACGATCAGACGCTTAGGCCGCCGGATGGAGTTCATCACCTTTACCTGGGGACGGATGAACGCAGACACACACAAGTTAAATGAAGTGCTACTACTATTTCCCCTAGATTATATTCATGCCTAGATATAAAAAGGCCCCCGAAGTAACATTCAGGGTTGCAACACATTCAATTCAAATAGAGGCTAAAGTGATGGTCAAGAGAACAACAGGAAGTGGAAATAACAGCTTTGGATCATACATACCCTTTCATCAAATCCTGTAATTTTTGCATGATACTCTGGCAAAGGTTTGGATCTGCTGTTATATTGCCCTAAAAGACAAGAGGAGATAAATCACATACTATTGGTGATCATATATATTTTACATAAAGTGACAGCTGGAAAGCAAAATGGCATCACCTGCGTAGAACTTGACATGAGAAACGTTGCATCCCTACTGACCTGGGACTTCCAGCTCATTCCGGAGTGAGTCGGCTTTGAAGCCGCTCAGCCAGGGGGAGTATTCCTTCAGGTTCCCTGGCTCTTTCCGGGACTTGCGCATGGAGCTGATCAGGTCTGTCTCCACCTGCCTTAGGAAGGCCTTGTCTCTCCGCTTCTCAAAAAGCTTGGCACCATCACGGCCCAACCACTTCTCCACTTCCTTGGCAAATTTCTAGAGTGCACCGAAATGAGTGATTTCAGTGGAATATAATAACATATACGATATATGCTGAGTATACAAAACATTAGGAACACCTTCCCAATACTGAGTTGCACCCCCCTTTGCACTCAGAACAGCCTCAATTCGTCAGGGCATGGACTATTACAAGGTGTCGAAAGTGTTCTACAGGGATGCTGGCCCATGTTGACTCCAATGCTTCCCACAGTTGTGAAACATCTCAAGGGTGATCAATGGAAACAGGATACACCCAAGCTCAATTTTGAGTCTCATAGCAAAGGGTCTGAATATTGAGGTATCTGTTTTTTTTTTTTTATATTTATAATACATTTTGAAACATTTCTATGGGATATTGTGTGTAGGTTGATGAGAATAAAAATATATAATAATTAGAATAAGGCTGTAACATAACAAAATGTGGAAAAAGTAAAGGGGTCTGAATTATTCCCGAATGCACTGTATATGACAAGTATACCTGTATCTGTGTTTTTATGATATGTGAAGATGCCAACCTGTATAAACTTCTGGCGGAATGCGCCAAGGCCTTGTGACTTCTGATCGCAGAGGGAAGAATACATTTCTTCATACATGTTCCTCATCCTCTTCTTATCGAAACTCGTTTTCTCACATTCAGTTTTTACATCGTCCCACCAATCCTGTGCCAATCACATGAAAATGTTATCAGAATCTACACCTCAAAATCTACACCTCAAAATGAACTGAGAAGAATCAACAACCACTGATGACCGCAATAAGAAAATGGTTCACTTGTTTCAATGTTGTAATCATCAACCACCTTAAAAAGCATCTCAGGGTTTGTTAGCTGCTGGAGGGCATCAACAAAGTCCCGCACAGCACCGCCTTTATCCAATAGGGACTTGAGCCTGTCCAACACACACATCACCCGTAGCAGTTATTATACAGTTAGTATGAAATACCAATTATTCCTAGTGGTGCTTGTTTCAATGAATCCCAAAGGAATAGGCTAGGTTATGAGCAGATGTCATTTTTGAATAAATTCCATACAGGTAAATAGTGGACTGTAACATAAAGCGTAATAAAATCCACTTTAGTGAACACTGAACTGTTCGGCATTGCTTGATACTGGATCCATCTCTAGTAACACAATTTGTTACTATGTGATAGTATGATTCAAAATTCAGCATCCATGGTCTTTTGGCGAGCTGAGTAGACTGCCAGGGTAGAAGCAGCACAGTACCTGTTGACAAACTCCTGGTGTTTGTGTCCACTGGCTGAGTCCTCAAAGTGGTAGCTCTCACTGCTGATCATGTAGGGGTAGACCAGCGCCTGGGGGTAGCACTCTGCAATCTGACCAATCATATGCTGCACCGCCACAGCCTCAGGCTTGTCCAACAAGGCCATCATCTGACTGATCCAGCCAATCAACAGCCAGCAGGGCACCGTCACCATCTGTCAACCACAACATGGGAACTTTGAGCTGCTAATTCTAAACAAAGCTATGGTATTTTGAGGAAAAGCTTTCTTATGGAAATGGAATGGACCCGGACCCTGGTAGGCTCCCTACCTCTTTGGCCATGAGGTCCAGAGTCTCAGCAGGGTAGAGCTCGATGATCTGCAGGAGACGGGGGAACCTGAGCCGGGCCTCTTCTGAGTTCAGCTTCAGGGCTTTGAACATGCTCTCTACCACGTGAACAGGCAGGGTGGCCAGCTCAGGGAAATCACTAACTACAAGACAACATCCAGATAGACACGTTAGTAGTGATTAGATGATTAGTCACTGCCTAAACAGCAATAAGGGTACATTACTGTGTCTAATAGTTGGTTTCCCTAACTAAATGTCAGTCCTATTTCAGCTGGAATCTACTAAGACATTATACAATGACAACTGGTCCTGTCTGGTGCTTAAAAAAAAACTCAGCGTAACAATTACATCTAACCAGGGACCAAAATCGTACATAGTGATACACTCATCTTTCCAGGAAACTAGGGCTAAAGTCAGAGGTGCAGGAGGGACTCACTGTTACTGCTTTGCTCCTCTTCACGCAATCTTTGGTCACAGAAGTTGGCCAGAGCCATGTAGGCCTCGACGATGCCGCTGGTGTCTAAACAATCCTGAGTGTAGGACTGGACTTCCTCATCCGCCCTCCTCACGGCACCACTGAACAACTCCAGAGCTCGCATCTGCAGCCCTACCACCGCCTGCACAAAGGGTTAGAAATGTTCTTATGTGGCACGGAATTCATCTTTTTGAAAAAAATACAGCAGGTTACAAACGATGCCCCATAATTGTATACCTTCTGCTGACTAGCTGTTGAGGAAGACCCAGCTAGCTGCAGAACTCTGTCTGCCTTCTCTCTCCCGATGCTCTCCAGAACTGAGGGGCTCCTGCTCACAGCCGAGGCCATGATGTGGTAGGACGTTCCCAACAGGATCCTCTGGTCTCTGAAAACATGGCCACTGGCACTCTGGCACTCGGCCTGAAGGTCATCTATAGAGGACAAGACTGAACGTAAGGGCTGCACCATATCACGTTGAGGCAACATGCACCCATTTTTCTTACAAACTTGCTCACTGAATAAAATGAAGATTTATGTAGTCCTTTTTACAACACTTGAGGAGCTTAATCAAACTCAGGCAAATGGTTTGGACACTATTGATCCCAGGACAGTCCATAACTGGCCATAACAAACCTCCAAGTATCCATGATCTTACCCAGCAGTGGGATAGCCTTCAGCATGGTGGCGATCTGCTCCACGGGCCCCTGACCCAGGCTGCGTTTGTGGCTGAAGCGACTGAAGCTGTGGACCCAACGCAGCAGCCAGCCTCTATGAGTCTTGGCCTCTCGGTGGAGCTCCTTCAGCAGCTTGGTGGCTACAGGGAAGTTGCTCTGGAATGACAAAGCATTTTAAAAAGGTGCAATGTGTCACTTCCTGTGTGGCCACGGGAGGACATCCACAATGATCAAACAAAAACACATGGCCTCGGCTGTGAGCAGGAGCCCCTCGGTTCTGGAGAGCATCGGGAGACAGACTAAGATCTCACCTGTTTCCAAGCGCTGTCAGCCATGCATAGCTTCATACTAAACTTGCAGTCCTTGACAATAGTGTCGAGGTCCTGGGCTTGGTCCAGCTCTGCCCCGTCTACCTCCATGGTGTCACTAGTGGCCTGGTTGCTGAGCTTCTCGCATATCTTGTCCAGGAAGAAACATCTGGACCATGGGCAGGTAGAAGGGGATATTTTGACAGTACAAAGAAACCACACACCCTGCATTATATAGACACATTTTGTTCTTCAAAAAAAAACAACCTCTTACCGAGACGTAATGATATCATCCCATACATTCATTGGATCCATTTTGGCGTCAGGGTAGCGGTCAATCCATCGTCTAATGAGGTTTTGTAGGGAGTTAATGGAAACTACGACAAAAAGAGATACATAGAACATATATTTTGTCACCTATGCAGGATATTATGGTGAATCAAAACAGCGAGATAGTTCAGTGGACACCGTTGACCCGGGTTCGAACCCCAGTTGGTCACAAAATAGCAAGATGATATGGTGCCTCAGATCAAAATTAGCGCGATTGGGGGGCACTCACCCTCTCCAGTGATGAACTGGAGGAAGTCCTGGATCTCTGTCAAAGCCTGCACCGACTGCAGAATGGTCAACCGGCTGCGGTTCAGCAGAGAGTCCACACTAGAGTAGTTCTTCACAGACACATGAGAGAGGAAATGAACAAGTGAGTGAGTGATTGAGTGTGATCAGGCACCTCCATATTTTAATGACAACTGACTTTGTCTGCACTACTCCATCGACATTAACCATGTTTCCTACAATCCTTCCCCCCCTCGCACACTAACAGTAACTACAGTAGCAGTATCTGTCATCTTGTGGTGCCACTGACCTGCATGAAGACCTGCAAGCAGTTGTTGGCGTAATACTTGGCGCGGTCGTAGTCCTCCTGCAGGATGTAGAGCAGGCTGAGTTCCTGGCTGTAGTGGCTCTCCAGCAGGGCCTTGCGCTCTTCCACCTTCATGGCACTGTCCACGAAGCTGAGCAGAGCCTGGTCCCTCTCCCCCAGCTGCAGCTGCTTCAACATACTGCGCATCATATACTGCAGGTATGTTTCCTGTCAAAAACCAACACACACATTCCTGAATACAATCCATCGGGCAAGTCAAAAGCCAACTGATAAGGGAATTTATATGTTTAAGGTAATGACTAAAGAATTCCACCTTGAAACATAATTATTAGATTATGTAACACGTATAAGAATAATTAGACTAACGTAATTATTAGACATGTAAAATGTATAAAGAATAATTAGACTAAAGTCCAATAAGGTTTGGTCGAGACAAGTAAGGGAGAGAAATGTGTGTGTAACTAAGAAAACAGAGGACAATTAAACTATACATGACCTGACCTGGTTGGAACTTTGAAAAACCTACAACAGGAAAGAGATGCTGTCAAGGTCTCTCTAATCTCGGGAGGGAGGGAACGGTAAACGAGGAATGTGAACTGTGGGGAAAGATACATCCCACCTACTGTTTGTGTGTCTGTGCGTGTAATCCCCATACTGTTTGTGTGTCGGTGTGTGCGTGTAAGTAGGTAGAGGGGGTGAGAGTTATAAAATGACATGTCTTTGTATTATGGACTTCAGAACATTCTCGTGAATAAAGAACCAACCTTTGCCTAATTTTTATTAAACCCAGGGTCTTACAAACCTCAGGGATTGGTCAAAGCTTAAATAATAATTGTTTAGTTATCATCATTGGGATTGAAAATTCTTGTGACACTAACACACACATTCCTGAATACAATCCATTGTGCAAGTCAAAACCCAACACACACATTCATGAATCCAATCCATCGTGCAAGACAAAAGCAAACTGCTACTGTAAATAGCTTTGATATAGTACATACATACTATAAATAGACTAAATAAAAGCAAATACCTAATTTTGTGGCTTGTCATTTATTCTATGATCCCTCCTTACCCCATAGGAAGTCCCACCCAGTTGACTACTTTAAAAATGGTGAAAGGCTTCAATGGCACAACTCATGCAGGCTTTGTGGCAAGCCCTCTATCCAACTCTGTGGGATGAGATTACCTGATAGAAGGGTTCTGCCCACATCTTGTCCAGGTTGACTGGCTGTTCCTGGTCGATGTTGACGATAGAGCAGTACTGCAGAGACTTCCACTCTGTCAGATGGCTGTATGCCTCCAGGGCCGCCATTTCCCAGAAGTCCTTCTCTGTGTCCGTGGGCTCGCCGTCACTCCACTCCGTGTTGAGCGCCTGCCGCGTTGAGGAACATCAACGTGAGCATCAACGTTAAAAGGTGTTATATTTGGTAACACTTTTTATAAACCACCTGTGTGTAATGCAATATGACTGCATGTATAACCTTTAATGCTGTTATGATTACTGTTGTAAGGAGCGGTGAGCTGTTATGAATGCTGTTATGAATGCATATAAGTCTTATAATACACTATGGGGTTATAGAGTAACAGGAGTACCATCTACTCCAGGACCAGCAAACTTAAAAACATTGATTTGTTGGATGTTGGTGTTGTATCTGTATTCCTTTTAAACACATGTACTTGCACAAATAATCACATCTCAATGAGGCAAATGAATTGAATTCAATTCTCAATGCATTACCTCGTTGTAGAGCCTCACTGCCTCAGCATAGTTGCTGTTGGCTTCCGCTTGCAGAGCAGTGCATGTGATGGACTTGGTCCCAATCTTGCCGCCAAAGATCCCCCGAACGACATCGTAGTCGCCTAGAGATCTGTAGAGTCTGGAGGAGATAAAAAGGAAAAACAATACCACATCAAATTCAAATGTATATTACTGTATTAGATGAGGTGTGTGTGTGTGTACAGCTAAAGCATGTTTAGCACTTGAAAAAGGGCTCTGCAGAAATAAAATCCAACCTATAAATTATGATTCCCTTTTATTAGATCCTCAAACTACCGTTACATACTTTGCCAGATGAATCCATTTCTCTGTGTCTGGAGGGACCTCTTTGCGTCCGCCGCGGGCCCGTTTGGCAGGGGGCTCTTCGGGGCTGCAGCCCTGGACCAAGCCCTCCTCCAGCAACAGGATGCCAGTGGGCTGCTGGAGGCTGGCCAGGCAGCTGGAGCTCACTGCTGCAGGCTGCATCTGGAGCAGATCCTTGTGCTGGTAGCTCATGTCCTGCAAAAACACACACCAGTCATCTTGCAAATCATCTTGTTCACTGGGTATTTCTGCGAATGCATCACATTTTTTCTTACTGTATGCAATGAATAATAAATGCACGCCCACAACATACAGTTGAAGTACCTAAAATAACTGAACCATCCTCTACACACAGTGAAAAAAACGTGAGAAGTCTCGAACCTGCACACATGCAACAAAAGGAGGAAAGTAAAGGGTACTCTTGCTTAGGAACCCGTTCATATCCCTCAGTAGCTCCTCCTTGATCCTCTTCTTCTCCTCATTAGACTTCTCCAAGCCGTCCATTTCTTGCAGGACACCAGCAAACAGAGAGCTGAACAGCTGCTTGGCCAGAGTGGGATCTCTCTGGAGAAAGACATTTAGAATAAAATGAAGTAGATGAGAACTTGGAAATGTGTGTTCTGCTCTCCCACAACACAGAGCACTACTTTTTACTACCCAAAGTGAAATGTTAAACAAAAGTAAAGTGAGTATAGTAAATGAAAGTGACGTAACAGTGGGGTGGCCATCCAGAGGTGGGACAGACCTGTGCCAGAGCCTGCAGGGGAGCGATGAGGCTACTGTGCTGGATCTGGATATCAGGCAAGTCTCCGGATCTGTAGCTGCGGTACAGAGTGACCTGGGCCTCCTTTCTTAGCCTCTGGTCGGCCATCTTGTCCTAAGTTAACACATAACCCGGCCAGTTTCAGGTAAGTGGAAGACAAAATGGCAGCATAGAACTCAAGCAAAAAAAAGATTGAAATGCAGATAACTACAAATACAGACCAAATATGGATTTGATCTACACTGAGTGTACAAAACATTAGGAACACCTGCTCTTTCAGGCTGACCAGATGAAACCAGGTAATAGCTATGATCACTTATTGAGGTCACCCGTTAAATCCACGTCAAAATCAGTGTAATGAAGAGAAGTTAAAGACAGTTAAGACAGGTTAAAGAAGCATTTTTAAGCCTCGAGACATGGATTGTGTGCCATTCAGAGGGTGAATGGCAAGACAAAATATGTAAGTGCCTTTGAACAGGGTATGGTAGTAGGTGCCAGGCGCACTGGTTTGAGTGCAACGCTACAGAGTTTCTCACGCTCAACAGTTTCCCCATGTGTATCAAGAATGGTCCATCACCCAAAACACATCCAGCCAACTTGACACAACTGTGGGAAACATTCGGGTCAATATGGGCAAGCAACCCTGTGGAATGTTTTTGACACCTTGTAGAGTCCATTCCCTGATGAATTGAGGCTGTTCTGAAGGCAAAGGGGGGGGAGGGGGTGCAACTCAATATTAGGAAGGTTTTCCTAGTGTTTTGTACACTGTGTATAACTCCTTCACGTAAAAAGGGGCTTTCTTGACGCTTGCCTTCTCCTGTCTTTGGTGGCGTATTTCCATCTTGGCGAAGCCCAAGCTGACTTTCTCTTGGTCCTTGAGGAAGCGTCTCCTCAGCCTCAGGATGTCGGCGCGTTGTTCACTCTGAGCTGTTGAAGGGAAGCAGACAAACAGGACATTGACAGCTGATAGACATACAGTATCCATAAGTGCACACAACGGAAAACATTTGGAGAAAAATGTTTTCTTTGCAATGAAAACAAAAAATGTCTGTTTCTTATTCTTTATGTCCTGGTCATGTTCATTCTGAGACTATTGTGTTATCATTTTTAAACAAAAGGAAAAACATCAAATGGTGGTATGAAACTTGAGAGACTAGCCTTTGCTGCGGCTGTCACCCTCGTCAGAAGGCGAGGCGAGGCGTCTGGTGCCAAAGCCGTCCCCGGTGGGCCTCCAAGCAGCCGGCTTCTTCTTGTCGAACACGAGTAGAGCGGAAAGGGACTCCGAGGACAGCGAGTACTCAGCCAGGGTGTCCATGCTGCTGCCGGTCAACCAGTTATAGGCGGAGCGCCGGCCTGAAATACAGGGAAACAAAACAATATAAAACGCACGTAACCACACAAAAAACACAAGCATGCTAAACACTATCAAACAGTTAACTCAAATGTACAGCTAACAATTAGTTAGTTACAGCTGGTTAGTCATAGCTAACTCACACCCATACCCCAACCAACTGAATATCTCAGTTTCAAAGGCTTTTTGAAGGAAAGGGGACGTACATACCTGGAGCTTGAGTCTGGCTGAACTCCAGTGAGCCTTGTGTTGCTCGGAGCTGGTTCCTCACGGTCCCTGGTTGAGACGTGGAGCTCTCCAGGCCCTGCGTGGCTCCCTGTGTGGCTCCCTGTGTGGCTTGAGTTTCCACAAACATCGGGGTTAGGATGGTGCTCCTGAGACGCCAGTTCGAATCAATCACATAGTCCTTGAAGAGAGAGAAAACGTCATCAAAACACTTTGCTCTACAGTCTTATTGCAGATTTCCCCACAGTAGTAGATGTCTGTGTCTTTTGTGATCATGTGTGGAATTCACATTTAAATGTAACAAACTTGAAAAGATACATTTGAATGTACTTTTCTGTCACAAGTACATCTATCAAAATGTGCATTCTTTGCAGGCTGAAGCCTATATTAGTCACTTCAAAGAAATAAAATGTTCTAAAAATAACAATCTTGAAAGAATGATCTAGAAATAAATGATTTGATTTCTACGGTGGTCACAGTCTCCTGACCTGGAACTTGCACTCGGACAGCGGGTACTCAAACATGTTGCGTGTGTAGTCTGGACTCTGGCTGGTCATCTCCAGGAGCAGGTTAGTGGCCAGACTGAGGAAGTGCTCCTCGATGCGACTAGAGTATAGAGAGTGCAGCAACACCAGCATGCGCTCCAGGGTGGCTTTGGGCAGGCGCTTCTCGTGGCTCCAGAAGTTACGCACGTACAGCCTGCAGATTGAGGGGAGGCAGAATGCTACAGACACTACTTTGTGAGAAATTACTTTTATGCCACATGTAAGATAAGTACTTACTGCAGCCCTTGGTTTCCATCGGTAAGTCCCTGAAGCAGGGTTTCCTTTGCCTCGTTGAACACTTCCACCGAAACACTGTCAGACTGACTCTCTACATCACTGAAAACAAATGACTTCGTTAGCCTTTCACAATCATTCCAATCATTCCAAGCATTTCGCTACACTCGCATTAACATCTGCTAACCATGTGTATGTGACAAATAAAATTTGATGATTTGATTTGATCATTCTATCCTTCATTTCCGAGCATCAACATTAGAGCAATTATAGGGGGCATAGTGGTGGGGTCCAAATAGGAACTAAACCGTTGTTGTGTAAGCGTGAGGCATGGTGATTGAATCAATGCGGTGAGGCTGTCCTAAAATGAGCACTGTACCAACCTGTAGTTATCTTGAATCCACATGAGGATGTCGTACATCCGCTCTCTGCAGGCTGGCGAGGGGTGGGAGATGAATGCTGTGACGGCTCCCAGGACCTCCTGGAGCTCTGCTGGCTTCAGCTTGGCCAGGATCTTGTGGATGATGTCCAGACACACTCTCTGTCTCACCTCATCCCTAGGAGAACGGCAACAACGTCATGTGGTTTCTACCGGAGTTTATGTCTGACACTGGTCCTGGACTAAAAAGCGATTACACAGGAGTTTCTCCAATTGACCATGCTTTTTAGTCCAGGCCTCATATATGTGTGTGTGTGTGTAGGGGGCAAACCTGTGGGCCATGATCTGGGTGAATCCCTTGGTCTTCAGCAGCAGGTAGATGTCTGGGATGACTTCGGCCCGGCTGAAAACACACTCCAGACAGTGGGTCTTCAACATGCCGTGCAGCTTCGGCAGCAGGTAGGACACTACGTTGACAAACCTAATATAGACACACAAGTGTGCGTGCACACACACACACACACACACACACACACACACACACACACACACACACACACACATTATTGTAAGTCAAATCAAAATCAACTTTATTTGTCATGTGAACAGGATACAACAGGTGTAAACAGAACAGCAAAATGTTTACAAACTGTCATAAAGCTGCTTTGTGTATTTAGAAAGTAGCCTTGCATATCAAAATAACTGGGTAAATTGCCCAGATTTGATAAGAGCAAACCAGCCAGGAAGTCTTCCTCCAGAATCCATTCTAATCGAGGTGACCCGATGTTTATCTACAAATATTTGTAAATCTTTGCCATTTCCTAACAAAAGGAACGTTATCAAAGTAAGTCGGAAATGTATGACAGTGAAGGAGTGCAGCTTCACTTTTAGCCCAGTTAATTTTGTATCCAGTGAATTAGCAAAATTATTTACTTCAGTTTTAGCGCCTAAGGCACTGATGGACCTGGGCTGAACTAGCTTACTAGATTATGGTGTTTCAGGAAGTTACCAAATAAAAACACTACTCTTACCGGTCCATAAAGGGAGGAAAGTGTTTGGAAACTTTGCTCAAGCAGATAATGAATTTGTCATCCAGGTCTTTTTTCTTCAGATCTTTTAATTTATTTACAGTGAGACTGAGCAGCGATGCATCAGGTTGCTGAAAGAAAGAAAAAACATGTTGAATCATGTTCAAATAAAAAGTAAATGAAGTCCATCATTTGGGTTTAGGATTATCAAGAGGACAAGTTAACATACACTGTCCTTTTCAGTCATGTTCTTCAAGATAAGACCGATGATCTCAGCGGCTGCAGAGTAGACCTCCTTATATCTGGTGAAGGCCAGGTTGTTGGTCAGGGACTGGATATACCTGCAACACATTTCACATAGTCAGGCCTTATTCACTGAAACACACAGACTCTCATTCAATGCAACACTCACAATGGAGGAATGGGTTTTCAATCACGTTTACCAGGTAAAATAAGGTCAACAATAGTAAGGTAAATAATGCCATAATACTACTACTAATAATACTAATAGTCATCATCATCATCATAACAATCATCACCACCACCATCACCATAATAATCTTCTTCATCATAACCACCATCATGCTCATCATCATCATAACCACAATCAACATCATCATCATCATAACCACAATCATCATCACCACCATCATCATCACCACCACCATAATAATCTTCTTCATCATCATCACCACAATCATGCTCATCATCACAAATCATCATCATAATAATCTTCATCATCATAACCACAATCATGCTCATCATCAATCTAATCAGCTGATGCATTAGTTTACTTTCTCGACAGACAGACACACAGGTTGCCCATTTACCTTTCGTACTCGATATCACACTTCCTGGCATCGTAGGCAGGGAGGCTGTTAGCCAGAACGATGCCCAGCAGCTGGAGCCCTACTGAGTTATCTTTACTGTTTGGGTCTGTGCCGCAGAAACGCTCGTAGATCAGGCTGCGCAACAAAGAAGAAAGAGGACGCATGTTGATATTAAAAGGATAGTTCACTTTTTTGAGGTTTTCAAAAGCTTGGGGAAATCAGTGGGAAAGGAAATGAAATGCTTGTACTAGGGTCATTCTCACTTGTAGGGCACGTCCAAACAGTCCTTCCAGCACTCAACCACAGTGCGAATGATCTCCAGGTTGTGTCTGAAGACGGGTCTCTTGGGGTGGAAGCTGTTCCTCATCAGGAACTCCAGCAGACGATTGGCCAGGACTTCATCTCTGGTGTTGCCCTGGGATACCAACAACAACAAAAAAGACTCTACTGCAACATTTCCCCCATGGGGGGGGGGCAAAATCATAGTAGGAGAAACAATGCTGTATTGGAAGTACACTACATGACCAAAAGTTATGTGGACAACTGCTCATCGAACATCTAATTCCAATATCATGGTCATTAATATGGAGTTGGTCCCCCCTTTGCTGCTATAACAGCCTCCACTCTTCTGGGAAGGCTTTCCACTAGATGTTGGAACATTGCTGCGGGGACTTGCTTCCATTCAGCCACAAGAGCATTAGTGAGGTTGGGGCACTGATGTTGGGCGATTAGGCCTGGCTCGCATTCCAATTCATCCCAAAGGTGTTTGATGGCGTTGAGGTCAATGTTCCCTCTAAGCTGAGCATTAGCGTGCAGTAGCCCAAGACTGCCGCACTGCGAACACCGCACAGAGCTCAGAAGAATTATCAGCCCACGTAGAGAAGCACGAGATTGAACTTCACTCAACTTTCTAGACTTTTCCCTGTTAGTTAACACTATCAACGTTTCCCTTTACTGTGGCAATTGTGAGCGAATCAATACAATATTAGACGCTTTCAATGTAAAATACCGAAACAAAACTAACTATGCAAGAGTGGTTGTAGGTAGAACGCGTCGAAGTAGGATTCTATTGTGCACGACTCAGCCCGTATTCTACACAGACCGGTGCGGCATAACCAATCAGAGCTGCAGAATGCCTATATGCAAATAGACCATTGCCATATGAATTTATGCCATTTACTTTGAACTGGACTGTGTTTACAGCTGTGGTCATGAGTAGATGTGCTTGTTTTGAGATCAAAGCAAGAGCTGCATGTAGCCAGTGAGTTAATAGCCTAGTTATAGATAATGTGTAGTCAGCAATAGGGGAGTGATTGCTTCCTACATGAGCACAAAATGTGTACATTTCTCTTTGAAATGAGAGTCAGGTAGAAGGTTTTTTTTTGTCTTAAAGGGGCAGTGTTGTATTTTGAGACAGGCTTGAATAAGTACCCAATAGGCAGAAGGTAGGATGTCTGATTCTCTGTAATAATGGGCATAATAATGCATTTTATTTTATAAAGTGGTTTCTAGCACCAAAACACAACAACATTTCCAGTCACCTCCTTGTCTGAAGGGTAAGTGGATAAACAGGTTAAGCCCTGTACTGTATGTTTTTCTGTCAAAAGTCTCATGGAATGTTGGCCTACATTGAACACCACACATTGGCTGCTACTGTAGGCTGAATGATAGAACAGCTATTTCCATCTTAAATTGTTATGGAATGCATTTTCTCCATAGTTGTTTTTATTGTAGGCCACTCTGGTGGGCCTACATTATTATCAAACAAAAAAACAATAGCCTATAAAAGACACTCACAAAATGTGAGTTTGCTATTCACAAGAAGCATTGCCTGATGTTAACCATGCCTCGAACAAAAGAGATCTCAGAATACCTAAGATTAAGAATTGTTGACTTGCTGGAAAGAGTTACAAAAGTATCTCTAAAAGCCTTGATGTTCATCAGTCCACGGTAAGACAAATTGTCTATAAATGGAGAAAGTTCAGCTCTGTTGCTACTCTCCCTAGGAGTGGCCATCCTGCAAAGATGACTGCAAGAGCACAGTGCAGAATGCTCAATGAGGTAAGAAGAATCCTAGAGTGTCAGCTATAGACTAACAGAAATCTCTGGAACTTGCTAACATCTCTGTTGATGAGTCTACGATACGTAAAACACTAAATAAGAATGGTGTTCATAGGACACCACGGAAGAAGCCACTGCTGTCCAAAAAACATTGCTGCATGTCTGAAGTTTGTAAAAGTGCACCTGGATGTTCCACAGCACTTCTGGCAAAATATTCTGTGGACAGATGAAACTACCGTTGAGTTGTTTCGAAGGAACACACAACACTATGTGTGGAGAAAAAAAAGGCACAGCACACCAACATCAAAACCTCATCCCAACTGTAAAGTATGGTGGAGGGAGCATCATGGTTTGGGGCTGCTTTGCTGCCTCAGGGCCTGGACAGCTTGCTATCATCGACAGAGAAATGAACTCCCAAGTTTGTCGACATTTTGCAGGAGAATGTTACGCTATCTGTCTGCCAATTGAAGCTCAGAGGTTGGGTGATGCAACAGGACAATGACCCAAAACACAGAAGTAAATCAACAACAGAATGTCTTCAACAGAAGAAATATTGCTAAACTGAAACAGTTTTATAAAAAGGAATGGTCCAAAATTACAGAAAACATTTGGTTGAGGTTATTGCTGCCAAAGGAGGGTCAACCAGTTATTAAAAACCATAATTTCCCACCCTGCACTGTGAATGTCTACACAGTGTGTTCAATAAAGACATGAAAATGTATAATTGTTTGTGTGTTAATAGTTAAAGCAAACTGTGTGTGTGTCTATTGTTGTGACTTAAATGAAGATCAGATCAAATTTGATGACCAATTTATGCAGAAATGCAGGTAATTTTTTTTGCAACTGTAGCAGAATAATTGGAAGGGGTGTCCACATATGTTTGTATATAGAGTGTAGCTCAATGAGAAAAGAAGTGAAAAGAAGACATGGGAAAGAACCTTGGGGGTGGCCAGGCCAATCCAGGAGAGCACTGTGACCACTATGTCCACCACCATGAAGTGGATCCCTTCACCCCCGTTGTTCCCAGAGACCACCAGTTGTAGGAGCGGCCCCAGCCACAGCCTGGCGTATGGACGGAAAACCTGCAGAACAACAGCGTCAGAACCATCAGAAATATCAGGAACAGTATGTTGGAACCACACCTGCCAATCTTGATTTGAAATACAAATGGGAACAACGGGAACGATGAAGGGTAAACACAGGGAGAAAATATATTGTTGACAGATATTGTTAGAGGATGGGTGGCCTCACCTCCTCTGTGTTGATTATCAGCTTTGCGATGAAAAGTCGGATATTTAGCGCTGTGGCTGGATTTGCCAACTTTCCTTGTAGGAACTTCATCCAGGGTGGGAGTTCACTGGGTATGCCTCCCTAGACCACACAGAAGACAAGACAAGATGTTGGAATGGGTCCCAATCCCCAAAATATATTATCAACTTTTCTCCAACTGCAATAGACAGATTTGTGCAGAATTCCAAATCCACCCCTAGCCCCTACTCCCTAGCCCCTACTCCCTGTAGATCTGATGAGGGCTGGATATGAGGAATCAATATTGCAAAAAGCCGACCAGAGGGCAAGATTAAGCCATAATAATGCTTATATCTATCAAATCCTCTCAGATCTACAAGAGTGCCCGGGGTTTAGGGGCTAAGTGGTCAGTGTGGAATGGAGCAGTGGAACGGAGCAGACCTGTTCAACTCTGGGAGTGATGTTATTCCTCTGCATGTGGCCCACCAGAGACGCCATGGCCGCCATGCACTCGTGTTGGTTCAGTTCATCCATCTCCAGGTCCACCGTCTCCTCCTGAGCCGAAATGGTCTCGGCTCTCTCCTGAGGTAATTCCAAAAACAGTCAAACATTTACCAATAAAAAGAGACAACAGTGCAAATGAGTTTGTAGGCTCTTTGTGTATATGTATATCCAAAGAGACACACAGCTGTTCCTTCTGCTAAAGGTGCTTCCACTAAGTATTGACTCAGTATATCTTTAGGATATCTTAAATATTGTATATGTACTTATGCAATGTGTATAATAAAGGTAAGGGGCCTGTTAGGGGATGGGACAAGGGTCTCTCCCATGGATACACTCTAACCCATGTAAAAGCAACCCTGGAGCACGCGGTCGGACTGACCCGCTTCCTGACTGTGCGACTTTGCCCCGCAGGATTCTGAGAATTGTAGGAGAAGCTCTGGACTCCGGTTGAGAAGTCAAACTGACTCATCTCCTCACTCAGACTGCTGTCAGCCATGTAGGACTGAGAGGAGAGGTATACTGGCTCCTCTGATGGGCAGAGACAACACGGATAGAAAGGTTAAATATAGAGACAACTGTTACTTCCAACAGTGTAACGTGAAGTATACTAAGGAACCTCAACTGAATGTCAGGTGGAGATGCAGATTCATCCTACCTCCGTTCTCCTCGCTCACTTCTTTCCGAATCATGACGTATTTCTTCTTCCTCTCCATAGGAACCTATAAGGAGAATGAGAAGGCTATGCTCAGATTACTGACATCACTCGGATTACTCACTGATGTCAGTGGGAGAAAAAACAAACAATATACCTCAATTTCAATAGGGAATCTGTACGTCCTTTGGGTATCAATGAGATTCTCGAATATGAATTGATTCTGGGGGAAAGAACAGAAGAACATACATTGTTGATTTGTATTGTAGAATTGATCATGTGAGATGAGCCTGGTACTTCTATACCCATACCATTTAGCAATTTTATTTCACCACAGGAAAAAAGGACATAGTTTATATGTTTTTATAAACTGAGTGTATATATTACAATGCACACTTTAGAATGCCCTTCATGCCAATCAGAAACAAGTATTCAACAATGCCATGGTATAACTTGTATTATAAACTGGGTGGTTCGAGCCCTGAATGCTGATTATATCTGTGGTCTATCAGACCGTATACCACAGGTATGACGAAACACTTATTTTTACTGCTCTAATTACATTGCTAACCAGTTTATAACAGAAATAAGGGTCTCGGGGGTTTATGATATATGGGCAATATACCACGGCTAAGGGCTGTGTCCAGGCACTCCACGTTGCGTCGTGCTGACAAACAGCCCTTGGCTGTGGTTTATTGGCAATAAACCACACACCCTCGGGCCTTACTGCTTAAAATATACAACTGGATAAAATCGGCAATGCAGTTTGGTTGAATTAACCCTTTACTATGGCATGACAATAGGAGTTGGCAATACAGCACAAACAGATCTGGGACCAGGCGACTTTGTATCACCTTCTCAGGTTTCTCTGTAAAGAGGAAGCCTTGGTAGAACTTGGTCTCGTTGAAGCTACAGCTGATGACTGCGATGGCACAGTTATACCCAGCACAATGGTACTGCCTCCTGATCTCCAAGAGCTGAGTTTCTCCTGTCATGTTCTCCGTGAAGGCTTCAAAGCATGACCTAAAGGGAAATTACAACTGGATTTAGCAACACAAACAGCAACACAAACTAGACGACTGGAGAAATTGATTGAGTACCATTTTATTTATGTTTTACCCCTTGACAAGGTTAGGGGTGAATATATATTTAATGTATGGCTATATTGGAACATTTTATTTATGTTTTACCCCTTGACAAGGTTAGGGGTGAATATATATTTAATGTATGGCTATATTGGAACATTTTATTGATGTTTTACCCCTTGACAAGGTTAGAGATGAATATATATTTAATGTATGGCTATATTGGAACATTTTATTGATGTTTTACCCCTTGACAAGGTTAGGGGTGAATATATATTTAATGTATGGCTATATTGGAACATTTTATTGATGTTTTACCCCTTGACAAGGTTAGGGGTGAATATATATTTAATGTATGGCTATATTGGAACATTTTATTGATGTTTTACCCCTTGACAAGGTTAGGGGTGAATATATATTTAATGTATGGCTATATTGGAACATTTTCTGGATGGCACCTTTAAAAAGATACAACTTATCGGTGGACTTACTTGATGAGAGTCTTTGACAGCTCGTTGCCCTCTGTTTTGACTGTGGTTCCACAGTAAGCCTGGTTGATCTGGGAGTCTTTGGAGTAAACCTCCTCTTTAGGCAGACGAGAGTAGAGCAACGCCATCAGTTTGTAGCAGCCATTCTTCTTAATCAACTGGGCCTCATAAGCCGCTTCGTTGGACTGAAAAAAAAGTCAGAAATATTTTTTTCAACTGGTTTAAAATGTTTTTCAACTCTATGAGAACATTAGAAAAGGCTCAGTTAGGATTAAGTTTATCTGCAAAAACAAAATAAATAAATAAAGTCAAATAACATTTCAAGCCTTACACGTGACAGCAGATCTACACCAAAACACTAAGTTCTCTATGTTATTTTAAAATGTTTTCAGACTTTTTCAGTAAAGCACACATCCCGTCATATAACAGATTAAAGCAATGAACCTTGTAGATTCCACAAAAGCCAAAGCTCTTTACACTTGTCATTAATGTTCCACCACGGTAAAAGACTGCAGAATATTAAATACAGATAACCAGAAAGCAACCAACAGACCTTGGTAAAGCGAGCGAGCAGCGCCGCCATGATGTCACCGACGTTAGCGCTGAAGAATTCAGCCAGGGCTTTGGGACTGCAGTAAGAGGCTAATGGTAGCAGCACTCTCTCCAGCATGGCTTGGAGCATGGAGGGGACAGGCACGTCACCCTGCTGGATGGTCTTGTACACAGCACATAACAGCTGCACCATTCGCTCACCACTGGACCTGCTCACACACAAAACACTCTTCAATCCACCTTACACTTGGAGAAACCAACACTGATGTAAACACGGTGGGGGAAATAAGTGCCTCACTCACCGCCTAGCAATTCTTTGGAAACACGTTTGGAACAAGTCCTCCATAATGTGCTTTGTATCGCGGCACAGAACTCCGGCCATTAATTTCAGCAGAAGAGGACTTTGAGAGAGTTCTAGGGCATCCAAAAACTGAAAAGGAGTGACATTCATGATAATTTACAAGAATAATTCAAGATATCATTAAATATATGTGATGGGAATCAAACCCAGAACCCGGATGTTGCAAGAACTATGCACCCACCACTTGAGCCATTAGAACACTACTGGTCTACCGAAGTGTCCACTTCTCCACCCCCTTATGGATTTAAAGTGGACTGGTGTAAGAACAATGTTGGAGGGACTTAGGACTTAACCATTAAAGTTGATGGCAGACCAGAGCTCAACTACAGGTGTATTTGAGTATTTCTTTTTTTAATTATTATTTTTCTGTGTAGTGTGTGTGTATGTTCACATAATGTGTCCCGAATCAACTACTTCTATTGGAAGTATTTTAAAGTATTTTAAATACTTATGTTAAATACTATTTTTTAAATACCTAGGTTAAATGCATGGGAGTGTATTTGAGTATTTTCAAATAACTTCCAAGTGTATTTACAAATACATTCCCGATATTCAACTACTTATATTTTCAAATAAATAATATTGAAATACTTACTTCCAAATGTCTTTGAAAGTAATTGAAATACCCTAAATAATACTTTTGAACCCAGGTCTGGTTGACCTTACCTTTCGAAGACAGTCCATGTAGTTGTTGCGGTGCAGGGAGCCACGGGGGAACTCGTCTGACTGCATCGGGAAGTGGGATGCCACCAGTGCCTCCAGGGACGTCTGCAGCTGGGCCAGGGGCTCCTCCGGCAGGGTGGTGAAGAATGGCAGCATGATCAGTGCCTGGCTCTGAAGAGTGGTGGGGTTAAAGCGATAGTTCACTCAAAACAGTGATGAACATTTTTCCTCTTCCCTTGACTAAAGGCAAGACAGTTTTCCATGACTATGAGTCAATCCCATAGCACTTTGTTAACAAGCTTAAGGACTTAGTATTGTAGTGTGGCTTATGTTCCCAACCTGGCTATCCATGCTACCACAGCCAGTTAATTATCCACAGATACCAAATGACCCTTCTCCCATCCCCAGCAACTCAGTTTTCAGTGAACATACCTTATAAAATAGGGCTTAAAAAAAAAACTAAAAAACATTTTAGATAACAAGAAACAAAATCAGGAAGATTAAATTGATTAAAACGACCTTAATGCTTTACCTTGAGATTCAACGGCAGGGCCATGTCAACGATGAGAGTAGTGAAAGTGGAGAACACCAGTTGGAATGCTTGGTGGCCGGCATTGGAGCACACAGATGAATCAATCTGCACAGAATTAGATATACATATAGTTAGAATGAACAGTTAGATAAACTCATATAGGTTAAACACAAGCTAAAACCTGGGTACAAAAATACAATGAAAACATGTTTAAAAATATGAAAAGAAGCATATATCTGGCTATGCTGCACCTGTAGAACCTTGGAGAGTAATGTGAGGGTGGCGGTTTTACTTTCTGACGTGGAGGCGTTGTTGCCCCACCACGGCCTCAGCAGCTCCCACCTCTGCAGTATCCACTCCACCAGCCGACTGCCCTGGCTCTTCCTCATCGAGCGCTCCCGGAAACTGTGGTCCAGCATGCCGTTCAGCAGCACGCTAACCTGTTGCAAGGACACCAAAGAAATGTACAAATGTATTCTACAACACTTTTTGGTCATCTTGTTTAGAGAGAGATATACTTTGTCCATTTTCTTGGTAGGTCATGGAAATGTGTATTTTGCTTTCAACCCAATCCCTGACATTTGAACGAAGGTTTGATTCTAAATCATTTATTAGATGAGACCACTACTACTCACCATGCTAGGGTTTTGGGTGGCGGCTTTCATGAGCAGCGTTACGGTGGTATCCAGGTTGCTGAGCAGCTCTGCATTGAGCGTCATCTGGAAGAGGCTGTAGAAGTACTCTCCATGAGAGAAGCTGAGGAAGTTCTGCTTGCGGCTGCCCGCCAGAGGCACAGACAGCATGATGGTGTTCAAAAGCAGCTCTACCAGCTGCTCACTCTGCCAGAATGACGACAGAACACAAACAGGTAAGCGTAGCAGAGACGGAGTTTGATGAAGTACTTGAGTCAAGCCGCAATCCGTGACCTCTCAAATTCATAGCTGGAGCTATGAATACAATCACTGACTATCTACGAGATTAAAGTTTTAAACATATTTGGAAGCTATACATTGTTTGTTTACAAAAAGATGAAAAAGAAACAGAAGTCTGCCATGTAAGCAGCAAACTGCCAGAGGGCATGGATGTTGCTCTGTTGGCCTTAGCACCCCGCCTGCAAAACAATCTAGGGGAAATTAGGCTAGGTGTTTCCAACCTGTCCACCCAGGGAGAAGGCCAGCTGCACCAGTCCGTCGGCTAGCCTCCTGCTGCTCACGTCCATGGAAGGGAGGGCCTTCCTCTCCTCTCCGGGGGCGATGCCTTTGTATACCGCCAGGAGGAGTTTGGATCCCAGGGACTGTGAGTAACTGAGATCCTTTAACACACAGTAGAGAGAACAGTCACATAGTGAAGAGATTTCAACAAGAGGGGAGGTGTGTAACATTTACTATTTGTGCACTACAAGACAACAATTGAACTCTGGCCTTAAGTAAAGCTGGGCCGAAATGTTTCAGCAGCAATAGGTAGATCAGTAAGACAGGGGTAAGGAGAGAAAGAAAGAAAGAGTACCTGGCTGTGCAGAAGGGAGCTGAGGAACCCTGCTTTGTGAATCTGTTTGCAGGCAGAGAGAAGCATCTCCATATTGGCATGGCTGGTACAAGTGTCTGGATGGTAAAGGTCCACGCTACACAAGTCCTCCACACTGAAGACAACACAAACCCATTATTAATCATCATTCCTACGCTATGTTTTAATCTGTGCTCTGATGATTTCCTGAAGAAAATTAATGATATAACTCCTATAAAGCCCATACTTGTCTACCTAACATGTTTAAAGGGCTACTTAGAAACGACAATGGTCTAGGGGTTGGTTTGGGAGTGAACTGATCTTAACCTAAACAGAGGACTAATCAACACCATACAGACCTTTGCTGGGATATCCTCTTCCTGAGGCTGTCCTCCAGATCCTCTCTGTAGGGTGAGACCAGCAGGGCCTTCAGCAGGGGAACACACACCTCTGGCAGGTGCTTCATCACTTCCAGGTCAGCCATGTTGAAGCCAATAGATGAGGGCTCACAGACAGTCAGAGCCACCAGCTCCAAAAAGGCAGAGTCAAACAGATCCTTCTCCAGTAGCTAGGGACAGGGTTAAAATGGGTATTTATCAGTTTATTTCTACAAGTAAACAATCTTGCAAGTTTCCAGAAGGCAGCAAACGAAGACCCATGATACCATACCTAATTTACAATACAGCGAGACAGTGGGCATTAAATTGATAAAGGGATACATTTTACACTTTTCTGACACTTTATCCTCCCCCGAAAATACATGCAGCTTGTGATTGCATAGGGGAATTGTCAGCGATTTAGAGGTTATGTACATACATTTTCCAGGAAGTACTGAGAGTTTTGTCTTGTTGGACACTAGCACAGAAATGAGGTGCCCATAAATGTCTACAAAGCCAAAAATATACATAAAGTAATCCTTCACCTTCCAAAAGTCCTGTTGGCATTTGACCAGTACCACCGTGGCAAACTCCATGAGTCGTACGATGATGGTGCACTTGCTGTAGTTGTACTGGTCTCTCTCTCTGGGACTGAAAAGGGAGATTCTCTGGCCTGCTCTGAAACAGCCCTCTGCTGCCTCCAGCTCCTTGGTGGCCAGTTCAGCAAGGAAGAACCCCAAGGCATTCAAAAAGCTGGATTTCTCATCAGAGCCTTCGAATAAAGAAAAAAACTTGTGACTGAAATGCAAGTGTGACCATATTGGATTCAAACCCAGGTCTCCTGTGCGTCACACTACTTTGTTAGCCCTCTGAGCTAAAAGCGAGTCCTCATGTCTCAGGCAACGTCCCTCATCATACGAGTGTGGCTCACCAGTGAGTTTACTCACCTAGTATCTGCTGAGGCTTGATGATGTGTAGGCCGATGAATGTGTTGTAGCAGTCGAGGGCGGCCAGCAACAGATCCATCCACTGCAGCGCGGCCCTGATGGTGAAGGGGCCGGCCAGGTGCCTGAGGGTGGGCTGGGAGAGCAGCCCTCCCCCCTCCAGCCTGGAGATGAGGAAGCCCACACCATGCTGCTGCAACAGCTCCTGCAGCCATTGGGACGGAGACCTCTCTCCTAAAGACAAGAAAAGTCCCATTATGATCTTTGTGGGCTATACTAAGCCTCGTCTCAGGGTAGTAAGTTGGTGGTCTGTTGATGTCCCTCTAGCCGTGTGGGGGCTGTGCTTTGGCAAGGTGGGTGGAGTTATATCCTGCAAACCTAACAGCAACATTTTCTTGTTTTTATTTTATTTACGGATAGCCAGGGGCACGGTTCAACACTCATATACAAACAATGCATTTGTGTTAAGTGAGTCCGCCAGATCAGAGGCAGTAGGGATGACCTCTTGAGAAGTGTGAACTGAACCATTTTCCTGTTAAAATGTAATGAGTACTTTTGGGTGTCAGAGAAAATGTATGGAGAAGAAAGTACATTAGATTCCTAAAAAAAATAATGTAAAAGTAAAAGTAGCCAAAACTATAAATAGTAAAGTAAAGTACAGATACCGCCAAAAACTACGTAAGTAGTACTTTAAAGTGTTTTTACTTAAGTACTTCACACCACTGGTCACAATGTCACACAACCCCCCCATCTCAGCCTCCAGTATCTATGCTGCAAGAGTCTATGTCCCGGGGGGCTAGGCTCAGTCTGTTATATCTGGTGTAATTCTCCTGTCTTAGCTGGTGTCCTGTGTGAATGTAAGTATGCCTGCCTGCCCCCCCCCCAGCCCTAGTACCATGCCTCAGGACTACCTGACCTGACGACTCTTGGCTGTCCCCAGACCCTGCTGGTCATCTATGAACATTTGAACATCTTGAAGAACAATCTGGCCTTAATGCACTTAATGTACTCTTATAATCTCTACCCGACACTGCCAGAAGAGGACTGACCACCCCTCAGGGCCTAGTTCATCTCTAGGTTTCTTCCTAGGTTCCTGCCTTTCTCGAGAGTTTTTCTTAGACACCGTGCTTCTACATCAATATTGCTTGCTGTTTTACTTTAATCTTCTATTTATTAAGACACATTTAAATTAAAAAGGTAAAATATTTAAATGTGCAATGTGGTGTGGTGCCAGGGCTTTATAATTTGATTGATTGACTGATTGAATAATATTGCAGTAAATAAACAACTTTTTCAGGTCAATTGTGTTTGACCTTTGTCTCAAAGCCATAGAATTGCACATTTAAATATTTTACCTTTTTTATTTAAATGTGTCTTAATAAATAGAAGTTTAAAATAAAATGTTTAAACATACTATAGTTAGAATGTGTTATAGTCACATTTGTCTTTTTTTACAGAGGAACAGATACAAAGTACAGTTCACCTGGTAGCAGGGGCACAAGCTCGTAGAAGAGCTCCATGCACTTGTGACGGCACTCGGTTTGAGGTCGCCCACACTGCTCCAGAAGCCACATAACAACATCGGACAAACACACATTTTCATCAGGAGGAAAGCCCCTAGTGGAAAAGAGAGAAGATTTAGTAAATGATACAAGTCAAAAATGCTTTAACACGGAGTTGCGTGGACTTGAAGTTGAAAATGCAACCATCCCAAAAGAGCACCAGCCTAGTACATTGCTAACCTTGGAATCCGCCTCTTGGTGTTCTGCTGATTGAGGTTGGAAGCCTTGTATTTGATGATCCTCTTCAGGTGGTCAATAGCACTTCCACACTGTTGCAAGGTTCCTAAGGAAGTAGAAGGATTTTATTCATCTTTATGGCGATATATGGATTTGCATGATGATGCATATTGATGGATTTCAGCACCTCAAGATCTTAACTGTATATTATGACCTCTCTGGACACACGTAAAACCTAATTATTTTGTGGACTTTTGTTCATATTGAACATCATGATTAACAGAGCACCAACAGGAATTTAGTGACAATCCTTACCCAAGGATCTCTCGTCTGAATGGGCCAGTCCCAGGCTTTCAACGAATACCACCAGTGGCTTCAAAGACAAACTGCTCCACCAGGGAATTCTCTTCTCTGCACAGACAAAGCAAACAAAAACAAATTGCAGTCTGTAGTGTAGGCAATCTAGCCACATTTCCTTTATTTCCTAGTATGAGTGTCCCGTTTACTGCACTAACACGCTTCACAGAATCAAATAAGACCTTACCTGAATAGTCGGTAGATACTGTTGAAAGCCAGAGCAGCACCCAGCCTCTTAAAACCATTAGGATGCAGGGCCAGGCTGTAGATGCGCTTGAACAGAGACTTGATGTTGGCTGGGCTCTTCTCTTGTTGCTTGGGGGTGGTCTGTTTAATGGACCACTTGATGAACTCGTGAATGCAGCGGCCACAGAAGTCTCGGAGTGTGCTATCCACAGGGTCTATCACGCCATCCTGAAGAAAAACGATATCGTCAGAAACCTTTCATAAACAACTGCTGTAGAATAAGTACAGTATTTCAGTTTTACACATTCACTCCTGGTTGAAATACATTTTTCACAAATTGTGGCAACATGGGACCAAAAGCATGGAAGAACATTGCAGTTGCAACTACTTTTGCTATCAGTTTCACATTCTATTAAAAATAAATAGTATTTGAAATTCAGTAGGGGAGAATTACCATAATAGCCTCCAAAACAGCAACTGTGTCCTGACTTTCAAATTTCTTGTTGTTGGTGAACCAGTGGATGAGCTGCATCACCAGTGGTTCGAAAAGCTGCCTTGTTACCTGAAAACAAAAAGTTGAGGTTCAAATACATGATTTCTGTAGCATCTACAGTGCATTGGGAAACTATTCAGACTCTTGACTTCTCCACTTTGTTACATTATAGCCTTATTCTAAAATAAAAAATCTGCAATCTAACCACAATACCCCATAATGACAAAGCAAAAGCTGTTAATTTATTTAGCAAATAAAAAAATACTGAAATACCACATTTATATAAGTATTCAGACCCTTTACTCAGTACTATGTTAAAGCACCTTTGGTAGCGATTACAGCCTTGAGTCTTTTGGGGTATGACAGGTATGGCACACCTGTATTTGGAGAGTTCTTCTCTGCAGATCCTCTCAAGCTCTGTCAGGTTGGATGGGGAGCTGCACAGCTATTTTTAGGTCTCTCCAGAGATATTTGATCGGGTTCAAGTCTGGGCTCTGGCTGATCCACACAAGGACATTCAGAGACTTATCCAGAAGCCACTCCTGCTTTGTCTTGGCTGTGTGCTTAGGGTCGTTGTCCTGTTGGAAGGTGAACCTTGGCCCCAGTCTGAGGTCCTGAGGGCTTTGGAGCAGGTTTTCATTAAGGATCCCTCGGTACTTTGCTCCATTCATCTTTCCCTCGATCCTGACTAGTCTCCCAGTCCCTGCCACTGAAAAACATCCCCAAAGCACGATGCTGCCACTAACATGCTTCACCGTAGGGATGGTGCCAGGTTTCCTCCAGACGTGACGCTTGGCATTCTTGGTTTCATTAGACAAGATAATCTTGTTTCTCATGGTCAGAGTCCTTTATGTGCCTTTTGGCAAACTCCAAGTGGGCTGTCATGTGCCTTTTACTGAGGAGTGGCTTCCGTCTGGCCAATCTACCATAAAGGAGTGGTGAAGAGATGGTTGTCCATCGGGTTCTTGGTCACCTCCCTGACCAAGGCCCTTCTCCCCCGATTGCTTAGTTTGGCCAGGCAGGCCAGCCCTAGGAAGAGTCTTGGTGGTTACAAACATCTTACATTTAAGAATTATGGAGGCCACGGTGTTCTTGGGGACCTTGAATGCTGCAGAAATGTTTTGGTACCCTTCCCCAGGTCTGTGCCTCGACACAATTCTGTCTCGGAGCTCTACAGACAATTCCTTCATTCTCATGGCTTGGTTTTTGCCCTGACTTGCATTGTCAACTGTGGACTCTTATATAGACAGGTATGTGCCTTTCCAAATTATGTCCAATCAATTGAATTTCCCACAGGTAGACTCCAATCAAGTTGTAGAAACAACTCAAGGATGATCAATGGAAACAGGATGCACCTGAGCTCAATTTCGAGTCTCATCGCAAAGAGTCTGAATACTTATGTAAATAAAGTATTTTTTTTTTATTTATTTGGTATACATTGGCAATCAGTTAAAAAAAAAGTTTTTGCTTTGTCATTATGGGGTATTGTGTGTAGATTGCTGAGGATTTGTTTTTATTTAATCCATTTTAGAATAAGGCTGAAAAGTAACAAAATGTGGAAAAAGAGAAGGGGTCTGAATACCTTCCAAATGCGCTGTATATATTGGCCTTACAAAGTGGTCATGAAGGCTACATCAAGCCTAGCGGTTAAGAGCATTAGGCCAGTAACCGAAAGGTTGCTGGTTCGAATCCCTGAGCTGATAGGTGAAAAATCTGCCGATGTGTCCTTGAGCAAGATACTTCACTCCGATTGCTCCTGTAAGTTACTCTGGATAAGAGCGTCTGCTAAATAACTGAAATATACAAATATATCAAGGCTACATTAAGCCTTAAGCTGATTTTTGTCTGAAGTCCATCAGGCACAGCTAGAGACTAGGTCCTCTCTAGGTTTCTTCCTAGGTTCCTGCCTTTCTAGGGAGTTTTTCCTAGCCACTTTTTGGGGGCTTAGGCTGGGTATCTGTATAGCCCTTTGTGACAACTGCTAATGTAACAAGGGCTTTATTAAAATAAATGTAATTAATTGAGTTAGACTTATGGACTAACCTGGTCCACGTCGCAGGCGAGCCGGAGCAGCACAGGGAACAAGCGTTTGTGCAGGTTGTACATAGGAAGGCTGCCCTTCTTCCCTTCCACCATCTGAGAACCCTTGCCCACCATGTATACCACCAAGCTATGGAGCAACTCACAGGCTGCCACCTGAACACAGCACATACACACAGTAACAACTTTAAATACAACTCTTGAGAAGTGCACATTGGATAAGTGCTGGCTCTATTCAACTCAATGCCATGTATAGAGCTATATTCTTTTGACTTATTTCAGGGATCTGCACACATTCACAACAGTCCCAAACTATTAGGTCTATCAGATATATACTTAATCAGATTTTTTGGGCCGTCTAGCTTCCTTGTAAAATATATATGTTTGTTTACAAAGTTTGAGGGGCCATACTTTGGTTTGCCTGTCACTTGTTGACAGCGCCAGCTCTGTGATGCGAGGTAGAAAGGGGTCGAGGTAGATGACGGGCTTCATGTCAGTGAAAGGCACAGCGAAGCTCAGTCTTTTCTCAGAGTCCCAGGCCACAAACTTCTTCATCATCTCCTCGGCTGAGGTTGCTGGTGAGAGAATAAGATCCTATATAAACTATAGAAACATACCAAAGGTGATATATAAAGATATGAGGGTATAGCCGACATACAATTAGCTCATGTGCAGACGTTCAAACACATCACAGGAGGTTGGTGACACCTTAATTGGGGAGGGTGGGCTCGTGGTAATGGCTGGAGCGGAATCAGTGGAATGGTATCAAATACATTAAACACATGTGGTTCATACCATTCCATTCACTCCGTTCTAGCCATTATTATGAGTCATTCTCCCCTCAGCAGCCTCCTGTGATGCACATATTAGGTATACATACAGTACACACACGTTTGTTCATCGTGTTTAATCAAGGCGGAAGTTGCAAAATACATCTAGATCCTCACCGGTCACCAGATTCCTGTTCAGCTGCCCTCCCAGGTGTCCCAGCAACCGCACCACCCTCTTCCTCACCATGGCAATGGGAGAAGCTTCCTCCTGACAAACAAAACATCCTGTAATTAATATTTGAGAAACTTATGCTTCGGTTACTTATAGCCAGGAAAATGACTCCTACTACTTATTACCATGGCAACCTTCTTGGATCTCTTCAGGAGCTTAGCCATCACTTTGCTGTATCCTTTTTCTTTTCCTGTGGATAGAGACGTCACCTCCCAAGGGCTCTCATCCTTGTCTGCAATCAAGACAAAAAGGGGAACAGAATTATAGCATACCGAACAAACAAGTAGGTCAGATTCTCTGAGGGAAGTACAGCCAAATAGAACAAGGATATTCTTTGTAATTTTCTTTCCAGACTGAGATGAAGCAAGAATGGATGGATGGACAGTGAGGTCAAATCACCGTCAGCAGCGGCTGTTTTCAGGTATCCGTCGAGGTGGGGCAGGATCTCCCTATAGTATGGCTGCATGGCGTCTCGGGGAATACGTGACGACCACGACTCCAGAGCGTCCAGCGCTGCATTGGCCAGTGGGGCATGGCTCAGGCCCAGCTTCAGAGCCACCTGGGGTACACCAATCCCAGAGAGCGGTTACGTCATCAATTGGGATGAATTGAAAACAGCACCTATACATGTACATGACTTCGTACCAGGTAGGTAGTTATATGTTGAGTTGAAATGTTTTAGGTAAACCAGTAATAAACCCTCATGAGAGGGAGCTCCCCACCTGAAGTGGGGAGATGTATGTCTTGATGTCCAGAGCAACTATGTCATGATGAAGGGAGAGAACGAAGGTCAAGCAGGAGGCCAGGAGCTCATCTTTATACTGCTTCATTCTCACAGCCACCTAAGGAGACAGTGACCATCCAGTACATCACTCTGACCAAACAACATGGCCTTTTAACGCCGCTCTTCTCGTTCTAGAGTGAATTCAAAAAGTAGTCGTGCTGTACCTCTTTTCCAAACTTTGAGAAGAGTGCAAAGCAGGCGCTGCTTTGAGCGTTTTTGGGTCCGACACCCTGTTAAAGAAAGTATAGTGTACATCAGCCATCATATCACATCACATGTACATCAGCCATCATGTACATCACATCACATGTACATCAGCCATCATGTACATCACATCACATGTACATCACATCCCATGTACATCACATCCCATGTACATCAGCCATCATTTACATCACATATGTGCATCACATCACATGTACATCAGCCATCAAGTTGTAGAACATACAGCCGTGTCTACGTGGCATATATAACCTTTAGTTCTAAACTTTTATCCAGTGCAGTGACTGAATAGATAGTGCATATGACCCAAGAGGGAATCAAACCCACGACACTGGAGTTGCTAGTGCATACAGCGCAAATTATATCAAACATCTTTTCAAAGCATAGTAATGGGATGGAATTGATGAACACGGTTTACCTGGAAGTACTTGATTCTCTTGGCTACTTCCATGGAGACAGAGAGTAGCTTGTAGAAGCCACTGACAAGCGGGGCTCTTATGGACTGAAGGATCAGCTCGTGGCTCAAAGGGTACACCCACTGCCCAAAATAGTCCAGACGCTTCTTCAGGAGCAACTCACTACAAGGACAAACAGATAGAGGCCTCATAATGTAACTAGAGGTACGGACTCAGGTGCCAAACTGGCATACAAATACTCGGCTTGAAAGCACTGGATGATTTAGGCTGCATTGCGGATTCCTCCCATTCACTGAATAAAAAAACAAAGTCACAGATCTGTGCTGTATAGTCGCTTTCTATAGTTGTTGTTATGCCAGACAGCACACAGAGATCTGGGACCAGGCTAGTGGATGGGGACTGGTACTGTACCTGCAGAAATCAACCAGGTTGATGAAGGCAGTGAAGTCCTTGGGTTTGTTGGGAAGGAGGTGGGCTGTTGGATCAGAGGATGGCAGAACCATACTGCTGCTGATCTGGTCATCCTGACCCTATGACAACACAAACCACATATTGATCAATGAGAGATTCTCATGGGTTTACAATATCAATTATTTTCACGCGTGGCACACCTTTATTCATCGGCTAAAGCCGGGACACATCAGTGGTGACCGTTTTAAAAAATTATTCACCACAAATCAAAAGTTATTATCAGAAGAGGTCTCACCTCCTTCTCTGTGTTGACATTCTGAACTGAGAGGTCCAGCTTCTCCACAATCCTCAGGATGGATTTCACCAGTTCATCATAAAGCAGGCGGCTCAAAGACCTCAGGGTAGCGTTCTGGGTTTCAAACCCCTTGTCGAGAAACCCAGTGTCCTACAGCAGAGGACATTTTGAGTCATTGATCGCAAGGAACACTTCATCAGCCAACACTGTATGTGGAGGACCAATCTCTCATGGACAGACTACGTAAGCATAAATGGTAGCATCTAACCAAATAATGCACAATTTAAGTTCTGGGTTAACCGAGATTAGTGGAGGACTAACTAGGCTAAGAGAACCAAACTGAGCAAGGAAGATTAAAAACATCTTTCCCCTTAGATCCAGACCTGGGTTCAAATAGTATTTGTTATCTTTGATAGAGCCTGCCTGCAGAGCTAAATGGGCGGCGTTTACACTTTTAGGACTATTCTACTGGGCTAGGCCACACTTAATCAAGTGCAGTTAAAGTATCTGAAAGAGAAAAATACTATTTTAACCAGGATCTGCTTACAACAGCGCCCCAACTGGTCACACACACACACACACCTTTAGATGATCACAGTCCAAGAGACCCCTGAATAAATCCAGGTAGTCGCGACAAGAAGGAACCCTCCATTTCCCAGTCTGCATTTGAGAGGCCTCTGCAGACTCCCCACCAGTCCCGGTGACACTCTGAGCGTTCTCCCCTCCTAACAGAACAGTTACCACCATTAACAAGTTCCCAATGACAACAACTGATCCTGCCAACTGACAATCCCCCATCCTCCCAACTGACTGACAATACACTATCCTGTCAACTTTCAATCATGTTAAAGAAAATATAACTTTAAAGTATACATTAAAATAACAAAACTATACAACTAAGTCGAGTTGATGAAAACAAGGTCAACAACGCATAGATCACAGTCCATGTAAGGAATATATGATATTCTCATATTAGAGCATTAAAACAGTGGCATAATGTAGTGCCAAAATGACCTTACCTCAGGAAGGACAACTGGCTTCGAACAAACACGAATCAAGCCCTGGTGCACTGAAAGGAGAAAAATAAAACAATTCTGGCATAGTGATGCATCAGAAGTTACAGTAACAACAACTTTGACGACTTAATGAGGCCTTCATAAACCCTTTATAACACATATGTCAGAGTCAAGGCCCGCGGGCCACATCCGGCCCGCGAGAAGGTTTTTTACGGCGCCTGGGATGATCTTGATTTATTATTAGAACCGGCCCGCAGACCGCAGCAAGCCGGCAGCCCGCAGATCTTTTACACGCACCAATACTACATTTCCCACAATGCAACGGTGACGCACCGAGCAGTAGGCTGCTTCATTTCAATATTTATTGGCACAGCAGTCGTCAGCATCACAGTAAAATTAACTTTCAGATACCCATCAAAAATGGCAAAACGGAAGGTGGACACTGAGAACCGGGGTTTCAAACAAGGTGGGAGTCGGAGTATATGTTCACGGAGGTAGCTGGAAAACCTGTGTGTCTTCTGTGTGGAGAAAGTGTGGCGGTACTGAAAGAGTATAATCTGAGACGACATTATGAAACGAAACACGCGGACAAAAACAAGAATATGGACATGGAACAAAGGCTACAAAAGGCAGAGGAATTAAAACGAGGCCTCAAATCTCGACAGGCTCTGTTCAAAAAAGCCAAATCACAAGGCCAGGCTGCTGTCAAGGCCAGTTTTATTTTGGCAGAAGAGATCGCTAAATCAGCCCGGCCATTTACGGAGGGGATTTCATCAAAAACTGCATGATTAAAGTTTGTGACGAAGTTTGCCCAGAAAAAAGGCAACTCTTTTTAAATGTGAGTCTGAGCAGAAACACCATTGCCGAGAGAGTAGACCAGTTGTCCATCAATCTAAAAGAGCAGCTTGTGAAAAAGGGAAAAGATTTCATTGCATATTCCTTGGCTGTGGATGAGAGCACCGACATTTCTGACATTGCCCAGTTGTCAATTTTCATCCGCGGAGTGGACTCCAGCCTAAGCGTGACAGAGGAGTTTTTGGCTTTACGTCCTATGCATGGCACAACTACGGGGCATGATTTGTATGAAGAGGTGTCAAGATGTGTAAATGAGATGGAGCTGCCTTGGGAAAAACTCGTGGGTTTGACAACCGACGGAGCACCTGCGATGTGTGGACACAGGAGCGGACTGGTGGCGAAGATACGGGAAAAGATGCAAGAGGAAAACGCGACAGGTGAGCTGACAGCTTATCATTGTATCATACACCAGGAAGCGTTGTGCGGTAAAGCCTTGAAAATGGAGCATGTAATGAGCATCATCACGCGCACAGTTAACTTTATCAGAGCCAAAGGTTTGAATCACCGCCAGTTCAAGGCATTTCTGACGGAGTTAGAAACGGAGCATGGTGATTTGCCTTATCACACAGAGGTGCGATGGCTAAGCCAGGGAAAGGTGCTTCAAAGATGTTTCGAGCTTCGTGAGGAGATTTGTCTGTTCTTGGACAGCAAAGGGAAAGACACAACACAACTCCGAGACGAAATGTTTCTGTGTGAAATGGCTTTTCTGTGTGACATTACGAGTCATCTGAATGCAATGAACTTGCAGCTGCAGGGTCGGGATCATGTCATCTCTGATATGTACAGTACAGTGAAGGCATTTAAAACCAAACTGACTCTGTGGGAGACGCAGATGCGGAAAGAAAATTTGAGCCACTTTCCCAGCTGCCAGACCATGAAAGAGAAGCTCTCTACCAGTGCGTTCCCGAGCGCACAGTTGGCTGATAAAATAGGTATGCTTGCCGCTGACTTTCGACGCCGATTTGCTGACTTTGAAGCACAAAAAAGCAGGTTGGAACTGCTCGGTAACCCATTTGCTGTTGACGTGGAAAGCTCACCACCAAACCTCCAAATGGAGTTGATTGACCTCCAATGCAATGATGCACTGAGGGCAAAATATGCGGCAGTGGGTGCTGCGGAGTTCGCCCGTTTCCTCCCGACACAATGCCCCAGCTGCGCATCCAGGCTGCTCAAACGTTGTCTATGTTTGGCAGCACATACCTGTGTGAACAACTTTTTCTTTGATGAACCTGAACAAAACATCACACAGAAGTCGACTTACTGCTGAACACCTCCACTCAATTCTGAGGATTTCCTCAGCTCAGAGCCTTACCCCGAACATTGATGAACTTGTGGAAAAGATGGGACACCACCAAGTATCACCCTCAACCTCAAACAAGTGAACATTACTGTGCAATCACATATTTAGAGTTTTTACTCAGTTCAAGTTTAAAAGTTAAAGTTTAATATTTGTTTTCACTGCATGTTACTTCTCCTTAAACAAAGTGTTGTTTTTGATTAATAGATTTTTGCACTTTATTTTATTGTATTTCAATCCAATTATATTTTAAAAATATTTCAGTTGAGTGGATGATAGAAAATTGCTATTATTGTTTTTTTCTTTGAAGTAAATTTAGCCCACTTTTGCTAAAATAGAAAATATAGGCTACTGATGGTGCCTTGAATACCGGTTTCTTTCATTTAATGTTCATGTTATGGGGATTTTTATATAAAGGAAATTTGTCTTTTGTGTCTGTTGAAAATTAAAGATTACTGACAGAGCCATAAGAAAATATTGCTTTATTTATCTGATCATATTGGAATATATTTGTTAGGTTTTCAGTAGGTTCAATTAGGTTCACTAGACTATATGCGTCATTTAAAAATTTTTCAATGAACATTCGAACAGTCCGGCCCTCGGCTTGTAGCTAAATTTTTTATTTGGCCCTCCGTCCATTTGACTTTGACACCCCTGCTTTATAAGGTCGATATAGATTGTATTAATACTGTACACGTACAACAAAGGCTTTAGAAAAATGTCCTTACATCTGGCACTTTGGCGATTGTGTCAAAATCCTTTGCAGCCTCTACCTAGCATGGCATTTATTTACAGCCTAAATGATTGTAGCTTAAATGGTTTGTGAAGCAACTATGATGGCTTTATAAATGGTTTTTGAAGGCCTCCATAAATGGCATATATTATAGGCTAGAGTCTGACTCAGTTTCTTCAACTCACCCACAGAACTGATGAAGCTCCAGAATACTGGACCCTTGGATGCCATGGCGACAAGCACCTTGACGATGGCACGAGTGCAGGTGGGCTGCATTCTCACGCTGTACTGAGGGAAGCTGTCGATCTGTACCACCAGGAGGCGCTCTAGCACAGGTGTGTAGACCTCAGGGATCTGTGGGCGCACGATAAACAGTGATATGGTAATGCTAGTCTCTCCACCATCTGTAACTAAAGTTACATCGGTTGGAACATAGGAACAATTATTGGGGTGCGCTAGATTTAGCATCACTGATTATTTGGACAAATCACGATTTCGCGGGGGTAAACATTTTTCAGATTTCGGAAGGGGAGGGGTTCATTTGGACTGGGTTCTGGGGTTACCTTGTCTAGGTGGATGATGACACTGGCGATGGAGTCCAAGAAGCTGGGGAGCTGGTAAACTTTGTCCTCCTCTCCGTCGGACTCCGTGAGGTACATCTGTTTGCAGCGTTGGATCAGCTCTGTGTACATCAGGTCCACGTCTTGAGGGCAAACCACTTTACATGGCTGCAACAGCAACAATTATACAATAAATGGTTCAGTAATGCAAAATAAACAGTGCACTGGATAAATTAAATATATCACAACTCCAAATGCATGTACATATCAGCGACTAACTGTAGCATATTACAACATAACAACAAACCAGTCAGTGGCTTTTCCAGCAGGACAAGCCCAAAGGGATGAGGGGAGAAAATAGAAACGTACAGCTGCAAAGAACCCATAGCCACGGATAGCAATGGAGAGCTCCTTGTGAGTAGAGTCCATGGTCTTGATTATGGCACAGAACTTCTGCATGAAGAACTTGAGCTTGCCTTTGTGCTCCTCAACATTCTCTGCCACCTGGAGAGCAACCTAAAGCAATAATCCAACAAACAGTTATATTTCTCAGGGCAAACACACTACTCCTTGCAAAACAAAGGAATAGAAATACGGTTATTCATAAAAATCCTCTCAAGTGAAACATGACCTATATCTTATGAAACAATAAGTATTAGGGGACAAATGAACTGACGCCCTTCTGTGCAGCGACTGCAAAATAAATGTCAACAAATAAAACAGCACCATTAATTTGTCTGAAGGCAGTTCCACGGTAACAGAATGACACCGAGACTCCGATTTTTCAATTTCAAAATGTAAGTCAAACAAAAACCAATGATTTCAAAGTTAAACCAACCATACAACTCGATGCACAAGGAATACTTTTAACAATTTCCATGGAAAACTATACAGAAACACATTTACTTGAAGAACTGTGCAGATTGAGAATTTTTAGGGCTCTAAGACTCTAGCCGCCCTCGTCATAGACTGTGCTCTCTGCTCTCGACTAACCTGTACCCCCAGACATCTGACTCTGTGCCCCCTGTATATAGCCTCGTTGTTGTTATTTTATTGTGTTACTTTTTATTACATTTTTTACTTCAGTTTATTTAGTAAATATTTTCTTAACTTTATTTCTTGAACTGCATTACGGTTTGTTCTGTCATTCTGTTACCAAACTTTGCATCTGCACTGTTCTTCAAGTAAATGTGTTTTTGTAAAATGTTCAGTAGACATTGTTTTGTAGACATTGTTTTTCATTGGTTTGTTTTAAATACATTTTAAAGTGAAATATCGGAGTATCAGCATCATTACGTTACCATGGAATTGCCCCTAACTACATACTGGCTTTCAGGGACGTGGTAAGCCCACCTGTTTGAGGAAGGACTCCAAGGCATAGTAACTGGTCTTCTTCATCTCCTGGTTGATGTGTCCACACAGCTTGGACATGACATCAAACAAGGCTCTGTAGTGGTCCATCAGCAAGTGGCTGAATTGAGCTGCATGCTTTGCTAACAATCGCAGTCCAGCTACAAAGCGTAGAAAAATTGCTTATTGTCAACCTCAAACAATGCTGCATTTGATTGAGATTGCCTGGTGCAATGGAAACAAAGGAGTAGTCATGAAAGTGCAAATGATTTAGCAAATAATTTGGCACTCAATGCAGTAAATCTTACCAAAGGTGACAGCATAACGGCACATCTCCACCTGTTCAACAGAGGATGTGAAATAAACGGAAGGATGAACAGTCCTATTGCTCACATTAGACAACCTGTACGCTACCACGTAGGATATTGGGAGCACTAATTGTATAACATTTTACCAACCTGAGGACTAATTGTCTTCAAGGCATACTCAAATATTTCCTTTGAGGTTCCTGGGTCTAAAGAAAAAATATCAAAAATTAAATATGGAAAATACAGGATGACCTGAAGACAACGTCACTTTATTGATGCTGAGAAATCAGAAGATTTACGACTGAAAAAAAGCTTTCCATACAGTAGCAACACATTCAGTTAAGTAAAGGCAATAAACACAAAACACACACACCGTCTTCCACTGACTTGGTGAAATTAACCATTAGTGCCGTGATCCCTCTCAAACATCCAGCCACAACAGTAAGCTTTGGCTCCTTTGTCGATGAAGTAATCTAGAAATGGTTTCAACATTGCAACCAAAAGAAAATGAAACTCAATACACACATCAAAATCTATTGGAATTCAACTGTAGGCCTAAATATTGCACAATGAACACGGCTCAAATACCACACAGTCTACTGCAGGGATAGGCAACTAGATTCAGCCGAGGGACGATTTTTGTCAGACCGGATGTTTACGGTACAGAATTATAATAATTTGTACACTGCAAATTGACCAACTTGTTACTTGAAAATAACAATGATTTAATATATTGATTACAATGAGACACGATCACATACAGTTGTGGCCAAATAGATAGACACCCTTGCACATTTCTTAAATAATTCTCCACAACCTGTTATGGATTTTCAACAATGCAGAACCAATTTTATTTTTGTAAACTTAAGATTAAAATTGTAATTTAGAAAATAAAAGACAAATTTGACATGGACAAAATTAAAAAGTATATATTATTTTTACCCCCTTTTTTCTCCCCAATTTCAATCGTCTTATCGCTGCAACTCCCCAAAGTGCTTGGGACAGGCGATGGTCGAGTCATGCGTCTTCCGAAACATGACCCGCCAAACCGCACTTCTTAACTCCTGCCCGCTTAACCCGGAAGCCAGCTGCAACAATGTGTCAGAGGAAATATCGTTCAACTTATGACCAAAGTCAACCTGCAGGCACCCGGCCCGCCACCAGGAGTCGCAAGTGCGTGATGAACAAAGTAAAGCCCCTCCGGCTAAACCCTCCCCGAACCCGGACGACGCTGGGCCAATTGTGCACCGCCCTATGGTACTCCCGGTTGTGACACACCCTTGGATCGATCCCGGGTCTGTAGTGACGCCTTTGCCCGCTGCGCCACTCAGGAGGCCAAATGTGTATATTTATTTGAGAAGAAATAGGGAAATATTTAAGAAAAGGGTGTCTTTATATTTGGCCACAACTGTATGCCTCTTTTTATATTCATGGAAATACTTGGGAACAGATTTACTAAATAAAACTCCTTTTTAGCTTAATTCCTGGTGAATTTACAGTTGTTTTGAGGGGACGGTTTTGGCCTGCGGGCCACCTGTTGCTGACCCCTAGTCTACTTTATATGGGATGTACCTGAAGTTTCAGCTCTCCTAAATAGGCTCTGTAGAGTTTATCTGAGTGGTTGACCATTTCGCTGGGATGGACCTCACCCAAAACTCCTAAGAGCTCATAGATTTTACTGAGAACTTTTGAAAAAATAAGACAAATCAGAAACACAAATCAGTGTCAATAGGACTTGCAGGTAAACTAGTGTTATAGTATACTGCATTATAGAGAGAGCAGACAGAGTGATTCCTATGCCACTGGAAACATTGGAATTACAAGGTAGGTCAGTAAACATGGTTGAATATGTGGGGCCCTATTGAAAGCTATTCTGCGACACCTACTTGAAGGTGCCTGCTTTTTCACACTGTCAATAAGACCCCCATCAAGAAGGAAATTAACACTCACCTGTATCTGCGATTTTGTTCTTGTAGGAGAGCTCGAAATAGAATTTGTCGAATATTTTACCAACTTTTAAGTCCTGAGCAATGCTGGAGTCCTTAGTTAAATAGAGAACCTATAAAAGTTAGGAAATGGAAAACTGACATTTAGTAAAAAGATGGTGTCATTTAACCAGTTTTCAATAAAAACATCACATGAATGCATGTTAATCATTAACCTTGATCAGGAGATCTAATGTTGGTGCCTTGCATTTTGCAGCTTTGTCCTTTGTGTACACAACCAAGCATATGTCCTACGAACAGAGGAAGGATGGAGTTAATAAAAATAACCTCAAAAAGGTATAAATACAAATTTAAAAAAAACACACAACATACCTTGATCTCAATGGCATAAGTCTTCTCCCAACCCTTGACGCTTGTAGATATCCTCTGCAAGAACTTGTCAAGTAGACTGATGGTCTCAACTCTTGTATCCCGGAGCTACATTTAAATATGAACCAGTCATCATGGCAACAACAACAAAATAGAACGGGACTGTCCTACATTTCAATTGGGGAACAGATTTTCATTGACCTCATTAATTTGCACTAACCTCTTCGCATGCCAGTGATTTTCGAAGAAAGTTGAGCAACCCATCTTCATTTGAGAACAACAAGGATGCATGTAAAGCTTCAAAAGAAAACAAATCAATCAATTACTTGATGTCACTCACTAATCACTTCATAAAGTGATTAGTAATTCTATATTTTACAAAAACACTATGTTGTATAGTCCCTACAGAATTAGAATAGCATCATTGATCAGCGTGGACTTGCCCTCCTGACCCCAACGGATTGTTGAAAGCTAGGGAAGATCTCAATTGCATACTCCTCGTGTCCTCTCCTTTCGCCTCCTTCTCAAAACCCATTGGAGGAAGAGATCAGAAATGAGAGACTTCTGGCTCTCATCCAATGGGTTTTGAGAAGGAGATTAGGAGAGGATGTGAGAATGCAACTGAGATCTTCCCATAGTGTGGACAAGCCTGCAATGCTGCTGACCAGAGCTTCAGATGTCGCAGGCCTGATAGTCAAGAGCTACAAAAAAGTAAGGACCTCTTTAGTCCTTAGAATGAAACAACATTGAGAAACACGCTAATTTAGGGGTCGTAAATCACTATTACCTACATAGTTAATCTCAAATGACATGAATGGGGACGTCTGGAATCATTCAAGATGGATACAATGCGCATGTGTAACTGATTAATGGCATCTCAAAAATTGCCTCTGGCCATTGTCTCAAACAGGTGCCCAGTCTGTGCCTCTTGATCCGAGACAGTATTCGTTCATTAGGAAGGTATGTAATCATTACGCCAATTATGTAGCAAAACGTTTTGCAACAGAAAACGTTTCCTCCAAACGAAAACAAGAGTTTATATTAGACAAATTCAGATAGGTCCCTTCCCGTTTAAGAAACGTTTTGCAACAGAATAGGCTAAATGAATACCCCCTAGCATTAGCAAGCCAAGGCGCAAATCTATACTTGCTAGCTAAATTGCTATGATATCTACATAGCTAGTTAACGTTATGCTGTTTGGGTCTGACAACAATTGAAGTTAAGATATTGCACACTTTATATAGACCAACAGTGAACCTTACCCAGCTCGTTCTCGCTGTTCGTTAGCATGCATTCTTGCCCCAAGTCCCCGATAATGTCATGACATCTTAGCGCTGCATCTCTTGTGTCGCCATCTGCGAGAGCTGCATGAAGTTTCAGAAGATGCCCTTGAATCCCTCCAACAACCTTAACTTTGTCGTCGGATGACATGTTAAACTAATCTAGCTACTGCTAGCTATCCTTAGAACACATCAACAACATTCATACGCGCGCGACCAGAAATACATCTAAAAGTTTAAACACTCCCATCAAAGGTGTATTCACGACCAAGCATGATGTTCAAAAACGTTACAAACCCGGAAATCAGATGTCAACTGTGTAAAATGTAGCAATCTCAATAAAATTCTAATTTATATTGCAATAATATTTCATTCTAGCATAGATTAGCCTTTCAACAGGCAGCGATTGTGTCACAAGTCTAATAAGTATCCTTAAATGTATCGTCGTTTTCAAATGCTCAAGGAACGCTGAAAAGGTCCTGAATATACCCCTGCAGTCGTCAACGCTAAACGCATGCAACTGTAAACAGCGTAATCTACTGGCATGGAGTGTCGATTCTATTCCTATGGGGTAAATATTGTTTTTATTTATTTATTTTGGGAACCAAAAACCATGACACAGAATGTTGAGTTAGTGTGCACTCTACAGTCTGTAGAGAGCAATGTGTAGGTTGGCAGTAATCTGAATACTAACAAAAGAAGAACACTGTCCATCTTTTCATAAGGTTTAATAATGCCAGTTACTACATTCATCATCAGACTAAACCCCACTTTGTTTACACACACATCACGAGACTTAGTACAGTAACTAGTAACAACACTTACAATAGTGAAATAGCCAAAACGAATGTGGAAAAAGAGAGAGGCTGAAAAATCAGACATAAATCAAAAAATGAGGACAATCTTCCCTCTCATCATTCTGGCAAACCAGAATTCATCCAATCACTTACATCATCAGTGTGCGACAATCTTAATTCCAGCCTTTTAAACCTTTTATCTCCCACATTCATTAAGACATTACGGGCCAGTTTCCCAGACACAGATTAAGACTAGTCCTGGATTCAGAAGCATGTTCCATAGAGACTCTCAATTGGATGTACTTTTTAGTCCAGGACTAGACATAATCTGTATCTAGGAAACTGGGCCTGAAAGTCCGTTCTCACTCACTCTCTCGTGCAACATCCGCGCTTGTCGCAACAGTCTCAATCTCAGCCTAAAGGCTTTCATCTCCCACATCCATTAAGGCATGACTAGGCATTTTCTTTCCTAGTACCCGTTCACTCCCTCTACTGTATCTCCCCTATGACAGTCCTGTTGCCATGGCAATAAAGGATGGCTACACGTCACGTTGTGCTATGTCGGTAAGCAGCAGACCACCTCCCAGTTGTGGGTCATGGGGTCCCTTCAGGGGGTTCTTTGCTGCAGCGTTCTCCCCCACTGGGAGTGTTCTGTAACACTGGCGTCCAGAAGAGTCTCCTCACACCTGGGTTATAGGGTCAACTCTGACTTCCTATACGGTTGGTCTTCTATCGGAGTGTCATGACTGTTACCTCTTGTTAGAGGTGCGCACCTGGTGTCGGACCCAGCCTGTAGGAACAACAGAACAGAATGATTATCATATATGCCTACTAATTACAGTCAGGCTGTGAATGCAAATTAAGGAAGTGATGGAGACATAGGTTTATAGATGGGATTTTAACATGTGTAATATTGGATTCTGGCACCATGTGTCCTGCATCCTGGTTCGGGATTTGTGATGTCATAACACTCACAGCGTGGATGTCCTGGTGGTCTGGGGTTACTGGTACTGCTGCCAAAGGAGGACTGGAAGTTGTGGATGGTCTACTGCAAAATCTGCCTCTTTCTCCCCTGCAGCAACAATTCAGGTGAATAATAATAATTTCTATATTTTCATTGGATGTATCAAGGTGTGAACCCTCTTTGGTAACTAAACTAAATATAAATAAAATGAATAGATAGGCAGGGAACACAGAAAGGGGGTTTAGTAAAGAATGAAAATGACCTTCCCAGCATTGAGTTCAGAAATTGCTGCGAGTATTTGATACCTCGGCCCATCTGTCTTGATCCCCAATTCCTTTAAATCTCCATCTGTCAGAGTAAAGAAAGCCTCCATATCCACCTGTAGTGGATGCACACTGACTGACTGACTGAGTGGATGAAATCAGGGTTGCGGTTAATCCCATTCAATTCAAAAAGTAAACCAAGTTCCAATTCCATATTTTCCTCATTCAGGTAAATTGGATTTTCAGTATATTTCCTAAATGGACTAGAATTTAAATGGATTTGACCCCAACCCTGGATGAAATGACATGTAAGCTTGAACATTTTATAATAAGTAGGAAATACAACTTGGCTTATGATATAGTGTGAATGACACATACCTCTTGCTCTTCGAATATGGGCTGGATAGTTCATCTGTTCATCAGGATACTGGATAGTTCATCTTTTTGTAGTAAGAGACAAGCAGAGATCAGCAGAGGAAGGGTGTGTTTTTAAAGTAGTCATACCAACCACAGATTCCCAGGCTCACCCTCGTCGGTGATGGTGCCACTACTGGAGCATGGGTGGGAGGAGGCGGAGGACAGGGAGTCCCCCAGGGCAGGCTTGGGGGTGGGGGATGGAGATGGGGTCAGGGTAGGAGAGGTGCTCTTGGAGGTGGAGTTCCCAGACTGAGGTCTCTTCTTCAGGTCTATCTTCTGCACAGAAAATAGATGTGTGTATATCACTTAATCTTTTTCTAGTAATACTGACATTTTGTAAGCATGCATGACCCTTTATAATGTCTTATAATAAGGCTAGTATATTTCATGTCTGACCCGTCTGGAGTAGAGGTCTACCGATTAATCAGAATGGCCGATTTCAAGTTTTCATAACAATCGAAAATCGTTTTTTGGGGCGCCGATTTCCAATTTTTTTTAATACCTTTATTTAACTAAGCAAGTCAGTTTAAGAACATATTCTTATTTTCAATGACGGCCTAGGAACGGTGGGTTAACTGCCTTGTTCAGGGGCAGAACGACAGATTTTCACCTTGTCAGCTCTGGGGATCCAATTTTGCAACCGTACAGTTAACTCGTCCAACGCTCTAACCATTGCACTCCCACGAGTAGCCTGCCTGTTACGCGAATGCAGTAGAAGCCAATGTAAATTGCTAGCTCGCATTAAACGTATCTTATAAAAAACAATAAATCATAATCACTAGTTAAAACTACTAATCCAGTTTAGCAGGCAATATTAACCAGGTGAAATTGTGTCATTTCTCTTGCATTCATTGCACTCAGAGTCAGGGTATATGCAACAGTTTGGGCTGCCTGGCTCATTGCGAACTAATTTGCCAGAATTGAAGTAATTATGACATAACATTGAAGGTTGTGCAATGTAGCAAGAATATTTAGACTTGGGGATGCCACCCGTTAGATAAAATACCGAACGGTTCCGTATTTTGCTAAAATAATAAACGTTTTGTTTTTGAAATGATCGTTTCCGGATTCAACCATATTAATGACCAAAGGCTCGTATTTCTGTGTGTTATTATGTTATAATTAAGTCTGATTTGATAGAGCAGTCTGACTGAGCAACAGCAGGCTCGTAATCATTCATTCAAACAGCACTTTCGTGCGTTTTGCCAGCAGCTCTTCGCAAAAACACCGCTGTTTATGACTTCAAGCCTATAACCAATGTGAAATGGCTAGCTAGTTAGCTGGGTGTGCGCTAATACCGTTTCAAACACCACTCGATTTTAGATTTGGAGTAGTTATTCCCCTTGTGCTGCAAGGGCCGCGGCTTTTGTGGAGCGATGGGTAACGATGCTTCGAGTGTGGCTGTTGTCGACGTGTTCCTGGTTCGAGCCCAGGTAGGGGCGAGGAGGGGACGGAAGCGATACTGTTACACTGGTTACACTAATAGTGTCTATAAGAAAATCCAATAGTCAAAGGTATATGAAATACAAATATATTAACTACAACCTAAAACCTCTTGGTTGGAATATTGAAGTCTCATGTTAAAAGGAACCACCAACTTTCATATGTTCTTATGTTCAGAGCAAGGAACTTAAACGGTAGCTTTTTTACATGGCACACATTTTGCATATTGGCACATATTACTTTCTTCTCCAACACCTTTTGCATTATTTAAACCAAATGGAACATGTTTCATTATTTATTTGTGGCTAAATTGATTTTATTGATCTATTATATTAAGTTCAAATAAGTGTTAATTCAGTATTGTTGTAATTGTCATTATTACAAATAAATAAAATAACAAAATTGGAACATTAATCGGTATCAGCTTTTTTGGTCCTCCAATAATCGGTATGAACGTTGAAAAATCATAATCGGTTATGATGTTTCACCTGTGTCCATAAAGCTTTTTCCAGGAGAGCATAATACTTCTTACTGTTAAAGATTACCTTTATGTTTTTGGGAAACGCACACCTGCTAGTAAGGATTGTTTTATTTTGTTGTGCATATTATAATATTATAATTATAACATTTTAATCGGTGACACACCCATTTAACATCTGTATAAGTTTTTTGACCAATGAGCACATAAATTGGTAGCGACCACATGAGAGGCGTCCAGCCATAGTTGTTACGGCTGTCCACCGAAGCCCCCTTTCGCAGTAGAAATCAGACCACATTCTCATGTCCACTATCTCAAGAATCCCTCAAGCAGTTTCGTAGTCGCCTTAATCACAAGCACGAAACGACAACAGTGCGTTTCCCGGAACATTAATCTCTAAGGTTAGTTAGAGTTCCAGGTGTGATGCACTAAAAAGTGTAAAGTTCACTCCTCGAGTAATACGCAGGTTTGGTTTGTACTATCAAAAAAAAGAAGCTTTTTTATTTTCTACTGTAAATCATATAGCAACCGGTGTTACCATCCCATCTCAACCTCTGGAAATCATTGTTCCCTGTTGACATTCTGCGCGTGCGCAAAATGAATAAAACATAATACCGGTCTTTTCGGACCACACAGCACAGCACCACAAGTACAATGAAACGCTTAACTCACAAGCTCTAACCAACAGTGCAGTAATTAAAATCATTCAACACATTAATTTGTAGTATAGCAACTTAATATTCATATATTAATGGTCAACTTTAATATTCAGGCATGACATTGGATATAGGCCTACTGTTCTCTCGGCTTCTAAATTAGAGATCACTGGACATTTTTGTTGTTGTAGGAAATGTGAAACATATTAATGCTTCTTTACACCACTATTGTTTTATATTGCTTTTTATGAATTGGACTTGTGGTTGTTAATTGAATTGACAATTGTATTTTATAAATGCATTCCAGTGGAGGCTGCTAAGTGGCTGGAACGGAGCTAATGGCATGGCATCAAACACATGGAAACCATGAAGTATTTGATACCATCCCACCTATAGCCCTCCATTCATTACCACGAGCCCATTCTCCCCAATTAAGGTGCCACCAATCTCCTGTGAAATGGCTGCAGTCAGATTCTCTACCCTTCTCCCATAGTGTGTACTCGTTCACTCCCCCTCATCAATTAAAACCACTCTATTGGTTAGACACCCCAAGCATGGGCTAGAGGTAGTCTCCACCATATTTTTCTTACACCAATCCATTCCTTTTAAATCCATGGGGGGTATGGAGTGGAATTAAATAGTTACACTTTGGGGAGATGAATTTAGGACCCTAATAGTTTGATCAGGATTCAATACTTCATTGATTCTGTAGTGCTGCGACCTCCTGTATAGCAGTGCATTCGGAAAGTATTCAGACCCCTTCACTTTTTCCACATTTTGTTGTTACATCCTTACTCTAAAATTGATTAAATAAAACAATTTCCTCATCAAATCTACACACAATACCCCATAATGACAAAGTAAAAACACGTTTTTAGAACTTTTAGAGAAAACCCCCAGAAATACCGTATTTACGGAAGTATTCAAACCCTTTGCTATGAGACAAGAAATTTAAACTGAGCTCCTGTTTCCATTGAATATCCTTGAGATGTTTCTACAACTTGATTGGAGTCCACTTGTGGTAAATTCAATTGATTAGACGTGATTTGGAAAAGCACACACCTGTCAATATAAGGTCCCACAATTGACAGTGCATGTCAGAGAAAAAAACCAAGCCATGAGGTCGAAGGAATTATCTGTAGAGCTCCGAGACAGGATTGTGTTGAGGCACAGATCTGGGGAAGGGTACCAAAACATTTCCGCAGCATTGAAGATCCCCAAGAACACAGTGGCCTCCATCATTCTTAAATGGAAGAAGTTTCCAACAACTAAGACTCTCCCTAGAGCAGGCCGCCCAGCCAAACTGAGCAATCGGCGGAGAAGGGCCTTCAGGGAGGTGACCAAGAACCCGATCGATCGTCACTCTGACAGAGCTCTAGAATTCCTCTGTGGAGCAAAGTACAGAGAGATCCTTGACAGAGCTTGAAAGGATCTGCAAAGAAGAATGGGAGAAACTCCCCAAATACAGGTGTGCCAAGTTTGTAGCGTAATACCCAAGAAGATGAGGCTGTAATTGCTGCCAAAAGTGCTTCAACAAAGTACGGAGTAAAGGGTCTGAATACTTATGCAAATGTCATATTTCCATTTTTTACTTTGTCGTCATGGGGTATTGTGTGTAGATTGATGAGGAAAAGTAACAATTGAATACATTTTAGAATAAGGCTGTAACGTAACAAAATGTGGAATAAGTCAAGGGGTCTGAATACTTTCCGAATGCACTGTACCACAACCCACCAACAGCAGATGGAGTCATTCTCCTGTCAACTGCATTGTGTGTAGTCGACTACCAATTAATTTGACGGTCACATTCTCCTCTCATAACGCCACTCCACACACAGTTTATGAGCCTAAATGTAAGGATCCTGAATGAGTAATGTTCTTTTCAACCTGTGGCAACCGGCCAAGAACAACAACTATGGCCTGTACATCAACCATTTCCAATTACCCTGTCAAACACTGATATAGAGCTCAATGTCATCAGCAACGAAATAAAGAGCCGGAAGTGCGCTCCACCAAAAAATACATGGGCACTTTTTTTTATAGAAACACGGCTATAAATAAAAGGATTTGACAAGTCTTAAAGTAGGAGTCACTTTGTCTGTCCTTACTGCTAATAGGTCTACATTGACCAGTAGGACGTATAAAACACTAAGCTTTTTTCTCCTTAGTTCCTGTTTGTTACTGTAAAGTAATATCACAGCTCACTGATCCCTAGACATCAGCACTCTTCTGCGAAATGGGATCGTCCATCATCAACTCAGTGCCATCATATTGGCCCTTCAATATGGTTGCAGCCAGGTTCCACTATGTTTGTTTGAAAATAAAAGAGAGCCGCACACTCTAGGAGCACAGATGCAAAAATGTAATACCAACTTTTCGACAGCCAAGCTGTCTTCAACAGGATATAATCACAATCACTGCGGGATGACTCGTTTATATAGTGTAAAAAGACACAGGTGTCTGTAATCATGGCCAGGAGTGGCCTAATATCATTGGTTAATAATCAAATATTAAAATGTCATACAAAGAACAGCGTACAAACAAATGGATATCATACGATCATAGATTAATTTGACTATACAAGTTTACAAACAATTACAATGGCAAAGTCACAATAATCACAAGAATGGCTTCAGATCAAAGTCTACGTTGAGACCGAAGGGCGCAAGGGTTTTTAAATTAAATATTTTAAAAATAAATTATCAAGGTCACCCCCTCTCCTAGGAAGGGAGACATGTTCGATGCCAATATAACGCAGAGACGAAATCGAGTGGCCTGCCTCCAAGAAGTGGGCCGCAACTGGATAAGTAAAGTTTTTACACCTAATGGTGCTACGATGCTCTGAGATACGTACTTTTAATTCGCGCTTTGTTTTACCTACATAATTTTTACCACAAGGACAAGTTATAAGATAAATAACTGCCTTAGTGGAGCACGTAATAACACCTTTTATTGGGATCGATTTCCCTGTTTGTGGGTGTTTGAAGGATCTACATTTATAAGTGCCATTGCATTGAGCACAGTCAATACATTTGTAATTTCCATCCAGTAGGTGCGCAAATAGACGTTGTTCAGGAATATCTTGGGGTGGTAAATGAGTTTACCAATTGGTCTCTGAGATTTCTGGAGCTGTTTTGCATCACCCCTCGATAGAACAAAAAGAAAACATTTTTGAGAGGATTGAAAATAGACTGTTTCTCCATGTAACCCACATACACATTAGCATAGTTAGGAGCCATGGGGGATCCCATAGCAGTACCTTTCGTCTGAATAAAGAAATCATTTAGAAACATGAAATAGTTATGCGTGAGTACTATTTCAGCCAATGTTACAATGCATTCACTGGAAGGTAGTTCATTAGGGTCACGTTGCAGAAGAAAATGCTCCATAGCTTCAATGCCGCCCTCGTGTGGAATATTAGTGTATAATGACTCAACATCAAAAGTAACTAACAAGGTATTCTCAGGGAGAGAATCAAGAGATTCAATGATAGAGATCATACTGCTGGTGTCCTTTACAAAGGAGGGGAGCTGTTCTGCGAGTGGTCTAATAAAAAAGTCAACAAAAGTAGATAGAGTGGCCGTAGAAGGCAGGTATAAAATAGTATATGTGGCTAAATTGCTGACGAGCTGTTATAGCTCATTATGTAAATCTAAACACACCACAGTCACTTCGAATAAATCATGAAGGGCTATTTCAGTAAAACTGGTTTAATTCCTCTGGTTCATATTAATTCTAACGGAAATTAAACTTCCTGTAGACTACTAATGCACATGTCCAGAAGGGATGCATAATTGGAATGTATCCAGAGGATATGTTCAAAAACTGAAAGGTCAGTCTTAATTCCACCCCTATTCCCATACCTTTAACCGCATGGGATATTACACTGTCTGAGTCATAAGCTGTTTTAATGGAATCCGGGAACTGAAGGAAACAACGTTGTGAGGCCATTACCTCATACACTGAATTAGTCCCAAACATGAAAAATCTGCGTAAGCTTTTAATGTGCAGGGACCTTAGGGGGAAAAAACCACAACAGATGTCCCCAAATTATTCATCAGAACTGAAATATTCAGTTGAAAAGGTTTGAACATAATTTCCCTTTAAGACATGTCACCAAAAAGAGACTCTCTAAATCAATGTACTTTTGTTCTCACTGCCCTGTCATTCTCTGAGTATTCAAAGCCCATTTTAAAGCTCTGTGTGTCATGGCCGTTAAAAGAAGAGGACCAAGGTGCAGCGTGGTGAGTGTAAATTCTCTATTTATTTGGAAAAGGACGCCGAACAAAACAATAAACACTACAAAAAGAAACCGTGACACTAACTAACACTAACACTAACTATGTACCCTAAACAAAGTCAACTTCCCACAAAGACAGGTGGGAAAAGGGCTACCTAAGTATGGATCTCAATCAGAGACCACGATAGACAGCTGTCCCTGATTGAGAACCATACCAGGCTAAAACATAGAAATACAAAATCATAGATAACAAAACATAGAATCACACCCTGACCAAACCAAATAGAGACATTAAAAGGCTCTCTAAGGTCAAGGCGTGAGACTGTGGGGGATCAGTTCATACAGAGAAAAAGAGAGAGAGAGACACAGAGAGAGAGAGAGAGAGAATCTTTTTCTCCCACTCTGTCTCTCTCACACTCACTCACTCACTCACTCACTCTCTCTCTCTCTTTACCTCTCTACCTCGCTCTCTCTCTCTATGAAAAACAGGGAAGGCTGTTAAAGTCTTTTTCACACTTTAGCTGACTCTGATTTAAATGACAATCACTGCGCAGTTCATTTTGGAGAGGGTGAAATTAGTGTTTCCTCATTAGATTAATTTCACAACATGTTGATTATTTTGTTTCTGGGAGTATGAGAAAGCACAGCCGTGCATGTTGGTTATAATGTTATTATAAGGTTATAATGAGTATTATTTGCAAACTAAATTAAACTCATTTGAAAACAAAAACAAATCAAAACTCTTCATTTGACATTCATGGGAATATGACTTTGACAATGTGTGTGGCTTTAGACCTCAAGTTGATTCAGCCTTTTGTTGACTGTAAATCAAAAGACTTGGATCTGGCAACAGGCGGTGATGACAAATCAATCATGGACAACAGTGTTCTTGAGAATCCCTTATCTAAAGTATTGGTTTTAAGAGAAAGGTGCTTACCGTCCATGTTTCACAATTGAATATGTTGTTTACCATCGCCCCTCTAAACGAGTATTGCTTTGTGTGTGGGAGATATAGAACTGGTGTTGAAATGTCTCTAAGCCTCCGTCACATTCTGAGTTAGACAATATATGTCAACTGTACATATATTACCATTCTCCTCCACGCTAAGCTAAAGGGGTGTATCAATCACTGGTGCGCTGGCTTCTGTGCTGCCACCTTGCTGTAGCAGCCCAGCCACATCTGTCACTGCTGCAAGCAAAGCCCCAAGATTATTTATGGGATCGTAAAGACTTGGTTTTGCACAGTAGGAAAAACAAAATAAAGCTTTATCTACAAGATCTAGGTAATTTCATACTCCGTGGCTCTAGAGAATGTTCCTCATCCCTGATCACAGTTTCATCTTAGTCGGTATGCATTTCCATATACATTTTGGGATAAATGGCTTGCTTCAGTAAGTACGGGATTTGGCTACGGCTGTGAGAACATTAGTGAACATCTTTTGCTTGGTGTCAGATTTTCTTATCATTACAGATATTGTCATTGACACAGGAAGTTATATCTCTGGGTATTTCACTCACATACCATCAGGGATAACATTGAGATAGATGTGGACAACAGGAAGTTTCTAGACATTGCTGACATTTATTTTACCTTTATTTAATATGAGGAAGGCTATGAAATTGTTGCTTTTAAAGTTATACACTATAACACAAGTGATACTTCTCCAGCAATGCTTTTCAAAACTTTGCTTTTAAATGTTACAACAAGATTTCGGCTGTTTTGTATGAATGTAGCCTCTCGCTACAAAAAGGCAAATGGTAAATTCACAAAAAGAACAGGAGAGGGCAGTATAGTACTGACATTTTCACAGCAGGGTAGCCTCTGTAAATCCATGGGTAGTCACTGATGTCCGACTCAGGAATGACAGATGATCAAATCCAAATCAAATTTTATTAGTCACATGCGCTGAATACAACAGCTGTAGACCTTACAGTGAAATGCTTACATACGAGCCTACATCAATGGAAAAGAGGAGGGAACACCTCCTGGATGTGATTAGAATTCATTGACTAGCGATCAAAACAGAGACAGAGTGTTGGATTACTTGACATTAAGATTGTTAGATTGAGACATGGTTGGGGGGAATGGGATGGAAGGTTGGGGATGGAGGGCCACTCTTTATATTGCATTTATTATCACTTACTCTGTATTTCTTCTTTCTTTATTTTTGAGCGGCAGCCTATGTGTACATGTTTTATAAACGTATAATTTGAATTAATAACGTACCTGTAACCCCAAAAAAAGAACATAACATTTTGTCCCAAAAAAAGGTGAGGTTTCACCTTGGAGATGAGCACCACTGGGATATCAGAAGAACTGGAGACTGCGTCCAAGATGTCCGACCATTGTTTTCAAGATAATCTACTCACTTTCGCATATGCCGATTCATTCACGTCTATATCCGGGTTGCAACCGGTTTATACGGACCAACATCACATGCACACTAGCATTCAGTGAGCACAGGGAGAAGCGCGAGTAGCAACAAAGTCATCACATCATCCAAACACATGGCAGACGTTGGATGAATATAAAATGTTAATATCTTCGGCTGTGAGTGATGGGAGGAGAAAAAGTGATGTCTTGTGCACAAAGGTGATGACTAAAGTGTCTTATTAGGAATTTTAGGACTTCTCTGTGGCCATCGATGGAAATTGTTTTCTGGGCTGGGCGTCAGTTACACTGCAATACCTTCGCAAAACAGTAGGAGTAATCAAAAAAGTGCTTCTAGACCTGAACCCTGGCCCCTTAGTGAGCACCTGCTCTGAAGTACTGTGTACATTTGAGGACACTTTATGGTGTTCCACAATGAACAACGTATTAAAATTCCAGGAAGAGCAGTTAGAAAGGAGTTGCCTCATACGGTTTATACAATATCAACAGTCTCTGAGGCCAAGGCTCCTAGACCCCAGCAATATCACCAGTCTCTGAGGTCAAGGCTCCTAGACCCCAGCAATATCACCCGTCTCTGAGGCCAAGGCTCCTAGACCCCAGCAATATCACCAGTCTCTGAGGCCAAGGCTCCTAGACCCCAGCAATATCACCAGTCTCTGAGGCCAAGGCTCCTATACCCCAGCAATATCACCAGTCTCTGAGGTCAAGGCTCCTAGACCCCAGCAATATCACCCGTCTCTGAGGCCAAGGCTCCTAGACCCCAGCAATATCACTATAAAAAGCCATTTAGAAAATTAAAAACTCACATTGATTGATCGGTCAGATACAGTAGTATCTCGAAGCCTTCACTAAAGGCATAGAGCTCTCCTGTTCTTTTCCAGATAGGGTCTTTTTACTTGTATCAGTAAGAACTCTAATGGCAACCATCATCAATCCTCTATTATGTTTGTTTTGCCATGGCCCCTGACATCAGCGTCCATCCCTCTCTCAGATTATAAACACGCCCGCAAACCTTATGTGGCGAGGCCCAGTACATTGTCATGTTCATTAAAGCAACAGCATACCACTGCTGGCTTGCTTCTGAAGCTAAGCAGGGTTGGGCCAGGTCAGTCCCTGGATGGGAAACCAGATGCTGCTGGAAGTGGTGTTTGAGGGCCAGTAGGAGGCACTCTTTCCTCTAGTTTAAAAAATATCCCAATGCCCCAGGACAGTGAATGGGGACACTGCCCTGTGTAGGGTGCTGTTTTTCGGATGGGAAGTTAAACGGGTGTCCTGACTCTCTGAGGTCATTAAAGATCCCATGGCACTTATCATAGAGGTGTTAACCCCGGTGTCCTGGCTAAATTCCCAATCTGGCCCTCAAACTATCATGGTCACCTAATAATCTCCAGTTTACAATTGGCTCATTCATCCCCCTCCTCTCCACTGTAACTATTCCCCAGGTTGTTGCTCTGGTAAAATACATTTAAAAAATAAGTTACTAATGTGATGAGCTGTCTCCCAGGCAGTGAAGCTAGGCAACACATCTGCCACGGGGGCCCCTCAGGGATATGTGCTTTGTTTTCTCCTGTGCTCCCTATTCACCCACAACTGTGTGGCCGTGCACGACTCTCCAGCAATATCATTAAGTTTGCTGATGACACGATGCCCCCATCGACGGAGCTGGTCGAGAGCTTCAAGTTCCTCGGTGTCCACTTCACTAAGGAATTAACATGGTTCATACACACCAACACAGTCATGAAGAAGGCACGGCAATACTTCTTCCCCCTCAGGAGGCTGATAAGATTTGTCATGGGCCCTCAAATCCTCAAAAAGTTCTATAGCTGCTTGGTATGGAAACTGCTTGTCATCCGTCCGCAAGGCGCTACAGAGGGTAGTGCGTACGGCCCAGGACATCACTGGGTCCGAGCTCTCTGCCATCCAGGACCTCTATACCAGGCGGTGTCAGAGGAAGGTCCTAGAAATTCAAAAACTCCAGTCACCCAAACGTGACTCTAAACTGATAGTGTTAGCTAGCAAGAGTGGCCAAGTTAGGTCCTGCTGTTGGACGTATCACCACGCAGACTATGTTTTCTACTGTGATTGGTCAACAACTACACTTTTCTCCTCCTCGGCTGAGTGGCTTCCACGGCACGTGCACCGCCGACCGCTCTGCCTGGATAGAATTTTGCCGTTGCACATCAACTCTGTACTGCTACCCCAGCTATGGTATACAGCCAAGTTATCATTACTCATTGTATATTTATTACTAGTGTTATATTTTTTTATATCATTTTTTAATTTTTCACTCTGCATTGTTGTGAAGGGCCCATAGGTAAGTGTGTCACTGTTAGCCTACACCAGGGCTCTCCAACCCTGTTCCTGGAGAGCTAACGTCCTGTAGGTTTTCACTCCAACCCCAATCTAACGATTCTAATAATTAGCTGGCTGATAAACTAAATCAGGTTAGTTACAAAACCTACTGGAGGGTAGCTCTCTAGAGACAGGGTTGGAGAGCCCTGCTCCATGACATATACAATCTGATTTGAACAGAAAACATTTTACTGAAACATGGAGGCACTACCATTTTAGTTCCCCGTTGCAAAATACTTTTACATGTTTTCTGTTGCTAGTCTAATGAACATGACCCAGCTCTGTGCTGTCAGAATAAAGGAGGGGTTTTACATGGTGGTGGAGTTTGCCCAGAGGTCACTGAAGCATTTCAGGTGTGACCAGGGGAGAGGTGCCAGCCAATTGGACAGGTCTGTTACTACCAAGACCCATGGGATGGGGTGACATGACATCAGACCCTCTGTGATCAGTCTAGTAGAGTCTGTACAGCACAGTCCATTTGGAAGGTATTCAGCCTTATACCCAATAAGACTTGAGGCTGCCAAAGGTGCTTCAACAAAGTACTGAGTAAAGGGTCTGAATACTTATGTAAATTTAATATTTCAGTTTTTTATTTGTTCTAAATTAGCAAAAATGTCTAAACATGTTTTTGTTTCATCATTATGGGGTATTGTGTGTAGATTGATGACGGGAAAAAACAGTAAGGCTGTAACTTATCAAAATGTGGAAAAAGTCAAGGGGTCTGAATACTTTCCGTATGCACTGTATCTTGGGTAATTTGTTTTCTTTACTGTTCTCTGACTGCTCTGTTCTTTGGGTCACATTGCAACCTCCAGAACACCAGAAGCACAGCCTCAGTCGCTATATATCATAATGGCAGATTTGATACAACAGTGCAGTAGTCTTCTCAATCTCACCTCTAGCAGTTCGAGTTTTCTTTTTAGTAGGCACAAAGGCCAAAAGAAAGACTGATTCAAATGAGTTCACAAGCCCAAGGAAAAAGAGTTAGGCCTTAATCAATACCTAGCACAATAAACATGCCTCAATCCAATAAACATACCTCAACCTAATAGAGTGCTCTCGCACTGTCTCTGCTCAAACTTTTCAGGCATCTGAAAGTCATGGCGGGGTGGGCGGTGGTGTTGCTGGGAATGGTGTGATCTGATTCCTGGGACAAAGGTTTCTGCTAATGAAACTGTTGCAATGAGTGGAATATAGTGCTTCATTTTCAACCCTTTGCTGCTGTGCCCATCTCTCTCTCCCTCTCTCTCTCTCTCTCTCTCTCTCTCTCTCTCTGTCTCTTTATTTTATTCATCTGGTATATACATATCGATTGCATTTGGATTACTGTTACAGTGCTATTTGGGTTGTTATTTGGATTACTGTTACAGGGCTATTTGGGTTGTTATTTGGATTACTGTTACAGTGCTATTTGGGTTGTTATTTGGATTACTGTTACAGTGCTATTTGGGTTGTTATTTGGATTACTGTTACAGTGCTATTTGGGTTGTTATTTGGTTTCGTTCCCACATTTTTTTGTTTTGTTATTTTTGTGTAAATATTTGTGTGCTTGTTTGACATTTTACTGCATTGTCAGGAGCTAGTAACATAAGCATTTCACTGAACCCACTATGACATCTGCTAAACTGTGTATGTGACCAATAGGATTTGATCTATTTTTTCTTTCTTCTTTACCAGTCTGTGCCCTACTTTCTCCTGAACTCTGTGGCAAGGTGTCCTGAATGTCACAGACAGAAGTTCTGTTGTCTTAAAGCGACATCACAAAACAAAGTCAACATCCATGGCCATCTATTCTGTTGCTCCGGCTATATGCCACAATAGAAAAAGAGTGGAAAAGAGCACCATATAATTTCCAGATTTGCGGTGGTAATCTTTAATCTTATTTTGGGGATAAGCCAACCCACATTTGAGTGAGAATCCAATTCACATTTGAGGGAGAATCCAACTCACATTTGAGGGAGAATCCAACTCACCTTTGAGGGAGAATCCAACTCACATTTGATGGAGAATCCAACTCACATTTGATGGAGAATCCAACTCACCTTTGAGGGAGAATCCAACTCACCTTTGAGGGAGAATCCAACTCACCTTTGAGGGAGAATCCAACTCACATTTGTTCATGTGTTTTTTATATGCACTTATTTGATTGTCACAAAACTAATTCCTTTCCTTTGGTAGAGAAGACTCTGAAGGTGGAAATAGAAGCACATGTTGAATGCGTCTCCTTCCTCTGATAGATTCTGCGAATAGACAAAATCAACAAGAGAACACACTAGCAGCACTTTAAGATGTGCGTTTCAACTTCTAGCACTCTGGCTCATCAAAACAACAATAAACTAACTGAAATGAACAATGCACAGCGCAAGCAATTTTGGACAAATGAACTGTTCTATTTTCACTGGCATTGTGACAGATTGAATGTATTTGATGCATTTTGTTTGCTAAACAGAACATTAATTATCAGCATGTTGTCTTAGATAAATGAGTTTGAGTAGGAGGAAAAACAACATAAAAAGGGCTTTTGTTTTTCTATAAGTAGTCATTGGACCTAATCTATTATAACAGATAGTGCGCAGCAGATAATGGTTTTTTGACAGTAGTCTTCAACACTGCCAAGAATTCTGTGTCCTAAATTGAACCTTTGCTGAGGATTTTGAGTAGAACTGAGACGTGAAGCCGGGGGGAATCAGGGTCTGGATCCTAAAAGCCCACTGAGGCTCTCTGTTTTTCTGGCCGCGATGTGACAGTCAGGAACAGGTGCAGGAGCTTTCAAATGTATTATTGGGGAAATTCCCTTGTCTTTGTGATCATGGCTTTTTCACTGAGGGACAGATATTCTCCCAAGGTTTGTGTTGGGTTGATTGGGGCTCATGAGAAAAAGTGGAAAGTATTATCACACATAGCAATCATCACTGATATGTCATTAACCTCCAGCATCTGCAACTTCGATGACACGTTCTGTAATTTCCTCCCCCTCTTTCCTTTCCTCCCCCTCTTTTCCCCCGTCCCATCACAACATTCAGGAGACACCGTGTCCAGGATCCGGATGCAGGACTACTGTCAATACGGTGGCTCCCACAGCTCATTCTGACATTGGTTGCCGCATAATTATGTACTGCTGTAGCTGTCATCCAACACTGGCATAAAGTATCGACATCCACATGGCTCCGTATGAGAACGGCGTCCATTTTAGGTCAGCATGACATAGAAGTTATAAGTTGTGTTGAACTCATATAAACATCTCTCATCCAGAGTTGGCTTCACTGGTGTAAAAATCAGACAAACATGGTGTCAACAGTTGAATCATTGGGTCTATAGCTGGTTATGTCAGTCATAGTGAGTAACTTGCTAACAATAATAATATCTAAATATTATAGCCAAACACACTATGCTTTGAATTAGGTCATCCTCTGATTGGTTGAAGGTGATCCAATTGCTGACAAATCAATATTAAATAATGCACTTCATTACAGATGTATGCTCAAGCGGTTTGAATGAATAGGAAAGCCAGACTGATGCTTGAAGTGGAACAGGAATAGTAAACAACGATCAGGCAAATCTTTACAAGGCCCCTGAAGCCTTTAAACCTCATCTCTAAAGTCAACAGAAAATAATATCTCCCTTCATGTTCAGCTCAGCAAGTTACAGGAACAGAAAACTGTTAGGTGGAAAGACAGTCAGTCTGAACCTGTAATTCAAACATAATTCACCTTTTGACTAATGTTCTCAGTTGTTCTCGCACTGCTGTCCCATAGCACTTTCCATCTAATTTCACCTCACGAAGACGGCAACAAACGAAAGGGAGGAGATTTGTACTTAGCTCTTGAGGGAATCTGTGATTTTTTTTGCCAACTGCCTTCATTGTGTTTACATTGCCAGCGTTCAAGAAACTAACAAGATTGGAAAGTTGGAAAGGAAGTGACAAGAAGCACAAAACACAATATGAAGCTCAGTCTGCCACAATCTGTTCCATTGTCGGTTGCAAACATTTAGGCTACTCCCCTGGACATGCGCCATTAATTACAAAACTGAACCATTTTCTCCAGTCTGTCAGTCATTTGATTTAGTTTCCTCACAGACAAATATAAATGAGTTGAAGTAATTATGCTAAATGGTTGTATCAGAGGTCTACTGTCAACAGAGCAACACTGAAAGCTCCTCTGTCTCTTGTTGCTCTGGCTGGCTAGCAGATAATAATACATGTTGATATTTCAAGTGTCTCCAGTGTCTGTCATTCTGTTCGGACGTATGTGCTGTGCAGCTTGTTGGGGAAACTTGGCGGCTTTAATTATGTCTACATGACAGATGTTACAGAATCGCAGAGCTCCTTGTCACAGAAACTTCAGCAGGAGGGACTAGGGTGTCAAATAGAGGTGGCAGACTTGTCAAAAATCTGCCAGATGTTATGTCATGGAAATAAAATAAATAAGTAACTTGATTTTAAGAAGGCAATTTACCAGCATCTGAAGTGCAGCCTTTGCGTGCAGCAATTTCTTTAATTACATATTTATACATAGACTTAATTCAACAAAATTATTAAATGAGAAATAGACTGGGTAATAACGACACACCATTGCATTAAAAACTAGGGGTTTTAAAGGTCATGGTAAGAATGTTCCCTGTCTATATAAATGTACGATCATTTACTCTACAAAACACGGAAACAACACCCCAGGATGCTTCAGAGCTGAGTGTGACGGTGCGGGCAGTCTGTAGTTTATATCATAGTTAATTTTGTTTTTATATTAAAAATGTCATATTTTCCACCACTTTTCTCACAAAATTAATTTTTTTGATAAAACAAAACATTACAGTGCATTCTGAAAGTATTCAGACCACTTGACTTATTTCACATTTTGGTGCGTTTGATACGTTCCATGTTGATACGATACCCTTATCCTAAAATATAATTTAAAAAATGTTTTCTCATCAATCTACACACAATACCCCATAATGACAAAGCTAAAACAGGTTTTTAGAATTTGTTGCAAATTTATTAAAAAAATAAACATTCCATTCAATTTTTTTAACACATTAAATCTGATGTTTCTATGTCAAACTGTTTAATTATATTTCAATCTTCTGTGATGTGTATATAAAGTGTAATGCAAACTGTAAATGTAATACATTTCAACTCTATATCTGAGTACAGGTGTCTTCTTCTTCTTTTTAAGCCCATAACCATGTGTGTGAGGTGTATACAGTCATGGCCAAAAGTTTTGAGAATGACACATATAGTAATTTTCACAAAGTCTGCTGCCTCAGTGTCCTTAGATATTTTTTTTCAGATGTTACTATGGAATACTGAAGTAAAATTAGAAGCATTTCATAAGTGTCAAAGGCTTTTATTGACAATTACATGAAGTTGATGCAAAGCATCAATATTTGCAGTGTTGACCCTTCTTTTTCAAGACCTCTGCAATCCGCCCTGGCATGCTGTCAATTAACTTCTGGGCCACATCCTGACTGATGGCAGCCCATTCTTGCATAATCAATGCTTGGAGTTGGTCAGAATTTGTGGGGTTTTGTTTTTCCACCCTCCTCTTGAGGATTGACTGCAAGTTCTCAATGGGATTGAGGTCTGGGGAGTTTCCTGGCCATGGACCCAAAATATTGATGTTTTGTTCCCTGAGTCACTTAGTTATCACTTTTGCCTTACGGCAAGGTGATCCATCATGCTGGAAAAGGAATTGTTTCGCGACCAAACTGTTCCTGGATGGTTGGGAGAAGTTGCTCTCGGGGGATGTGTTGGTACCATTGTTTATTCATGGCTGTGTTCTTAGGCAAAATTGTGAGTGAGCCCACTCCCTTGGCTGAGAAGCAACCCCACATATGAATGGTCTCAGGATGCTTTACTGTTGGCATGACACAGGACTGATGGTAGCGCTCACCTTCCCGGATGCCCCAAACAATCAGAAAGGGAATTCATCAGAGAAAATTACTTTACCCCAGTCCTCAGCAGTCCAATCCCTGTACCTTTTGAAGAATATCGGTCTGTCCCTGATGTTTTTCCTGGAGAGAAGTGGCTTCTTTGCTGCCCTTCTTGATACCAGGCCATACTCCAAAAGTCTTCCCCTCACTGTGCGTGCAGATGCACTCACACCTGTCTGCTGCCATTCCTGAGCAAGCTCTGTATGGGTGTTGCCCCGATCCCGCAGCTGAATCAACTTTAGTAGACGATACTGGAGCTTGCTGGACTTTCTTGGGTGCCCTGAAGCCTTCTTCACAACAATTGAACCAGTCTCCTTGAAGTTCTTGTTGATCCGATAAATGGTTGATTTAGGTGCAATCTTACTGGCAGCAGTATCCTTGCCTGTGAAGCCCTTTTTGTGCAAAAGCAATGATGACGGCACGTGTTTCCTTGCAGGAAACCATGGTTGACATATGAAGAACAATGATTCCAATCACCACCCTCCTTTTGAAGCTTCCAGTCTGCTATTCGAACTCAATCAGCATGACAGAGTGATCTCCAGCCTTGTCCTCGTCAACACTCACACCTGTGTTAACGAGAGAATCACTGACATGATGTCAGCTGGTCCTTTTGTGGCAGGGCTGAAATGCAGTGGAAATGTTTTTCGTGGATTCAGTTCATTTGCATGGCAAAGAGGGACTTTGCAATTAATTGCAATTAATCTGATCACTCTTCATAACATTCTGGCATATATGAAAATTGCCATCATACAAACTGAGGCAGCAGACTTTGTGAAAATTAATATTTGTGTCATTCTCAAAACTTTTGGCCACGACTGTACTTTTGTTTCAAAGTAGATTAGTTTAAGACTACCAAGAAACACTCTGTTTCACCCAGAGTTAGCCCACTGCAGTATATTGTATTAGGCTATACGTTATTGCTGAATTTGTCTTATGCCATGTAGAAATAAAATACCATGTGTCATTACAATTGGTCAATAGGCCAACCAATATGAATGTGTGTTGCAGAAAAGGTTAAGTAGGGTTAGCCTGCTAATATTAGTCTCACTACTCATGTGTATGCTGTCCACCAATAATTAGGATTTCAATCCAAAATTGGATATTTGCGCATGCATGCAGCGTCAGAGACGCTACTAATTGTTTACCTCAAATGCCAGCTTCAATATTTGCCATAGTTAATATGCATACATGGAATGTCATTATTATTATGGGGCGGTGTGTTTGCCTGACGACTGATCCTGAATTGAATTCCGCTGCTCTATCGATCGCCCTAAACATTGGCTGAAACTGCCATCCTTAGAAATGTTTTTTTTTTGTACTGACGTCAAAATTAGGGGCATTGTCCAAAACAATTGAATCAGCGATTGGATAATCTCAAATCAATCGGACTATCAAAGCTAATGAAAAAGCCAAACTTTTTGGCAACAATGCAAAACGTTATGTTTGGCGTAAAAGCAACACAGCTCACCACCCTGACCACACCATCCCCACTGTCAAACATGGTGGTGGCAGCATCATGGTTTGGGCCTGCTTTTCTTCAGCAGGGACAGGGAAGATGGTTAAAATTGATGGGAAGATGGATGGAGCCAAATACAGGACCATTCTGGAAGAAAACCTGATGGAGTCTGCAAAAGACCTGAGACTGGGACGGAGATTTGTCTTCCAACAAGACAATGATCCAAAACATAAAGCAAAATCTACAATGGAATGGTTCAAAAATAAACATATCCAGGTGTTAGAATGGCCAAGTCAAAGTCCAGACCTGAATCCAATCGAGAATCTGTGGAAAGAACTGAAAACTGCTGTTCACAAATGCTCTCCATCCAACCTCACTGAGCTCGAGCTGTTTTGCAAGGAGGAATGGGAAAATATTTCAGTCTCTCGATGTGCAAAACTAATAGAGACATACTCCAAGCGACTTACAGCTGTAATCGCAGCAAAAGGTGGCGCTACAAAGTATTAACTTAAGGGGGCTGAATAATTTTGCACGCCCAATTTTTCAGTTTTTGATCTGTTAAAAACGTTTGAAATATCCAATAAATGTCGTTCCACTTCATGATTGTGTCCCACGTGTTGTTGATTCTTCACAAAAAATACAGTTTTATATCTTTATGTTTGAAGCCTGAAATGTGGTAAAAGGTCGCAAAGTTCAAGGGGGCCGAATACTTTCGCAAGGCACTGTAAATCATGATCATTTGAAACAGGTCCTATATGCTAGATTTAGAGTTATTTGGCAACTTGAGTTGTGAATGATACAACCCATATAATTCCTGAGAAAAAGATAGATGGGCTGCGTGATGTGACTATAGGCTGTTGATAATTTGAGAACATCGGGAAAAAAGCTTGTGCTCTGTTCCTTGCCTCAGGCTGCACACGTTGTTCTCTCATCAAGTGATCATATTTTCACCCATCAGACTATTCAAATCAAAGTGTATTTGTCACATGCGCCAAATATGACCTTACATTCTCAATTTAATTTAGAATGGCACATTATCAAATAGGCAAGATAATATATATATATATATATTTTTTTTTTAAATGGCATTCGTATGCAATTGAATAGCGCGACAGGTGATATTCCGCCCAAACTCTGTATGCCATGGGCTCTCTAACCCTGTTCCTGCAGCTACCCAGTGCTTCATTTGGGAAACCAAGTTAAATCTGTTGGGGAATTTGGATAGTAACATGCTTTCACAACGATATTTCACAACATATTTCATTAAACTGTTGACAGGCCCTCTCTCTGTGCACTTGAGAAAGGAATGAAGGAGAGAGGGGAGGAGATGGAAACATATGGTGGTGAGATATTCTGTAGCTAAAGGTTATGTGTCAGCCTATTAATTATTAAAATATACACAATGGCCTATTACTAGGCTATTCAAAATCAAAAAATACAAATTCACTATAATTGTAGGCTAACTCTGAATTTGTTTAATTTAGGCTAGACTAATTATGTACCAAAGATATCTTAAATCTGTATTTAATATGCCATGTAATATGTGGTAGGCTATGTGTATTGTATAACGCACAACTATTATTTTAATTCATTTTTTTTTCCGTGCTTGGGCTCATATTTAGAGTTATTTGTATAAGCTCTAATATGCATATGGGTGTTTTGCATTAATCATCACCTTAGAAAGCGCTGTCCATTTCGCTGTGTTAGGCTTTGAAACAACATCCACAACGACCATGTTTTACGCTGTTTCAACCTGTTGAATTTCTTTCTTCAAATTTATCAATTACAGTGAGGTGAGTTTTAAAAGCAAGATACTGTTTTGATGAGAAGTGTTTGATGTGATTTTCAATTGCATTTGCATTGATGGCAGAGTAGCTAGAGGGACAGTAGATCCTTGAGTAGATCCCAGGCCATTAGCTGGGTACTACTAACACATGTCCAGTGTGCATAAGAGGAGATTACCGTGACTGACAATGGTCAAGTAGAATTTTACTGCGGTCATGACTCAAGACTGCCTTACAATGACAGATTCTCCTATTTGAATGTGAGAAAAATGTTATGCTGCCTTCACGTGCTCGTGGGAAACTGGGAAGTGGGATGTCATAAGTCCGACATGATTGTGTTCAATTGCTTTTGAAGTCGGAACAATTTTTCAACCTGTACGATTTTAGTTTGATATATAGCCAACAATGCTAATGATAAAGTTATCTATATTGCTTTGCATTGACAATATGGCGAAACTAGCTACATTTTTCATATTGATTGTAATTGTCAAAAACTGATTTGTCATCTTTTGGTTGAAAAGGTAAAAGGTCAGTGGTGAAAGGTCGCAACTCAGGTAACAACATTTACTCAGAGCTTCCCATTTGTAGTTCTGACTTGGAGGGTCATTCAAGGGAAATTTCCCACTAGGAACTAGGAGCTGCCCATAACTCTGATAGCTCGTGAACACAGCATGTAACTCTGTCGGGACACAACAATCATGTCATGCATAACCTGTACAGGAACTGCACAGCTCGATAAGTTGCTTGAATGCTACCTCCCCTTTTCTAGAGTTGACTCTACTGACAGCTACTTTATTGAGGAAAATTGTACTTTCTATGCCTGTGATATGTGGTTGTTCCACGTAGCTATCTTATGATGAATACACTTACTGTAAGTCGCTCAGGATAAGAGCGTCTGCTAAATTACTAAAATGTTAAAAAATAATGGGTCAAATGAAGGGTTGGCTAGTTGAAATGAGGAGTCGGCTCGCTGGCTAGCTAGAAAGGTCAATTTTAATGCAATGTGGACGCTGAATGATGAACTATTTAGTTTATGTATTTATTGAGAGGAATGGATCACAGACCACTGCTTTAGCTATAGCCAACCAACCATAGCAGCAGATGGGAACTTGCTTGGCTATCACCAGAATTCTAATCACCTGTTGACACACCTACATGTCATCATCCCACACTATTTAGTTCAGTTCCTTGCACCCTATCACTGTGAGGTATTGTTTGTTTTTGTGACGTGTTTTTGGAGTGCTGTCCCCCCCCCCTCCTTCTCGCCTCCCGTGTATGATAGTTTTTGACTGCCTCGCGCACAACGCCTTTTTCCTATTCCCTGCCTGTACTGTTGCCATTTTTGGAACTACCATGTATGACTTTCTGCCTGCCCCTGGACCCAGCTACCTGCCTCCTCCTATGGTCCCCTGCATTAAACATCTGCTGTGCTCTGCACTTGAAACCAGCTCCCTGGTCTCCCTCGTGATCATTACAGAACCCAGGAGCATTGACTTCACTCATGAATAAATGTGCCGCTAATGTGTCCCTTTGAGTGTGTGCAATGCTACCGTTGTTTTCACCTCTATCTCTTATTCACATATCTTGTGTCTACCTTTTGTACATTTGTAAGGAATATTTTCAATCCAAAGAGCATGTTAATAGCAAATAATGATGTAAAAAAAATCGGTAGGGCTGGTTGGCTCTGGACAAAATGGTGGGTGTTGTATGAAGGCGTTAACTCTTCTCTCCGTTATTCATGGTTATGTGAACTCATTGAAGGGTTACTATACCAGACTGATGTTACATGGTTGTAAATTCAAAGTCTCCGGTATACCTGGGGAGATTCCATTTACAGCATAATGAACGGGTGAAATATACAATGCCTTCAATCTCTTTCAAAAGGTCTCGCTGTGCTGTCTACCAAGAACTAAATGATTAATGTGTATCAGTAGAGGGATGAAGAGGAGGAGACATACAGCTTTCTATCTTTATCCTCTATTGACCTACGGTTATGGCGAGAGATGTGAGCGGCAAGCTGAATGTTTTCCATATAGGCTACATACTTGCTGATATTCAGGAATTTATCATATTGTAAAATCACCTTAAATGTATTTAGATTTTTAATTGATCCACTATTCAATTATTTTAATCCAGCCACTGTGTCAGATTTCAAAAAGGCTTTACAGCGAAAGCAGACCATGCGATTATCTAAGGACAGCGCCCTGCATACAAACACATGAAAATCATTTTTCAACCAGGAAGGTGCGACACAAAAGTCAGAAATAACGATATAATAAATGCCTTACCTTTGAAGACATTTTTCTTTTTTTTTTTTTTGCAATCCCAAGTGTCTCAGTGAATCGTCGTTTTGTTCGATAAATTCCTTCTTTATATCCCCAAAATGTCCATTTATTTGTCGCTTTTTATTCAGAAATACTACAAAGTATCTAATAAGTTACCTGTAAACTTGGTCCAAACATTTCAAACAACGTTCCTAATCCAACCTCAGGTATCCTAAAATGTAAATAATCTATAAGATTTAAGAGGTGTTTTTAATACCGAAGAAAAATAACACGCAGCACGCTCCTGTTCATGCACACAAGAATAGTAGAGACCTTCAGAGTGACACATGGAATGAATAGCACTACTTCTTAATTTCTCAAAAGTAAAACATTGACTAATTTCTAAAGATAGTTGACATCTAGTGGAAGCCATAGGAACACTAACCAGGTTCCTAATAATAAGGGTATCCCATAGAAACCATTGGGAAATCCTATGACCTCAATTTCCCTGGATGGTTTGTCCTCGGGGTTTCGGCTGCCAAATCAGGTCTGTTATACTCACCGACATTATTATATACAGTGGGGGAAAAAAGTATTTAGTCAGCCACCAATTGTGCAAGTTCTTCCACTTAAAGAGATGAGAGAGGCCTGTAATTTTCATCATAGGTACACTTCAACTATGACAGACAAAATTAGAAAAAAAAATCCAGAAGATCACATTGTAGGATTTTTAATGAATGTATTTGCAAATTATGGTGGAAAATAAGTACTTGGTCAATAACAAAAGTTTATCTCAATACTTTGTTATATACCCTTTGTTGGCAATAACAGAGGTCAAACGTTTCCTGTAAGTCTTCACAAGGTTATCACACACTTGCTGGTATTTTGGCCCATTCCTCCATGCAGATCTCCTCTAGAGCAGTGACGTTTTGGGGCTGTTGCTGGGCAACACAGACTTTCAACTCCCTCCAAAGATTTTCTATGAGGTTGAGATCTGGAGACTGGGTAGGCCACTCCAGGACCTTGAAATGCTTCTTATGAAGCCACTCCTTCGTTGCCCGGGCGGTGTGTTTGGGATCATTGTCATGCTGAAAGACCCAGCCACGTTTCATCTTCAATGCCCTTGCTGATGGAAGGAGGTTTTCACTCAAAATCTCACGATACATGGCCCCATTCATTCTTTCTTTTCTTTTATCAGTCGTCCTGGTCCCTTTGCAGAAAAACAGCCCCAAAGCATGATGTTTCCACCCCCATGCTTCACAGTAGGTATTCAGTCTTCCCAGCCTGGTGCAGGTCTACAATTGTGTTTCTGGTGTCATTTGACAGCTCTTTGGTCTTGGCCATAGTGGAGTTTGGAGTGTGACTGTTTGAGGTTGTGGACAGGTGTCTTTTATACTGATAACAAGTTCAAACAGGTGCCATTAATACAGGTAACGAGTGGAGGACAGAGGAGCCTCTTAAAGAAGTTACAGGTCTGTGAGAGCCAGAAATCTTGCTTGTTTGTAGGTGACCAAATACTTATTTTCCACCATAATTTGCAAATAAATTCATTAAAAATCCTACAATGTGATTTTCTGGAATCTTTTCTCTCATTTTATCTGTCATAGTTGAAGTGTACATAAGATGAAAATTACAGGCCTCTCATCTTTTTTAAGTGGGAGAACTTGCACAATTGGTGGCTGACTAAATACTTTTTTGCCCCACTGTATGCATATCCTAGCTTCTGGGCCTGAGTAACAGGCAGTTTACTTTGGGAAGACTTTTCATCCGGACGTCAAAATACTGCCCCCTAGCCTTTTAAATGACATTCTCAGTCATAGCATTGTCCTCTAAAACTTTTCATAGTACTCTGTTTTTATTTCTTTGCACAACACCACTTTATGAAAAGACTTGGGGCATTGATAACATTGCTGTCTAATTTCAGTTGTCTGTTCGGTCTTGGACTCATTCATCATGGAGACAGGCTACTGATGGAGCTAGTCTACCACAAAGCCATCTACAGCACAGATATCGATCTGGTCATAGCCTCAATGCAGGTCTAGATGAGTAACCGCCTCAGTATTCTGTGCGTCTTCAGTGTCGCAGGTCTTTGTTCCACGTGGAGCAGATGTGTAAACCACTCAATCAAATGTATTCAAAGTCCTTTGCAACAGTAAGCCGGCCTAGACCACAAGGAGCAAGCAGAAGTGTCAACATTGGAACATTAGAATGGAGTGTAAACGTGTCAATATTGGAACATTAGAATGGCGCGTTTGTGTCAATATCATCACTTTAGAATGGAGCATTTCTGTCAATATTGGAACGTTGGGACGGAAATTTTGTGTCAATATTGGAATGTTAGAATGGAGCATTTGTGTCCATATTAGAACGTTGGGATGGAGAGTTTGTTTCAATATTGGAATGTTGGAAAGGAGCAGTTGTTTCAATATTGGAATGTTAGAATGGAGCGTAAACGTGACAATATTGGAATGTTAGAATGGAGCTTAAATTTCAATATTGGAATGTTAGAATGGAGATTAAATTACAATATTGGAACGTTAGAATGGAGATTAAATGACAATATTGGAACGTTAGAATGGAGCGTAAATGCATCAATATTGGAACGTTGGAGTGAAGAGCTTGTGTCGTTATTCAGGATGTGTACAGAAGATAATAACTCAGAGGGCCTGTCACTGTGCCCTCTAGGAATTCAGCTCTTGTTCGATATCCTAGGCAAAATGATAAGTAAATCAACTGTAGGTTGATCTACCCCTCACCCCCACCTCAAGATTCAATCCAATCTAGATGAGTAACCGCCTCAGTATTCTGTTTGTCTTCAGTGTCGTAGGTCTGTGTTCCACGTGGAGCAGATGTGTAAATCTATCAATCAAATGTATTCAAAGTCCTTTACATCAGCAGTGGTAAAGGGCTTAACAGTAAGCCGGCCTAGACCACAAGGAGCAAGCAGAAGTGTCAACATTGGGAACGTTAGAATGGAGTGTAAACTTGTCACTATTGGAACGCTAGAATGGAGCGTTCGTGTCAATATCATCACTTTAGAATGGAACATTTGTGTCCATATTGGAACGTTGGATGGAGCGTTTGTTTCAATATTGGAATGTTAGAATGGAGCGTAAACATGTCAATATTGGAACATTAGAATGGAGCGTAAACGTGTCAATATTGGAATGTTAGAATGGATCTTAAATGTCAATATTGGAACGTTAGAATGGATCGTAAACATGTCAATATTGGACCGTTAGAATGGATTGTAAACATGTCAATATTGGAACTTTAGAATGGAGTGTAAATGCGTCAATATTGGAATGTTAGAATGGAGCGTTGGAACGTTAGAATGGATCTTAAATGTCAATATTGGAACGTTAGAATGGATCGTAAACATGTCAATATTGGAACTTTAGAATGGAGCTTAAATGTCAATATTGGAACGTTAGAATGGAATGTAAATGCGTCAATATTCGAATGTTAGAATGGATCGTAAATGTCAATATTGGAACGTTAGAATGGATCGTAAATGTCTATTGGAATGTTAGAATGGAGCTTAAATGTCAATATTGGAACGTTAGAATGGAGCTTGAATGTCTATTGGAATGTTAGAATGGAGCTTAAATGTCAATATTGGAACGTTAGAATGGAGCTTAAATGTCAATATTGGAATGCTAGAATGGAGCTTTAATGTCAATATCGGAATGTTAGAATGGAGCTTAAATGTCTATTGGAATGTTAGAATGGAGCTTAAATGTCAATATTGGAACGTTAAAATGGAGCTTAAATGTCAATATTGGAACGCTAGAATGGAGCTTAAATGTCAATATCGGAATGTTAGAATGGAGCTCAAATGTCAATATTGGAACATTAGAATGGAGCTTAAATGTCAATATTGGAACGTTAGAATGGAGCGTAAATGCGTCAATATTGGAACGTTGGAATGAAGCGCTTGTGTCGTTATTCAGGATGTGTACAGAAGATAATAACTCAGAGGGCCTGTCACTGTGCCCTCTAAAAATTCAGCTCTTGTTCGATATCCTAGGCAAAGTGATAAGTAAATCAACTGTAGGTTGATCTACCCCTCACTCCCACCTCAAGATCCAATCAAACAAACAAGCACTGAATCACCTACGGTTTATAACCAGTTTAAACTATTTGTAGCTTCATCCTTGACATTCATGCCGTTTGAAAATCAATGTAGCTGTAGCTTACTGAATTTGGCAGCTCCACAATCTATCTCCAATTTTTAACTCATCTACGGAACATTTCCAATGAGTGTCTTGTTGCCACAGCATTTTAGGAGCAAAACAGAGTTACACCTATTAATTTGAATGGTGCACATTCACATTTCATATTTGGATGTGGGCTACATTGAGCTTTCAGCATTGAGTCAATCCTCTGAAACGGGAAGCCCCTAATTCCGGTAATTAATTCAAATGTGAGGGATAATAAGGGACGCTGTGGACGTCTTGTTTCACCAACAGAAACAAGAGGGTGCAGAGTTGATTTCCAATTAGGGGCCATTTAACAGCTATTCTAATAAGCTCTCCGACAGACAATGAGGGCAATTGGGGCGAAGTCTGACAGATACTTCCTGGGAAACATTTGCATTGGGCACTATTCCTTCACATTAATTGTTCAGGAAGCCTTATCGCAGACTGTGTCATCACTAAATGTCATCAGCCATGTCTCAAAATGGAGAAACCGCTTATTAAAATGTTTTATGTTGTTTTTTTTAACTGCTCTATGCCCATTCACATTGATGTTTGTACTGGTCTGAAAATTTGATTTGATTTGAGATTAGAGGGAGAAGATAACCCATGTTCGCTTGATTAAGGACCTAAGATAATTGTTGTTCTCTAAAGTAATTATTCTGAAGACAATTAATGACTCGCAATATACAATTGTACAATAAACCCATATCAAATCTCACAGGCACAGTGTATTGCAATTAGTGTAAGATTTTGTATTTGTGGTGGCAGGTAGCCTAGTGGATAAGAATGTTAGGCGTTCAAATCCCCCAACTAATTATCTGTTGAAGTGCCCTTGAGCAAGGTACTTAAAGGAAAACTCCACCCAAAAACTATCTTTTGGTGTTTGTTTTTGCCAAATTCTCTAAAACGACTTTAGAGGCTGCTTATGGTAGAGAAAAGTTAACAGCTCTGGTGGACATTCCTGCAGTCAGCATGCCTTTTGCACACTCCCTCAGAACTTGAGACATCTGTGGCATTGTGTTGTGTGACAACTGCACATTTTGGTGGCCTTTTATTGTCACCAGCACAAGGTGCACCTGTGTAATGATCATACTTTTTAATCAGAGTCTTTATATGTCACACCTGTCAGGTGGATGGATTATCTTGGCAAAGGAGAAATGTTCACTTACAGTGATGTAAACAAATTTCTGCATAACATTTGAGAGAAATTAGCTTTTTGTGTGTATTGAACATTTCTGAGATCTTCTATTTCAGCTCAGGAAACATGGGACTGATACATTACATGTTGTGTTTTTATGTTTGCTCAGTAGTCAATTAGGATATAGGACACATGGAAAGCAATAATGCAGAGATCTTTTTGGTTGCCCAATATCAGCAATTTGGTGAATTTCAAATAAGAAGCCATCAAGTTAAACATATCTCACTAAATTACATTCAGAGTGCGTTCTGTAAACACCCACAGTAATTACTTGAACCACTAGTTGTCTCTCCGTTTGTTTGACCCCTTGCCCAATAAATATTGCTGACAGAATCTTAACAGCATAAACTGATATGAGTTTGATAGATTAATTTCCTCAACAGCACAGAAAGGACAGAATCACTGTCCTAAAAATAGCCTGTGCTTTGTATGTCTCTGAATACACTAAAGCCCTCCAATATTTTTGCCTAAACCCACCTTGTGTTTATCATATGAATTAGTTGAAAGTATCCTGTGTAATGAGTTATACAATGACCTAATCATCAATTCACCCACATACACTATTGTATTGGGCTTATATTGTCGTTAACTAGTATTTGAATGTAATACACTTATGTATGCTTTTCATTATTTTAATATCGTTGTATGTCTGCTTTTATTAAGCTTTACGTATTGGCCTCGTAAAAGCTCTGACGAAGGCCTTGAGGATGATAAGTCAAGCTTAATAAAAATCAGTGATCCTAGCAAGAGCAGTGATCCCAGCAAGAGCAGTGGTCTTAGCAAGAGCAGTGGTCTTAGCAAGAGCAGTGATCCTAGCAAGAGCAGTGATCCTAGCAAGAGCAGTGGTCTTAGCAAGAGCAGTAATCCTAGCAAGAGCAGTAATCCTAGCAAGAGCAGTGATCCTAGCAAGAGCAGTGATCCTAGCAAGAGCAGTGATCCTAGCAAGAGCAGTGATCCTAGCAAGAGCTGTGATCCTAGCAAGAGCAGTGATCCTAGCAAGAGCAGTGATCCTAGCAAGAGCAGTGGTCTTAGCAAGAGCAGTGATCCTAGCAAGAGTGGCCAGTCCTCTTCTGGCTGTGCTGGGTGGAGATTATAACAGAACATGGCCAAGATGTTCAAATGTTCATAAATGACCAGCATGGTCCAATAATAATAAGGCAGAACAGTTGAAACTGGAGCAGCAGCACGGCCAGGTGGACAGCAAGGAGTCATCATGTCAGGTAGTCCTGAGGCATGGTCCTAGGGCTCAGGTCCTCCGAGAGAGAGAAAGAAAGAGAGAATTAGAGAGAGCACACTTAAATTCACACAGGACACCGAATAGGACAGGAGAAGTACTCCAGATATAACAAACTGAACCTAGCCCCCCGACACATAAACTACTGCAGCACTCACTTCCGTCATCATGAAGTGCTTTGAGAGACTAGTCAAGGACCATATCACCTCCAGCGTACCTGACACCCTAGACCCATTCCAATTTGCTTACCGCTCAAATAGGTCCACAGACAATGCAATCTCAACCACACTGCACACTGCCCTGACCCATCTGGACAAGAGGAATACCTATGTGAGAATGCTGTTCATCGACTACAGCTCGGCATTCAACACCATAGTACCCTCCAAGCTTTTGTCACCAAAAGCACTCACAAACTTCTACAGATGCACAATCGAGAGCATCCTGGCGGGCTGTATCACCGCCTGGTACGGCAACTGCTCCGCCCTCAACCGTAAGGCTCTCCAGAGGGTAGTGAGGTCTGCACAACGCATCACCGGGGGCAAACTACCTGCCCTCCAGGACACCTACACCACCCGATGTTACAGGAAGGCCATTAAGATCATCAAGGACATCAACCACCCGAGCCACTGCCTGTTCACCCCGCTATCATCCAGAAGGCGAGGTCAGTACAGGTGCATCAAAGCTGGGACCGAGAGACTGAAAAACAGCTTCTATCTCAAGGCCATCAGACTGTTAAACAGCCACCACTAACATTGAGTGGCTGCTGCCAACACACTGACACTGACTCAACTCCAGCCACTTTAATAATGGGAATTGATGGGAAATTATGTAAATATATCACTAGCCACTTTAAACAATGCTAACATATATAATGTTACTTACCCTACATTATTCATCTCATATGCATACGTATATACTGTACTCTATATCGTCGACTGCATCCTTATGTAATACATGTATCACTAGCCACTTTAACTATGCCACTTTGTTTACATACTCATCTCATATGTATATACTGTACTCGATACCATCTACTGTATCTTGCCTATGCTGCTCTGTACCATCACTCATTCATATATCCTTATGTACATATTCTTTATCCCCTTACACTGTGTATAAGACAGTAGTTTAGGAATTGTTAGTTAGATTACTTGTTGGTTATTACTGCATTGTCGGAACTAGAAGCACAAGCATTTCGCTACACTCGCATTAACATCTGCTAACCATGTGTATGTGACAAATAAATTTGATTTGATTTGAGCATAAATACTGGGGGCTGAGACAGGAGGGGTCAGGAGACACTGTGGCCCCATCCGAGGACACCCCCAGACAGGGCCAAACAGGAAGGATATAACCCCACCCACTTTGCCAAAGCACAGCCCCCACACCACTAGAGGGATATCTTCAACCACCAACTTACCATCCTGAGACAGGGCAGAGTATAGCCCACAAAGATCTCCGCCACGGCACAACCCAAGGGGGGTCACCAACCCAGACAGGATGACCACATCAGTGACTCAACCCAGTCAGGTGACGCACCCCTCCCAGGGACGGTATGAGAGGGCCCCAGTAAGCCAGTGACTCAGCCCCTGTCACAGGGTTAGAGGCAGAGAATCCCAGTGGAAAGAGGGGAACCGGCCAGGCAGAGACAGCAAGGGCGGTTCGTTGCTCCAGAGCCTTTCCGTTCACCTTCACACTCCTGGGCCAGACTACACTCAATCATATGACCCACTGAAGAGATGAATCTTCAGTAAAGACTTAAAGGTTGAGACCAAGTCTGCATCTCTCACATGGGTAGGCAAACTGTTCCATAAAAATGGAGCTCTATAGGAGAAAGCCCTGCCTCCAGCTGTTTGCTTAGAAATTCTAGGGACAATTAGGAGGCCTGCGTCTTGTGACCGTAGCGTACGTGTAGGTATGTACGGCAGGACCAAATCAGAGAGATAGGTAGGAGCAAGCCCATGTAATGCTTTGTAGGTTAGCGGTAAAACCTTGAAATCAGCCCTTGCTTTGACAGGAAGCCAGTGTAGGGAGGCTAGCACTGGAGTAATATGATCAAATATTTTGGTTCTTGTCAGGATTCTAGCAGCCGTATGAAGTTTATTTAGTGCTTCATCCGGGTATTTAGTGCTTAGTGCTTCATCCGGCTAGCCGGAAAGTAGAGCATTGCAGTAGTCTAACCTAGAAGTGACAAAAGCATGGATTAATTTTTCTGCATCATTTTTGGACAGAAAGTTTCTGATTTTTGCAATGTTACGTAGATGGAAAAAAGCTGTCCTTGAAATGGTCTTGACATGTTCTTCAAAAGAGAGATCTGGGTCCAGAGTAACGCCGAGGTCCTTCGCAGTTTTATTTGAGACGACTGTACAACCATTAAGATTAATTGTCTGATTCAACAGAAGATCCCTTTGTTTCTTGGGACCAAGAACAAGCATCTCTGTTTTGTCCGAGTTTAAAAGTAGAAAGTTTGCAGACATCCACTTCCTTATGTCTGAAACACATGCTTCTAGCGAGGGAAATTTTGGGGCTTCACCATGTTTCATTGAAATGTACAGCTGTGTGTCATCCGCATAGCAGTGAAAGTTAACATTATGTTTTCGAATGACATCCCCAAGAGGTAAAATATATAGTGAAAACAATAGTGGTCCTAAAACGGAACCTTGAGGAACACCAAAATTGACAGTTGATTTGTCAGAGGACAAACCATTCACAGAGACAAACTGATATCTTTCCGACAGATAAGATCTAAACCAGGCCAGAACTTGTCCGTGTAGACCAATTTGGGTTTCCAATCTCTCCAAAAGAATGTGGTGATTGATGGTATCAAAAGCAGCATTAAGGTCTAGGAGCACGAGGACAGATGCAGAGCCTCGGTCTAATGCCATTAAAAGGTAATTTACCACCTTCACAAGTGCAGTCTCAGTGCTATGATGGGGTCTAAAACCAGACTGAAGCATTTCGTATACATTGTTTGTCTTCAGGAAGGCAGTGAGTTGCTGCGCAACAGCCTTTTCTAAAAATTTTGAGAGGAATGGAAGATTCGATATAGGCCAATATTTTTATTTATTTTCTGGGTCAATGTTTGGCTTTTTCAAGAGAGGCTTTATTACTGCCACTTTTAGTGAGTTTGGTACACATCCGGTGGATAGAGAGCCGTTTATTATGTTCAACATAGGAGGGCCAAGCACACGAAGCAGCTCTTTCATTAGTTTAGTTGGAATAGGGTCCCGTATGCAGCTTGAAGGTTTAGAGGCCATGATTATTTTCATCATTGTGTCAAGAGATATAGTACTAAAACACTTGAGCGTCTCTCTTGATCCTAGGTCCTGGCAGAGTTGTGCAGACTCAGGACAACTGAGCTTTGAAGGAATACGCAGATTTAAAGAGGAGTCCGTAATTTGCTTTCTAATAATCATGATCTTTTCCTCAAAGAAGTTCATAAATTTATCACTGCTAAAGTGAAAGCCATCCTCTCTTGGGGAATGCTGCTTTTTAGGTAGCTTTGCAACAGTATCAAAAAGGAATTTCGGATTGTTCTTATTTTCCTCAATTAAGTTAGAAAAATAGGATGATCGAGCAGCAGTGAGGGCTCTTCGGTACTGCACGGTACTGTCTTTCCAAGCTCGTCAGAAGACTTCCAGTTTGGTGTGGCGCCATTTCCATTCCAATTTTCTGGAAGCTTGCTTCAGAGCTCGGGTATATTCTGTGTACCAGGGAGCTAGTTTCTTATGAGAAATGTTTTTAGTTTTTAGGGGTGCAACTGCATCTAGGGTATTGCACAAGGTTAAATTGAGGTGGTTAACTGATTTTTGTCCTCTGGCGTCCATGGGTTGACAGAGGGAATCTGGAAGGACATCAAGGAATCTTTGTGTTGTCTGTGAATTTATAGCACGACTTTTGATGTTCCTTGGTTGGGGTCTGAGGAGATTATTTGTTGCAATTGCAAACGTAATAAAATGGTGGTCCGATAGTCCAGGATTATGAGGAAAAACATTAAGATCCACAACATTTATTCCATGGGACAAAACTAGGTCCAGAGTATGACTGTGACAGTGAGTGGGTGCAGAGACATGTTGGACAAAACCCACTGAGTCGATGATGGCTCCGAAAGCCTTTTGGAGTGGGTCTGTGGACTTTTCCATGTGAATATTAAAGTCACCAAAGATTAGAATATTATCTGCTATGACAACAAGGTCCGATAGGAATTCAGGGAACTCAATGAGGAACACTGTATATGGCCCAGGAGGCCTGTAAACAGTAGCTATAAAAAGTGATTGAGTAGGATGCATAGACTTCATGACTAGAAGCTCAAAAAACGAAAACGTCATTTTTTTTTGTAAATTGAAATTTGCTATCGTAAATGTTAGCAACACCTCCGCCTTTGCGGGATGCACGGGGGATATGGTCACTAGTGTAGCCAGGAGGTGAGGCCTCATTTAACACAGTAAATTCATCAGGCTTAAGTCATGTTTCAATCAGGCCAATCACATCAAGATTATGATCAGTGCTTAGTTCATTGACTATAATTGCCTTTGAAGTAAGGGATCTAACATTAAGTAGCCCTATTTTGAGATGTGAGGTATCATAATGTCTTTCAATAATGACAGGAATGGAGATCTTTATCCTAGTGAGATTGCTAAGGCGAACACCGCCATGTTTAGTTTTGCCCAACATAGGTCGAGGCACAGACACGGTCTCAATGGGGATAGCTGAGCTGACTACACTGACTGTGCTAGTGGCAGACTCCACTATCCTGGCAGGCTGGTTGACAGCCTGCTGCCTGGCCTGCACCCTATTTCATTGTGGAGCTAGAGGAGTTAGAGCCTTGTCTATGTTGGTAGATAAGATGAGAGCACCCCTCCAGCTAGGATGGAGTCCGTCACCCCTCAGCAGGTCAGGCTTGGTCCTGTTTGTGGGTGAGTCCCAGAAAGAGGGCCAATTATCTACAAATTCTATCTTTTGGGAGGGGCAGAAAACAGTTTTCAACCAGCGATTGAGTTGTGAGACTCTGCTGTAGAGCTCATCACTCCCCCTAACTGGGAGGGGCCAGAGACAATTACTTGATGCCGACACATCTTTCTAGCTGATTTACACGCAGAAGCTATGTTGCGCTTGGTGATCTCTGACTGTTTCATCCTAACATCGTTGGTGCCGACGTGGATAACAATATCTCTATACTCTCTACACTCGCCAGTTTTAGCTTTAGCCAGCACCATCTTCAGATTAGCCTTAACGTCGGTAGCCCTGCCCCCTGGTAAACAGTGTATGATCGCTGGATGATTCGTTTTAAGTCTAATACTGGAGTCGCCAATGACTAGAGTTTTCAATTTGTCAGAGCTAATGGTGGGAAGCTTCGGCGTCTCAGACCCCGTAACGGGAGGAGTAGAGACGAGAAGGCTCGGCCTCTGACTCCGACTCGCTGCTTAATGGGGAAAACCGGTTGAAAGTTTCTGTCGGCTGAATGAGCGACACCGGTTGAGCATTCCTACAGCATTTCCTTCCAGAAACCGTGAGAAAGTTGTCCGGCTGTGGGGACTGTGCCAGGGCATTTATACTACTATCTGTACTTACTGGCGGCACAGACGCCGTTTCATCCTTTCCTACACTAAAATTACCCTTGCCTAACGATTGCGTCTGAAGCTGGGCTGAAGCACTGCTTCAGCAGTGATCCTAGCAAGAGCAGTGATCCTAGCAAGAGCAGTGATCCTAGCAAGAGCAGTGGTCTTAGCAAGAGCAGTGGTCTTAGCAAGAGCAGTGGTCTTAGCAAGAGCAGTGATACTAGCAAGAGCAGTGATACTAGCAAGAGCAGTGATCCTAGCAAGAGCAGTGATCCTAGCAAGAGCAGTGGTCCTAGCAAGAGCAGTGATCCTAGCAAGAGCAGTGATCCTAGCAAGAGCAGTGATCCTAGCAAGAGCAGTGGTCTTAGCAAGAGCAGTGGTCTTAGCAAGAGCAGTGATCCTAGCAAGAGCAGTGATCCTAGCAAGAGCAGTGATCCTAGCAAGAGCAGTGATCCTAGCAAGAGCAGTGATCCTAGCAAGAGCAGTGATCCTAGCAAGAGCAGTGGTCTTAGCAAGAGCAGTGGTCTTAGCAAGAGCAGTGATCCTAGCAAGAGCAGTGATCCTAGCAAGAGCAGTGATCCTAGCAAGAGCAGTGATCCTAGCAAGAGCAGTGATCCTAGCAAGAGCAGTGGTCTTAGCAAGAGCAGTGATACTAGCAAGAGCAGTGATACTAGCAAGAGCAGTGATCCTAGAAAGAGCAGTGGTGGGTTTCTTCTTTTTGTCATCTTATTCAACTGTTACAATGCACCTGCAACAAAGATAGCTCAGATGTGCGATTGCCGTTTGAATTTTGAATGTCCTTGTACGTGCCACAACATCACAAAGTACCCCCAGGAAAAATAAGTACATGTCTCATGGGTTTTACCACCTCCTTTAGTACTTCTCCATGGCAAGGGAATTGTTTTGTTCTTATTACCATAATGAAATCCACTTGGATTAATACATGGTTTAGTATTAGTGAACAAGAACAGGGCTCAATATGGCTAGCTGCTATTTGCACTTCTTAAAAGTGCAATGGTGCCTTGTTTTTAATTAGCATAATTCATTTCAACAAGGGCACAACACAAAGAAGGACAGTCATTAAGCTAGCCCTTTATGCTTCCGACTATAATGAATTGAATCCAAACAAATCCCACATTTTCACTGAAGTATCCATTACACAGCTATTATTTGTAGAGTGATTAGAACGGGGAAGAAACAGGTACAGCTCTCTCTCTTGAAGTCCAAAACTCTTCTACTTTGAAGAGATTATAATCATTGACTTTTCAGTTATCTTGGCCTTCATCAGAATACATTGATAAGAGTGCATTCATCTCTCTTGAAAAAACACATTGTCTGGGATTGTGTGATGCAAACCAGTAAAGCCACCATGGTAGGCTATATGGTGTATGAATATATTATCCTGAATGATTGATTAGATATCCATCCCCAAGTCTGTCTCGCTAAGATTAAGATGTGGAGTACCGCAGTTTTGCGGGCCCCCGCGAGGTCTGAGCTCTCCAAAGCTGTTGTCTAAATAAAGGGGCTACTCAGTGATGAATAAAGTGGTGGGAAGCAGCAATTTGGAGTGGTAGTCGGTGCACCAGCGACAAGAGGAACAGATGCTTCCTCTTCCCACTACAGCTGGGTCTGATTACAGTGTCCATATTAGAACAGTTTGACAACCTCCATGGCTGTGTGACTCCTAATATGAAGTCCTAATATTGACTATACACTGCTCCCGAGTGGCGCAGTGGTCTATGGCACTGCATCTCAGTGCTAGAAGCGTCACTACAGACCCTGGTTCTATTCCAGGCTGTATCACAACCAGCCGTGATTGGGAGTCCCATAGGGCGGTGCAAAATTGGCCCAGTGTCGTCCAGGTTAGGGTTTGGCCGAGGTAGGCTGTCATTGTTCTTAAACTAGTTAAATATAAAATAAATACTGGAGTGGCTTTATCCTGGAATCCTCCACCTTTGGCACGGAACCCATATCAAAGGTCCGTCATTGTTCCATATGAAGGACATCCATGTGGTTTGATATGTTGATTAATGGTTTGATTAATAACACCCCATTGTTTGGATTTTGCATGCTCTTTCAATGTTGTGTTATTTCTGCAATACTGGTAGTCGGAGAAGAAATAGTCTATGATATGAAGTTATTTTTGGGTTCATTATTCTTCGGCATTATAACCCGTCCATGTATAATTTAATGACTAGTATTTTTACTCTATTTTGACCAAGAAGTCATTGATAGTCAGAACACGGGGATCATTATTAAGATAATTATTGTGTGAACTTTTTTTTTGTTTGCAATTTAATGTAGGCCTTCTTGTTTGGATGATATACCTATACTACTTTTGTCTTGTAAAATATCTTGCTATTTTATAACTATAGAAGAGAAAAAAGTGACTTTTCATACTGTATACCATCTCTAATATCTCAAGGTTGAATTAAAAACTTTTGTAATAGGGCACCACCCAAGTGAGGGCACCACCCAAGTGTGGGAACCATCCATGTGAAGGCACCACCCATTTGAGGACACCACCCATTTGAAGGCACCACCCAAGTGTGGAAACCATCCAAGTGAAGGCACCACCCATTTGAGGGCACCACCCAAGTGAAGGCACCACCCATTTGAGGGAACCACCCAAGTGAGGGCACCACCAAAGTGTGGGAACCATCCAAGTGAAGGCACCACCCATTTGAGGACACCACCCATTTGAGGGCACCACCCAAGTGTGGGAACCATCCAAGTGAAGGCACCACCCATTTGAGGGCACCACCCAAGTGAAGGCACCACCCATTTGAGGGAACCACCCAAGTGAGGGCACCACCCAAGTGTGGGAACCATCCAAGTGAAGGCACCACCCATGTGAGGGCACAACCCAAGTGAAGGCACCACCCATTTGAGGGCACCACCCAAGTGTGGGAACCATCCAAGTGAAGGCACCACCCATTTGAGGGCACCACCCAAGTGAGGGCACCACCCATTTGAGGGCACCACCCAAGTGAGGGCACCACCCAAGTGTGGGAACCATCCAAGTGAAGGCACCACCCATTTGAGGGCACCAGCCAAGTGAGGGCACCACCCAAGTGAAGGCACCACCCATTTGAGGGCACAACCCAAGTGAAGGCACCACCCAAGCGAGGGCACCACCCAAGTGAGAGTCACCAGACACATGCCAAGATGGGGCTCTACCTGTTCAGAGCACACGCCCCTTTGTCCTTCCAGTCTGCAAAGTGCCCTTTTCGGTGGAAGTATCATTCCCCCCAAAATATGTTTTTTTAAATAAATGTTTTGTCGTTGTTGTTCTGAACCCACTGGCCACAAGTTGTCATTAAATTCTCATCTATGCTTCAGAACCCAAAGGTGGGAGCGCATATCCAGATTAGTGACCAGAAAGAACTTGTTTACTTTCCCCCAGTTTTGCCAGGCAAAAACGGAGTAGGCCTACATTTATCCTCCATATAAAATACAGTTCTACTACCGACTCATCTTTGCCAGAAAAATAATAGGCAACCTGGCAATTTGATTGATTATTTTCACATTTCAGATAGGCCTAGTTTGTGTGCCTACTGGCTATGTGTCTAAAGATATGCAGCTGTAACATCGCGCTCCCTTCAGTGTTATGGAATGAAGATGTAACATATTTTGGAAATGTATTATGATATTTATTAAGAAGAACAGGGCTACCTGGCTAGCAACGAGCACTCTCCAGCCAGGCTGCCCTCCAAATTGATGGTGTGGTGCAGACAGAACATACGTTCTTGCAACCTTTGCTACAAGTAGGCTATATGATTTAGCTTGCTCTGGACTCCAGAGAAGTGACATGATATATATCCCTAGACGATATCATTGCCAGACTTTCAGCTCCAAGTGCAGGTGTATTGTATATTCTTGTATTTTGAAAATGCATCATCATTTATGGCTATAATGACAGACTACTCTACATTTACGCAGCAATTGTACGTGCATGTTCGTGGCACGTTTTGTGTCGTGGCCTCGCAGGTCAAAAAGTTTGCAAACCAGTGGGATACATGCTAGTGGCAACAAATGGGAGTTGGGTTGGATTAGCAGGATTACTATTGCAACAACACATCATCAGTAGGGTAAAACTAACCTGTCTCACCAGCTCACGTTCCCTATTAGTGGGTGAACAATACAACGTTTGGTGAATTCTGCTTCACAATGGTAGGCTACAGTATTTCTGACTATATTCTATTTGGACTGGAATTGTGTTGATTTTCTCCACATACTGTTAGAAACCGTCTCAAGTAAGCTCATCTGTGTGCTCCTCGTTGTCACCAGGGTCTTGATCTGACTGCAGTTCGACATTGTAACCGACTTCAGTGGGCAAATGCTCACCTTCGATGGCCACTGTACCAGACAGATGGCAGATGGCCATCGCGTGGGCAAGCGGTTTGCTGATGTCAACGTTGTGAACAGAGTGCTCCATGGTTATGATATGGGAAGGCATGAGTTACGGACAACAAACACAATTGCATTTTATCGATGGCAATTTGAATGCGCAGAGATACCTTGACGAGATCCTGAGGCCCATTGTCATGCCATTTAACCACCGCCATCACCTCACGTTTCAGCATGATAATGCACGGCCCCATGTCGCAAGGATCTGTACATAATTACTAGAAGCTGAAAATGTCCCAGTTCTTCCATGGCCTGCATACTCACCAGACATGTCACCCTTTGAGCATGTTTCGGATGCTTTGCATCGGCATGTACGACAGCGTATTCCAGTTCCCGTTAATATCCAGCAACTTCGCACAGCTATTGAAGAGTGGGACAACACTCCACAAGTAAAAATCAACAGCCTGATCAACTCTGTGAAGGAGAGGTGTAAGCGCTGCATGAGCCAAATGGTGGCCACACCAGATACTGACTGGTTTTCTGATCCACACTCCTATTTTTGTTGAGGTATCTGTGACCAACGGATGCATATCTGTATTCCCAGTCAAGTGAAATCTATAGATTAGGGCCTAATGAATTTATTTAAAAGGACCAATATCCTTATATGAACTATAACTCAGTAAAATCTTTAATTTTTTGCAAGTTGCGTTTATATTTTTGTTCAGTGTAATTGCTCAAGGAGCCTGTGACCATTTCAGGTGCCTTTTTTGTTTGTTTGAGCACAGCCCCAATAAGAGCCATAGCTGTGAAATTTGCGTATATTTGATGAAGCAACGGGCAATTTACAGGCTTACAATTTCCATCTCCATGACTTGGATGGTGCTTCAAATGTAAATTGCCTCGACAGTGCTCTTAAAATCCTGCATTACTAATGTGAAGCTGATGAAACAGCCATCCATTCAAGCTGACTACAGTCTTTACATTCAGGAGATGAGCCGTTCACTAGATACTGCACCTACTTTCACATGATTCATGATGTCAACAGGTCACTTTGCTTTCTGCTGTATCCTCACTGTGATTTCCTGTAAACATACAGTCAGAGATCCTGGAAGTTATAGCTGCAACATTTAAATGTCTTGGAAGTTTATATGTTAAGAACTGAAGCAGTTTTATACACAGTCTGAAATCAAATAAAAAGTACATTAAAGTACAAAACTGACGATGCCCAGAGCTTAGCCATGATGCTGCACAATAAGTCATAGTCAAAGTATGATATATTTGGGCTTGTAATGGGAAATCTGTGGAAATCAGTGTCAATGCTGTATGTTTCCTTATGAGACAACGTGCAAATACTTTTCTGGATAAGCTTCTTCTTCTTCGGTATCATGGTGGTCCCCAAACAAGCGTTAGAGGTGTATGTCACCACCTACTGTAAACATATCCATTGTATCCAAATGGGGAAAAACCAACATCATACAAAATACAAAAATAAACACACACACACAAAAAAAAAACATCCCACTCACATTCTAATTCAAATCACATTCCCTACACAGGCTCAGGGGCCTGTGAGAGCAGAACATTCTTTGACAGGATTTCTTGGACTCAGTGAGTCCCAAAAAGTGTTGGTGCTGTGTTGTTTATGACCATTGCAATAAAGGCTACAAAGTCCATCTTCTTCACGTGTAATATATCAGGATCCCCTGGTTGCCGAGAAACATTCACTTGTGCAGGCTCTATTTCTGTCACGGCTGGCTGAAAGACTGGACCAAGGTGCAGCATGGTAAGTGTACATTTTCTTTTGATTAAAAATAACACAGACAAAACAAAGAACAAAACCAAACCGTGAAGCTTTGGGCTATGTGCCCTGAACAAAGTCAAAGTTAACTTCCCACAAAACAGGTGGGGGAAAAGGGTATCTAAGTATGGTTCTCAATCAGAGACAACGATAGACAGCTGCCTCTGATTGAGAACCACACCCGGCCAAACACATAGAAATAGAAAATCCTAGAAAAAAGGACATAGAATGCCCACCCTAGTCACACCCTGGCCTAACCAAAATAGAGAACAAAAAGCCTCTCTATGGCCAGGGCGTAACAATTTCAGGGCTGGGTTTTAATGTTACCACCCAAAAGCATGGCAATGTTAATTAATCAGAGAAACAGATGCAATGTTCTTCCTCTTCATGGCTAATCTGAGCCTAGTTAAATAAAGGTAAAATTTAAAAAAAAATGAAAAAACAGCCTTGTTCCCAGACGGATTACCAAGACGTGTACTCAGAGTATGCGCGGACCAAATGGCAAGTGTCTTCACTGATATTTTCGACCTCTCCCTGACCGAGTCTAATATCAACATGATTCAAGTAGACCACCATAGTCCTTGTGTCCAAGAAAGCCAGGGTAACCTGCCCAAATGACTACTGCCACGTAGCACTCACGTCTGTAACCATGAAGTGCTTTGAAAGGCTGGTCATGGCTCACATCAACACAATCATTCCGGAAACCCCAGACTCACTCCAATTCGCATACCACCCAAACAGATCCACAGATGATGCAATCTCAATTGCACTCAACACTGCCTTTTCCCACCTGGACAAAAGAAACACATATGTGAGAATACTATTAATTGACTACAGCCCAGGGTTCAACACCATAGTGCCCACAAAGCTCATTGCTAAGTTAAGGACCCAGGGACTGAACACCTCCTTCTGCAACTGGATCCTGGACTTTCTGACGGGCCACCCCCAGGTTGTAAGGGTAGGCAAGAGCACATCTGCCATGCTGATCCTCAACACGGGGACCCCTCAGAGGTACGTGCTTAGTCCCCTCCTGTACTCCCTGTTCACCCACGAATGCGTGGCCACGACTCCAACACCATCATTACATTTGCTGACGACACAATTGTGGTAGGCCGAACTCGCGTCCATTCACATCAACAGGGCTGTAATGGAGCGAGTTGAAAGCTTCAAGTTCCTTGGTGTCCACATCATCAACAAACAATCATGGTCCAAACACACCGAGACAGTCGTGGAGAGGGCACTACAACACCTTTTCCCCAACAGGAGACTGAAAAGATTTGGCATGGGTCCCCAGATCCTCAAAATTCAACATCTGCACCATCAAGAGCATCCTGACAGGTTGTATCACCACCTGGTATGGCAACTGCTCGGCATCCGACTGCAAGGCACAGAGGGTAGTGCATACGACCCAGTATATCACTGGGCCCAAGCTTCCTGTCATCCAGGACCTCTATACTAGGCGGTGTCAGAGGAAGGCCCTAAAAATAGTCATAGACTCCAGACACACAAGTCATAGAATGTTCTCTCTGCTACCGCACGGCAAGCAGTACCAGAGCACTTAGTCTAAAAGGCTCCTTAACAGCTTCTACCCCAAGCCATAAGACTGCTGAACAATTAATAAAATGGCTACTCAGACTATTTGCATTGATCCCCCCCCTTTTTCTTTTACATTGTTGCTACTTGCTGTTTATTATTATTTATTATTTATTTATTTATATAGCTCTTCTTACATCAGCTGATATCTCAAAGTGCTATACAGAAATCCAGCCTAAAACCCCAAACAGCAAGCAATTCAAGTGTAGAAGCACGGTGGCTAGGAAATACTCCCGAGAAAGGCCAAAACCTCGGAAGAAACCTAGAGAGGAACCAGGCTATGATGGGTGGCCAGTCCTCTTCTGGCTGTGCCGGGTGGAGATTATAACAGAACATGGCCAAGATGTTCAAACGTTCATAATTGACCAGCATGGTCAAATAATAATAATCACAGTAGTTGTCGAGGGTGCAACAAGTCAGCACCTCAGGAGTAAATGTCAGTTGGCTTTTCATAGCCGATCATTAAGAGTATCAATACTGCTCCTGCTGTCTCTAGAGAGTTGAAAACAGCAGGTCTGGAACAGGTAGCACGTCCGGTGAACAGGTCTTGGTTCCATAGCCGCAGGCAGAACAGTTGAAACTGGAGCAGAAGCACGGCCAGGTGGACTGGGGACAGCAAGGAGTCATTATGCCAGGTAGTCCTGAGGCATGGTTCTAGGGCTCAAGGCCTCCAAGAGAGAGAAAGAGAGAATTAGAGAGAGCATACTTAAATTCACGCAGGACATCGGAAAAGACAGGAAAGTACTCTAGATATAAGTACTCAACCCCCCGACACATAAAACTACTGCAGCATAAATACTGGAGGCTGAGACAGGAGGGGTCAGGAGACACTGTGGCCCCATCCGATGATACCCCCGGACAGGGCCAAACAGGCAGGAAATAACCCCACCCACTTTGCCAAAGCACAGCCCCTACACCACTAGAGGGATATCTTCAACCACCAACTTACCATCCTGAGACAAGGCCGAGTATAGCCCACAAAGATCTCCGCCATGGCACTACCCAAGGGGGGGCGCCAACCCAGACAGGAAGATCACATTAGTGACTCAACCCACTCAAGTGACGCACCCCTCCTAGGGACGGCATGGAAGAGCACCAGTAAGCCAGTGACTCAGCCCCTGTAATAGGGTTAGAGGCAGAGAATCCCAGTGTAGAGGGCGGACCGGCCAGGCAGAGACAGCAAGGGTGGTTGGTTGCTCCAGAGCCTTTCCGTTCACCTTCACACTCCTGGAACAGACTGCACTCAATCATATGACCCACTGAAGAGATGAGTCTTCAGTAAAGACTTAAAGGTTGAGATCAAGTCTGCATATCTCACATGGGTAGGCAGTTTTCTGGAAGCTTGCTTCAGAGCTCGGCTATTCCCTGTATACCAGGGAGCTAGTTTCTTATGACAAATGTTTTTAGTTTTTAGGGGTGCAACTGCATCTAGGGTATTGCGCAAGGTTAAATTGAGTTCCTCTGTTTGGTGGTTAACTGATTTTTGTCCTCTGATGTCTTTGGGTAGGCAGAGAGAGTCTGGAAGGGCATCAAGGAATCTTTGGGTTGTCTGAGAATTTATAGCATGACTTTTGATGCTCCTTGGTTGGGGTTTGAGCAGATTATTTGTTGCGATTGCAAAAGTAATAAAATGGTGGTCCGATAGTCCAGGATTATGAGGAAAAACATTAAGATCCACAACATTTATTCAATGGGACAAAACTAGGTCCAGAGTATGACTGTGACAGTGAGTAGGTCCATAGACATGTTGGACAAAACCCACTGAGTCGATGATGGCTCCGAAAGCCTTTTGGAGAGGGTCTGTGGACTTTTCCATGTGAATATTAAAATCACCAAAAATGTGAATATTATCTGCTATGACTACAAGGTCCGATAGGAATTCAGGGAGCTCAGTGAGGAACACTGTATATGGCCCAGGAGACCTGTAAACAGTAGCTATAAAAAGTGATTGAGTAGGCTGCATAGATTTCATGACTAGAAGCTCAAAAGACAAAAACGTCATTTTTGTTTTTGTAAATTGAAATTTGCTATTGTAAATGTTAGCAACACCTCCGCCTTTGCAGGATGCACGGGGGATATGGTCACTAGTGTAACCAGGAGGTGAGGCCTCATTTAACCTGTTGAAACTCTAGGGGCGCAATTTCATTTTTGGATGAAAAATGTTCCCGTTTTAAACAAGATATTTTGTCACAAAAAGATGCTCGACTATGCATATAATTGATAGCTTTCGACACTCTGACGTGTCCAGAACTGCAAAGATATTTTCTGGTGCAACGTGAGCTTCAGGCAAAACCAAGATGAGAATCCAGGAGAGCAGGATTTTTGAGGCTCTGTTTTCCATTGTCTCCTTATATGGCTGTGAATGCAGAGGAGTAAGTCTGCCCATTCTGTTGTTTCCCCAAGGTGTCTACAGCATTGTGACGTATTTGTAGGCATATCATTGGAAGATTGACCATAAGAGACCACATTTACCAGGTGTCCGCCTGGTGTCCTGCGCCAAATTGGTGCGCAAAAGTCAGCTGCAAGTATTTTTCCACAGAATTCAGAGGAGAATGCATTCAAACGATATATCAATGAAGAGATATGTGAAAAAACACCTTGAGGATTGATTCCAAACAATGTTTGCCAGTTTCGGTCGAATTATGGAGTTACTTCGGAAAAAGTTTGACGTTGTAGGTGACTGAATTTTCCGTTTGGTAGCCAAATGTGATGGGATTTCTCCTACACACAGACGCTTTCAGGAAAAACTGCGCATTTGGTATGTAACTGAGAGTCTCCTCATTGAAAACATCCGAAGCTCTTCAAAGGTAAATGATTTTATTTATTTGGTTATCTGGTTTTTGTGAAAATGTTGCGTGCTAAATGCTACTCAAAATGCTAAGCTAGCTTAGCATACTCTTACACAAATTAGTCAATTGCTATGGTTCAAAAGCATATTTTGAAAATCTGAGATGACAGTGTTGTTAAGAAAAGGCTAAGCTTGAGAGCAGGCGCATTATTTTCATTTTATTTGCGATTTTCAGAAATCGTTAACGTTGCGTTATGCTAATGAGCCTGAGGCTTTAGTCACGATCCCGGATCCGGGATGGGGAGTTTCAACAGGTTAACACAGTAAATTCATCAGGCTTAAGCCATGTTTCAGTCAGGCCAAACACATCAAGATTATGATCAGTGATTAGTTAATTCACTATAACTGCCTTTGAAGTGAGGGATCTAACATTAAGTAGCCCTATTTTGAGATGTGAGGTATCACGATCTCTTTCAATAATGGCAGGAATGAAGGTCTTTATCCTAATGAGATTGCTAAGGCGAACACCGCCATGTTTAGTTTTGCTGAGCTGACAACACTTACTGTGCTAGTGGCAGACTCCACTAAGCTGGCAGGCTGGCTAACAGCCTGCTGCCTGGCCTGCACCCTATTTCATTGTGGAGCTAGAGGAGTTAGAGCCCTGTCTATATTGGTAGATAAGATGAGAGCACCACTCCAGCTAGGATGGAGTCTGTCACTCCTCAGCAGGCCAGGCTTTGTCCTGTTTGTGGGTGAGTCCCAGAAAGAGGTCCAATTATCTACAAATGATATCTTTTGGGAGGGGCAGAAAACAGTTTTCAACCAGCGATTGAGTTGTGAGACTTTGCTGTAGAGCTCATCACTCCCCCTAACTGGGAGGGGGCCAGAGACAATTACTCAACATCTTTCTAGCTGATTTAAACGCTGAAGCTCTGTTGCGCTTTTATCTATGCATAGTCACTTTACCCCTAACTACATGTACATATTACCTCGACTAACCTGTACCCCGACCATTGACTTGGTACCTGTACCCAAACAGTGCATTCAAGAAAGTTTTCAGACCTCTTGACTTTTTCCACATTTTGTTACGTTACAGCCTTATTCTAAAATGGATTACATATTTTTTTACCATCTATCTACACACAAGACCCCATAATGACAAAGAAAAATGTGTTTATACATTTTTAGCAATAAAAAAAACATTTACTTAAGTATTCACACCCTTTACTCAGTATTTTGTTGAAGCGCCTTTGGCAGCGAATACAGCCTCAAGACTTCTTGAGTATGACGCTACCAGTTTGGCACACCTGTGTTTGGAAAGTTTCTCCCAATTTTCTCAGCAAATCCTCTCAAACTCTGTCAGGTTGGATGGGGTGCGTCGTTGCACAGCTATTTTCAGGTCTCTCCAGAGATGTTAGATCGGGTTCAAGTCCGGGTTCTGGCTGGGCCACTCAAAGACTTGTCCTGAAGCCACTCCTGCGTTGTCTTGGCTGTGTGCTTAGGGTCGTAGTCCTGTTCTGCCACATTCAGACTGTAGTCCCAGTCAGACTGTTGTCACCACATTCAGACTGTTGTCCCAGTCTGAGGTCCTGAGGGCTCTGGAGCAGGTTTTCATCAAGGATCTCCCTGTACTTTTCTCTGTTCATCTTTTCCTCGATCTTGACTAGTTTCTCAGTCCCTGACGCTGTAAAATATCCCCACAGCATGATTCTGCCACCACCATGCTTCACCGTAGGTTTTCCCCAGAGGTGATGCTTGGCATTCAGGCCAAAGAGTTCAATCTTGGTTTCATCAGACCAGAGAATCTTGTTTCTCATGGTCTAAGAGTATTTAGGTGCCTTTTGTCAAACTCCAAGCGGGCTGTCATGTTCCTTTTACTGAGGAAAATCTTCCATCTGGCCACTTTACCATAAAGGCCTGATTGGTCAAGTGCTGCAGAGATGGTTGTCCTTCTATAAGGTTCTCCCATCTCCACAGAGGAACTCTTGGTCACCTCCCTGACCAAGGCCCTTCTCCCCTGATTGCTCATTTTGATTGGGTGGCCAGCTCTATGAAGAGTCTTGGTGGTTCCTAACTGCTTCCATTTAAGAATGATGGAGGTCATCTTTCTTGTTGGGGACCTTCAATGCTGCAGACATTTTTTTGTACCCTTTGTACCCCCAGATCTGTACCTTGACACAATCCTGTCTCGGGCTCTACGGACAATTGCGTCGACCTCATGGTTTGGTTTTTGCTCTGACATGTACTGTCAACTGTGGGACCTTATATAGACAGGTGTGTGCCTTTCGAAATCATGTCCAATCATTTTAATTTACCACAGGTGGACTCCAATCGAGTTGTAGAAACATCTCAAGGATGATGAATGGAAACAGGATGCGCCTGAGCTCAATTTCGTTGTATAGCAAAGGGTCTGAATACTCATTTCTGTTATAAGGTATTTCTGTAATTAATTTGTTCATAAATTTGCAAAAATGTCTAAACCTGTTTTCGCTTTGTCATAATGGGGTATTGTGTGTAGATTGATGAGGAAAAAATGTAATTTGATCCATTTTAGAATAAGGCTGTAATGTAACAATGTGGAAAAAGTCAAGGGGTCTGAATACTTTCCAAATGCACTGTACATAGAGTAATTGAACCCTGGTCACTTTAATAATGTTTCCATACTGCTTGACCCACTTTTATATGTATATACTGTATTCTAGTCATGGCTACTGCTATATTACTGCTGCTGTACACACCTTTTGTACAGTATGTGAATACAGTCCATGCTGTGTATACAAACCATTCACTTGTATCTTCAGAAAGTATTCACACCCCTTGATGTTTTCCACATTTTGTGTTAAAATTGTTTAAATTTAAATGTGTTACTGGCCTACACACAACACCCTGTAATGTCAAAGTGGAATAGACATTTTTACAAATTAATAAAAAATGAAAAGCTCATATGTCTTGAGTCAATAAGTTGCATGGACTCACTGTGTGAAAAAATAGTGTTTAACATGATTTTTTAATGACTACCTAATTTCTGTACCCCACACATACAATTAACTGTAAGGTTAATGTTTTCAGTAGTTAATTATATTTTTTTGCCATGTAGCATTGTAGCTAATTACTGGAAATACTCACTAAGACCAAGGCGCAGCGTGATTTGAATACATTCTTCTTTATTTACGAAGAACACCTAACAAAATGACAGTGACGCTACTAATGAGTGCTGACATGCAACTACACATAGACAATAACCCACAAAACCAAAATGTAAAATGGCAACCTAAATAGGATCCCCAATCAGAGACAACGATAAACAGCTGCCTCTGATTGGGAACCAATTCAGGAACCCATAAACCTACATTTACCTAGACATACCAAAACCCCATAGATATACAAAAACCCTAGACAAGACAAAACACATACCACCCTAGTCACACCCTGACCTAACCAACATGATAAAGAAAACAAAGATAACTAAGGTCAGGGCGTGACACACTACTTCTATTGCAACAATATATCATACGGGTTAATTAGGCAATACTTTTCTTTCTTTTTTGACATCAGAGCTGCCTAATTCCCACTAAACAATAGTTTTTTGTGTTTTAATAGGCTAAATTACACATTCTGTTAACATTTGACTCCAGAGTGTTCTTTCTTGAAATTTGTAGTCTATGACATTTCAGATTTAGATACGATAATTTATTACAAAGTAGTTTGGATGTACTTTTCAAAGTAACTTTTTCCTAAGGGTAGTGTCATGACTCCCGTGAAGATCTGAAGGATCAGGTTACAGTGGGTCCACTCTACAGCACTCTCTCTCTCATAGAGCGGGAGAGCAGGAAGTCGGCTGTTTTGACAGTCGTAAATAACAAAACTCCTTTCCCCACTCTGCCAAAATGAAAGTTGAGAATCCCTTTGTTACCACAGAGAAAAACTTTACAGTATGATAACCTCAAAAGGTTCAATAATGTAACAATATTTCTGTATTCCAACTAGTTGGAGATGTCCGTAAAAGATCAATCCTGTTGAATTTGTTAATAATTTGTGATGTAACTAAAGATGGTAGCACAACATAACTGTTCTGTATCTCTTAATGTATATATCAGTCAGTGGCCACGCCCCCGTAAGCACAGATATTTACATTGGTATCATGGAACGCCCGCTTTTCTACACCAGTATAAAAGCCATTTCCGACTAAATTTACATTAGATCAGAAAACATGGAGCTTTCGCTACATATTGAAATGGTTGGTAATTTAAATATAGTCAAGAGAACACAGAGATGTGGTCCCCACGTTGAAATGGCTAACACTCTATGGACCAAGCAGACTACGGTGTGAGCCGGATGTTGCAAAATCTACAACTCTACAAAAGGAACAGACCAGAGAACGTGGAGATCATCCGCAAAAAGAAATCTACAACTCCAATTATTCAATGCAGCTGAACAGACCAGATCTAAGAACATGGAACTCTGCCGTATCCATTAGACAACCTACAACTACTTTGAAGACTTTGATCTCAGGTGGATGCAACCAGAGACTCTCTGATGAACTATTATCCAGCAGACAGACCAGTGATCACAGAGATGGACAACAAAGGCATACACTTGTAAATATGTAAATTGCTATTTATTTTCTAATGTGAGGCTGTTCATGTTCAAAGTATTAGTTATTTACATGAGTATAGTTATGAACTTATTACAGTGGGTCCACTCTGAGTTTCCCGCTCTTGAGCTGTCCCCACCCCTTTCCTTTGTCTACCAAGCCATCATATCGGTTTCGTCCACTAGGGACTTTTCTTGGTATCATGTTAGTAACCAATGTATGACCTATTGTGTGCGTGTTTATGTAATTCTATGACTGATTAGTTAGTTAGTAAATGAATAATTAAGCCAATTTGTATTTAACTGATTCATGATTTGATGCTAGGGTTCTTGCAGATATCCAAGGGTTTGCGACATTCAGGAATGAGACTAATGAGGTAATAATACATTAATAGAAGACTGTAATCGATAAGATATGAGTTAATTTGGGAAATAGAGACTCTACAAACAATTTCTAATGGGGCCACGACTTCCTCTTTAATTAAATGTACATGATTTAGTTTAATCACGTAAGGAATAATTACACATAGAGAATTGATTTGAAAATATAACAGTCTTCACATGTAATGATAGTCAACGCTACGACAGTCGCTGTAGTGTAGCTTCACTTCTTCCAGTGTTAAGTAACTGGTAGCTTGGTAAAATATATCTTCAGAGTATCTTCCCCAACACTGATTCACGACAAAGCACATTCTAATATTTCTACAACAGTACATTGCATTTTAGTTATAATGTTTATACACAGCACATATTTATTTATATACTGGATTCTTGACACAGCTCACTCTAATATACTGCACCTACTGATGTACAGTACATATCATTCTTAGTACTCAATGTCCTGTGGAAAGTCCTCTGGTGTATTTACATGGCACTTGCAACTCCAGGGTTGTGGGTTCAATTCCAACAGGGGAACAGTATGGAAATGTATTCACTTACTACTGTAAGTTGCTCTGGATAAGAGCGTCTGCTAAATAACTCAAATGTCATTGCATTTGGAATACTGTTATGGTGCTATTTGGGTTGTTAATTGGAAATGACATTTCCTCATGTATTTATTATTTGTGTACTTGTTTGACATTTTACTGCATTGTTAGGAGCTAGTAACATAAGCATTTTGCTGCACCCGCTATAACATCTGCTCGACTGTGTATGTGACCATAAACTTTGAATTGATTTGATTTGCTCAGTTCTTATTGGTCACTGACCATGTCACTCAGAACCAGGCAGACCAATCCATTCTCTCTGCTTGTCCATTACCACAGGTGCACTGTGGGACCGGGGGTGGCAGTAACAGTGTATCTGTCTGCTTACACTAGCTCCGGCCCTTTGACACAGGTGGAAGTTTCCCCAGGAAGGGTGAATCAACTCCGACACGTTATTGCAGCTCCGGTCCCATCCTAATGACTGTAAGGTATGCAGCACCAGGAACAATCAGAACCGCGCAAGTACACATTGTTTCATGTTGCTGTTTGGAATATTCTTCTTTGTTGGTGGTATTCTGACTTGAGATCTGCTCACTTGAAACCCTAACTGTAGTAACAGTGGTTGCTATGGAGCAGATCAGACTGAGTTAGTACACATTCATCTCCTGTCATTGAACAGACAATTGATGTATTCCTTTCCATCTGTTTTGGCAACGTTGTGTATTTAAACATAATCTTGGCTTTGTCCCAAATGACCACTCACTATAAACCAATAGGGGCCGAGTCATTTCTAATATTGATTATTGGATTGTGTGTCCACTCAGCCGTCCTCTGGCATCTTGCTAAACACCAAATTATTTCCTTTAAACAGCTACTTCCTTCTATACTCTCAATAAGTGGGTTATAGACCACATTAGCTTTGGACCAGAGATGGACTAATAAGAAAATCCTTCTGGGGAAAGACAAGACAGACCTCTCCACTCCTCCTAATAAAGAACACAGCATGAACAACTGTGACATATTGAGGCAGCTAATGTGTTCATTATCAGTCATCATTACTGTGTTGGCAAATTGACTGCAAGACTTTTTACTGCTCCGACTGAGTTAGCTACTTAAAACAATCTAATATAGGGCTCCCGAGTGGCGCAGCAATCTAAGGCACTGCTAGAGACCCTGGTTCGATTCCAGGCTGTATCACAGCCAACTGTGATTGGGAGTCCCATAGGGCGGCACACCATTGGCCCAGTGTTGACCAGGTTAGGGTTTGGCCGGGGTAGCCTGTCATTGTTGGGGTGGCAGGGTAGCCTAGCGGAAAGAGCGTTGGACTAGTAACTTGCAACCAAAAGGTTGTAAGTTCAAATCCCTGAGCTGACAAGGTGAAAATCTGTTGTTCTTCCACTGTTCCATCGTTAAAAATAAGAATTCGTTCTAAACTGACTTGCCTAATTAAATAAAGGTTAATTAATTGTAAATAAGAATTTGTTCTTAACTGACTTGCCTAGTTACATAAAAACAGTTATTTAATACACAGAAGTTCAATTTGTTCCTGATAGAACCGGAGCACTTGTCCGGGGCAGTAATCCATCGCTGATGGCGGGGAACTGTGCTCGCGTTCATTAGGCACATAACAGGCAGCCGATTACTACCAATTCCAGGAAGCAATTATCATTTGACTGTTTTTTTTACGGGCTGTGATGTTTTTTAAAAAGTTTCTTCCTCTATCTGGCGATGCTGGCCTGGCCCAAAGAAACGTTAATGTGTTTAGCTCTGAGGGCCCCTGTGGCACTCTATCACTCCACCCCACATCAGATAAAGTCCTGTCCCAGACGTGATGATAGGGGGAACAGATATGAGGTCAGACCCCTCTGGTGACTGGTGGTGGAGTGGTGGAGAGGAGAAACCTGCTGTGGTTCAGTACTCTTTAGGGGAATCTCAATTGCATTTCATTGATTCCTTGCATACCCTCTCCTCACCTCCTTCTCAAAACCCATTGAATGAGAAGGTCAGAGTTTTGTTTTACAGCTGCACCATCGAGAGCATCCTGACGGGTTGCATCACTGCCTGGTATGGCAACTGTTCGGCCTCCGACCGCAAGGCACTACAGAGGGTAGTGCGAACGGCCCAGTACATCACCGGGGCCAAGCTTCCTGTCATCCAGGACTTCTATACCAGGCGGTGTCAGAGGAAGGCCCTAAAAATTGTCAAAGACTCCAGCCACCCTAGTCATAGACTGTTCTCTCTGCTACCGCAAGGCAAGCGATACCGGAGCACTATGTCTAGGACCAAGAGGCTCCTAAATAGCTTCTACCCCCAAGCCATAAGACTCCTGAACAGCTAATCAAATGCCTGTAAAGTCTACAGCAATTGTATTTGTCGCATGTGACAAATAACATTTGATTTGAATTAAGATTCTTTGCACTTTGCTAGTAAAAACAAAAGACACATTCGGCCCAAAACAGAAGAACAATGAAAAAAAGAGGAAACCTACACTTGAAATTCCATAAAAAAATGCTTGTGTTTGTTCTCCGTTGTTCTCTCTTTGTTCTCTGCAACAACCTAATCATTAGTTACTTTGAACATAGTGTGTTCTACAGTTGCTAATTCTCTGGGTTTTGAAGTCTATATTCTTCAGCCAGCCAGACATGCCAGGACCATCAGTGACACCGCAGGGCCCACAGCCCGCCTCACAGTCTTTAAACGCCTGATATACAGTGCCTTGCGAAAGTATTCGACCCCCTTGAACTTTGCGACCTTTTGCCACATTTCAGGCTTCAAACATAAAAATATAAAACTGTATTTTTTTGTGAAGAATCAACAACAAGTGGGACACAATCATGAAGCGGAACAACATTTATTGGATATTTCAAACTTTTTTAACAAATCAAAAACTGAAAATACTTTCGCAAGGCACTGTATGTGTTAATGATGGTCCTCTTTTCCCATCAGTACACAAGGTCTGTGAAGGACTTCAAAGAGAAGGCCAACTTTCATGTCTGAGTAATTTGCCATCATAGTTAATGTAGGCATATTCAAACACGGCCAAAAAGGTCTTCTGAGCCTTGATATCATTGTTTCATGGCAGAAGCTGTTCAGATCTCACTTAGATTGTCATTTGGTTAAAGAGCGTGTGTCACTGTCCCTCTGTTACCATGTTGTGAAATATTTAATTTACTTCATCCTTTAATTCTATACAATAATAATCCTAATATACCATATATCTTTCTTTTCTATATGTCACATTGGTATCCATGGCTTTTTAAGAGTTAATTGGCATTATCATGTCATCGCACCATGGGATGAAAGAACACAAACATCCAAACGTCAAGTGTCAATTCAACAGAGGCCTTTGAAGTACATTGACGATCTGTCAGTATCTTTGACACACATTCTGGGGATCACAAACTGGCACAAAGTTTTACTGTTGAAATATTGTTTAGTTTAACAAATATAGAAATTCAGTGAATGAATTGGTAATATGGATGGAGAAGCCCATTGAATGACATGCATAATTATATGGTCTCTGTAGAAGAGCCTATGTAATTATTACAAGATTAATGAGCACTGTGCTGCAAAACGTCAGCAGTGTGGTTTATCTGTGATTTAGAACAGCTGCTAGATGGGTAGTTCAGTTTTTACTCACTGTTTTTACAGCAATTGTGTATACTTTATTACGTCAATGCTTGTGCTACTTAAGAACAAATTCTTATTGACAACGATGCCTTGGCGAGGGCCAAGTACAGCACTGAATAATAATAAATGTTCTATATTAGTAACCAGTATTCAGTGTTACATTCAAGTCTAACCAAGAGCTTAAAATGCATTGGATCAAAACACATCTGAAATGCTAACTCACTTTCCATTTTGCAGACAAGATGATGTCTTTTTCCAGTATAATAGAGTGTTTAAAATATGTTCTACAGCTCACATCAATACTAAACTGAATGGAGCTAAGAGAGATGTAGACATTACAAGTGCCAAAGCTCTACCAACTGAGCTACAGAGGGCTGTATGTTATGTATTGTTGCTTACTCCTCTTGTTCACTGTTGAACATAAGGCCGCTACAACCCCACACTGTGCTGGATGCCACAGTCCTTTACAGCTTTTTACAGCTTTTTACGCATCACCCGCTGACCCCTGGTCATCTCCCTTGTAGTAGCCACTGATGGTCAGTCTCTGCTACAGCTTCTAATTCCATTTTAAGAACAAGTAGCTTCTTCTTCTTTTTTATACGTTGGTTGTTATGCTTTTTGATCTGACCCTGGTGTAGAGATCTCTATTTATAAAGCAAGTAGGAGTCTGTGCTGATCTAGGATCAGTTTAGCCTTTTAGATCATAATTAATTTGATTACATGGACAGGAGGGATCTGGTCCTCATGATTCTGAGCTTCACAGTAAAACATATGACAGTGCATGAGTAAACAAGATAAAAAATGTAGTAAAATTCTCTCTCTCTCGCGCTCTCTCTCGCTCTCTCTCTACCCTTGTGTAAAACCAGTTAACAGAAACACCCCCGAAAGCATTGTTAGCTGTCTGGGCAGAGGTTATGACATGGAGAGTGGGTGTAGACAAACCAACATTAGACAGAGACTAATTCTCATCCAGAAAGCCTTGGCGCTTCACTCTGCCAAGGGGGCGAGCACAGCCGGAGCTATAGATAGGCTAGACTCCATTGTCTGCATAATGAAACAATCCCTAATTAGCTATTGTTTTGACGGTGGACTTATTGTCTTATTTGTCATTAATAGACTGGTTTTATGCGGCACAAACATTCTATCCAAGATGTGAGAGAGTGCGAGGATGGCTAAGGCAGGCTATAGGCCTTACAGGAGAGTTGTGTGTGTTTATAGAATCAATCTACAATGTTTGAATTTCCACTTTAACTATTAAACAAGTAAATATATTATTGCTGCCAGCCAGCATTCTAAATAGCAGTATTGCGACACCGTAGGCCTGTAGCTTAACATGAGAAAATGACGACCAAATAAAAATAAACGTATGTCCATTAAAGCAAAGTCATAGGCTACTACCACATAATCTGATAGCCTAGCAACAGACAGCTGCATAGAGGTTGACATTTCAGAACCATGGACAGCGATTGGTAGTCCATGCTTTGTGAAGGCTGAAGCAATAGATTTTATTTTAGGGAGGGGGGTAAACTCAGACTTTGCAGAGGGGGGGTTCCAAAGAAACTGCGATACGCCAGTGCCTCCCACCCTCACAAGACCTCGAGGGGCGTACATGGCCAGGGCTTGAACCCCTGGCATTATCCATCCCAATGAATGGGCCTTTATAGCCAATTAGGTGAGGAGGTGATATTGTCTGACCTCCTCACCATGTAGGTGTGAAATGATGTGCACAAGGACCCTCAGAGCCCCCCCCCCTAACCCCCAACCCTGATAATAGGCTACGGGGATTTCCGCTGCTCCAGTGGCAGAGGGTTGGGGTATTCCTGCACCGCTCATGCCCTGCATTCATCTACATTCCTCTGACATGAGGGAACAAAGAAAGGATATCCCGTACCCTGTGCATGCAGCCTAATTCTCCTGAAATCTTCTAACTGAACGAAGAGACTTTGTTGATTACATTTATAAGAGGGATGACATGAAGGTATTTGGGGATGGGACTAAAAAAAGGGATGCTCAATGAAAAAGGTGGTATCCTGAAACAACGTTATCTACCAAGAGGGAGATTAAAAAGCTTTGATATGGTCCTCCACAGTGGAAGTTGATGAAGCACTCTGCCCCTTGAAATCTTAGTCATATGCTGCTGGTAGAAGCAATCCCCTCTCTGGCTGGTGTTTCAGCTGAATCTGTCTTGCCCTCTAGTCTGAACCCCCAATAACACCCCTCGGGGTCAAATCTCAGAATGGAGCAGCGAAGGTCAAACGGGTGACTTTGATTAACCTTTACAAATCAAACCCTGATAAGCTGTCAGCCTCTCCAAATGACCCGCCACAACATCCCAGGGAGGGAAGATATCATCTGTCTAGCCCTTTGTCATTTAATTTGTATCTGCAGCATTTCCTTGGGTGTGTGAGCTAGTTGCAGACAGACTCTGTGCATATGGCTATTAATATCATAAATCTAATTGAAGACTGAAAAATCATCACTGCTCCCTTTTAATGAGTCATTGTGGGCCTTTATGTAACTGAATAATGCCTTGCATTTAAAGGAGCCCCAGAAAGCATGATCAACAGTCGAGCAATATGTGCAGACAAAGTCGACAGTTTAGATTTAGCTACGAGAGTTTTCTGTTGACTGGGCTTCTCCACATTTCGATGTGACCGATGCCCGATGAAACTGCACATTTTTACACAATGACACAGATGTCCCACTGAGCTGGCTCAGATGTGAACAATGTACTCTAGTCTTTGGAACAGAGTCAAAGAGAATTATGGGGCCATGTAGATTCCCAAGGCTGTCTGAAGGAATATGTGTGTGTGTGTGTCTGCGTGAGTAAGATATAGAGGCAGTGTGAGAATGTGGGGGAGAGAGCATGAATCAATTAATGTATTCAATTTTCTCATTATTCAATGAGCGAAGACTTGTTCTTTGAAATATCACAATCACTTTTGGGGCATTGAATCAAGATGTGGCATTGAATTAAAGATACACTCTGGAACTTTTGTATCATTTCAGCCAGTAGTTTTGAAAGTGGTGCTCACAAGCCAAAAGTGGTCCCTGTTTTTTGTGTGCTACGTTATAAAATTGTGTACTATGTTATCCATTTTTGTATGATATGTTACAACCTCTTTTGGTGGGGAATTCATATGATATGGAATCCAATTTGAATTCGTACTAAATGTTATGAATTTGTTGGGCTTATTAAGATCTTGTAGAGCATCTTTAAGTTGAGTTTTTTTCAGTCACGTCTCCTAAAGCAATGACTGTCTAACTTCTTCACTGTAATTAAATGGCAGAGATTTGATGAAAACATTCCCCCAAACCTGACAACACTGCCTCTTGCTGGATTGAATCCAGGTAAAAATCAGTCATTCTGCCCCTGAGCAAGGCAGTTAACCCACAGTTCCCCAGGCACCGAAGACGTGGATGTTGATTAAGGCAGCACTCCACACCTCTCTGATTCGGAGGGGTTGGGTTAAATGCGGAAGACACATTTCAGTTGAATGCATTCAGTTGTACAACTGACTAGGTCTCCCCTTTCCTTCTTTGCAATATTCAGCTGTAGATGCTTATCATCTTGCACAACCTTGGAGTCTGTTCCATGGTTGACATGCATGAGACGATAATCACCACTCTGCCTGTGGATAACGAATAATGTATTATAATAACAATAATAATAATAATAATAACAATAATAATAATATCCTGAGCCAAACTCTCACTGCCGTAGCATGAGAGGCCCCGTCCAGTCATGTGAAGAGTGGTCCGTTCTCTTTCTTGTCCTTCCTCCTGGAGTTCTGAGTGAGGGATGCACAGCGGTCGGCTAGGACCTAGTCCACTTCTCTATCCTTTCATCCAATTATCCAACTCCATATGTTATCATCCTCCGAGGCCCAAAGCATGAAAAAAAGCAATTGAACGCTTGGAGAAATAAACCAGAAATATAATCGGGAAGGTACTTGTGTTAATGTATTGTTGCATTTACAGTAGCTCAAGTACAACTCCACAAGGCCAGGCAAGAATCTATTGATTTCATTAATATCGGCTATATTTTGGCCAGTGGATGTTTGATTGTCTATGAAGTATTTTCTTAGTCAAGTTGCACAAAAGCTCTTAACCACAGGAGTTTTTCAGGTCAAGTCATAGGGGAAGGAGGCCAGATGTGAAGGTACTGATGTGAAACACAATGCAGGGAACTGTAGTTTTAAATATGGAAACCAAAGAACATTGCAGATTTATGATAACATGTGTTCTTACCAAACATGAATACATACATTTCTAATGTACTGTGTGTCAACTCTAGAATTGTACTGTATTAGACTGGACTGTACAAAATGTTTCAGGTGCTATGGAATTTGACTTTTATGTGTGTGTGTGTGTGTGTGTGTGTGTGTACATGCTTGCGCCCCCTCCCTTGGGTTGTGCCATGGCGGAGATCTTTGTGGGCTATACTCGGACTTGTCTCAGGATGGTAAGTTGGTGGTTGAAGATATCCCTCTAGTGGTGTGGGGGCTGTGCTTTGGCAAAGTGGGTGGGGTTATATCCTTCCTGTTTGGCCCTGTCCGGGGGTATCATCGGATGGGGCCACAGTGTCTCCTGACCCCTCCTGTCTCAACCTCCAGTATTTATGCTGCAGTAGTTTATGTGTCGGGGGGCTAGGGTCAGTTTGTTATATCTGGAGTACTTCTCCTGTCTTATCCGGTGTCCTGTGTGAATTTAAGTATGCTCTCTCTAATTCTCTCTTTCTCTCTTTCTTTCTCTCTCTCGGACCATGCCTCAGGACTACCTGGCATGATGACTCCTTGCCAGTTTCAACTGTTCTGCCTGTGATTAATTATTATTTGACCATGCTGGTCATTTATGAACATTTGAACATCTTGGCCATGTTCTGTTATAATCTCCACCCGGCACAGCCAGAAGAGGACTGGCCACCCCTCATAGCCTGGTTCCTCTCTAGGTTTCTTCCTAGGTTTTGGCCTTTCTAGGGAGTTTTTCCTAGCCACCGGCTTGTACACCTGCATTGCTTGCTGCTGGGTTTCTGTACAGCACTTTGAGATATCAGCTGATTTACGAAGGGCTATATAAATACATTTGATTTGATTTGCATGCCTGTGACTGTCTGTCTGTGTGTGGGTGTGTGGGCATGCACATGTGAGTGTTTGTGTGAGTGAAGTCTTCCCCGGGAGACTAATGGAAGAGATGCGACGCGAGCATGGGGCGAGATAAAATGACTGCCATAGGAATGTATTACTGTTGATCCTATTTGACAATCCCTGTACGTAAATCATGGATGGGACATTATCCTTGAGTTAGAGAGTGGGAGGCAAGACTGTGTTTGTGTTGAATAATGGAAAAACCTGTGACTCAATTGTATTAGGATTTATATTGCGAAACATAAGTCATCATGATTATGTTTAGATGCAGTGGATGCAGAGCAAACCATATCTTTCTGTGGGTCTGAATCAAATTCTCAATGATGTGTGTGTTTGGTGTCCATTACTAACGAAGGTGGCATACTGTATGTGGCATTTGCATGCTGTTTCTCAATATCATAGAATATAAACTATTTGGATATTTGTTTATTTACCTTGAAAGCAGTCAATGGACGTTGGAGTGGCTGAATTCCACACTTTGGTTTTGTTAAACTAGCCACTGCAATTGACAGCATGAGCGGTAAGCAATGTTCTGTGTATGCTTATTAACGATCCTTTCAACATATTTGATCAATTCCATATTACCCCAGCACATAATTTCCATTTGTTGACAATTACATACAGTTAAAGTCAGAAATTTACATACACCTTAGCCAAATACATTTAAACTCAGTTTTTCACAATTCCTGACATTTAATCCTAGTAAACATCCCCTGTTTTAGGTCAGTTAGGATCACCACTCTATTTTAAGAATGTGAAATGTCAGAATAATAGTAGAGAGAATGATTTATTTCAGATTTTATTTCTTTCATCACATTCCCAATGGGTCAGAAGTTTTCATACACCCAATTAGTATTTGGTAGCATGGCCTTTAAATTGTTTAACTTGGGTCAAATGTTTCAGGTAGCCTTCCACAAGATTAATTTTTGCCCATTCCTCCTGACAGAGCAGGTGTAACTGAGTCAGGTTTGCAGGCCTCCTTTCTCGCACACGCTTTTTCAGTTCTGCCCACAAATTTTCTATAGGATTGAGGTCAGGGCTTTGTGATGGCCACTCTAATACATTGACTTTGTTGTCCTTAAGCCATTTTGCCACAACGTTTCCACATAATTTTCCTACCTCATCATTGTTGGGAAGGGCCATCTATTTTGTGAAATGCACCTGTGAAGTGCACCAGTCCCTCCTGCAGCAAAGCACCCCCACAACATGATGCTGCCACTCCCGTCCTTCACGGTTGCGGTGGTGTTCTTCAGCTTGCAAGACTTCCCTTTTTTCTCCAAACATAACGATGGTCATTATGGCCAAACAATTATATTTTTGTTTGATCAGACCAGAGGACATTTCTACAAAAAGTTTGATCTTTGTCCCCATGTGCCGTTGCAAACCGTAGTCTGGCTTCTTATGGCAGGTTTGGAGCAGTGGCTTCTTTCTTGCTAAGCGGCTTTTCAGGTTATGTTGATATAGGACTCATTTTGCTGTGGATATAGATACTTTTGTTCCCGTTTCCTCCAGCATCTTCACAAGGTCCTTTGCTGTTGTTCTGGGATTGATTTGCACTTTTTTCACCAAAGTACGTTCATCTCTAGGAGACAGAACGTGTCTTCTTCCTGAGCGGTATGACGACAGCATTGTCCCATGGTGTTTATACTTGCGTGCTATTGTTTCTACAGATAAACGTGGTACCTTCAGGCGTTTGGAAATTGCTCCCAAGGATGAACCAGACTGGTGGAGGTCTACAATTTGTTTTCTTTTGTTTTGGCTGATTTCTTTTGATCTTACCATGTTGTCAAGCAAAGAGGCACTGAGTGTGAAGACAGGCCTTGGAATACATCCACAGGTACACCTCCAATTGACTCAAATGTTGTCAATTAGCCTATCAGAAGCTTCTAAAGCCATGACACAATTTTCTGGAATTTTCCAAGCTGTTTAAAGGCACAGTCAACTTATTGCATGTAAACTTTTGACCCACTGGAATTGTGATACTGTGAATCATAAGTGAAATAATCTGTCTGTAAACAATTGTTGGAAAAATTACTTGTGTCATGTACAAAGTAGATGTCCTAACCGACTTGCCAAAACTATAGTTTATTAACAAGAAATGTGTGGAGAGGTTGAAAAAATTGTTTTAATGACTCCAACTTAAGTGTATGTAAACTTCCGACTTCAACTGTGTGTTTATGAGATTAAATAGTGTATCGTGGATACTAAATAACATGTAAGCCTGGCAAGGAGAACACTGTGGATAGGAGAGGTGATTAATTACAACATCGGAGAAAGGATCTCCCCCAATGAGGTGGGTACCTACTGCCTATGGGTAAAGGAGTTTATTACAGATGAAAGATTCATCAGCACACCCCAATACCACGCTATTGCATTCGAGAGGTGCCAGAGAGACGTACAGCATAGTGTCTCACTAGTCAACAGTGTGCCACTGGAGATAGCTTGGTCACAGAGCTCAGTTTGCTCTGTGTGAGACACAATGCTTGAGGCAGTTGTCGGCATAGAAAGATTCTATTTGTATGTTTGTCTACATCTTCCTCGAGTCGACACAGAACTAGTTTCCTGGGTGCCAGTCACAGTGGTAGGGTGTGGAGATCTGACGGAGGTTCCTGACCAATTCTGCTGTTTAGTGTGTTTTCTATGCTGAGTTGAACTTTTTTTGTACCTATTGTCTCCGCTATCACTTCCTTTGACCGAAAAATCTATCCTGTTGCCTAGTCACTTTACGCATACCTATATGTACATATCTACCTCAATTTCTTCATACCCTTGCACATCAACTCTGTACTGGTACCCCGCGTATATAACCAAGTTATCGTTACTCATTGTACATTTATTCCTTGTGTTATTATTTTTCTGTTATTTTTCATTTTTTCTCTGCATTGTTGGGAAGGGCCTGTAAGTAAGCATGTCACTGTTATTTTACACCTGGTGTTTACGAAACGTGTGACAAATAAAATGTGCTTTTGATATCAATTACTGCCGATAGGACTAGCCAGCATATGGTGACCTCTAGACCAACTACCTGCATTCATCCAATCATATTTTGTTGTTGTAGGAAAATGAAAACAGTGTGCCCTAATGAACACAACCTTGCTATAGTATAGAAACAAGCCCCGAATGGCATTATCCAGTGTCATTGGTGAGAGAAATGGCCACAGGAAGTGTCACTGGTTCAAATAGATAATAGGTAACCAATTAGGGTGAACCCGAGGTAATTGCCTTTAACCGGAGAGACAGGTTGACCTCAAATCTATGATGAACCTTTTAGTGCCAAGAGATGACCTGTCAGGTTGTCAGTACAAATACTAATCTGTTCTTAATTTATTTACCTGTACAAATAAAGGTTAAATAAATATGAATCATTCCAAATAAAGTGTTAGGTTGAATTAAATACTCACAACATGTTTTATCTGGCCACATTAAGCAAGTTTACATAAGCCAGCCCTTAGTTTGATGATTGAAGATGTTTGAACATGGATAAAATGCTTTTTAAGAGTTATTTGATTATGTTTGTTATCATTCTTTGCCCCCCTTTCAGACTGTTCTCAGTCAGTGGTACATGTTGACTGTCATGTTTCCAATCCGCTTGGTTTGAGAGAGTAAAATTTGTATCACATCAACCATAATGTTATTCAGAAGTGGCTGAATTTGGGGCATCCCGGGTGTTGCAGCGTTCTAAGGCACTGCATCGCATTGGTAAAGGTGTCACTACAGACCCGGGTTTGATCCGGGGCTGTATCACATGTATCACATGATCGGGAGTTCCATAGGGCAGCGCATAATTGGCCCAGTGTCGTCCGGGTTCGGGGACGGTTTGGCTGGGTGACTCCTTGTGGCGGGCCGGGCACCTGCAGGCTGACCTCAGTCGTCAGGTGAACAGTGTTTCCTCCAACACATTGGTGCGACTGGCTTCCGGGTTAAGCGGGCGTGTGTTAAGAAGCGTAGTTTGGCAGGTCATGTTTCGGAGGATGCATGACTCGACCTTTGCCTCCCGAGCACATTTGGGGAGTTGCAGCAATGAGACAAGATCGAAATTGGGGTTAAAACCCACACCTACATGTAGGGTGTCAATACGGTGACGGCAGTCAAATTCCACTTGACCGTTTAATCACGGAAATTAGGCTTATCCAAGCTCTCCAAGCTGATTAGTAGCCTACCAAACTTTCTAACTGCCTGGTACTCAGCACTCTATTGTCCATCTAATCACCCTGACATCAATGCAAATGTAATCAAAAATCAAATAAAACACTTCATGAGTGCCCGTGAGGTAATGTTGCGCAACATTTCTATGCAAATGTGTGAGAAAACAGACTGATGGCCTCTATTAAAAAGAGGAGGATCCCATCAGCTTTCTATAAGCTAGGCCTACTATATTTATTTCCCAACTTTCCTAATATTAAGCACATTGCGTCTCTTTACAACAGGAGCAGCCTACTTGGCTGGCATGAACAATGGAAAAAGCATCCTCCCTTCACTATTTAAGTGTATAGATGACATGTATTTTTCGAGAAAGGTGCATAATGGTCCATTCTAAATCAAAACAATTTTCACACATATTATTTAGTATATGTAAAGACAAGATTAAATCAATTCAGTCTGATGGGTGACAATATTAGCTTATCACTTGTGAATGATGCCCAGCTGAAGGCAAGAAATAGCGCATGCTTTTTTTTGCGACTTTTACAAATCATAGTCACACACCTCATGTGACCTAGCCCATAGGCCTATATGTTTTGATAAGGTTTGTATCACAATTAAAGTGTCCAAATAACTTTTAAAATTAAGCACATTAATCTACTTTACAACGGCTGTAGAGCCTAATTGCATACGTACACTGCGTGTGATTTTCAAGTTTGGGAAGATAATTTTCACCATACAAATGAACCTTTATAATAAAAGCATGGCCAGCCTTTTAGGCAACCTTATTTGCACTCACTGTATATAGACTTTGTTTTCTTTTTTTTTCTACTGTATTATTGACTGTATGTTTTGTTCATCCCATGTGTAACTCTGTGTTGTTGTATGTGTCGAACTGCTATGCTTTATCTTGCCCAGGTCGCAGTTGCAAATGAGAACTTGTTCTCAACTAGCTTACTTGGTTAAATAAATGTGGGGAAAAAAAGAAGAAAAAAACAAATAATCTGTTTCAACAGGCTCATTGCTTAAAACAGTTTTTTGATGCTAGTGGTTGTATTTATTTATTTTTTACCTTTATTTAACTAGGCATGTCAGTTAAGAACAAATTCTTATTTTCAATGACGGCCTCGGAACAGTGGGTTAACTGCCTGTTCAGGGGCAGAATGGCAGATTTGTACCTTGTCAGCTCGGGGATTTGAACTTGCAACCTTTTGTTACTAGTCCAACGCTCTAACCACTAGGCTACCCTGTCGCCCCGGCATCCCACATCCCACATTTTGTTGTGTGACAGAAGGTGCACCTGTGTAATGATCATGCTGTTTAATCATCTTCTTGGTATGCCGCAGAGGAAGAGAGAGGAGGATAAAAGCAGAGTGGAGAGGAAAAGGGGATGTAGCACAGAGCACCATCTGCTACCTTAGTAGTCCTGATTAGGCTTACATACTCGCCTGGTTTCATTGTGTTACCTCTTGATAAGCTCTGACACAGACAGGAAGTGGATTGACATTTACTTCTAGCATGTGTTTAGTTTTGAAAACCAGCACTAGGATACAGTGACTAGGGTCTGGTTTCAATTATACTCTTTCGACATAGAGAAACTACGCCACTGTCTACGCCACTACCTTATCTGCTTGAATAAAATACTAAATAGTAGCTAGCAAGATGCAGATCACTGAGGTTACTTTTAATGAGTTAATTTTGCAAGCGGCTTGTTTGCATCAACTAATTGTTTTATTTATTTATATTGAACCTTTATTGAACTTAATTTAATTGAACAAAAACCACTGTGAAGGACTTGCCTGGATTCGATTTGCGATGATCTGGCATGTCTGCCTCCTGATTTGTTGGGAGAGTTGTCTGTCTGAAGAGGACCCAGCTCTGAATTTTCTTTTTCCTTGTTGAAGTTGCCAACTAGAGTCACTGTTGCCTAGGATCAGGTTTTCAAGACTAGTACAGTATATGCTGGGGGGGCTGTGACTCTTGATTAATCAAAGTCATTCCATGGAAGGAAGGTCAGGGTGAGCTAAATGCTTACTTGCAAGCTTCCTCAACAGTCCAGTACAATATAAGTAATAATCAAGAATAACAAGTAAGTCAGGATTTAATACATTACATATTAGGTCAGGAGTAACTGACTGATTTATCTTAGCAGTGACGGCTGTGCTGTAACCACACATGACTGGGTTCAATGTTTAGGTCACCCAGCTAGCAGGTAAAAGTAACTCCAGCTAAAGTCAAACTGATATGGAAAAGCGCCAGACCGTTCCTCACACGGATACACATAACTCTCCACCGGTGGGGGATAATGTTTGAAAAATATGAGTTGTGTTGAGAAACCTTTATGAGGTGTTGAAGAGATGATTAGTCTAAAAAGCCCGAAAGCCTTATCCTAAATCACAGCATTTCTCACCCACTTTCCCGCAAAACTGGGCAAATATTGAAGAAAGAAACATATTAAGTCTTTATCCCCCGAGAGCCCTCACTCCTTCGTGGGTCGTTTCTGTTGAATTTGCTATTGTTCCGAGGAGAAATAACATTGATGGGAGCTTGCGGAGCTCATATGAGAATTACAGTGTTAGACCTCCCTATTTTCAAATTCAATTACTTTATCTCCGCACTCATCACATACGGCCTATCCCCCAATACATCATAATGATTGTGTCAAGAGCACTTGAGATGATGATCCAAGAAAAGTTTGTGGAATTTCCTGATTTATTCCTCTCCATCTTCCCTCATCTGTCTGTACCAGTAGAATATTTTTTTGGGGGGAAGGAAACTATTTGCCAAATAACCATTAAGCCATGCAGAGCCTTGGCATGGTTTTTAGACTGGGGGTAGAACTACATTACGTACAAACGATACATTTAAAATGTGTTCCTCTGTCGTTGAATCCAGTAGCTTGCAGTATTAAATTGTTGTATGCTTCTATATATGATAATATATTGTGAATCATGTTCACAAATTAAAACATGTAATCCATGTTCATCTCATTGTCAAGCAACATGAAGGGGGAACAACCACACACACACACACACACACACACACACACACACACACACACACACACACACACACACACACACACACACACACACACACACACACACACACACACACACACACACACGCGCACACGCGCACACGCACGCACATGCACACACACACAAGTCACTCATTTCACAGTAGGAGGAATGTACAATTAAAGTCAGGGTAAACTCAGACTCATTACTGTGCATTCACTTCCCATACCGGATGACTGTCACTGCATGGCTGGATGACACCACTGAGAGCTTTTACAGTTGCACTGAAGGTGAAGGGATCCTGACCTGTAGACCAATGTGATCAGCCATGTGCATCATCATTGGTGTCACTGCTCCTCACATCACTTGTTAGCTTGGCACTCATTCAGTTTTGCTAATCATGTTGTCGTTCCAGTGAACTTGACATTCATAGTTACAGTATGTCAGATAGGGATTCAAGGAATGGTATGTTGACATACAGTAATTGATTACTTTGTCACAATGCATGAAACCAAGACATTTTTGTATGTTTATAAACCAACTTCAAGCTTTTCTTGACATGTACAGTATTATCTCCGGACACAACATGTTCTTCTGTAACTTCTGTTCATTTGACAAAAAGTGCTCTCAATCGGGTGTTTGTGAAGAGTTCAAGGACATGTAACAGGGTTATATTGGTGATTCCCCTTGCCACTTTATTGTTAAGCCAATGGGTTTTTGGTTCGAGTTTGTCTTGCCGTCACCTACTCAACATGGCATCTTATTGGCTGGTTTGCGTAGCTTTAAATGTACAATTTATATCAAATTGTTTGTAAATGTTATTCGAACATCACACATAAGATGCAGCGGTTTTTGGAGAATATTTGTTGTGCATTTTGTTGTAAAGAATTCCCACCAGTACTAGCTAGCAACTTACTGTGTCTGGTGGGGGGGGGGTTCATATATTTTTGTACAGTGCGTGAGTGCAGAGTTGGATGGTGAGACGTGCATTGCATGACGTGCAATTTTGTGTCGTTCCTATCAGAATAAAGCTACAGGACTGGTGCTACATATTGGAGTTCCTTGTCGATGACTGATTGTACACAACGCAAGAAGAGTACTGTTACAGACACACTACAAGAATCTAGCATCCAACAAGCGACCATAGGAGATAAGCCCCCCTTCACCTCCTCTTCAACTTTTCACACTAGCAAAAGGAGCCTGAAGACGAAAGAGCTCATTATCCTCTAACTGGTTTAATGAAATGGAAGCGGTGACATGTAGACGGAGAGTTTGTGAAGCGCTACACTGTTCTGTGAACATCCACTGTTCTGTTCAAGGCAGGTAGACATGCTGATGTATCATCTTTGGGCTGCTGCTGTAGTGCAGCGGACCTTTGCCTCCACAGGTCCCCTGGGAACCTGGGAGCAAGGAGACGTCTAGACGAATCCAATTGAAAACACTAGGGGGAGGGGGGGACGGGGGTAGCAAGCTAACGTATGGAGTTGTTTTAAGATGTCATACCAATGATCATTTAGCTATTTTATTTTTAATTTTAGGTATAATTTTTTATATACAGTGCCTTGCGAAAGTATTCGGCCCCCTTGAACTTTGCGACCTTTTGCCACATTTCAGGCTTCAAACATAAAGATATAAAACTGTATTTTTTTGTGAAGAATCAACAGCTAGTGGGACACAATCATGAAGTGGAACGACATTTATTGGATATTTCAAACTTTTTTAACAAATCAAAAACTGAAAAATTGGGCGTGCAAAATTATTCAGCCCCCTTAAGTTAATACTTTGTAGCGCCACCTTTTGCTGCGATTACAGCTGTAAGTCGCTTGGGGTATGTCTCTATCAGTTTTGCACATCGAGAGACTGAAATTTTTTCCCATTCCTCCTTGCAAAACAGCTCGAGCTCAGTGAGGTTGGATGGAGAGCATTTGTGAACAGCAGTTTTCAGGTCTTTCCACAGATTCTCGATTGGATTCAGGTCTGGACTTTGGCTTGGCCATTCTAACACCTGGATATGTTTATTTTTGAACCATTCCATTGTAGATTTTGCTTTATGTTTTGGATCATTGTCTTGTTGGAAGACAAATCTCCGTCCCAGTCTCAGGTCTTTTGCAGACTCCATCAGGTTTTCTTCCAGAATGGTCCTGTATTTGGCTCCATCCATCTTCCCATCAATTTTAACCATCTTCCCTGTCCCTGCTGAAGAAAAGCAGGCCCAAACCATGATGCTGCCACCACCATGTTTGACAGTGGGTATGGTATGTTCAGAGTGATGAGCTGTGTTGCTTTTACGCCAAACATAACGTTTTGCATTGTTGCCAAAAAGTTCAATTTTGGTTTCATCTGACCAGAGCACCTTCTTCCACATGTTTGGTGTGTCTCTCAGGTGGCTTGTGGCAAACTTTAAACAACACTTTTTATGGATATCTTTAAGAAATGGCTTTCTTCTTGCCACTCTTCCATAAAGGCCAGATTTGTGAAATATACGACTGATTGTTGTCCTATGGACAGAGTCTCCCACCTCAGCTGTAGATCTCTGCAGTTCATCCAGAGTGATCATGGGCCTCTTGGCTGCATCTCTGATCAGTCTTCTCCTTGTATGAGCTGAAAGTTTAGATGGACGGCCAGGTCTTGGTAGATTTGCAGTGGTCTGATACTCCTTCCATTTCAATATTATCGCTTGCACAGCGCTCCTTGGGATGTTTAAAGCTTGGAAAATCTTTTTGTATCCAAATCCGGCTTTAAACTTCTTCACAACAGTATCTCGGACCTGCCTGGTGTCTTCCTTGTTCTTCATGATGCTCTCTGCGCTTTTAACAGACCTCTGAGACTATCAGAGTGCAGGTGCATTTATACGGAGACTTGATTTCACACAGGTGGATTGTATTTATCATCATTAGTCATTTAGGTCAACATTGGATCATTCAGAGATCCTCACTGAACTTCTGGAGAGAGTTTGCTGCACTGAAAGTGAAGGGGCTGAATAATTTTGCATGCCCAATTTTTCAGTTTTTGATTTGTTAAAAAAGTTTGAAATATCCAATAAATGTCGTTCCACTTCATGATTGTGTCCCACTTGTTGTTGATTCTTCACAAAAAAATACAGTTTTATATCTTTATGTTTGAAGCTTGAAATGTGGCAAAAGGTCGCAAAGTTCAAGGGGGCCGAATACTTTCGCAAGGCACTGTATATATATTTTTTTAGGAAAGACATTGAATTTGGCTTTCTATTAGCCCATAGAAACACATTGAATAACAGATTCATACATGGAAAAAACAGTGTCTGTCCTATATCTGAGCGATAGCTGAAAGATCAGAACATTTTTTGGGACGCTACAGACCTCTCATGGTCTGACAAACACCGCTGTAGCTCGGCCAAATTCCACCGCAGATGTACCATTGGCGGATGCGGTGGATATAGACGTAGCCCACAGATATCTCTAGCTTTATCAGACACATTTTGATGGGGAGTTTCTTTTTATGCTAATTTGATTTCCTCTGGGTGAGGACATCGACTCTAGGGAGTTTAAGTTAATGGGTGAGGACATCGACTCTAGGGAGTTTAAGTTAATGGGTGAGGACATCGACTCTAGGGAGTTTAAGTTAATGGGTGAGGACATCGACTCTAGGGAGTTTAAGTTAATGGGTGAGGACATCGACTCTAGGGAGTTTAAGTTAATGGGTGAGGACATCGACTCTAGGGAGTTTAAGTTAATGGGTGAGGACATCGATTCTAGGGAGTTTAAGTTAATGGGTGAGGACATCGACTCTAGGGAGTTTAAGTTAATGGGTGAGGACATCGACTCTAGGGAGTTTAAGTTAATGGGTGAGGACATCGTCTCTAGGGAGTTTAAGTTAATGGGTGAGGACATCGACTCTAGGGAGTTTAAGTTAATGGGTGAGGACATCGACTCTAGGGAGTTTAAGTTAATGGGTGAGGACATCGACTCTAGGGAGTTTAAGTTAATGGGTGAGGACATCGACTCCAGGGAGTTTAAGTTAATGGGTGAGGACATCGACTCCAGGGAGTTTAAGTAATAAAAACGTAAACTTTAAAAACTTGAGAGACATAAAAAATACATTTTCAAGGGAAATATTGCTGTTATGTTAATACGTTTTAAACAAATTAGTTATTTCCCAACAAAAATAATTGTATACTTTTGTTGGACTGGATGCTCATGTTAAACCTTTATTACCATTTATGAGGAAAAATATGTGGCTTAGAGCTCCCTCACAGCCCTAGGAAAGTTGCATTCCACTTCTTGTGTGTAAAAGCCTACAGTAATATTTAAATATAAGAATCTGCCTCAGCACAGATGGGTAGCTATTTGGCACTAGCATCCAATCAGATATTTCCATTATTTACACAAAAGAATGAATACCGCATCAACAAGCTCAAATATAGCATGCCTGTCTGTTCGTTGAAGATAAGAGATGTGAATGTCCCTCTAACATTTTTACTTGCAACGCATACTAAATGCATAGATTTTACCATAGAGAAATATAGTAAAAGAGTACTTTCAAAAAGTATTCATACCCATTGACTTGTGCAAATCATTGAAATACAGAAATATCTCATTTACATAATCATTCACACCCCTGAGTCAATAATTTGTAGAAGCACCGTCAGCCGTGATTACTGGGTAAATCTTCTTGGTAAGCAACTCCAGTGAAGATTTGCTCTCGTGTTTTAGGTTTTTGTCCTGCTAAAAGACTAATTAATGTCCCAGTGTCTGGTGGAAAGCAGACTGAACCAGGTTTTCCTCTAGGATTTTGCCTGTGCATAGCTCCATTCCATTTATTTTTTTATCCTGAAAAACGCCCCAGTCCTAAACAATTACAAGCATACCCATAACATGATGCAGCCACCATTATGCTTCATAATATGGAGAGTCTTACTCAGTAATGTGTTGAATTGGATATGTGATTTTGTTATCTTTGTGATTGAATTTGTATTTGAAATTCACTGCTTGACTGAGGGACCTTACAGAAAATTGTACTGTATGTGTGGAGTACAGAGATGAGGTAGTCATTCAAAAATCATGTCCATGCAATTTATTATGCGACTTGTCAAGCAAATGTTTACCCTTGAATGTATTTAGGCTTGCCATAACAAAGAGTTGAATACTTATTGACTCAAGACTTTTCCAGCTTTTCATGTTTATTTAATTTGTAAAATTTCTAAAAAATATAATTCTACTTTGACATTGTGAGGTACTGTTGTAACACAACAAAATGTGGAAAAGGTCAAGGGGTGTGAATACTTTCTGAAGGCACTGCATCATGGTTTACCTGAACGCATACTCTGTGAAATTGGGATAGCCTGAGGGGTTGCTGCTTGCATCTGGTATTCCATTTGCTGTAGACTAGCCTCTGTGACTAAATCGGTGGTTTATTGAGGGGACAGACAGTTTTTACAGGCCCATTAGAGGAGAGAATTAGCCGGAAGGTTTTAGCGGCCTCCAAAAACATTTTTTTATGTACCATAGCGTTTGATGAGCTGCGAGCTGTGTTAGTGTGGTTGGTGGCCAGATCCACCATAGAAGCCTACAATATATATTATATGAATAGATTAGAAATGAGGAGAATTAGGCCTACAAACCAAAAGTGTTTTAAAATTATTTGCATTTAAATCGGTCTGTTCAATTCAATTATTGCACGGAGTAGAGAAGATTTGTCATCATAGACCCTGTCTACTCAATTAAAAGTGTATATATTTCTGTTCATCAAGAGTGAGACTTCTCCTTTCACATGTAGTGAGTTTAGACTGATTCACCATTTACAAGTTGCCAGTAGCCTACTAGCAGCCACAGCACAATGATTAGTATCTAAATTATTCATAATACCCATTTTAACTGACCGGCTACACAATTGTTTTACATTATGTGACAATACTTGTTAGTTATAATCAAGGAAGGTTAAATTGACATACAGTAAACATGAGCATAACAGGCCAGGAGCAGAAGCAGCATTTCATCATTCCACACCATTGCCAGATTTTTCAATTAACCTGGTATAGGCAATACTATCTTCGTTCTCGATTCTGGAAAATAGTCCACTAATTAAAACATTTAATTCATGTTAGAAATGTCTGTGTTCAGTTGCAAGGCTCCATGTGAATTTAGAAAATGCGCCGTTATTCAAATAAATCATTGTTTTGGTCCATGAAGTAATCCAACCATGTGTACAGCGCCATCTTGTCTAGTTCAAGTCTTCTCTCATTGATCGAGAAGATAGTGTTGCCAATACCAGGTGAGTTGAAGATATTTCTGCCAATGTTTTGTATTACCAAACCTGTAACTCCCAGTAATGGATACCAAAAATGTTAGTGTAACGGCTAGCTTAGTTAGCGGTGGTACGCACTAAATAGCGTTACAATCGGTGACGTCACTTGCTCTGAGACCTTGAAGTAGTAGTTCCCCTTGCTCTGCAAGAGCCGTGGCTTTTGTGGAGCGATGGGTAACGATGATTCGTGGGTGACTGTTGTTGATGTGTGCAGAGGGTCCCTGGTTTGCGCCCAGGTATGGGCGAGGGGACGGTCTAAAGTTATACTGTTACAGTAGGTTAAATAACATTATCTGGTATTACAATCAGTAGCTAGTGGTGCATCCACAGTCACTCATCTGGATGGTTAGGTAAACACTGTGACACACTTATCAATGAATTAATCTATTTACAACCAACAACGCTCATATGAAATTTGTTTACCCCACTGTATCAAAGAATCCTAGTCCTAGACTGCTTGTGTTTCTCTGTGGAATAACAGAGCTCTCACCACAGGCTTTTTCAATTCAACAGACAAAATGTTTTGATTCATTCCCCCACTTGATGCTTTTGCTGTGATAACAGTACACAGGAAATTGCTGTCATTCGTCTGGTTGCGTCCCCAGAGGGTAAGATATCAAAAGCTCAAAAAGTAACTTTTTTTTAAAAGAGCCTTTGGATAGGCTCATTTCCCCACCATTAATTTTATTGTTTTGAGATCACGTTCTAGTCGTTCATCATTTATTTAACAGTTTCTCCCCCACAGGATTAATGTTGCTATAACACACACACACGCACACACACACGCACACACGCACACACACACACACGCACACACACACACACACACACACGCACACACACACACACACACGAGGGTGTCCACTGTCAGTAGCCTGGTATATGGCTTATGTGTTAAAACATGGATAATGCATCTCGTGATACCCATGGTTTGATTTACAGTTTATTCTGATTGCTTAGGCACTATCTTTGAAACTATAGGCTATTTTTGCAAAACTCTACACACTAACCACAAAACCTTATTTCTTGTTTTTGTGTCAATACAGTACACACAAACCCTCATTTGATTAAGCACAGGAAGCACCAACTACACACTGATAGTATAAATGAAAAACACTTTTCATGCTTTATGCTTTTTCAGTGTGCAGGGCATAGCAGTTTCCAATAAAGTACATTGTCATACATGTAGTAAACACACATACACACAGGTATCCAAATGTGTAAAGTATGGATGTGTATTCCGAACATAACGCACTATCAATACAAATAAGTAGAAAACATTTTATTTTTTTCTCGCAACACTCAAACAACAAAAGTGCAGTAGAAGAAAACAAAAACATTTGTGCTAGAAAAAAAAGAACAGAATAGTTTTTTGACAACCTACCTGGGCTGCTCTGGCCCCTGGTCATTAGGGATTGTTGTGGAGGGGGTCCAGAAATGTGATAATGTGTGCATTGTTGTATGGGCCTAGGATTGCATGATGGTGAAGGACGCCGTTTTGACTAATAGCTGTACACATTGTTTCGTTGCCACCAAGTTGTCCCGGGACGTTGATGATGGCACGGTGTCCGATGATATTTCTGCCACGGCCCCTTGTTTTTGCAAGGTTGAAACCTGCCTCATCCACATATATTAGCTCATGATGCACTGCATCTGCTTCTAGCTCCATGTCTCTCTGAAAGAGACAAGACAAAACAATGTAGCACAGTAGGAAAAGACAGGGATCAGTCAATATGATGTAGCACCATACACTTCCAGATCCAGTACCAATGATAGGATAGTATAACTTACCTGCACATATTCATATCTCAGTTGATTTACACGGTCTGAGTTTCTTTCGAAAGGGAAACTACAGCTGCTTCATCCTAAATCTATTGCGTTTCAGTAGATGAGACAGTGCAGCGAGACTCACTCTGTTGACGTTTTGGAATATCGTGTTATCTGCCATTGTGGGGTCCTGTAACTCTCTTAGTCTGATGCAGTTATTTGCAATGACCATCTTTACAATGTGGGTCTCCTGCTCTGTCGACCTCTTCCACCAGATACTGGTTTTCTTGCAGTTCTGTAAAACATTTGAATGGTTTTAGTGATAGATCCTTCTCATTATGAAAGTACAGTACATATTACTGTAGCAGTAGAACTACAGCACTTAGTTACTTACCGGTTCTCATTTCAAAATATCTGGATGATACCTGCAACATCATAGTGGCTCAGATTTGGTTGAACCCAGCCTCCCTCATGCTCATCCCATGGCTGACAACATGGTCAACCACAGTCGCTCTGATTTCATCAGTTATTGTGTTCCTGACTTCCCTTCCTCTTCCCCGTAGTCTCCTTCTGCCCATCCTACTTCACCTTGTCCTTCTCCTTCTCCTCCTCCTCCTCTTACTTACTCACCTCCTCGTCCTCTTCATCCTCCTCTAGTTTTCACCCCTCTTACTCTCTGTCCAGTATTGGCCTCCATTGTTGTTCAAACCAAATGTTTACCTGTGGCCTATTTATAGTGCTCAAGCTCTGATTTGTAAGCTCTGATTTGTAAGCTCTGATTTGTAAGCTCTGATTTGTAACTCATTATCTGAAAGTGTTTTAATATGTGTCAATGTGGAAATGCAATTGGCAAAATAGTGTAGCAATGTAGAGACCAATGTTTACAGTTTTGCTAGAAGTGTGTTATTAAATTGCAAACTGAGTGTAAAACAGTGAGTTGTGTTTAGAGTTTTGCAAAAAGTGTGTTATAAAATTACAAAAAGTGTAAAGCAGAGAACGTGCATTCAATTTGGCACACTTGGTAAATGCATTGGCTACAAGTGTTAATGGTTTCAGAGATAGTGCTTCAAGAATCACTGTTAGTGTTTAAGTATTCAGAATAAACTGCAATAGAGAGACTTCCTTTAGGAACAAGACACAGAGCCAAGTCCTGCCCTCTGTAGAACCCCCAGAGGCTCTTCCCATAGCAATACTGGCCACTCTTTGCAATCAAGTAAAAAAAAAGGATGTACAAAGAGAAACTAAAATTAGTCCCCTCCCCCCCCCGGTGAGCCCCTTGAACATGAAGCCTTTGCAGTCATCTAAACTGTGGAAAGAAATGACAGGGAACGGCACAAAGTTTACCCCATTGGGGATCCGCCACACAGTGGGGTGGGTGTTTATCCATGTTGTGTTACCGGAATGGATTAGATTATCTCCTCTCCCCCTCCCACACTGTCGAGTAGTTTGTTCTGTTTTTTTGTTTTCCCCATTGTGGAGGCCAGGTTCATGGTTGAATAGAATCCACCTGGCAGGGTTGTGGGAGGTGATGATGATGATGATGATAACTTTGTCCACTGACATTTTCAGATCTCAAACCTATTTTCAATATGTAAATATGCTCCCACCAGGCTTCAGTACTTTTGACAGTTAGGTAGATGCTCTGACAGCTCCTCTCCTCACCATTTACATGGTCTGAGATTTCACACATACACATAAACACACACACACGCACAAATCACACAGCTTTATGTCTCCATGGGAACCCCATCTGGTAGCTGCCAGACTGGCTTCCTGCTTCCCAAGAGACTGAGTAACTTAATCATATGCAGGACAGTGCTCTTTCCTCTCATAGCATGGGAGGTTATGAGGGTCTTATTTACTTTACAAGCTGAGTAAAAAGCATGATTTGTTATGCGGGCGGGAGGTCAGGGATGAGGGGAGTACCAGTATCGTGCTGGAGCTGAGACGATGGGAGACAGTAGAAATCCCACCACGTTTTATGAATCAAACGGAGCGAGAGAATGTTAGAACCTGGGTAAATAAGCACCAGATGGTGTATCATTAACCTCTTTTCCAATCACCTCTTCGTAGCCATTTCCTTTGAGATCAACACGAAGCAGACCATCATATTGTGGCAACTTTTTCCCTTTAAAGTGAGAATCAGTCTTGGAGTAGTAATGGATTGGGTATTTTAACCTTAACCCTATTCTGCTATTAATGGGGAAGAACTTAATAATAATTTAATAAGCAATCCATTGAGAATGAATATCCATTTCATGGTATGGACCAGGGAATGTCTCATGGGGCACTCTGGCATGCATTGGAATATCAAAGACGTGCTATAATTACACATAACTAAAGCCAAAGAAATAGAAATACCGCTGGTCCACCCATCATAGAACATTAATCTGCATGGGAATAGTCATCCTACAGATGTAGGATCTTCATTTGATCACTCTGTTTCTGAAAATGTTTCTGCATAGAAAACATTTCCTCAGTGCAAACTTGTAGTGTCAAGGTTTAAAAAGGCTTCTGAAGTGTATAAATTCCACTTTAAAATGTCAGACTTGATTTGCCCTAATGAAAAATATATTAAACCGTACAAAAATCTCCATTGATTATAATCCACATAATAATTCACATTTCCTGACAATTGAGGATTATTTTCCTGCCGTAGCAAGCTGGCTCAAATAAATATCCTACATCTGTTGTAATTATATTTATTTAACCACAGCATCCCAATGATGGAGGAAGATTAAACACCAACCATATATTTTCTGTCACCTGGTTTTCCCTGATAATAAAGAATAATGGGATTCTAGTTATCTTCCTTTCCATGCATGCAGGACCAGACTGGGCGGTACTTCATACATAATGATGATCCCATCACTTCAAGGGCTTTGATCTAAAAAAAAAAAAAAAGACGACCGCGCTGCCACACGACAGCTCTGTGATATTCCGCAAACTGGGTCAACCTTGAACACTCAACGAAGACTGAGGCAGGTAGATGTAGAAGTGCTCTCTAGAACAGAGGAGGCTGGTGGGAGGTGCTATGGGAAGATGAGCTCATTGTAATGGCTGGAATGGTATAAATGGAAAGGTTTAAAACACATCAAACATATGGAAACCACATGTTTGACTCCATTCCATTCCAGCCATTACAATAGCTCCTTCCACCAGCCTCCTCTGCTCTATAAGTTATTGTCATGGACATGAAGACAGAGGAGATTATATATTTTCTTTATTTAACCAGGTAAGTTATTGAGAACAAGTTCTCTTTAAAAGACAATAAAGAACAAAAGGGAGCAAAGATACAGCTGCCCTCCTTCATTCCGTGACTGATGGTAGCGAGGACCGGCAAAGGACCAATGGAAGAGACGTCAGGCAAGGTTGTTGTTCAGAGCATGGCAAATGCCCTAGCTTTTAGGGGTTAGTATCCGGAAGAGGATTTGTGTTTTCGAATTTTCGTTGGTGGAAGTAGAGGAGGACCAAAATGCAGCGTGCTAGGTATCCATAATACCTTTTAATCAAGAATGAATACAAAATACAAAAGAACAAGAGAATAAATGAAAACCGAAACAGTCGAGTATGGTGCAAACATTGAAACGGAAAATAACTACCCACAAACCATAGTGGGAAAACAGGCTGCCTAAGTATGGTTCTCAATCAGAAACAATGATTGATAGCTGCCTCTGATTGGGAACCATACCAGGCCAAACACATAGAACTACAAAGCATAGAATACCCATCCACATCACAACCTGACCAAACTAAAACTAGAAACATACAAAGCAATCTATGGTCAGGGCGTGACAATTTGGTCCCATTTAGTATGGATAGTCCACCATTTCAGACAATCTGTAGATTCTGTGTCAACAAACGACTTTGGTCAACTGCTTTTCCACTACTACTGTCCGTTTTTTATATCTTCAATCAGGGACCACCAAAACTACATTGACTAGATTTACAAGGCTTAAAAAGATTTGCTTAGGAGACGATCCAAATAAAATGTAATATTTTCTTTTTAGATCAGTCATAGTATTTGAGTGCTTTTTGAATGGACAAGGCCTATTTATGCATGGGCAAAAACAGCCATCCCGTACCATCGACTTAACAATGTCCTGCATCTCAATATACCCCTCCATTCTTTGACAAACACAGAGACTGTATACACTTTCAAGTGCCATCCGAGTGCATTGCCTCCTTCAAAACAAATTAATTTGTCCATTGTCGCTTTTTCCCAACACCTCGGATACCACACATACAGTATATTCACATTAGAGGCTGGAAACACTGGTTAGGGGTTAAATGCCTTGCTCAATGGCACAATAGTAGGTTGTACCATGAGTTTCTCACTAAGACCCAATTTCAGTCCCTGGGATTCAAACCGGCAACCCTTCGGTTATTGGCCCAGTGATCTAACCTCAAGGCTACCACTGCCCCTGTGAATGGACCCCTTGACCTTTTCCACATTTTGTTACGTTACAGCCTTATTCCAAAAAGGATTAAATAAAAAATTTCCTCATCAATCTAATCTCTCATCAATCTACGCACAAGACCCCATAATGACAAAGCGTAAACAGGTTTTTAGACATTTTTGCAAAAGTATAAAAAAAAACAGAAATACGATTTACATAAGTGCATGTCAGAACAAAAACCAAGCCATGAGGTCAAAGGAATTATTTGTAGAGCTCAGAGACAGGATTGCCTTCTCGGCAGAGTTGCAAAGAAAATCCATTTCAGACTGGCCAACAAAAAGAAAAGATTAAGATAGGCAAAATAACACAGACACTGGACAGAGGTACTCTGCCTAGAAGGCCAGCATCCCGGAGTCGCCCCTTCACTGGAAACATTGAGACTGGTGTTTTGCTGATACTTTTTAATGAAGCTGCCAGTTGAGGACTTGTGAGGCATCTGTTTCTCAAACTAGACACACTAATGTACTTGTCCTCTTGCTCAGTTGTGTACCGGGGCCTCACACTCCTCTTTCTATTCTGGTTAGCGCCAGTTTGCGCTGTTCTGTGAAGGGAGTAGTACATAGCGTTGTACGAGATCTTCAGTTTCTTGGCAATTTCTCACATGGAATAGCCTTCATTTCTCAGAACAAGAATAGACTGACAAGTTTCAGAAGAAAGTTATTTGTTTCTGGCTATTTCGAACCCACAAATGCTGATGCTCCAGATACTCAACTAGTCTAAAGAAGGCCAGTTTTATTGCTTCTTTAATCAGACAACATTTTTCAGCTGTGCGAACATAACGTGCCATTGGAACACAGGAGTGATTGTTGCTGATAATGAGCCTCTGTTACGCCTATGTAGATATTCCGTTAAAAGTCAGCCAATTCCAGCTACAATTGTCATTTACAACATTAATAATGTCTACATTGTATTTCATCAATTTGATGTTGTTTTAATGGACAAATGAAATTATATTTTCTTTCAAAAACAAGGACATTTCGAAGTGGCCCCAAACTTTTGAACGGTAGTGTACATGTGATCAAGATCTTACTATTTAAGTCAGGAATAGCCTTCTATGTTCACCCCCTAGAGTTGATGTCAGCAGCCACGCTGGAATCTAATTAGCATAATAAATAGAAAAACATACAAATCTGTCTGTTTAACTAGAGATATGTTGGCATGGGCTGTGTCTCAATACACAGCATCTGCCAATGGCGGCCTTCCGCATCTGCGGTGGAAGGTGGCCGAGCTACAGCGCTGTTTGTCAGACCATGAGACATCCCAAAAATCTTCTTTCTCCCGAAAATGTCTGTAGCGTCTGAACGGTTTGGGCTGCAAACGAATCCTTTTTCTGCTACGACACCCACAAGCATCACGGGACTAGACTGAAGTCAGTAACGCCGATCTACCAAATTCAGTCTGTAGTGTGAGAACAGTTTGACACTTCTAATATAAGAAAGGAGAGAGACTCACAAACACGTACATGTCGGTTGTTTTACTCTAGGACGCCCACAAGCATCACAAGACTCATCTGAAGGTAGCACAGAACTAGTTTAAAATTAATGGCAGTATAGTGCCTTCAGAAAGTATTCACACCCCTTGACTTTTTTCACATTTTGTTGTGTCACAGCCTTAATTTAAAAACTTTTTTTAAATTATCCACTGGAATTGTTCATCTAAATTTTAAAAATGAAAAGCTGAAATATATTGAGTCAATAAGCATTCAAGCCCTTTGCTATGGCAAGCCTAAATAAATTCAGGAGTAAAATCTTGCTTAACAAGTCACATGTTGGTCGTAAACTTTCTCTCTTTGGCTCTTCGACTGCAGTATTGAGAATGGAATGGCTGAGTGTTACAGAAGAGAGACTCTTGCTAAAAACTTTAACATCAAAAGATTGGTTATTAGAACATTAGTTTTGGAATCCAAACGTCTGGAATGGTCGGTGGGATTCCAAACAATATAATTTTGTATTTTGTGACAAAACAACTATCTTTAAGAGCTTCACAATGTAGATATCAGATTTAAATTATAATGTTGTAAAACTTATATGATTAAATATTAAACTATTTGTAAAAAGATACTGTAGCAATGTGATTGTAGCCTTCTAAATGAGATGATTGTTTTTCATATAAACCTTTGCCAAGTCAATAACCACGCCCACGTGAGCACAGACATTGTGGCAACATGATGGAACTTCCCTCCAAAGCGAGTGATTACAAGGACTCACTCACTGAGGAATTAACATATTAGACAAGAGAACGTGAGGACCATCCACACGTTGAAATGGTTGGAATTTACATGAGACCAGACAGCGTGGAGCGGTAGCTACACGGCTGACAAATGGTTTAAATCTACAAGACCAGAAAATGTTAACACCCTGTGATACTCTCAACAAGTGGTGAAGACTAGACTACACATTCACAGTCTGCAGCTATATATGTAAAATAGTCAAGGAAACTCGACCAAAGACAAGGCCGGAAGAACAGATTCCTCTCACCTCCGTGTGGTACTCTGATGTATCCATTCTAACAAACACTCCAAGACAAGGAAGCCTACAACTAAGAAAGAGAGTGTGACCTCTGGTGGAAAACCAAAGACTTACGTCAAACTACTCGCCATAGACGGATAGAGTGGTTTCAACTGAGAGACGACAGAGAAAGACATCAACGCATAAATATATCTTGCATTTCTAATCTGAATGAGCGATTGTTGGGGTGCTAAATATTAATATTTACGGTCAGCGTAATTTCCAAAAGTAAGTCCACTACCTTTGCCTCTCCAGCTATTTATCTTTCCCCACCCCTTTCCATTTTGTAACAAGCCATCATAACGTGTTAGTCCACTAGGGACTTTTCATATACATTATTTTAGTAATCGTTAACCTATGCCGTGTGTGTTTATGTATTTCTGTGTTATTATTTAGATAATTAATTATTTACTAACTAAGGCCATTTGTGTATTGCTGATTCATCACTTAGGCTAGGGTTAGTGCAGATTTACAGAGTCAACAATGTTCAGAATGAGACTGATATGAGGAAATGATTGATTGATGACTGGTATGATGTCGATATATATATTCTTGCGTTCATTTGGGAAACAGTAACTCATTAAATAACTTTTCCCGTGGTCCCTCAAATTACTATTGAATTAATTGTTACATTAATGATTTAATAGAGTAATAAATAAACGTAGTAGGTAATTATTTGATAAATAGCAGTCATCACATTAATGATAGTCACATCACGACACACATAATAAGTTGAAAGACTACCTCATCTCTGTACCCCACATATACAATTATCTAAGGTCCCTCAGTTGATCAATTAATTTCAAACACAGGTTCAAGCACAAAGACCAGGGAAGTTTTTCAATGCCTCGCAAAGAAGAGCACCTATTGACAGATGGGTAACAAAAAAAATACATTGAATATCCCTTTGAGCTTGGCGAAGTTATTAATTACACTTTGAAAGGTGTGTACAAAGATACAGGCATCCTTCCTGGCTTAGTTGCCGGAGAGGAAGGAAACCGCTCAGGGATTTCAACATGAGGCCAATGGCAGTTTCACCGTGAGGCCAAGAAACAGTTACAGAGTTTAATGGCTGTGATAGGAGAAAACTGAGGATGGATCAACAATATTGTAGTTACTCCACAATACTAACCTAAATGACAGACTGAAAGAAGGAAGCCTGTACAAAATACATGCATCCTGTTTGCAACAAGGCATTAAAGTAATACTGCAAAAAATGTGACAAAGCAATTCACTTTTTGTCCTGAATACAAAGTGTTACGTTTGGGGCAAATCCAATACAACACATTGCTGAGTATCACTCCATATTTTCAAGCATAGTGGTGGCTGCATCATGTTATTTGTATACTTGTAATCCTTAAGGACTATGGAGTTTCAGGATAAAAAATAAAAGGAATGGAGCTAAGCACAGACCAATCTTAGAGGAAAACCTGGTTCAGTCTTCTTTTCACTAGACACTGGGAGACGAATTCACCTTTCAGCAGGACAATATCCTGAAACACAATGTCAAAACTATAATGTAGTTGCTTAACAAGTGTAAGGGATTTCCTCCTCTTCTTCCGAAGAGGAGAGGCGAAAAGGATCAGAGGACCAATATGCGGCGTCGTAAGTGTCCATGGTTCTTTTTAATACGTAATGTACACATGAACAACTGACTACAAAAAACAAGAAATGTGAAAACCCTAAACACATCCTATCTGGTGCAGACACAGAGACAGGAACAATCACCCACAAACACACAGTGAAACCCAGGCTACCTAAGTATGATTCTTAATCAGAGACAACTAATGACACCTGCCTCTGATTGAGAACCATACTAGGCCGGAACATAGAAATACCCAAAATATAGAACAAACAAACATAGACTGCCCACCCAACTCACGCCCTGACCATACTAAATAAAGACAAAACAAAGGAAATAAAGGTCAGAACGTGACAGTACCCCCCCCCCCAAAGGTGCGGACTCCGGCCGCAAAACCTTGACCTATAGGGGAGGGTCTGGGTGGGCGTCTGTCCGCAGTGGCGGCTCTGGCGCGGGACGCGGACCCCACTTCACCATTGTCTTAGTCCGCCTTATAGTCCGCCTCCGTGGCTTTCTAACCATGGCCACTCTTCTCAATGACCCCACCGGACAGAGGGGCAGCTCGGGACAGAGGGGCAGCTCGGGACAGAGGGGCAGCTCGGGACAGAGGGGCGGACGCTCTGGCGCCTCTGGGCTGAGGGGCTCTGGCGCCTCAGACTCCGGCAGCAGCGCCGGACAGGCGGGAGACTCCGACAGCAGCGCCGGACAGACAGGACCACCTGCAGGGAGGAGACAGAGAGACAGCCTGGTGCGTGGGACTGCCACAGGAACCACCAGGCTGGGGAGACCTTCAGGAGGCTTGGTGTTAGGAGGAGGCACCTGAAGGACCGGGCTGTGGGGGAGCACTGGAGCTCTGGTGCGCAGCCTTGGCACCACTTCCCCAGGCTGGACAACTACTCTAGCCCGGACCCTCCAGAGTGCAGGCACAGGTTAAACCGTGCTGTGGATAAGCACGGGAGATCTAGTGCTTACTACGCGCACCTCTCCCTTAGGCTCCATTCCCACATTTGCCCGGCACGAGCGGAGCGCAGGCATAGGACGCACTGCACCCTGCCAGCGCCCCGGAGACACAGCACGCAGAGCCGGCGCAGGATACCCTGGCCCGAAAAGACATACCGGCGATCAGACACGCTGAGCAGGCACCATACGCCCTGGCTGGATGCCCACACTCACATGACACTCTCGGGGGGCTGCCCTATAGCACACCGGGCTATGGGCACGTACTGGCGACACCGTGCGCTTAACCGCATAACACGGTGCCTGACCAGTGACGCGCTGCTTATAATAAGCACGAGGAGTGAGCTCAGGTCTGCTACCTGGCTTAGCCCCACACCTCGTCTGCCCCCACCCCCAAAAATTTGGGGGGCTGCTTCTCGTACCTGTCGCACTGCCGTGTTGCCTCCTCATATCGCCGCCGCTCAGCTTTCGCTGCCTCCAGCTCTGCTTTGGGGCGGCGATATTCCACAGCCTGTGCCCAGGGTCCCTCTCCGTTCAGTATCTCCTCCCATGTCCAGGAGTCCTGTGATGCCGGCCGCTGTTGTTGCTGCTGCTGTCGTCGCTGTCTTTTACCACGCCGCTTGGTCCTTGGTTAGTGGGTGATTCTGTAAGGGATTTCCTCCTCTTCTTCCAAAGAGGAGAGGCGAAAAGGATCAGAGGACCAATATGCGGCGTCGTAAGTGTCCATGGTTCTTTTTAATACGTAATGTACACATGAACAACTGACTACAAAAAAACAAAAAACAAGAAATGTGAAAACCCTAAACAGTCCTATCTGGTGCAGAGACAGGAACAATCACCCACAAACACACAGTGAAACCCAGGCTACCTAAGTATGATTCTCAATCACAGACAACTAATGACACCTGCCTCTGATTGAGAACCATACTAGGCCGAAACATAGAAATACCCAAATCATAGAACAAACAAACATAGACTGCCCACCCAACTCACGCCCTGACCATACTAAATAAAGACAAAACAAAGGAAATAAAGGTCAGAACGTGACAACAAGAAGACAGTGAATGTTCCTGAGTGACCGAGTTACAGTTTTGACTTAAACCTGCTGGAAAATATATGGCAAGACTTGAAATTTGTTGTCCAGAAATGATTTGCAAGCATTTTGACAGAGCTTGAATAATTTACAAAAGACTAATGGGCAAATATTGTACAATCCAGGTGTGCAAAGCTCTTAGAGACTTAGCCAGAAAGACTCACAGCTGTAATCGCTGCCAAAAGTGATTCTAACATGTATTCACTCAGGGGTGTGAATACTTATGTAAAATAGATATTTCTGTATTTCATTTTCAATAAATTAGCAACAATTTCTAAAAACATGTTTTCACCTTGTCATTATGGGATACTGTGTGCAGATGCGTGAGAGAAAAAAAATATTGAATCCATTTTTAATTCAGGCTGTAAAACTACAAAATGTGGAATAAGTCAAGGGCTATGAATACTTTCTGAAGGCACCATGGAAATAGCTTAGTGCCAAAAAAGGGCTTACATATGGGTAGAAAAATACAAATAATTTCCTGATCTTTCTTGTATCTCTCTGATAAAGGACAGACACTTCAAAACAAACTTTTGATGACTGTTTTTCCATGTATGAAACTGTTATTCAATGTGTTTCTATGGGCTAATAGCAGTAAGGCAAAAGTAAATGTTTTATCAAAGAATTTGTTTATATATCTTATGATACCTAAATTCAAAATAAAATAGCTAAATGATCCTTGGTATGACATCTTAAAACAATTCCACAGTGAAAAGTGAAATCTCTTTCTACGGATGCTAGAAGGGATGGCATATGGACAGCCAGCTCTGAAGTGCACTACTGTTTTCTGTCAAAATGGCATGCCAAGTTATCAAGGGCGTTTTTTCACAGCCTCACAAATGTTTACTTATGTGAAGTGCTGAGCACTTGACTAAAGAAACCAACAGTGTGATTTATACATGTCAAACTTGACATGAAAATATGCAATTTACTTGGATGTTGCTCGGTTTTTGTGACTTCTAAATGAAACATGCTTATTTGTTATGTACACAGCCTTATACATGTTTGTATTTTCTAAATTCTCCCTAAATTGTGTTTATATTCTGACATTTGAAGAACAGATCATACACTAAAATGTTGCACAAGAACTAAACACATTTTTGAAATATTGGCCCAGATGCCCAAACCTCATTATGCAATCTCTCATAGCCCTTTCCTGCAGTCAACGACCATATCTGACATGGTACATATCTTATTTTTTTTAAGCCCATAACCATGTGCGAGGTGTATACTTTTGTTTAAAAGTAGATTTGTTTAAGACTACGAAGAATCCCTCTGAGTGACACGGATTTAGTCCACTGCAGTAAAAGACATAAGCCACAGGTGCCCAAACCTCATTATCCTACTTCTCTCCTAAAGAAACTTGAACTGTAGGTCAATCTTCTAGTCTGTTTACTATTTATCTATTCATCTCCCATAATACAGTTGTCCTTACTCATTTGTGAATACTGTACAAGCCTTTTGCTGTTTTCCTCTCCCCTACAGTTCTGCCCGCTCTTACTCTGGTCCCTGTCTCCAGTCCCACGTCTCGTCATCCGGCTACTTTGTCCTGGAATCCCCATTCTACGGCTCCCTTGGATTCCCTTCCGGACCTGCTTACCCTGTCTCAACCCCTCTCGCTCCAGCCTCTGCACCTGGTTTCCAGCAACCCGCCCAAGCTTCCCCTGACCTGCACTCCGTCTCCCCCTGTGTGTCAATAAATATCTTGGTTACTTCATCCTAGTCTCCTCGGCTGAGTCTGCTCTTGGGTCCCCGGGTTCCACTCCGCGTAACATTGGACCAATGAGAACGTGCCACACATAGCTATAAGTTCAGGACTGACATTCCTAACAGATGTTGAACTGAATACAAACCACTTCCATTGATAATTCCCTATTACAGAAAAAGCACTATTTCCCTTGATCGTTATTACTTTATTGATGTTCGTCCTGTCTTATGTATTTATCTTCAAAATATTCTTGTATTATGTGCATTTCTTGTTATTTTTTGATTAATTAGATTTTTTTAAATGTTAGTTCATTCATTAAATATTTTTAACTCTTTCTTGAACTGCATTATTGGTTAATGGCTTGTAAGTAAGCATTTCACAGTATTCGGTGCATGTGACAAATAACATTTGATTTGATTCGATTTTTTGACTCATGGCTGTAATCTCTGCCAAAAGGTGCTTCAACAAAGTACTGAGTAAAGGGTCTCAATACATATGTAAATGTACTGTTAAAGTTTTTATTTAATTTAATTATTTTGCAAACATTTCTAAAAACCTCTTTTTGATTTGTCATAATGGGTATTGGATGTAGATTGGGAAGAAAAATAAATAAATAATCAATTTTAGAATAAGGCTGTAACGTAACAAAATGCGGAAGAAGTCAAGGGGTCCGAATACTTTTCGAATGTACTGCCACGCCTTGGTCTTAGTATTTTGTGTTTTCGTTAATTAGTTGGTCAGGCCAGGGTGTGACATGGGTTTATGTTGTTGTATTTCGTATTGGGGTTTTGTAGTTATTGGGATTGCGGCTGAGTAGGGGTGTTGCATAGGCTTGGCTGCCTGAAGCGGTTCTCAATCAGAGTCAGGTGATTCTCATTGTCTCTGATTGGGAACCGTATTTAGGTAGCCTGGGTTTCACTTTGCATTTCGTGGGTGATTGTTCCTGTCTCTGTGTAGTGTTCACCAGATAGGCTGTAATTAGTTTTCACGTTCCGTTTGTTGTTTTGTATTTATTTAAGTTATTTCATGTATCGCTATCTTCTACATTAAAGACATGAGTAACCACCACGCTGCATTTCGGTCCGTCTCTCTTTCAACAAACGAAGAACGCCGTTACATGTACTGTATATGTTCATGTTTGACAAGTATGCATAATGAATATGGTACAAATGATGGATGTGAGTGTTCTGATAGTGTTGTATCACAAGATGTCATAAGATGTCATCTATAAAGTGCCATACAAATTTAGAACCCCCCATTTTACATAACTTTACTTGCAACCATTTAGAATTATGCATCTTATTCATCCAATTTAATGATGTAAGGAAAGTTAAACACCACATAAAATGATCATGTCACATGCTGATTGTATATGCCAAGCCTTTTCTTAGTAGTCATTGCCTCCATGAAATAATCTTTGTTGATTACACAGTCTTAGAGAAGTAATAATGTACTGTACAGTAAGTAGGCCTCAGTTGAAGGAGCATGCCACGTGTAGTAGGACCCCCCCTTCAGGACATCTTTGTGATTATGTCATGTATTCCCCAATGTTTACAACTATTCTAGCCAAAGCAACAAGATCACATAACAAACCTGTTAAAGAAACGGTCACATACATTGACGAGTACGATGGTTTCAGAATTGCTTGATGTTTGTGGAGTTCTCTTCTTCTGAAATGAAACACTCCTCAGCAACTAGCCAGTCTATTCTCCATGCCGCTTTCAGCAGCCTCGAGAGTCCCTTTCTGAGTCCCTCGCAGTATTTGTACACCTTGCACGGAATGCCATTAGGCCCTGGCACTGATCTTCCCCTGGTCTTCTTGAGAAAGTCATTCACCTCCCGGTCAGCTGGGTGCCGACACCTCAAAGGGGATGTTGGTTTGATGAGTTTTGCAATCTCCTCTAGCTTCTCTTCACACCTGGGGTCGCTGTGGACTCTACAGGTGTTCCTCCACCTCTTCCTTCGTTGCTATGAGCTTTCCTGATCTTTTGTCCCCCAGGAGATTTGATAGATACTGGAAGGGTTTCTTTGTAAAGTCCGTCCTCTCCTTCAGCTGCCTCCTTCTGTCCCTGCTATGGTATTTAGATTGCTGCAAGGTCTTAATGCGCTCTCTCAGGTGTCACTAATGTTCTTCTATGGTGGTTTCTCTTCCTCCCTTGCTTGGTCAAAAACTTTCTTCAGCCTCCGCAGGTCACCTCTTAGGGTTGCTGTCTCCTTCAGACGTTGGATTTCTCTTGGCTTGATGTTTGTCTGGGATTTCCTTTCTTTCCAAAGCGGTCAGCCCCTATACTCCAGATCACTGCTTGTCAAACCTCTCCTCTGGGATCCTCAGATGTTTCACATTTTTGTTGTGACCCTAAACTAGCACATCTGATTCAAGTAGTCAAGGGCTTGATGATTAGTTGACAAGTGGAATCAGATGTGCTAACTTTGGAATAGTTCATATCAGGGGTGCAACTTTGGTTTTAGAATTGGGGGGGACATTATTATATATATATATATCTATAGATATATCTAGATATATATATCTATAGATATATCTAGATATATATATATATATAGATATATCTATAGATATATATATATCTAGATATATCTATAGATATATATATCTAGATATATCTATAGATATATATATCTAGATATATCTATCTATATATATATATATAGATATATCTATAGATATATATATCTAGATATATCTATCTATATATATATAGATATATCTATCTATATATATATATATATCTAGAGATATCTATCTATATAGAGATATCTATCTATCTATCTATCTAGAGATATCTATCTATCTATCTATCTATCTATCTATCTATCTATCTATCTAGAGATCTATCTATCTATCTATCTATCTATCTATCTATCTATCTATCTATCTATCTATCTATCTATCTATCTATCTAGAGATATCTATCTATCTATCTATCTATATATATGAGTTGTCCGCATGCTCCTAAAGCACACCGTTGCCTCGTTTTGTATCACATTCCAATGATAAAACTGAGAGGGATAAAAATGCAATATGCAATATCAGAATGTGGGGCAGACATTTCCCCAGTGAAAGTTGTGCCCCTGGTTCAAATACGTGGAATGGCTGGTTGAATCAACATTGTTTCCTTGTCATTTAAAAATAATATATAAATGTGACGACGTTGAATCAACATGGAAAACTGATTGGATTTGCAAAATGTCATCAACCTACAGGATTTTAAATTTTAAATCACCCAACTTTTAACATAAATCCAATGACACGGTGAAATGTTTTGTTGATTTCACATTCAATTCAAGTTAGTTGACAACTCAACCAAATGTAAATCAAAACTCGACATTAAACTGACGTCTGTGCCCAGTGGGTTCCCTCTCCTGTTGGCCCTCTGTCTCCCCTGGTGCATCAGTGATGTTGCAGTCGCTACCCCTTTCGTTATGCACATGGGGAATCTGTGGACTGAGATTCTATGGACATCCTGCCCCGGCCTCTCCTCTGTCTCGCCAGGTTGCACATCGCTATTGGGTAGTGTACACTTCATCTCTGCCTGATGTATCTTCAGACCCCTCTTGTTTTTGTAGATCTTCCCACATCTGCAGAACCTAGATTAATTGTTTAACTGTTCCATTGTCAGTTGTCCATCATGGGTGGTCATAACAGTGGTCTGTCCTGTAGGTCGATCATCCTCCCCCACTCTTGCCAACCTAAGGGGTATTTTATTATGTATCTTTCCATAGCTATTGATAGTGGGTACCTCCTTGGGAAGGTTGTGCTCAAGCCTGCCATGCCCCCACACCCCATCTCTGGTCTTTCCCAGACATCAGCAGTCTTTCCTAGCTATCGCCACTGGGTCTCCAGAAGGTAATATACAAAATACGATGGGGGTCCTCTCTGTCGGCTCACCCGATGGCACCACAATCGCTACGTCTTCGTCCTCCAAGTCACTTATCCTCAAACCACATTTGCATTTACAGGAATTTGATTCTGTGAAATGGTGCCGCCACAATAAACAGAATATACAGACAGGCAATAAATAAACTGTATATACATCCAAGATACTGTATATAGATGCAACATTTACAGAATACACATACAGTATGTACACAATGAATACCAGGCAAAGAAAACGGACTCGGCCTATATTATAAACATCACTCAGTCCACCACTTCGATCCGCCACTCAGCCCTGCCTCCCCTACTGCCTACTTGGCGCTCAAAACCAATTATGTGGGACACTTGGAGTTTATAAACAAGATTGATAAGCAGTCTCTCGCAGTGAAACCAAATGAGTAACCCTAGATGTAATAAAGGGACCGAGTTCAGAAAGCACCAGAGAGACCGACGCAGAGCCTCTTCTGCTAAGACATTCTCGTAATCTACTATTGCTCTAAAGGTGGTCGTTGCAAAATGACTCCTATGAAATTCTTCAGACTTGAGTGACATAACAACATGCTTGGGAACTTCATCTGAAGGTTGATAAGAGAATACAGTTCATCCGTCAGATTGTCAGAGTCGTGTGTATAGGTGGCAGGGAAGTCAGGCGCAGGAGAATCAAACTGAGTGTAATGGAGTTATTTAATAACAACAGACGAAAATGTAACTCCAACACTAAATGTAACAAATAAAAGAAAGTGGGTACGAGGACCTGATCGCGCACCAATACAAAACAACACAACACTGAAATAACATACAATCTCTGACAAAGACATGAGGGGAAACAGAGGGTTACATACACAACAGGTAATGAATGGGATTGAAACCAGGTGTGTAGGAAGACAAGACAAAACCAATGGAAAATTAAAAATGGATCAATGATGGCTAGAAGACCAGTGATGTCGACCGCCGAGCACCGCCCGAACAAGGAGAGGCTTCGACTTCGGTAGAAGTCGTGACAACGATATATCTATCTGCTTATTATTACATAATCACATTCACCAGGGTTGGGGACAATTAAGGAAGTACACTGAAATTGCAATTATCTTCGATGCTTTTCAATGAGGAACATTGGAATTTGGTTTACTTTAATACTTTGAGATACAACATGTTCCTCAAGTCTAGTCTATTTCAATTTAGTCCGCTTCATGAGCTTTTACATAAATAAGTAATACATGCCTCATTAACTTGAATGATATTACCGAGAACCAGAAATCTAGGTATAGACTACTGCATCTGAAAACAGTAGTCAGATGTTTTGTGCTGCATCCAAATCAACAGCGTTAATCTAACTGTGTATGACACTCCATGAGCTCTCTCCTCATCTTTGCCTTACCCAGTCTCTCACAAAATGTCTCCAGAAAGGTCAATGCTTTGAATAGCGCAGTTTGAGTTCGCCACAGAATTGCATTTTTACTGGTGCTTTTATCCATTTATATCTCTAACTTCCCATGATTTAATATTCTAGTGAAAAAAGTCATGTTTGCAATTATGTAATGCTTTCATGTGGTTTATTGAGGTGCACACAATACAATGTTTCAACTGGATCGAAGTTAGATCATTAACCTAGAACTTGAAAAAACAAAATCTTTTTGTCCAGAACTATAGGCTTAATCTAGTTTTGTAAAGCTGGCCCCATAGATGTACTTAAGGTAGTGTTCTGTTCAGTCAACAAAAACCCAGCACAAGTCTTCGTTTGACCAAAATGTCACCCTTAGATCCACTGACAGCCTCAGTGTCTTTTCCTCAGAACAGAGCCAGAGGAGTCTTCTCGTGGAAATGTGGATACATCAAAAACAGGTTCAGTGGATTCCGTTTAGGTACATAGGTCTTTCTATAAATAATTTTGAAACGGTTTTAAACAAAAATAAAAACGATTTTCATGTTGTTGCACATGTTTACTTAAAGGGATAAAAGTGAATGTATACAAATTGCCCCATAACTCCATCCAAAATAGGCCAAGGACTATGCATCCTTTAAGCAGGGTTCATACAGACATTGGCAAGTCAAATGCAAGGACATTCAGGGACTTTTTCATTTACATTTACATTTAAGTCATTTAGCAGACGCTCTTATCCAGAGCGACTTACAAATTGGTGAATTCACCTTCTGACATCCAGTGGAACAGCCACTTTACAATAGTGCATCTAAATCATTAAGGGGGGGTGGTGAGAAGGATTACTTATCTTATCCTAGGTATTCCTTGAAGAGGTGGGGTTTCAGGTGTCTCCGGAAGGTGGTGATTGACTCCGCTGTCCTGGCGTCGTGAGGGAGTTTGTTCCACCATTGGGGGGCCAGAGCAGCGAACAGTTTTGACTGGGCTGAGCGGGAACTGTACTTCCTCAATGGTAGGGAGGCGAGCAGGCCAGAGGTGGATGAACGCAGTGCCCTTGCTTGGGTGTAGGGCCTGATCAGAGCCTGGAGGTACTGCGGTGCCGTTCCCCTCACAGCTCCGTAGGCAAGCACCATGGTCTTGTAGCGGATGCGAGCTTCAACTGGAAGCCAGTGGAGAGAGCGGAGGAGCGGGGTGACGTGAGAGAACTTGGGAAGGTTGAACACCAGACGGGCTGCGGCGTTCTGGATGAGTTGTAGGGGTTTAATGGCACAGGCAGGGAGCCCAGCCAACAGCGAGTTGCAGTAATCCAGACGGGAGATGACAAGTGCCTGGATTAGGACCTGCGCCGCTTCCTGTGTGAGGCAGGGTCGTACTCTGCGGATGTTGTAGAGCATGAACCTACAGGAACGGGCCACCGTGATTTTTATGGACCTTAATGTTATACAATTGTATAATTTATATAATAGTACATATAGGGCCTAATATATACCCCCAACCCCAATAAATCATGCAAAAAGTTACATAAAAGTAGGCAATTACCACTTTAAGAATAAATACTTTTTTAGTCCTTGCCAATGCATTGATATTCAAATTATTATTATGTTCTAAAATGTGAGAATAATGTGGACTTGCCTGACTAAATAAATTGGATGCATGCATGGCTAACGCAGGCACACATATTAAAGCCATGAATAGCGTAAGTATTAATCTCACCATTTGAATTTCACCATGATTTTATAATGAGAAAGTTACCAAAAATAAGGTCAATTCTTTTATGGAAGGATTTGTATGGAAGGTGAAGTCAACATTAGATGTTGTCATCCTCGTAATAACTGGAGGTGGTTTTACCACAACATAGTAAGTAGCGCAACACTCTTCAGTTAAAGTGCAGAAATACACCATCCCATCTGGTTTGTGCTTAGTGGGACTATCATTTGTTTTTCAACAGATCCCACTAACTGGATCCATATGACAACAGCCAGTGAAAATGCAGGGCACCAAATTAAAACAAACAGAAGTATTTCACACCATTTAAAGATACACTTCTTGTTAATCCCACCACAGTGTCCGATTTCAAATAGGCTTTACAGCGAAAGCACCACAAATGATTATGTTAGGTCAGAGCCAAGCCACAAAAATCAGAATTAGAGATTGATTAATTCTCTAACCTTTGATGATCTTCATCAGATGACACTCATAGAACTTCATGTTACACAATACATGTATGTTTTGTTCGATAAAGTTCATATTTATATAAAAAAATCTCAGTATACATTGGCACGTTATGTTCAGTAAGTAGTTCCAAAAACATCCAGTGATTTTGCAGAGAGCCACATCAATTTACAGAAATACTCATCATAAATGTTGATGAAAATAAAAATGTTATACATGGAACTTTAGATGCTTCTCCTTAATAATGCAACCGCTGTGTCAGATTTCAAAAAAACTTTACGGAAAAAGCAACCCATGCAATAATCTGAGTACGGCGCTCAGAGACCAAAATAACCCAAACAGATATCCGCCATGTTGGAGTCCACAGAAGTCAGAAATAGCATTATAAATATTCACTTACCTTTGATGATCTTCATCAGAATGCACTCCCAGGAATCCCAGTTTCACAATAAATGTTTGCTTTGTTCGATAATGTCCATCATTTATGTCCAAATACCTCCTTTTGTTAGCGCGTTCAGTTCACAAATCAAATTTCATGACGCGCGTTCACTAGGAGCAGACGAAAAGTCAAAAAGTTCCGTTAGAGTCCGTAGAAACATGACAAACGAAGTATAGAAGCAATCTTTAGGATGTTTTTAACATAAATCTTCAACAATGATCCAACCGGAGAATTCCTTTGTCTGTAGAAATGCAATGGAACAGAGCTTGCTCTCACGTGAACAAGTGTCATGAGCTCATGGCTCTCTGCCAGAGCCCTGACTCATTCCCTTCTCATTCGCCCCCACTTCACAGTAGAAGCATTAAACAAGGTTCTAAAGACTGTTGACATCTAGTGGAAGCCGTAGGAAGTGCAACATGACCAATATCCCACTGTATCTTCAATAGGGAATGAGTTGAAAAATGACCAACCTCAGATTTCCCACTTCCTGGTTGGATTTTTTTCTCAGGTTTTTTCCTGCCATATGAGTTCTGTTATACTCACAGACATAATTCAAACAATTTTAAAAACTTCAGTGTGTTTTCTATCCAAATATACGAATCATATGCATGTCTTTGCTTCTGGGACTGAGTAGCAGGCAGTTTACTCTGGGCACCTTATTCATCCAAGCTACTCAATACTGCCCCTAGCCATAAGAAGTTAACAAAGGCAAGCATTTTAGCTCAAACTATACAATCCAAAAAATGACCATAAGGTCTTGTTTTCTCAAGGTCTAGATCACTTCTTGGGACTGCGACCCCCTCTGTGAGATTGAATGGCTTGATTAAAACAAAGGAATGTCCAATGTGCTCTGTGTTGAAAATATCAAGTTTAGAAAAATAAAATGGAGGCTGTCCCCTAGGTCGCTTACAGCATCCCAGCACTAATTCATGGCTGTCTCTTTCTGGTTGTGTGGTCAGGTTACAGCTGTCAAAACAGAGAGAGAATTGTCACGTCAAGGTCACTTGGAGGTCATGGATGGGATATACTGTAAGCTATGGGGTGTTTGGTTTGTTTGCGCTCTTGTCTACGGCACCATTTCCGATGCAGATACGTTCGACGACTTTCAAATGTCACTTCAGAGGACTGAACTGATCTCCATGTGCATGTAGTCTGAAATACGAGTGATGTTATGGATGTATTGGACAGCAACACAATGTGTCAGGGTTGGGGCGGCAGGGTAGCCTAGTGGTTAGAGTGTTGGACTAGTAACCGAAAGGTTGCAAGTTCAAATCCCCGAGCTGACAAGGTACAAATCTGTCATTCTGCCCCTGAACAGGCAGTTAACACACTGTTCCTAGGCCGTCATTGAAAATAAGAATTTGTTCTTAACTGACTTGCCTAGCAAAATTAAGGTAAAAAAAAATGTAAAAATCTGACGATAGTTCCTGCCTGTCTTATATTCAGGTTGACAGACTGGGTCACATAACACCTTAATTAACATCAAATGCATTTGAGTCATCCAAGATTTAACAATAATCCTGCACTTTGAATGTATATATTGCTGTGTGTCAGAGGCAAAATAATGAAGGAGTAATAATAAGAAGAAATGCAATTTGTATAATGCCTTTCATTAGTTATCTCAAAGCTATACATTTTTAAAAGAAAATAAATATATACAGTAACTGTCAAAAGTTTGGACACACCTATTCATAAAAGGGTTTTTCTTGATTTGTACTATTTTCTGCATTGTTGAATAACAGTGAAGACAACAAAACTATGAAATAGCGCACATGGAATCATGTAGTAACCAAAAAAAGTGTTAAACAAATCTAAATATATTTTAGATTCTTCAAATTGCCAACCTTTGTCTTGATGACACCTTTGCACACTCTTGGCATTCTCTCAACCAGCTTCATGATTTTGGAATGATTTTCCAACAGTCTTGAAGGAGTTCTCACATATGCTGAGCACTTGTTGGCTGCTTTTCCTTCACCCTGCGGTCCAACACATCCCAAACCGTCTCAATTGGGTAGAGGTCTGGTGATTGTGAAGGCCAAGTCATCTGATGCAGCACTCCATCACTCTCCTTCTTGGTCAAATAGCCTGGAAGTGTGTTTTGGGTCACTGTCCTGTTGAAAAACAAATGATAGTCCCACTAAGCACAACCCAGATGGGATGGCATATCGCTGCCGAATGCTGTGGTAGCGATGCTGGTTAAATCCCAGACAGTGTCACCAGAAAATCACCCCCACACCATCACACCTCCTCCTCCATGCTTCACGGTGGGAACCACACATGCAGAGATCATCCGTTCACCTACTCTGTATCTCACAAAGACACGGTGGTGGGAACCAAAAATCTCAATTGTGGACTCAAAAACCTCTCATCAATGAGCTGTTTTCGCCCACAGGACTGTCGCTGACTAGATGTTTTTTGTCCGTTGCACCATTCTCAGTAATCCCTAGACACTGTCATGCCTGAAAAGCCCAGGAGGGTGCCCATTTTGTAAGTACTGGATCCGGCGTGCCTGGCATCGACGATCATACCATGCTCAAATTCGCTTAGGTCACTTGTTTTGCCCATTCTAATGTTCAATTGAATAGTAACGGAATACCTCGATGCCGGTCTGCTTGTTTTATATAGCAAGCCATGACCAGGTAACTCACTGTCTATAGAAGCAACACATTTTTGTGAACGGGTGGTGTAATTAATAAACTGGACAGTGAGTGAGTGAATTAATGTATATACAGTACCAGTCAATAGTTTGGAGACATCTACTCATTCAATGGTTTTTCTTTATTTTTACTATTTCCTACATTGTAGAATAATAGGGAAGACATCAAAACAATAAAATAACACATATGGAATCATGTAGTAAGCAATAAAGTGTTAAATAAATTAAAATCTATTTTATATTTGAGATTCTTCAAAGTAGCAACTCTTTGCCTTGATGACAGCTTTGCGCACTCTTGGCATTCTCTCAACAAGCTCCATGAGGTAGTCACCTGGAATGCATTTCAATTAACATGTGTGCCTTGTAAAAGTTAATTTGTGGAAGTTCTTTCCTTCTTAATCAGTTGTGCTGTGACAAGGTAGGGGTGGTATACAAAAGATAGCCCTATTTGGTAATAGACCAAGTCCATATAATGGCAAGAACAGCTCAAATAAGCAGAGGAACGACAGTCCATCAATACTTTAAGACATGAAGGTCAGTCAATGCAGAACATTTCAAGAACTTTGAAAGTTTCTTCAAGTGCAGTTGCAAAAACCATCACACGCTATGATGAAGCTGGCTCTCACGAGGACCGCCACAGCGAAGGAAGACCCAGATTTACCTCTGCTGCAAGAGGATAAGTTCATAGAGTTGCCAGCCTCAGAAACCAGCAATTAACTGCACCTCAGATTGCAGACCAAAGTTCAAGTAACAGACACATCTCAACATCAACTGTTCAGAGGAGACTGCGTGAATAAGTCTTCATGATCAATTTGCTGCAAAAAAACACGACTATTAGACACCAATAATAAGAAGAGACTTGCTTGGGCCAAGAAACACGAGCAATGGACATTAAACAGGTGGAAATCTGTCCTTGTCTGATGAAATGTGAGATTTTTGGTTCCAACCGCCGTGTCTTTGTGAGACGTAGAGAAGCTGAACGGATGATCTCCGCATATGTGGTTCCCACCGTGAAGCATGGGGGAGGAGGTGTGATGGTGTGGGGTGCTTTAATGGTGACACTGTCTGTAATTTATTTAGAATTATTGGCACACTTAACCAGCATGGCTACCACAGCATTCTACAGTGATATGCCATCCTATCTGGTTTGTACTTATTGGGACTATCATTTGTTTTTCAACAGGACGATGATCCAAAACACACCTCCAGGCTGTATAAGGGCTATTTGACCAAGAAGGAGAGTGATGTAGTGCTGCATCAGATGACCTGACCTCCACAATCACCTGACCTCCAAGAGTGTGCAAAGCTGTCATTAAGGTAAAGGGTGGCTACTTTGCAGAATCTCAAATATACTTTGATTTGTTTAACACTTTTTTGGTTACCACATGTTTCCATGTGTTATTTCATAGTTTAAGTCTTCACTATTATTCTACACCGTAGAAAATATTTAAAAAATAAAGAAAAACCCTTGAATGAGTGTCCAAATTTTTGACAGGTACTGAACATACACACACAATAAAAACAATATACATTTAGAATCAAGGCAGGTAAAATAGCAATTAGCCTAGATCAGGGCTGAGATCTCCAACCCTGTTCCTGGAGAGCTTCTCTCCTATAGGTTTTCACTCCAATCCCAGTTGTAACTAGCCTGATTCAGCTTATCAACCAGGTAATTATTAGAATCAGGTGTGCTCGATTAGGGTTGGAACGTGGTTGGAATGGAAACCTATAGGACGGTAGAGGAACCAGAAACAGGGTTGGAGTGAAAACCTACAGGACCGTAGCACTCCAGGAACAGAGCTGGAATGAAAACTTACAGTACGCTAACTATCCAGGAACAGGGTTGGAGTGAAAACCTACAGAACGGTAGCTCTCCAGGAACAGGGTTGAAGTGAAAACCTACAGAACGGTGGCTCTCCAGGAACAGGGTTGAAGTGAAAACCTACAGAACGATAGCTCTCCAGGAACAGGGTTGGAGAGAGAACCTACAGGACGGTATCTCTTCAGGAACGGGGTTGGAGAGAGAACCTACAGGACGGTATCTCTTCAGGAACGGGGTTGGAGAGAGAACCTACAGGACGGTAGCTCTTCAGGAACGGGGTTGGAGAGAGAACCTACAGGACGGTAGCTCTTCAGGAATGGGGTTGGAGTGAAAACCTGCAGGACGGTAGCTCTTCGGAACGGGGTTGGAGAGAGAACCTACAGAACGGTAGCTCTTCAGGAATGGGGTTGGAGTGAAAACCTACAGGACGGTAGCTCTCCAGGAACAGGGTTGGAGAGAGAACCTACAGGACGGTATCTCTTCAGGAACGGGGTTGGAGAGAGAACCTACAGGACGGTATCTCTTCAGGAACGGGGTTGGAGAGAGAACCTACAGGACGGTATCTCTTCAGGAACGGGGTTGGAGAGAGAACCTACAGGACGGTAGCTCTTCAGGAACGGGGTTGGAGAGAGAACCTACAGGACGGTAGCTCTTCAGGAACGGGGTTGGAGAGAGAACCTACAGGACGGTAGCTCTTCAGGAATGGGGTTGGAGTGAAAACCTACAGGCCGGTAGCTCTTCGGAACGGGGTTGGAGTGAAAACCTACAGGACGGTAATCTCTTCGGAACGGGGTTGGAGTGAAAACCTACAGGACGGTAGCTCTTCGGAACGGGGTTGGAGAGCCCTCGGCTAGATGTGTTCTTTCTTTTTCCATTTCTCTTCATACAGTATAAAGTGATTTTCTAAACTTTCTCTCTTATTTCCATGTATCAAAATCATATCCTCCTTTGTTAGAATGTCAGAGTATGTATAGAATGCCAGAGCATATATAGAATGCCAGAGTATGTATAGAATGTCAGAGTATGTATAGAATGCCAGGGTATGTATAGAATGAGTATGTATAGAATGTCAGAGTATGTATAGAATGCCAGAGTATGTATAGAATGTCAGAGTATGTATAGAATGCCAGAGCATATATAGAATGCCAGAGTATGTATAGAATGTCAGAGTATGTATAGAATGCCAGGGTATGTATAGAATGAGTATGTATAGAATGTCAGAGTATGTATAGAATGCCAGAGCATATATAGAATGCCAGAGTATGTATAGAATGTCAGAGTATGTATAGAATGCCAGGGTATGTATAGAATGAGTATGTATAGAATGTCAGAGTATGTATAGAATGCCAGGGTATGTATAGAATGCCAGAGTATGTATAGAATGCCAGAGTATGTATAGAATGCCAGAGTATGTATAGAATGCCAGAGCATATATAGAATGCCAGAGTATGTATAGAATGCCAGGGTATGTATAGAATGAGTATGTATAGAATGCCAGAGTATGTATAGAATGCCAGAGTATGCATAGAAAGTATATGTATAGAATGTCAGAGTATTTAGATCAGTATATCCAGGCTGTATCACAACCGGTTGTGATTGGGAGTCCCATAGGGTGGTGCATAATTGGCCCATCGTTGTCCGTGTTTAGCTGGTGTAGGCCTTCATTGTAAATAATCAATTTTTCTTAAATGACTTGCCTAGTTAAATAAAGGTTACATTTTCAAATAATGTTAGTGTCTTATGTGTTCTTTGTAAGTGTGTTATATGTGAAAATGTGATTGTATTATAAATTTATTTTAATGTTGAAGAACTCTTGGAAGATTAGTCCAAATGAGAACTAATGAGGATCCGATTAAAATCAATCAAATCGTTCCAATGGAGACCTTTCATTGCCTCAGTCCTTTCCTTCTCTTGTTGAGAAGCTCTCTTAACCATGAATCTGCATCACACCCTTCATCTACCAATCAAAAGTCATGCCTCAGTCCTTTCCTTCTCTTGTTGAGAAGCTCTCTTAACCATGAATCTGCATCACACCCTTCATCTACCAATCAAAAGTCATGCCTCATTCCCAAGGACAGTTCAGGAAATACTAAAAAGTGTCCAAAATGTGGTTGGAGTTTTTGTTGTTGTTGGCAATAACAAGCTACAGCTTCGAAACCGTCTTTGGTATTGTTATAGTGTGGACACTACATAAATAATTACATTGAATATGTTATTGTACTTACCTGCAGTATAGTATGATTACTATTCATGTGTTCATGGCTATTATTGGCATTGGCCTTGACCTTTCCCCTTTGATGATGTTATCACCCAGAGTTGTACCTGTTCAATGTGACTCTACCACAGGTTGAGTGGGCTGTATCACTTTGCTGTGTTTGTATCGTTTGTACACGGCTGTACACCTTTTAAAAAAATTAGGTTTAAAGTAAAGGAGAGTAAGATTGAATTGCGTGTGGGCATTTCTTGTCAAGTTACTACAGGTATAGTGTTGCCAAAATATTTGAATTTAGGAAGTGCGATCAGAATCATCAGGATACATTAGTACACAGAAGACATCAGCTAACTTGCACTTGATAAACGTTTTTGGGCTATGGATGAGAAAGTGAACTTGTTCCGAACGTTTAGCTCAGTTGCATGCTGCTGCTTTGCGATCTATTAACAGAAAGGTTTGCATTAAATAGGCGCAATATATTTTTATGATGCATTTGGCGATGTTTGGCGATTAATTCGCACAAAACGTATTAAACAAAAGCATTCACTGTGAAAATTGATACATGTAGGCCCTTCATATATGCATAGCATATATTTTCTTGCTCAAACTGCGAGCAAAACCTGTCAAACTCAGATATTTCCCTCAAAACACAGGGATGTGTATTCGCATGGGACTAGGATTATCAGAGGATTTTGGAGTTTGCCAAAAAACAGTAGGTTATTCTGGTGGAATTCTTACTCTCCTGCCATGTAAAATTTACTGACATGACAGATTCGGACGATACAAAAATGACAGATGTGGTGCTCGGACGGGATTAGTTTTACCAAACTGCCCCTGTAAATGTTATTTTTTTCTCATTCAAAATGTACCGTTATGACGGAAGCCTGGAGGCTCTACTATGGGCATGATGGTCTTCAGTTCAGAGAAAGTCATAATAATAATGCATATCACTAAGAACCATGAACTGTAACCTACACAGACACTTAATTACCTGACGGATCTGGCAATTTATCTTTTCATTGGCACAATATCATCCACTTCATTTAAAAGGGAAGTCTGACTCTGGGAAAGTTGATTTGTGAAGGAAAAAAAACGGTTCATTCACCTGTAGGCTACGTGCATAGCACTTTGTTTTAACGCATTCATTTGTTCCTAAATTCTTACCCAAACTGGGCTCAGTACCTGTTTAACTAAAAACACAGGGATGACGATTCACACGGGATAAATATTATCAGAGGACCTGGGAGTTTTCTGAAAAACAGTAGGTTTTTAGGGGCTGGGATAATAACTTTCCTGCCAAGTAAAAATGACTGACATGGAAGATTAGGATGGGATTAAAATTACGGATGTGGTGGATGTGGTGATTTGTGCTCGTGCAAGTAATTGCATTACCGGAGCTCCCCCAGTAAAACTTATCCCATCCCGATAAGGCTTTAAGGTTCATTCACTGACAAAGAGTCATACATTTATCTGGTGTGTTCTCATGAGGAACAAAAACACCACAACATGCAGTCACCACAAGAATACTAATAACCATACATTTAAAGCATGTTATAATTAATGACTACAGTATTAATGTGGTTTTGCTTCATCTGCATTAATTATCCCACTACTTTCCTGGCCCCAGTCACATTGGCTTAGCTTTTCATAAACTGATGCAGAGACTACAATTACAAAACAGGCTGTTGGTATTAAAGAAAATGCAAAATGCATTGACTACCTGCTTCTCCAACATGTTTAACTGAGTTTATCTCCTGGAATTTCCCTATATGCTCACTGACACATTTTCTGATGCGACTATATTTTGGGCCCTCGTTACAGTATAGCGCAGCTATCATGTTCCTCAAACAGGGAGGGTGATTAAACCATCTCATGGATTTTCCTAAATTTGTCAAGGTACATTCAGGGTAGTCTTGTGTGAAAGTTCTGCCTGAGTGTTATTGCTACGTTGCTTTCCAACCAGGCTGCATTGGAGCAGAGCCGCTGATATTCAACATCAGCAATACAGTCACAGTGAACTAACAGGAATGAGCTCTTGAATGCAGCCTAATGGCCTGTTAGCACAGGTGCTCCTAATTGTTAATTAAGGGCATGCCCTCTAGTTTGGCCATTCTTTTCAGTCAGGGGATCCTATTTACCATGTTGTGGTTGGCGGGCCTTAGGAGGAAAGTCGGCAGCATGCCACGGCCGAAACATACTAATTTTGGTGCATTCAAGACAACTGGGAATTCCAAAACAAAATGAGCTCAGATTGGAGAAAAAAATCAAGATTTCATGATCTTCAGGTTGAAGTTGAAGCGCTAGGATAATGCCCGAGTTTGTGACTTGTAATTCTGAGTTGGATGACCGTTCAAAACAATTTTTCCCAGTCGGAGCACGTTTTTTATTCAGAGTTCCCTGTTGTCTTGAATGCACCATCAGTTAAGGCTTCATACGAACTGGAAAGGATTGTCTGTAGTCCCCACCCAGAGAACTTTTGTGTTGTTGTTCTGGGCTAACGTTTAGTTAAATACAATTAAAATACATTAGCTAAGTTTTACTTTGCATTTTACTTTGGTATTGTTTAGTTGTATTTAGTTATTTACCAGAGGACCTCACCTTTATAAACCAGGTGGTATAGATAGAGCTACTTAAGAGCTTAAGTTGAGCAGTTGGCTGATATTGGAACTCTACTCACTCAGGAGCAAAACGCTTTAACTACATGGAGTTTTTGAAAAGCAAGTGCCATTACTTTTAAAGATGGCACTGCTATCACTCGGACAAAGCTCCAAATTAGGGAACAGTGTGATTGTGGATAAAACCAACAACTCTATCAGACGTTTACACGGCTTTTGTTTTGGTAGTAGACTGGTGCGTAATACTGCATCACAAAGTTGTAGATCCGTGGGCACACTGCTAACTGCGCTAAGCTGTCTGAGGGGAAGGGTTGTCATGTTTTGACTTTAGCTAGATCTCTTGCTGTTGCCAAGTGTCTCAGCATGCAGCTTTGGAGGAGGATGTTTGACAGAGCATGAGGACATTGCTGTAACTACGAGGTGTGCTGCTGGTGTAAGTGCACGGCGTTATGGCCAAAATAACACCTTCTATGATGAAGAGGAAGACCCAAGACCTTTTATTTATTTTTTACACACATTTACGCTGTCACATTTACCCTGCCCATTTACCCTGCCCATTTACCCTGCCCATTTACCCTGCCACATTTACCCTGTCATTTACCCTGCCCATTTACATTTACCCTGCCCATTTACCCTGCCCATTTACCCTGCCCATTTACCCTGTCACATTTACCCTGCACATGGACAAATAAGGCATGGAGTATGCCGACTCTTGCTGTGGATTTGAAATGAGCAATGATATACTAAATACCTTTTGCAAGATTATACTGTAGTGATCAATACAAGTTACTGTGGGAAAGGAAATCAAGCTGGCTGTCCGTTGAAGTAAGTCTCTCTCACTGCAATTGAATGGTTACCATGTTCCACATGTTGTTATTTCACTAAATCCCTGCACCGAAAATTCTCCTTAAACACAGAGTATATCTGGTATCAGATGAAAGTTGCCAAAATAACACTTCAACAAGAAAAAGGGATTGCATAAGAGCTATCAGACCATTTCAGCTCAGATGACTCATTGACTATGGGGGACACACTGACTACACCTAAAGCCTTTTTCTGGTTGGAAGATGTCAGTGGTGTGAAATACTTAAATAGTACTTGAAAGTATTTTTGCTTATCTGTACTTTACTATTTAGATTTTTGACAACTTTTACTCTACTACATTCCTAAAGAAAATAATCTACTTTTTACATTTTCCCTGACACCCAAAAGCACTCGTTACATTTCGAATGCTTAGCAGGATAGGAAAATGGTCCAATTCACACACTTCCTTCAAGAACATTCCTGGTCATCCCTATTTTCACTGATCTGCAAGACTCACTAAACACAAGTGGTTAATCTGTCAATTATGTCTGGGTATTGGAGTGCGCACCTGGCTATCTGTAAATATTTTTTGTGCCATTTGGTTTGCGTAATATGAAGAATGTGAAATGATTTACACTTTTACCTTTGATACTTAAGTATATTTTAAAAATTATAAAATAATTTTAGACTTACTCAAATAGTATTTTTCTGGGTGACTTTCACTTTAGTAATTTTCTATTAAAGTAACTTTTATTCAAGTATGAAAATGTGTTTGTTTTTTCCCAGACTGGATGATGTAATGATGTTAAGTACCACTTGATATGGTTCAAACTCTGAAGAAGATGTTTCCATTGTCACCAGATGGGTGCAGTGAAATGTGTTGTTTTACAGGGTCAGCCATAGTAGTACGGGGCCTTTGGAAGAAATGATAGTTAAGTGCCTTGCTCAAGGACACATCGACAGACTTTGTCGGCTCAAGTATTCCAACCAGTGACCTTTTAGTTACTGGCATAATGCTCTAACCACTAGGCTACCATCCGTCCTTAATAGAACCCAGCATTTTCCAAACCCTGCGCATGTTTTGTTTTTTTCCCTAACACAACACAGCTAATCAAAGCTTGATGATTAGTTGATATATTTGAATCAGCTTCACCCCTTGGGGTCCCGAGGACCAGGTTTGGGAAACCCTGCATATCCTCTGACACAGACGGACTCAAGATCCCTAATGAACAAAATGTAAAAATGTCAACTTTTGAGTGGAATTTCATGTAACCTGCCTGGATTAAAGGTGATATATGAATACAGGTATATGCCTCTAGACGTTAGCAAAAGACAACTCCGCCTTGGAAGGAGCTGAGTCAACGGATACTGTGCTGACATTGTCAAGGCAGGTTTGACTGAATCTGGCTTTTTTGTCTTCTTCCTCTAATCCATTTAGTCTCACTCCCACTCTCTGTCTGTCCACCTCTGTCCACCTTTTCCTTGTATGTTTTTCAGATGTCTGTCTGAGTTACTATCAAACTATTGAATGGGATGGGATCCTTTCGATTCCCCCAGTATTTACAACTCTATCGCAACATGTTTTTATGAGTGACAGGCTTTGAGGAAATCATAAAAGGAAGCATTAGTGAAGAAAGTGTTTTGATCCAACCATTTTGGCATAGATATGACATCCATTCAGTATTTCACAAAATAAACATTTCGTTTTTTGTTGAGGGAAGCTTGAGCATCTTACTTTGTTGAAGGTTGGGCACATTTAGCTTATCTCTAAGAAGCGTTTGGGATGTTGGCTATGTGTCACCTGGTGATGAAGAGCTTTCCTTTTTCTTCTCACATTTGCTGTGTTTACATTTTTCTAAATACGTTTGCTGTGCAGACCTATAATGAGTGTTGTGTGCTCAATAATGGAAGTCTCACGTGTGCTACCGATGAAGGAGTTTGATTAAGTGCACTGGGCTATGGCCTGTGATATGAACGGACAAAAGCGATGAGGGAAGAGTGCCTAGGGCTATGGTGGTGACTGTATTACCGCCACACCAGCAGTCATGAGTCATGACCACAGTCAAATTCTATGTGACCGTTGAGTCACGGTAATCTCCTATGTGCTCTATACATGAGTGGCGCTGATGCAGTACCCAACTTACTAACCACCATCAGAGTACTAAATGGTTTTGTCTAGTTTCATAATTAATAGGCTGACATTACTTTCAGCTACAGAACATGTTGGTTGCCACTAAAAAGCGTATCCCAGCATTCTACTGCTAATATATTTACTTCTCAGCTGCTTATATTCAGCACATAGCTCCGCTGTAAAATCGGAGCAGCCTACCTGGCATGATTGAAAAAGGAATCACTATTCTGTTCTTCTGAAATATATTTTCTTCATATTATAATGTTTCTTTAGACCTGTCTAAAAAAAATATGGATTTATTGTGATGGCGTACTGTACATTAAATTGATTTAGACTTTTATATGTAGATGTTCCAAAGGCGCGAATCAGCGACTTGTATGTGTGGGGGCCTGGAGATGTTAAACATGTTTGTTAATTAACTGTCAATTACCGTGAGACCGGCAGTAATTTGCATGACAGCTACTATCTGACAAAATTTCATGATCGCTACAATCCTAGGAGCGCCCAAATCGAACAGTAGTCTACGCTGCTCGGTCATGTTGTCAACAAGGCATCATGTTGCATTGTTCAGAAACATTCATCTCTTTTCCATAAAATATATGTTTGAATTCTCAAACTACTGTAGTTTTCATTGGGAAGGCAGATAGTCTTTTTTATCAACAGCAATCACTTCTTGTGAAAACAAAATCTTACTCGTCACTCCATGTGCTTAACCTACGTCACTTGTGTTTTGAGCAGACTTAGCCGTCAGCCAAATCGGGGCACCTGGCTCACGTAGGGAGGCAGCTGGTCCCAAAACTAATGCAATCAATGCTAACCCGATTCACCAGGATCTTTTTGCAGAGACATTTTTCAAAATAAAGTATTATTCATTGTGAAACTTACCTGGTTGTCAGTCGTCCTTCCTGAAATTGTACTGGGTCACAAAATAACCTGAGGTTTACTACACCCACAATGTCTTTCGTAATAAAATGTAAATAACAAAATAAGATGAAAGAACACAAATTGAGGGAGACATTGTGAAACGAGCTTTGATCACGACAAATTTGTAGGTGCAATTTACTCACCATCAACCCCTCAAGTAGTACTACACACAAAAGTTCAATAAAAAAGTTTGCTACCAGGATGTGTGTAGAATAGTCGTTGCACAAAGGGCCTTTGTTTTCTCAGCACCCTTTTTTTCTCCCTCTTTCAGCAATTGAGTAATGTGCTCATAACCCAATTTCCACCAGGAAATGGAGTAGAGGCTCTCCCAGCATTCAAATGAGCTGCAGGGATTGGTTTACTTCTAACCCCAACGCAAAGGGCCTAATAATCACCCCCTACACTGAAACCCGATTGGTTTAGCTGCATTGAAGGAATCACATGGTGTAACAGGCCCATATAACACTCTACTGGACCTTATCTTTCCATTTAAAGTTTGGAGGAATGAAGGTAATGGAAAAGGGAGTATGATTGTTTAACTTTGTGGTGGGATTTTCTTTTTACGATAAAGATTCATCTTCATTTGTGGAATCACCACTGTTAGTCAAAACTGTAGGGGTAGAATTGTAAGTCTACCACCTTCTCTAATTCCATCCACTGGGATGGACATATTTTTGTGTTATTACAATGTCAATACAATGTTATAATGGTGCTATTACATGTATAATTTATTCACGTGGAATCAGGGAGTAATGGAACATTGTGTCTGAATTTATGAAAATACGCTACAGCAAATGACCTTCATTGGAATGTCAAAACCATGACGAGTTTAGTAGAGTTTCGTCCCTCTTCTCGCCCCCCTTTTCCCAGAAGGAAACACCAACATAAACAGAGGAGGTCAAGGGGCAGTAGGGAGGGGAGCTGGAAGGCACACAGTGTGCGCTGCTCTGTGGGGGCAGGCCCCAGGAGGAGATGGCTGGCGGAGCAGACAGCTCGCCTCTGTCTCCCACCGCAGAAGCCTGTCCCTGGTCTTAGTGGGGACCAAGGGCTGGACCTGCTTATACAAACGTCACACATGCACACGCGCTTTGAGTACTTCATTTGGACACAAACATACTGTATATACACAGCTCATACCCCAATCCCTCTCCCCATGGGCAGAAATGGAGGTCAAGGGAAAAAGTCCATCCATTTTCAGATGCCCCCAAAGAAACAAGCTTCTCATTTAGTGTAGACCACTTCCTCTCATATCTTGCTTTTGGTATTGGACAGAAGTAGTTATAGAAAGGTGGTGTTAGATTACACAAACCTGAATTTCCATGCAATCCATCTATCGTCTTTGACTGACACCTGGTACAGTGTAAAGTTAACATGACCTCCTCTCACATGTGAGGCATGAGCTAAACATCTAACAGAGTACTGACTATGAAACCTTGTGGCTCATTCGAGACAGGCCTTATCACCACCAGATCCATGCACTACTGTAGCTAGCTAGCCAGTAACTGCCCACTGGGCAACAACTGGATCAATCCACGTTGTTTCCACTTCATTTCAACATAAAAAAAATATAGGTGATGTTGAATCAACATGGAAACGTAAGGATATTTATATATTTTTTCTTCACCTAACTTTCAACCTAAATCCAATGACAGGTGTAATTGAATTTACGTTAGTTCACATTGCACTGAAGTCTGTGCCCAGTGGGTGCTAGTTAGCAAATTGGTAGCTAGCTTGTAGCTATATGTGAGCGGCAACGTTACGTTGGAGAGCCTCTGGACCAGCTGTGGGGCTATTGTGTTTTATTGCGCGCTACGCAACAGAAGCAGGATGTGGGTCAAACAAAACAGATTTATTTCTGTATACAGAGCAAATCTCCACAGGCTAAAAGCCCAAACACTAGATAAGAGCGGCACATCCTTCCCAGGGCCTACCAGCAGATATGTACAAGGAGTTAAATAAAGCCTCATTGTGTAACTCACAGCCAGGCAGCCACTTTCTCTGTTTGTCTAAGGGAGTGAATATTGTTTATAAGGGTTACATGGAGAAAATCGGACCTCCTCTGAAATGAAAATGGATTGCCCTCCTTTCAGCAAAATATATTATAACTAAATCCTCCCTGAACACTTGAAAAAAAAAGTGACCCTCACTTATACTGAAAACAATCATTAAAACATAGTGGAATACAGAGAACATGCCTACTACCATTTACCCTCACTTCTTGGACAGACCAGAGCCTTACTACACGGAACCCAAACCGGCTGCGCGCGTGCGCCATTGTGCATAAATGTATTTTGTCCCCCTACACCAAATGAGATCACAACACTCAGGTTAAAATATCAAAACAAACTCTGAACTAATTACATTCATTTGGGAACAGGTCGAAAAGCATTAAACATTTATGGTAATTTAGCTAGTTAATTTGTCCTATTTAGCTAGCTTGCTGTTGCTAGCTAATTTGTCCTGGGAATTAAACATTGAGTTGTTATTTTACCTGAAATGCACAAGGTCCTCTACTCTGACAACTGAATTGTTTCTAGTCATCTCTCCTCCTTTCAGGCTTTTTCATCTTTGAACTTACATGGTGATTTGGCATCTACAACAACTGGCAACACAGTTCGTCTTTCAATCACCCATGTCGGTATAGCCAATAAGGAGATGGCACGCGGGTACCTGTGTCTATAAACCAATGGGGAGATGGGAGAGGCAGAACCTGCAGTACAATCTGCGTCAGAAGTAGAAAGGAGCACTATTTTAAAGGCAACGCAGAAGCTCTGACACGCGCGAGCAGTGTGGGTGAAATAATTGAATAACAGATTTCTACATTTATTTTGCAATGCTCGCAGCCTATAATAGGCTAACCTCACCACTCGCGTCGTGTGCACGAACATTGCAAAATAAATTAGCCAGCAAAAAAGATTAACCTTTAACTGCTGGCTACTCTTCTTCCGTGCCATAACCCAATAAGGAAAGGTGTTTCCCTAAAAGTTGTCTGGGTTTAAACATTGTACAGAAAGTGTACAGCAAGCTAGCTTAATCAATTGATAGTGACATTATATTACGTCCCAAGCAACGTCTACTCGACCATAGAAGGTTGTAGCTCAGCCTCTGAATGGCATAGAAACTCAATGGTATCCCCACACGCATCGGAGTAATGTCTTGCCTAGTTAAATAAAGGTTACAATGTCTTTCCCGGATATTTTACAGCTTGTTTCTAGCATAAAGCATCGCAGACCAAAGCGCTGTTATACATTGCATTATATAATTGGATCTATTTTATTTCCTTCAAAATTCTAAGCCAACTACGAGTAGGCTTGTGCTTTTTGCCATTTTCTTTTATGAAAATGTAGTCCTATGGCATACCCTCTCAACAGCCCTTCACTGACACTATTTAAAGAATGCATAGTGGGTGGAGGAATAGGCCAACAAATCAATGGGTACCGTGTATATCAGCATTTAGCCCAATTTCGTCTGTCAAACAGGTAGACCTACCTCTTATTTCTTAAATAGGAAGAAATAGGCTCCAACAAAGTAATTTTGTTGTTAGTAAAGTTTTCTTAAAATGAAGACTTGAAATTATGCCTACTGGAATTTGCCTACGTTCAGCAACATGAGCTGTCCATTTCCGATTGATTGTCCCGGGCTGCTGCTTCAGTACCACAATGTAAGTTAATTAAGCTTAAGCTCACAAGTTTCAGTACCACAATGTAAGTTAAGCAAAACTGACATGTCAGTAACGCTGATAAATACATAATGGGCAAGAAACTGTCTTTGTTCAAATCAATTATTCTGGGCGTCAGCGTAGCCTGGTGGTTAGAGTGTTGGACTAGTAACTGAAAAGTTGCAAGATCAAATCCCTGAGCTGACAAGGTACAAATCTGTCATTCTGCCCCTAAACAAGACTGTTAACCCACTGTTCCTAGGCCGTCATTGAAAATAAGAATTTGTTCTTAACTGACTTGCCTAGTTAAATAAAAAGGTATAAAATTATAGTAGTAGTAGCAGGCTATCAAAATTGACCTCCAGTCCTCATCTTTGCACTCTCCTTCTCAAGCTGAACAGAATAGTCTATAGGCAAGATATACATTTTTTGGAATAGGCCTAATCCAAAATTATTTTCTGAAGAATTTTGACTCTCCTCCCGAACTGCCACTCTAGGCCTTCACAGCACAGCATTGGGTAGGGACTATACGTTATTTATGAGGGATACCTGAATGTTTAATAGCCTGTTGAACGTCAATTGATAGCAGAATCACATTACTTCCAAGCAAATTTTAAAAAAATGTCCTCCTATGCTGTAGAAGGTTGTAGCGCCACTTCAATGTCAGACAAACCCAAGATATCCCATATGCATCACGTCTTTCCCCAGCATTTACAGCTAGTTTCTAGCATAAAGCATTGGACTAACGCGTCATTATAGATTGCTTTTGTCACGCCTAGGCCTTCACAGCACATCATTGGGTAGGGACTGTACGTTATTTATGAGGGATACCTGAAATGAAAATGGTCTTCCCTTCAGTAAAATATTAAATATATTTTTACCTGACCCTCCCTGAACGCTTGAAAAAAGAAGTAGTGACTCTCCCCTATACCGCAAATAATAATTAAAACAAAGTGGATAGCAGAGAACCCCTACCCTCTCCCCTGTTCTTTGTTTTATAAGCATTACATGGAAAAGTAGCCAGAAGGTTGTGGATTCACACACAAGGGTAGGGGTGAAAAGATACCCATTATAATAAAAACATGAATTTATATTGTGGTCTGAGAAAAACAATGAGTTTTAGACACATTTCTACATCATTTTACATGACTGTAGACAAGTATTTTTTTACCACAGAGCATGAGAACAAATGAGCGCATGCTGCAACACTGGAAGGGTTGTGATTTCTATACAGGCCATTGTTAAAGAGGATAGTTTGGAACAGTGCTAAAGTTGACTATCAACAACAACAAAAATTAGCCGAAGTATCTGATCAATGAATTCAAGAAAAAAAAACAGTTGCTTAACACAGCAGCTTCATATCAGGTAGGCCTATGTACTTGTAACTTGTTTTCATTTGGAAACCATTATCTAACTTATTATAGTCCATGATATTGTTAGAAAATAGATGTGTTGACTGATTGGGGCATGGAATATAAGAGCATCTGCTAGGTTTAATTAACAAACTCAACATGCATAGCTCACCCGAATGATCCTCAAACCAAAGACTGGCCAAACCCATGTTTCTAAAAGTGAATTCAAAAGGCACTGTAGAAAGACTAGCCTAATAAGGCATTTTGTGTTTCATTCATTCTTGAACAATTTAAATAGCCTAAATGCAAAATGTACAGGCATGTTGTGCTGCTGAAATGCTGAGCGCTTCACAATTGATTTCTTGGCAGGCTATAGCAGTGAAATAATATATGTTTTCCTTAGTCTAACTGGCTTGCTCCTGCCTGATTTAGAGTTCATGTTTAATAGCCTGTTGAACGTCAATTGATAGCAGAATCACATTACTTCCAAGAAAATTTAAAAAAAAATGTCCTCCTATGCTGTAGAAGGTTGTAGAGCCTCTTCAATGTCAGACAAACCCAAGATATCCCATCTGCATCACGTCTTTCCCCAGCATTTTACAGCTAGTTTCTAGCATAAAGCATTGGACTAACGCGTCATTATAGATTGCTTTATATAATCCAGTACATAAAAAAATAAACAAATGAAAAAGGGTTAGGCCCATGCTTTGTCATTTTCTCTAACAAAAGCCACAATACCCTTAATTCAAGCCCTGGTTACCTTAACACACCAATACCTTCACCAACAGATATTTAAGAAGTGCATGGTGACTGAAGGCATTAGCTGATAAATGCTATGGATAGTAGACTAATGTCATCTGTCGAACAGGTAGGCCGACTGCTTGAACAAGAAGAAATAGGCTCCAACACAAAGCCCTCATTTGTAGACTTAAATTAAAATGAACACCGTTTAAGTGAATTAGGCCTTCTCAAGTCAGCCTACTTTCAGCACCCATGGTGCTGCCCATCACGTGGTTGCCTCTTCATAGTGTGAACCCCTTTTTACTCCACTCAACAGGATGCAATGGTCTCCAGCACACAACCAGGACAGGTTCATATGCACGTTTCCCCACAATAGGCTGAATAATTTCCTCGACACAATAGAGCCTCCCCTCAGGTAGGTTACCATCATCCTGACTGCCTCGGGGAAATAGCATGCAAAAGTGACACTGCACACTGAAGTATTCTGATATTGCGCTGCTAACAATATGGTAAAAGGTACTACATTCTCACTCTGGTGCGGCATACAATGTAGGACCCAACCTTGGTTCTGCTCTACCAAACCCTCTACTGCTATGGGACAACATAAGGAGGGGAAAAACAATGTATAGAAAGGGTGTGGGGATAGGTTCTCGGTTTCTAGGGCTTGACAAAAACCATATCCCCACAAATAAAATAAACATCTCTGTATGGCGAAATCCAGATCCACTCGCCATCCCAGAACGCACCCAGTCAGACCCTGCTTGGCGAGGTCACCGATGGCCCCGCCTTCAGTGCTAAACGAGGGGAAGACAGATGGCAAGGAAACATGCCGACAACAGTGGCTTTTAGCGGTGTGGCAAAACGGCCCAGAGAGAAAGAATAGTGTAAGGGAAACACTGGAAGAATCACATCCCTTACTTGGCAGAGCTAAAGCTCCTAGATGTGCGCTGTACCAATGCCTTGCTCTGTCTTCTGCTCTCGGATCAACATTCAACTCCACAGCCCCAGTTTGTCATCAGCACAGCCACCCACTTCCTCATTCAAATTCACCAGTAAGATTTCTCATCCCAGAGACACTGGTCCAGTGTAAACACCCAATACATGGCCATTTGCATGGGGCCCAATCCCAAACGCATTACCCTCCCCCATTTTCATCCAGGTAACAATTGTGAACATTTCGACTGCTCCCTTAGGCAGCACAAGAAGAAAAAAAAGTATCTGCAAGAGCAGATTAGGCCGGGGCTAAGGGTATGAATATCCATTGCAGTCTATAATTCAGCTTAGTTTTATACTAAACAAAAATATAAATGCATCATGCAACAATGACCAAGATTTCACTGGGTTACAGTTCATAGAACAAAAATAGTCAATTAAAATAAATTCATTAGGCCCAAATCTATGGATTTCACATGACTGGGCAGGGGTGCAGCCATGGGTGGGTCTGGAAGGGCCTAGGCCCATCCACTTGCGAGCCAGGCCAGACCAAGCCAATCAGAATTTGTTTTTCCCCACAAAAGGGCTTTATTACAGAAATACTCCTCAGAAAATCCCGCAGGTGAAAGAAGCCGGATGTGGAGGTCCTGGGCTGGCGTTGTTACACGTGGCCTGTGGTTGTGAGGCCGGTTGGATGTACTGCCAAATTCTCTAAAACGAGATTGAAGTCGACTTAAGGTAGATGAACATTAAATGAACTGGCAACAGGTCTGCTGGACATTCCTGCAGTCAGCATTCCAATTGCACCCTCCCTCAAAACTTGTGATATCTATGGCATTGTGTTGTGTAACAAAACTGCACCCTTTTAGAGTTGCCTTTTATTGTCCCCAGCACAAGGTCCACCTGTGTAATGATCAAGCTGTTTAATCATCTTCTTGATATGCCACACCTGTCAACTGGATGGATTATTTTGGCAAAGGAGAAATGCTCACTAACAGGGATGTAAACAAATTTGTGCACAACATCTTTGTTCAGTATATATATACAGTGCCTTTGGAAAGTATTCAGACCCTTTGACTTTTTTCCACATTTTATTACGTAACAGCCTTATTCTAAAATATGTATTTTTCCTCAGCAATCTACACAAATTACCCCATAATGACAAAGCAAAAAGGTTTTTTTAATATTAAAAATTATTAAAAATAAAAAACACAAAAGGCTTTTTACACAAATATTCAGACTCTTTGCTATTCGACTCGAAATTGAGCTCAGGTGCATCCTGTTTCCACTGATCATCCTTGAGATGTTTCTGCAACTTGATTAGAGTCCACCTGTGGTAAATTCAATTGGTTGGGCATGATTTGGAAAGGCACACACCTGTCACAGTTGACAGTGCATGTCACAGCAAAAACCAAGCCATGAGGTCGAAGGAATTGTCTGTAGCGTGCCGAGACAGCGTTGTGACGAGCACAGATCTGAGGAAGGGTACCAAAGCATTTTTCTGCAGCATTGGTCCCCAAGAACACAGTGGCCTCCATCATTCTTAAATTGAAAAAGTTTGGAACCCCCAAGACTCTTCCTAGAGCTGTCCACCCAGCCAAACTGAGCAATCAGGGGAGAAGGGCCTTGGTCAGGGAGGTGACCAAGAACCCGATGTTCACTCTGACAGAGCCCTAGCGTTCCTGTGTGGAGATTTGGAGAACCTTCCAGAATAAACAACTATCTCTTCAGCACTCCACCAATTAGGCCTTTATGGTAGAGTCAGCAGAGAGAAGCCACGCCTCAGTAAAAGGTACATGACAGCCCGCTTGAAGTTTCCCAAAAGCACCTAAAGACTCTCAGACCATGAGAAACCAGATTCTCTGGTGTGATCAAATCAAGATGGGACTTTTTGCCCTGAATGCCAAGCATCACTTCTGGAGGAAACCAGGCACCATCCCTATGGTGAAGCATGGTGGTGGCAGCATCATGCTGTGGGGATGTTTCTCAGCAGCAGGAACTGGGAGACTAGTCAGGATCGAGGCAAAGATGAAAGGAACAACCGTGCCATATAGATTGAAAAATAGTTGGGAAGAGATTTTTCATGTACCGATTGCATGGCACATGTTTTATGTATGAACTGATACACAAAATGACACCGGACTCAAAAAAACATTATATTTCAATTATTATACAGAATGCTTGCAACCAAAAGAATGTAATTTATATTTGTAATTTATATATACAACCTTCCCAGCTCTGCAGATTTTGCTGCGAAGAGGCAGACTCATTAGATAATTTGTTTTGGTACTGTCCATCTGTAGCTTGTTTTTGGTCACAAGTCCAGGTATGGCTGAAGAATTGCAATATTTACCTGAGCTAACTCTGCAGATAGCATTACTGGGCGATCTGAAAAGTCATAGTCAATCGATCAATATTATAATACTTTTAGCAAAAATGTTTTATCTGTAGAAACAATGAGAATGGAAAGGTTCAGAGCTTTCGTGAAACAGCACAGTTGCAAAATATGGAAAATATTGTGCCCGTAAAACGTATATAGGTTATGGAACTTTTTTGAAAGAGTTCAGTTTGAAAGATAAGGCAAATGGAAATCAAACTGGATGGACATCATACATATATGGGAGAGGTTGAAGGTAGAGGAAGGATGGCAGTTGGCCGTTTCTGTGGAGTGTTTTGCTCTGAAGCAATACTGCATGTGATGGGGCTGATGTTGTGTAATGTGTGTAGTGTGATAGGGCTGTTGTTGAGGTGGGCAATCAGTTGTTCTGCTACACACCTGATTTAAAGATGGCCGTTATTATGGCCAACTTCCAGACCCTTGAAAACACCCCCAGACCAATAGATGTGTTGGTGACTTTAGTAATGGGGCCAATGAGTGAGTCTTTGTAGTTTTTAAGAAAAGGTAGAGTCCAGCCCAAACACATATTTTGTGTTTCTTTAGTGAGCTAATCACCTTGTTCACCTCTGACTCAGAAACCTCCCTTATGATGAAGACAGGTTGAGTGTCATTGACTTGCACTGAGCCCAAGAAACCAGTGGAGGAGTTCTGTGCCAGTAACCTGACAGTCAACTAAGTAGAAATTGAAGGCTATTACTATTTCGACTGCATCATGTGTCAGATTGTCATTCACCATGTTTTCTAGTCTTTTTGCAGTGTTACTATGGTCTTTCCCTGTTAACTTCATTAGATTATCCCAGATCAATTCAGAATATCCCTTTGCTTCACCAATTATGTTAATAAAAAAGTTTGCCTTGGCCTGTCTGATTACTTTCATCACCTTATTTCTAAACATGGTAAACCTGTCATGCTCAAATTTGGATTTTAGGGCTGTTTTTAGAGCATAATCTTGTTCTTTCATCAGTTTCCAGATTTCTCCACTTAGCCAAGGAAGAGTGCTCTTTTGGCCAGGTTTGGATTAGATTTTCTTTAGGAAGCCATCTATTGTAGTCTGGATTGTGGATAGAAAAACCTGACTATCAGCTTCCACATCTGTATAGGACACAAGATCACACTGCGAATGTTCAAGTGCCCCACTAGTAGTCTCTTGGGCTTAGCTTGTGGGTCCCAAGTGACTCGAGAGTGATTGACACATTGAAAAAGTAAACTTTTCTGCGTTTTCTGACGGCTGGGTTTAGGCCGTTTTGATTAGGCACAGTTCGGTAGTGCAATTGACTATCCCTTCCGCTTGCACTGGGTGCGGGGAACTACTTAAAACAGCCTTCGCGCCAGAAGCAGAGTCAGGGATCACGTATAGTGACTTGGATATGTGTGGAGTGTCAAATTCCATATTGGAGCCGGTTGACTCGCGAGAAATTATGGGGCCATAGCATTCACCCACTTCCGCAGCAGCGATCAGACTGCTTTCCACTCCGGTGAGTATCGCTGGCTCGGTGATGTTAGGCCCAGAGTTGAGTTGTACATCCCCAGAGAGCAGGAGGGTAGTTTAACAGTTTCCGATAAATGTTGTACTTGTGTTTGTTAGTCCTACGCGGTACAGTGGAATAGGGAGTGAGGTAGACTTGGCCATTATTCAGAACATTATGGTGTACTGTTTGCTCCAGTGGAACGGTGAACCAGTGTGTTTGTTGTTCGTATCCACCGGCTGTAGATTGATTGTGTCATCCCAGCAAGGACGCACTGAGACTATCAGTAGAGCAGCTACATAACTGACAATCGTGGCAATTTAATAGAAATAAAACACATAATTGCGCTTTAAATCTTTGCATGACATACAAAGCTGAGTCGGCGTACACCTGATGTTTTAGATAAAAATAACAGCATCTGTAGGAGAAGCGGCACCTGCCCCACCACCCTTCCCTCCGTCTGCCATACCACCCTCCCCTCCATCTGCCATCTTCCACATCATCTTGGGGTGGCAGGGTAGCCTAGTGGTTAGAGCATTGGACTAATAACCAAAAGGATGCAAGTTCAAATCCCTGAGCTGACAAGGTACAAAATCTGTCATTCTGCCCCTGTACAGGCAGTTAACCCATTGTTCTAGGCTGTCATTGAAAATAAGAATTTGTTCTTAACTGACTTGCCAAGTAAAATAAAGGTAAAAATATAAAAAATAATTGTGTGTGTGTGTAACCTGCTCCAGAGCACTCAGGACCTCAGACTGGGGCAAAGGTTCACCTTCCAACAGGACAACGACTGTAAGCACACAGCCAAGACAACAAAGGAATGGCTTCAGGACAAGTCTCGGGAATGTCCTTGAGTGGCCCAGCCAGAGCCCGGACTTGAACAGAGAGACTCAAAATAGCTGTGCAGCAACGGCTTAAGAGGATCTGCAGAGAAGAATGTGAGAAACTCCCCAAATACAGGTGTGCCAAGCTTGTAGCATCACCTCAAGACTTGAGGCTGAAATCGCTGCCAAAGGTGCTTCAACAAATGACTGAATAAAGGGTCTGAATACATACTTAAATGTTTTATTAGCAAACATTTCTAAAAAACAGTTTTTGCTTCGTCATTATGGGGTATTGTGTGTAGATTGATGAGAAAAAAATACTATTTAATCAACGTTAGAATAAGGCTGTACCCTAACAAAATATGAAAAAAGTCAAGGGGTCTGAATACTTTCAGAAGGTTGACTGCTCTGGATGTCCAGTTGCATACCCAACTGCAGTGCCAACCCGTCTATCTGAGACTGTGTTTAGTCTTAGGGTGAATGCCACTTCATCAACAGTGGCTCTCACTCTGGACCAAGAGTGTGTGTGTGGGAGACAAAAACTAATTTAACAAATTAGCAGTTTACTTGTCATCAGCTGGCCCTCAAAGTATCACTCTACTTCTTTCAGTCAAAATGTATGAGGAACAGGAATTCTAGAAGCCATAATATTTGTCCAATGATCCGTGACCCCCCTTTATCTGCAGTCGTTCTTAAATGGCTGTGTCTGCTACTTGGCGCCCCAGACTGCTGCTACTTAGACATAAAGCTGATATGTTCTGAGCCTCAAGAGAACGACCTAACAGCTTCTGTCTTTCATTATTATTATTAAATCCCCATACCCTTTTGAAGTTTTGTTTTTTTCCCAATGCTCAGTCCAGTGAAACAACCCCAAATACGAGTTAGTTTGGCATTAGTAAGAGGCAGTGTTGATTTTCCTTTCAATTAAATGTCAACTGGGTTTTGACGTGAGTTCAGACGAAGAAAATGAAATTGCATTCATGTCAAACTAGTTTTAATAATGTCATCTGTCTCCTGGGTTGCATGTTCTCTATGTGGAAATGTATGTACCGTTGAAATTGGAAGTTTACATACACTTAGGTTGGAGTCAATTAAACTCGTTTTTCATACATTCCACAAATTTCTTGTTAACAAACTATAGCTTTGGAGAGTCGGTCAGGACATCTACTTTGTGCATGACACAAATAATTTTTCCAACAATTGTTTCCAGGCAGAATATTTCACTGTATCACAATTCCAGTGGATCAGAAGTTTACCTTTAAACAGCTTGGAAAATTCCAGAAAATTATGTCATGGCTTAAGAAGCTTCTGATAGGCTAATTGATATAATTTCAGTCAATTGGAGGTGTACCTGTGGATGTTTTTCAAGGCCTGCCTTCAAACTTAGTGCCTCTACTTGACATCATGGGAAAATCAAAATAAATCAGTCAAGACTTCAGAAAATAAATTGTAGACCTCCATAAGTCTGATTCATCCTTGGGAGCAATTTCCAAACGCCTGAATGTACCAAATTCATCTGTACTAACAATAGTATGCAAGTATAAACACCATGGGACCAACCAGCCATCATACCACGCGTTCTGTCTCCTAGAGATGAACGTGTTTGGTGCAAAAAGTGCAAATCAATCCCAGAACAGCAAAGGCCCTTGTGAAGATGCTGGAGGAAACGGGTACAAAATTATCTATATCCACAGTAAAACGAGTCCTATATTGACAAAACCTTGAAAGGCCGCTCAGCAAGGAAGAAGCCACTGCTCCAAAACTGCCATAAAAAAAAGCCAGACTACGGTTTGCAACTTAATATGGGGACAAAGATCATACTTTTTGGAGAAATGTCCTTTGGTCTGACGAAACAAAAATAGAACTGTTTGGCCATAATGACCATTGTTATGTCTGGAGGAAAAATGGGGATGCTTGCAAGCCGAAGAACACCATCCAAAGGGTGAAACACGGGGGTGAAAGCATCAAGTTGTGGGGGTGCTTTTCTGCAGGAGGTGCTGGTGCACTTCACAAAATAGATGGCATCATGAGGATGGAAAATTACGTGGATATATTGAAGGAACATCTCAAGACATGAGTCAGGAAGTTAAAGCTTGGTTGCAAATGACCCCAAGCATACTTCCAAAGTTGTGGCAAAATGGCAGTCAAGATATTGGAGTGGCAATCACAAAGCCCTGGCCTCAATCCTATCGAAAGTTTGTGGGCAGAACTGACTGAAAAAGCGTGTGCGAGCAAGGAGGCCTACAAACCTGATTCAGTTACACCAGCTCTGTCAGGAGGAATGGGCCAAAATTCACCCAACTTATTGTGGGAAGCTTGTAGACGGCTACCCTAAACGTTTGACCCAAGTTAAACAATTTAAAGGCAATGCTACCAAATATTAATTGAGTGTATGTAAACTTCTGACCCACTGGGAATGTGATGAAATAAATAACAGCTGAAATAATTCATTCCTTCTACTATTATTCAAACATTTCACATTCTTAAAATAAAGTGGTGGTTCTAACTGACCTAATACAGGAAATATTTACTAAGATTAAATGTCAGGAATTGTGAAACTGAGTTTAAATGTATTTGGCTAGGGTGTATGTAAACTTCTGACTTCATCTGTAATTGTGTGTCCTGTCTAAGAGACATAACTATCCTATTATTCACACCTTGGTCAATTACATGTGAAATACTTTCAAATACTTGAGCTGCATTTGGTTTGTCTTGACCATAATTTGCACTTTTGGGACTATTCCAATGGTTCTATTGTATTGGGAAAGCTAAATGAAGCGCACCTCGACTGCAGTGCCCTTTAATTATTGGGACAGTGAATGTTTTTTCTTCTCTACTTTTGACTCTGTACTCAAAGTTTGGATTTGAAATCAAACAATGACTATGAGGTTAAAGTGCAGACTGTCTGCTTTAATTTGAAGTCATTTTCATACACTTTGGGTGAACCCGTTTAGGAATCACTGCACTTTGTACATTGTCCTCCCATTTTGGGGGAGCAAAAGTATTGGGGCAAATTCACTTATACCTTTTTATTTTATATGTAAGTATTTAATCCCATTTTCATAGCACACAATGACTGCATCCAGCTACATCCAGCTTGTAACCTTGTTTTGGTTGTGTTTGAGATGATTTTGTGCACAATAGAAATTAGAAATGAATTGTAAATAATGTATTGTGTCATTTGAGTCACTTTTAACAATAATGTTTCTAATGTTCTAATGTTTCTACATCCATGGGGTATGTACCATGATTACGGATAATCCTTAGTGAATAATGATGAGTGAGAAAGTTAGACACGCAAAAATCATAACCCCAAGACATGCTAACCTCTCACCATAACAATAACAGGGGAGGTTAGTGTTTTTGGGGGATATGATATTTTTGCATCTATTTCTCATCCATCATCATTCACGATTCATTCAGGATTATCCGTAATGATGGTAGCATCCACATTAATGTAGAAGTGTTTAGAAACATGGCTCCAAAATGACAATCTGTTATTTACCATTAACTTCTACTGGGCACAAAATCAACTGAAGCACAATCAAAACAAACAGAAAATGCATCCAACAAATTTGTTGGATCAAGCTACATCAAGCTTGATGTAGTCATTCCGTGCTAGGAATATGGGCCCAAATACTTTTGCTATTTACAAAAAGTACTGTAATTTCCAAACGGGTTCACCCGAAGTGTATGAAAATACCTTCAAATTAAAACGGACATTCTGCGCTGTTATCTCATAGTCATTGTTTGATTTCAAATCCAAACTGTTGAAGTGTAGAGCCAAAATAAATATGCTGTCCTAATAATTACGGAGGGCACTGCATTTGAAAGCATTTGCCATATTTGACCAAGGTCTGGTTTAATGTAGCAGTATGGGTTGACACTCACTCAGATTTTGCCGTTTATTCTTCCTCCGCTCTTGGAGAACTGAGAATAAGGGATGGACACACAAGTGGTTATGACAAAGGTCAATGGTAATCTAATTGCCTGGGACTTAAGAAACTGTGTCATGCGGCTACTGTACACATCGTTATTCACACATGGGAGTTGTCCAAACAAGGGTCTTTTACAGAGAACGTGTTTATGATACGGTCACGACTCTTGTCGTCGGTGGAAGAAGTGGACCAAAGTGCAGCGTGGTAAGTGTTCATGATTTATTTTCAAAAACACTTGAACAAAATAACAAAGAGCAAAACGACAATGAACAGTTCCGTCAGGTGCAGAAACACAAAACAGAAAATAATCATCCACAAACACAGGTGGGAAAAGGCTGCCTAAGTATGATTCTCAATCAGAGACAACGATAGATAGCTGTCCCTGATTGAGAAACATACCCGGCCAAAACATAGAAATACAAAACCTAGAAATAAAGAACATAGAAGGCCCACCCAAATCACACCCTGACCAAACCAAATAGAGACATAAAAAGGGTCTCTAAGGTCAGGGCGTGACCGATATGCTCCTGGCCCTCCCTCTATTTTTCGGTTCATATTCCCTCCGCCTCTGATCGGAACCAAGGATGATGGTTTTCCGGCCACTTGCAACCCTTCCCTGTGAATTTCACTGTGACGGAGCTACTTCGACTGTGACGCTTTTAAAAGCAGGCCAAGAAAGTAATTTCCCCCTCCGTCGCTAGTGTCACCACAGCTTTAAAGGATTTCTGTGAAACTAAGCCGGACAATAGGGAAAGGGGTTATACTTTTACATCATTATATTTTTCCATAAAATCGAGTCAATTGTCCATGCACACATGTCATAATAGGCAAGGCCAATGGTGCATGTATACTATATTTATAACACTGAGTATGTTTAAACATAGAGATCAGATGAAATCGATAATCTGTTGACCATCTATTGACTGACCCCATAATCTCAAACAAGGCAATGTACTGTAGCATCTGCATTTTGTTTTTCGTGAGCTCAACCAAGCTTTCAAACAGTGGAAAATTGAATTACAGACGAAAGAAAGAACACTGTCAGCCTGCAGATTAATCTCTTCGTTGAGCCACAGATGGTGCCTTCAGCACAACATTGTCAAACTCTCCCATCTCGTGTAGGATATTTAGTTCCTTTTGTGATGCAGAATATCTGTATAAATGTTTGATAACAGACTCTGGGCGATTCTTCCTGATAGCCAGCTGTCAGCCTGCTAGGTAAAGCCCCGCCTTATCTCTTTTGACAAACATATCAAGACTGTTTCAAGGACAGTTTTTTTTTTTTTTACATTGCAAAAATCAGAAACTTTCTGTCCAAACATGATGCAGAAAAATGTATCCATGCTTTTGTTACTTCTAGGTTAGACTACTGCAATGCTCTACTTTCCGGATACCCGGATAAAGCACTAAATAAACTTTGGTTAGTGCTAAATACGGCTGCTAGAATCCTGACTAGAACCCCAAAAAATTGATCAAATTACTCCAGTGCTAACCTTCCTACACTGGCTTCCTGTTAAGGCAAGGACTGATTTTAAAGGCTCCTACTTATCTTTCCGATTTGGTCCTGCCGTACATACCTACACGTACACTACGGTAACAAGACGCAGGCCTCCTAATTGTCCCTAGAATTTCTAAGCAAACAGCTGGAGGCAGGGCTTTCTCCTATAGAGCTCCATTTTTATGGAATGGTCTGCCTACCCATGTGAGAGACGCAGACTCAGTCTCAACCTTTAAGTCTTTACTGAAGACTCATCTCTTCAGTAGGTCATATGATTGAGTGTAGTCTATACCAGGAGTGTGAAGGTGAACGGAAAGGCTCTGGAGCAACGAACCGCCCTTGCTGTCTCTGCCTGGCCAGTTCCCCTCTCTCCACTGGGATTCTCTGCCTCTAACCCTATTACAGGGGTTGAGTCACTGGCTTACTGGTGCTCTTCCATGCCGTCCCTAGGAGGGGTGCATCACTTGAGTGGGTTGAGTCACTGACGTGATCTTCCTTTCTGGGTTGGCGCCCCCCTTGGGTTGTGCAGTGGGGGAGATCTTTGTGGGCTATACTCAGCCTTGTCTCAGGATGGTAAGTTGGTGGTTGAAGATATCCCTCTAGTGGTATGGGGGCTGTGCTTTGGCAAAGTGGGTGGGGTTATATCCTTCCTGTTTGGCCCTGTCCTGGGGTATGATCGGATGGGGCCACAGTGTCTCCTGACGCCTCCTGTCTCAACCTCCAGTATTTATGCTGCAGTAGTTTGTGTTGGGGGGCCAGGTTCAGTCTGTTATATCTGGAGTACTTCTCCTGCCTTATCCTGTGTCCTGTGTGAATTTAAGTATGATCTCTCTAATTCTCTATTTCTCTTTCTTTTTCTCTCTCGGAGGACCTGAGCCCTAGGACCATGCCTCGGGACTACCTGGCATGATGACTCCTTGCTGTCCCCAGTCCACGTGGCCGTGCTGCTGCTCCAGTTTCAACTGTTCTGCCTGCGGCTATGGAACCCTGACCTGTTCACCGGACATTCTACCTGTCCCAGACCTGCTGTTTTCAACTCTCTAGAGACAGCAGGAGCGGTAGAGATACTCTTAATGATCGGCTAGGTGATGACTTGCTGCACCCTCGACAACTACTGTGATTATTATTCTTTGACTATCCTGGTCATTTATGAACATTTGAACATCTTGGCCATGTTCTGTTATAATCTCCACCCGGCACATCCAGAAGAGGACTGGCCACCCCTCATAGCCTGGTTCCTCTCTAGGTTTCAGCCTTTCTAGGGAGTGTTTCCTAGACACCGTGCTTCTACACCTGCATTGCTTGCTGTTTGGGGTTTTAGGCTGGGTTTCTGTACAGCACTTTGAGATATCAGCTGATGTAAAAAGGGCTATATCAATACATTTGATTTTATTTGATCTCAGCTTACTGGTCATCATAGCAGCACCCACCCATAGCACGTGCTCCAGAAGATATATCTCAATGGTCACCCCCAAAGCCAATTCTTCCTTTGGCCGCCTTTTCTTTCAGTTCTCTGCCGCCAATGACTGCAACAAACTGCAAAAATCACTGAAGCTGGAGACTCACATCTCCCTCACTAGCTTTAACTTCTTAACGCACCAATCCCTTGAGCGGGATCATTTTCATCAACACCCGCTGAATTGCAGCGCACCAAATTCAAATTAAATTACTAAAAATATTTAATTTTCATGAAATCACAAGTAGCAAATGTAGCAAAACACAGCTTACCTTGTTGTTAATCCACCTGGCATGTCAGATTTCAATACAGCTTTTCAGCGAAAGCATAACAAGCGTTTATGTAAGAACATCTCTCTCAGTAGACAAAATACTACAAACACTAGCAGCCAAGTAGATTGGTCACGAAAGTCAGAAAAGCAATAGATTAAATCGCTTACCTTTGATGATCTTCGGATGTTTGCACTCACGAGACTCCCAGTTACACAATAAATGTTCCTTTTGTTCCATAAAGATTTTTTTTATATCCAAAATAACTCCATTTGTTTGGTGTGTTATGTTCAGAAATCCACAGGCTCGAGCGGTCACGACATCGCAGACAAAAATTCCAAATAGTATCCTTAATGTCCACAGAAACATGTCAAACGTTTTTATATATATACAGTGGGGCAAAAAAGTATTTAGTCAGCCACCAATTGTGCAAGTTCTCCCACTTAAAAAGATGAGATATGCCTGTAATTTTCATCATAGGTACACTTCAACTATGACAGACAAAATTAGAAAAAAAATCCAGAAAATCACATTGTAGGATTTTTTATGAATGTATTTGCAAATTATGGTGGAAAATAAGTATTTGGTCACCTACAAACAAGCAAGATTTCTGGCTCTCACAGACCTGTAACTTCTTATTTAAGAGGCTCCTCTGTCCTCCACCTGTTACCTGTATTAATGGCACCTGTTTGAACTTGTTATCAGTACAAAAGACACCTGTCCACAACCTCAAACAGTCACACTCCAAACTCCACTATGGCCAAGACCAAAGAGCTGTCAAAGGACAGCAGAAACAAAATTGTAGACCTGCACCAGGCTGGGAAGACTGAATCTGCAATAGGTAAGCAGCGTGGTTTGAAGAAATCAAGAAGAAATCAACTGTGGGAGCAATTATTAGGAAATGGAAGACATACAAGACCACTGATAATCTCCCTCGATCTGGGGCTCCACGCAAGATCTCACCCCGTGGGGTCAAAATGATCACAAGAACGGTGAGCAAAAATCCCAGAACCGGGGGGACCTAGTGAATGACCTGCAGAGAGCTGGTACCAAAGTAACAAAGCCTACCATCAGTAACACACTACGCCGCCAGGGACTCACCTCCTGCAGTGCCAGACGTGTCTCCCTGATTAAGCCAGTACATGTCCAGGCCCGTCTGAAGTTTGCTAGAGAGCATTTGGATGATCCAGAAGAAGATTGGGAGAATGTAATATGGTCAGATGAAACCAAAATAGAACTTTTTGGTAAAAACTCAACTCTTCGTGTTTGGAGGACAAAGAATGTTGAGTTGCATCCAAAGAACACCATACCTACTGTGAAGCATGGGGGTGGAAACATCATGCTTTAGGGCTGTTTTTCTGCAAAGGGACCAGGAAAGTCTAAAGGAAAGAATGAATGGGGCCATGTATCGTGAGATTTTGAGTGAAAACCTCCTTCCATCAGCAAGGGCATTGAATATGACACGTGGCTGGGTCTTTCAGCATGACAATGATCCCAAACACACCGCCAGGCAAACGAAGGAGTGGCTTCGTAAGAAGCATTTCAAGGTCCTGGAGTGGCCTAGCCAGTCTCCAGATCTCAACCCCATAGAAAATCTTTGGAGGGAGTTGAAAGTCCGTGTTGCCCAGCAACAGCCCCAAAACATCACTGCTCTAGAGATCTGCATGAGGAGATCTGCATGAGGAATGGGCCAAAATACCAGCAACAGTGTGTGAAAACCTTGTGAAGCCTTACAGAAAACCTGTCATTGCCAAGGCTCGGGGTCAGGGCAGGTAGTATGGTCAGAACTGGGAAAATTAGAACTGGGAAAATTATGCTTATGTACACAATATAACCTCAAATGTGCATGTGTCAGTTTTTACACAAAAGTTGTCATTTACACTGAACAAAAACATAAACATGATATATAAAAATTTCAAAGATTTTACTGAGTTATACTTCATATAAAGAAATCAATCGATTGAAGATATGAGGCTTGAAATTGTGCTCAGGTGCATCCTGTTTCCATTGATCATCCTAGAGATGTTTCTACAACTTGATTGGAGTCCACCTGTGGTAAATAGAATTGATTGGGTATGATTTGGAAAGCCACACACCTGTCTATATAAGGTCCCACAGTTGACAGTGCATATCAGAGCAAAAGCCAAGCCATGACGTTGAAGGAATTGTCCGTAGAGCCCCGAGATAGGATTGTGTCGAGGCACAGATCTGGGGAAGAGTAGCAAAACATTTCTGCAGCATTGAAGGTCCCCAAGAACACAGTGGCCTCAATCATTCTTAAATGGAAGAAGTTTGGAACAACCAAGGCTCTTCCTAGAGCTGACCACCTGGCCAAACTGAGCAATCAGTGGAGAAGGTCCTTGGTCAGGGAGGTCACCAAGAACCCAATGGTCACTCTGACAGAGCTCAGGACCTCAGACTGGGGCAAAGGTTCACCTTCCAACAGGACAACGACTGTAAGCACACAGCCAAGACAACGAAGGAATGGCTTCAGGACAAGTCTCTGAATGTCCTTGAGTGGACCAGTCAGAGCCCGACTTGAACCCCATCACTCATCTCTGGAGAGGCCTGAAAATAGCTGTGCAGCGACACTCCCCATCCAACCTGATAATGTCACCCCATAATGTCAATGTGGACATTTCAAAATGTTTACAAATAAATTCAAAGCTGAAATTTCCACCCCTTTTGTTATGGGAATCGTAAATAAATTCAGGAGTAAAAATGTGCTTAACAAGTCACATAATAAATTGCATGGCAATAATTAAAACATATGTATGACTACCTCCTCTCTGTACCTTATCTCTGTACATAGATATAATTGTATAAGGTCTCTCAGTCGAGCAGTGAATTTCAACCACAAAGAACAGGGAACTTCACAAAGAATGACAGATATTGGTAGATATTGGTAGAGTTATTAAGCGCGAAGACGTTATTAATGACACTTTGGATGGTGTATCAGTACACCCAGTCACCACAAAGATACAGATGTCCTTCTTAACTCCATTGGCGGAGAGGGAAAAAAACACTCAGGAAATTCACCATGAGGCCTTTAAAATGGTGACTTTATACCAGTTACAGAGTTTAATGGCTGTTCTTGAAGAAAAGTGAAGATGGACCAACATTGTAGTTACTCCACAATACTAACCTAATTGACAGAGTAAAAAGAAGGAAGCCTGTACAGAATAAACATTTTCCAAAACTTGAATCCGGTTTGCAACAAGGCGCTAAAGTAATGTGGCAAAGCAATTAACACTTTGTATTCAGGACAAAAAGTTATGTTTGGGGCAAATCCAATACAACACATTTTTCTGAATACCACTCCATATTTTCAAGCATAGTGGTGGCTGCATCATGTTATTGGTATGCTTGTAATCGTTAAGGACTGGGGAGTTTTCGGTATAAGACAGAAACAGAATGGAGCTAAGCACAGATAAAATCTTAAAGGAAAACCTGGTTCAGTCTAATTTCCACCAGACACTGGGAGATGAATTCACCTTTCAGCAGGACAATAACCTAAAACACAAGGCCAAATCTACACTGGAGTTGTTTACCAAGAAGACAGAGAATGTTGGCGTTACAGTTTTGACTTAAATTTACTTGAAAATCTATGGCAAGACCTGAAAATGCTTGTCTAGCAATGATCAACAATGAATTTGACAGGATTTTGTTTTAGGAATAATGGGCAAATGTCACCTAGAAAGACTCACAGTTGCAATCGCTGCCGAAGGTGTGTCACGACTCCAACCGAAGGTGGTTCCCCTTCCTGTTCGGCTGGCGCTCGGAGGTCGTCATCACCGGTCTACTAGCTGCCACTGATCCTTTTTTTCCCCTGGTCTGTTTATTAGTTGCACCTGTGTTTAGTTAGGTTAATTGGTTGGGCTTTATTATCCATCCGGCCCGCCTGCTGGGTGTGCGGGATTATTTTCTGTGTATTATTGTGCACGACTGTAAGTCACGGTTGTCCGTGTATGTATGTTTTTCTGGACTGTTTAGTTCCCCGTGTTTTGGGGCATTTGTTTGGGTTGGTGTCGTTTTCACCGGTGTGGTGGATTAAAAGTATCGCTACCTTGAACTCTCTGTTTCCTGCGCCTGACTTCTTCCTCCACTACACCCCGGGCATTACAAGGTGCTTCTACAAAGTGTTTACTCGGGCGTGAATACTTACTGTATGTTAATGAGATATTCCTGTAATTAAATTTCAATACATTTGCAAAAAAGTCAAATTTTGTTTTCAATTTCTCATTATTTCTCATGAATCCATTTTGAATTCAGGCTGTAACACAAAAAAATGTGCAATAAGTCAAGGGGCATGAATACTTTCTGAAAGCATCCCAACCATAATGTGCCATCGGAAACAAGCATGGTAACAAGAGTTCATTGTTACACCTCTGTAATTACAGACTGCAGTTACCATCAGATACACATTATTACAGTGTAACTATGTATTATTACAATTGTACAATACTTGTTAATGTAATTACATATGTAATAAACTGTAATAAGGACCCCTTAAATGAAGGGTTACTCTTTCGAATTATAGAAAGATCTGTCCTGAAACAGCTTTGCAACGCATACAGTAGATACAAATAACTCTGAGTGAAAGCCTCATTCTCTCAGAAACCCACAGTACGGCAGCTAGGTGAAGTGCTGACACTGTTCATGTATGTGTCTGTTTGGAGGAGACTGATGCAGGAGCTACCTGTCACGCCCTGGTCGAAATATATTATGTTTATTCTTAATTTATTCGGTCAGGCCAGGGTGTGACATGGGTTATTGTGGTGTGTTTTTGTCTTGGGGTTTTGTCTAGCGTTAGTCTATGGCTGCCTGAGGCGGTTCTCAATCAGAGTCAGGTGATTATCGTTGTCTCTGATTGGGAACCATATTTAGGCAGCCATATTCTTTGTGTGTTTCGTGGGTGATTGTCCTTAGTGTCCTGGTTCCTGTGTTAGTTTACACTAGTATAGGCTGTTTCGGTTTTCGTTACGTTCATTTCGTTCTTTGTTTTGTAGTATTTGTATTGCTTCGTGTTTACGTTTGTTGATTAAACATGGATCGCAATCTACACGCTGCATTTTGGTCCGACTCTCCTTCACCGCATGAAAACAGTTTTTTTTCTTTTGGAAAAGTTTTATTGGCACAATTCCTTTAAAAACAGCTCATACATTTTTTTTTGATTCTGAGCAATGTTGTACTGCTATTTTTATTGACTTGGCCAAAGCTTTTGATTCGGTAGACCATTCCATTCTTGTGGGCCGGCTAAGGAGTATTGGTGTCTCTGAGGGGTCTTTGGCCTGGTTTGCTAACTACCTCTCTCAAAGAGTGCAAAGAGTGTATAAAGTCAGAACATCTGCAGTCTCAGCCCCTGCCTGTTACAAAGGGAGTACCCCAAGGCTCGATCCTAGGCCCCACTGTCTTTTCAATTTACATCAACATAGCTCAGGCATAAGGACGCTCTCTCATCCGTTTATATGCAGATTATACAGTCTTATACTCAGCTGGTCCCTCTCTGGATTTTGTGATAAATACGCTCTACAACAAAGCTTTCTTAGTGTCCAACAAGTTTATCTTCCTTTAACCTTGTTCTGAACACCTCCAAAACAAAGGTCATGTGGTTTGTTAAGAAGAATGCCCTCTCCCCGCAGGTGTGATTACTACCTCTGAGGGCTTAGAGCTTGAGGTATTCACCTCATGCAAGTACTTGGGAGTATGGCTAGACGAAACACTGTCCTTCTCTTAGCACATATCTAAGCTGCAGGCTAAAGTTTACTCTCGACTTGGTTTCCTCTATCATAATCGCTTCTCTTTTACTCCAGCTGCCAAACTAACCCTGATTCAGATGACCATCCTACCCATGCTAGATAACGGAGATGTAATTTATAGATTGGCAGGTAAGGGTGCTCTCGAGAGGCTAGATGTTCTTTACCATTCGGCCATCAGATTTGCCACCAATGTTCCTTATAGAACACATCACTGCACTCTCTACTCCTCTGTAAACTGGTCATCTCTGTATACCTGTCGCAAGACCCACTGGTTGATGCTTATTTATAAAACCCTCTTAGGCCTCACTCCCCCCTACTGTATCTGAGTTATCTACTGCAGCCCTCATCCTCCACATACAGCACCCATTCTGCCAGTCACATTCTGTTAAAGGTCCCCAAAGCACACACATCCCTGGGTCGCTCCTCTTTTCAGTTCGCTGCAGCTAGCGACTGGAACGAGATGCAACAAACACTCAAACTGGACAGTTATCTCAATGTCTCCATTCTATAACTCAATCATCGACACTCTTACTGACAGTCATGGCTGCTTTGCGTGATGTATTGTTTTCTCTACCTTCTTGCCCTTTGTGCTGTTGTCTGTGACCAATAATGTTTGTACAATGTTTTGTGATGCTACCATGTTGCGCTGCTACCATGTTGTGTTGCTACCATGTTGATATCATGTTGTGTTGCTACCATACTGTGTTGTCATATGTTGCTGTCTTGCTATGTTGTTGTCTTAGGTCTTTCTTTATTTAGTGTTGTCTCTTGACGGGGCGTGTGTGAAATTTGTATTTCTTTTATCCCAGCCCCCATCCCGGCAGGAGGCCTTTTGTAAATAAGAATTTGTTCTTAACTGACTTGCCTAGCTAAAAATAGGTTAAATAAAGTATTTTGTGTTTTTTTTTGTGGTCCACTTAAAGGATTGTAGCTTTTTAGTTAGTTTTATTTGTCATATTGCCTCTCTGACTGCAATATATAAAGTCAGAACATCTGTTAAATAAAATAAATATTGCCTTTTCATTTATTTAGTATTTTTGAGTATTCTGAAATTGTTATATTGCTAAAATGATTTTTAGCAATATGGCATAGATAGGGTTTTCTTTCTGTAAGAAATTCAATTGTCAGTGCAAACAGAATGGGGAGAGGACATCCAAAGGACTGGTGCCCCTTTCTAAAGCAATTTCATCAGATAATGTATTATTTGTGTGTTTTTGCTTTAGGACATACAATACCAGTCAAAAGTTTGGACACTTACTCACTCAAGGGTTTGTATTTTGACTATTTTCTACATTGTAGAATAATCGTGAATACATCAAAACTATGAAATATCACAGAATCAAAGTGTTAAACAAAACATAATACTTTATTTTTTTCAAAGTAGCCACCCTTTGCCTTGACAGCTTTCCACACTTTTGGCATTCTCTCAACCAGCTTCATGAGGAATGCATTTCCAACAGAGTTTCCACATATGCTGAGCACTTGTTTAGCTGCTTTTCCTTCACTCTGCGGTCCTACTCATCCCAAACATCTCAATTGGGTTGAGATCGGGTAATCGTAGAGGTCAGGTCATCTGATGCAGCACTCCATCACTTTCCTTCTTGGTCAAATAGCCCTTGCACAGACTGGAGGTGTGTTTGGGTCGTTGTTCTGTTGAAAACAAATGATAGTCCCACTAAGCACAAACCAGATGGGATGACGTTGATTTACGCCATTCCATCTGGTTTGTGCTTAGTGAGACTATGTTAACACCCAAAATAAACACACAAGAAATAAGGTAGATATGTACAGAGATAAGGTGACTAGGCATCAGGATATATGATAAACGGAGTAGCTGCAGCATATATGATTGTATGTGAGTGCATGTGTGTAGAGTCAGTATAAATGTATGTGCATATTTTGCGTGTGAGCAAATGATGTAGTGAGTGTGCATAGAAACGATGTAAAAATAAAATACAAGGGTCAACTCAGAGTCCGTACAGCCGTTTTGTTAGCTATTTATATAGTTAGCTATTTAGTAGCCGCATGACTTGCGGATAGAATCTGTTGGTGTCAGACTTGATGCCTGCTGTGCTCCAGAGTTCCTTTGTGGAGATGGGAGAACCTTCCAGAAGAACAAACATATCTGCAGAACTCCACCAATCAGGCCTTTATAGTAGAGTGGCCAAATGGAAGCCACTCCTAAGTGAAAGGCATATGACAGCCCGCTTGGAGTTTGGCACCAAAAGACTCTCACACAGTGAGAAACAAGATTCTCTGGTCTGAAACCAAGATTTATCTCTCTGATCTGAATGCCAAGTGTCACGTCTGGAGGAAACCTAGCACCATCCCCTACGGTGAAGCATAGAGGTGGCAGCATCATGCTGTGGGGATGTTTTTCAGCAGCAGGGACTGGGAGACTAGTCAGGATCGAGGGAAAGATGAACGGAGCAAAGTACAGAGAAATCCTTGATGAAAACCTGCTCCAGAGTGCTCACGACCTCAGGCTGGGCAAAGGTTCACCTTCCAACAGAATGATGACCCTAAACCAAAAGTGCTTCAACAAAGTACTGAGTAAAGGGTCTGAATACTTATGTAAATGTCATATTTCAGCTTTTCATTTTTATTTTTAATACATTTGCAAAGGGAAAAAAACAATGTAATTCATTTTAGAATAAGGCTGTAACGTAACAAAATGTGGAAAAAGTCAAGGGGTCTGAATACTTTACGAATGCATTATATTGCGCCACTGGCCTGAGAAGATTGAAGTTCAATATGTAGCCTAGATCTAGCCAAGTAGGCTCACGTTAACTGGCTAGCTAACTCAGCTGGTTCATTGTTGTACACAAGCATTTTATCGAGGTAGCCTATGATAACAAAAACTAAAAGCGTGCTGTATGACAGTTCCACAGACCATTTTGCCAACATGAACGAGAGGAGGGTGGCAATGGTGTTCTACTTGTCTACAAATGGGGTGAGTGAACTTACTTACTCACACACAGATGGAAATCAGTACCATGGACAACCATATGATGTTAGGGAACATTGAATGGACTAAATTGTTTTTATCTTTAAGTTTGTTTTCAATGTATTAAACTAAGCATTTATAGTTAATTTGATGATGTTTAAATGTTTAAATTGAAATGGTGCTGGAATAGAAGAGGCAGTGATTCTGTTGTCCTTGTGCTGACTTGCAGTAACGCCGTGGTTCTAAATCAGTAGTTGTTTGGTAAACTGTCTGAAGCATTAACTTCCTTGACCATGCTGCAACATAGCTTCAGCGTGTAAATCAGCTAGAAAGATGTGCCGGCATCGAGTAATTGTCTCTGGCCCCCTCCTAGTTAGGGGGAGTGATGAGCTCTACAGCAGAGTCCCACAACTCAATCGCTGGTTGAAAACTGTTTTCTGCCCCTCCCAAAAGACCTCTTTCTGGGACCCACACACAGGACCAAGCCTGGCCTGCTGAGGAGTGACTGACTCCATCCTAGCTGGAGGGGTGCTCTCATCTTATCTACCAACATAGACAGGGCTCTAACTCCTCTAGCTCCACAATGAAATAGGGTGCTGGCCAGACAGCAGGCTGTTAGCCAGCCTGCTAGCTTAATGGAGTCTGCCACTAGCACAGTCAGTGAAGTCAGCTCAGCTATCCCCATTGAGACCGTGCCTTTGCCTCGACCTAGGTTGGGCAAAACTAAACATGGTGGTGTTCGCCTTTTTTAAAAAATTGTACCTTTATTTAACCAGGCAAGTCAGTTAAGAACAAATTCTTATTTTCAATGACGGCCTGGGAACAGTGGGTTAACTGCCTGTTCAAGGGCAGAATGACAGATTTGTACCTTGTCAGCTCGGGGGTTTGAACTCACAACCTTCCGGTTACTAGTCCAACGCTCTAACCACTAGGTTACCCTGCCACCTTAGCAATCTCACTAGGATAAAGACCTCCTCCATTCCTGCCATTATTGAAAAAGATTGTGATACCCTACATCTCAAAATAGGGCTACTTAATGTTAGATCCCTCACTTCAAAGGCAGTTATAGTGAATGAACTAATCACTGATCATAATCTTGATTTGATTGGCCTGACTGAAACATGGCTTAAGCCTGATGAATTTAATGTGTTAAATGAGGCCTCACCTCCTGGTTACACTAGTGACCATATCCCCCGTGCACCCGCAAAGGCAGAGGTGTTGCTAACATTTACGATAGCAAATTTCAATTTACCCCCAAAAAATGACATTTTCGTCTTTTGAGCTTCGAGTCATGGAATCTATGCAGCCTACTCAATCACTTTTTATAGCTGATGTTTACAGGCCTCCTGGGCCGTATACAGCATTCCTCACTGAATTCCTATCGGACCTTGTCATAGCAGATAATATTCAAATTTTTGGTGATTTTTATATTCACATGGAAAAGTCCACAGACCCATTCCAAAAGGCTTTCGGAGCCATCATCGACTCAGTGGATTTTGTCCAACATGTCTCTGGACCTACTCACTGTTACAGTAATATTCTGGACCTAGTTTTGTCCCATGGAATAAATATTGTGGATCTTTATATTTTTCCTCATAATTTTGGACTATCGGACCACCATTTTATTATGTTTGCAATCTCAAAACAAATAATCTGCTCAGACCCCAACCAAAGAGCGTGCTATAAATTCTCAGACAACACGAGATTCTCAGACAAATCAAGATTCCTTGATGCCCTTCCAGGTTCCCTCTGCCTACACAAGGACATCAGAGGACAAAAATCAGTTAACCACCTAACTGAGGAACTCAATTTAACCTTGCACAATATCCTAGATGCAATTGCACCCCTAAAAACTAAAGACATTTGTCATAAGAATCTAGCTCCCTGGTATACAGAAAATACCCGAGCTCTCAAGCAAGCTTCCAGAAAATTGGAACAGAAATGGCGCCACACCAAACTGGAAGTCTTCAGACTAGCTTGGAAAGACAGTAACATGCAGTATCGAAGAGCCCTCACTGCTGCTCGATCATCCTATTTTTCCAACTTAATTGAGGAATATAAGAACAATCCAAAATTTATTTTTGATGCTGTTGCAAAGCTAACTGAAAAGCAATATTCCCCAAGTGAGGATGGCTTTCACTTCAGCAGTAATAAATTCATGAACTTCTGTGAGGAAAAGATCATGATCATTAGAAAGCAAATTACGGACTCCTCTTTAAATCTACGTATTCCTCCATAGTTCAGTTGTCCTGAGTCTGCACAACTCTGCCAGGACCTAGGATCGAGACACTCAAGTGTTTTAGTACAATATCTCTTGACACAATGATGAAAATAATCAAGGCCTCTAAACCTTCAAGCTGCATACTGGACCCTATTCCAACTAAACTACTGAAAGAGCTGCTTCCTGTGCTTGGCCCACCTATGTTGAACATAATAAACGGCTCTCTATACACCGGATGTGTACCAAACTCACTAAAAGTGGTAGTAATAAAGCCTCCCTTGAAAAAACCAAACCTTGACCCAGAAAAAAATAAAAACTATCGGCCTATATCGAATCTTCCATTCCTCTCATACATTGTAGAAAAAGCTGTTGCGCAGCAACTCACTGCCTTCCTGAAGACAAACAATGTATACGAAATGCGTCAGTCTGGTTTTAGACCCCAACATAGCACTGAGACTACACTTGTGAAGGTGGTAAATTACCTTTAAATGGCGTCAGACCGAGGCTCTGCATCTGTCCTCGTGCTCCTAGATCTTAGTGCTGCTTTTGATACCATCGATCACCACATTCTTTTGGAGAGATTGGAAACCCAAATTGGTCTACAAGGACAAGTTCTGGCCTGTTTTAGATCTTATCTGTTGGAAAGATATCAGTTTGTCTCTGTGAATGGTTTGTCCTCTGACAAATCAACTGTAAATTTCGGTGTTCCTCAAGGTTCTGTTTTAGGACCACTATTGTATTCACTATATATTTTACCTCTTGGGGATGTCATTCGAAAACATAATGTTAACTTTCACTGCTATGCGGACGACACACAGCTGTACATTTCAATGAAACATGGTGAAGCCCCAAAATTGCCCTCGCAAGAAGCCCGTGTTTCAGACATAAGGAAGTGGATGGCTGCAAACTTCCTACTTTTAAACTCGGACAAACAGAGATGCTTGTTCTAGGTCCCAAGAAACAAAGAGATCTTCTGTTGAATCTGACAATTAATCTTGATGGTTGCACAGTCATCACAAATAAAACTGTGAAGGATCTCGGCATTACTATGGACCCTGATCTCTCTTTTGACGAACATATCAAGACTGTATCGAGGACAGATTTTTTCCATCTACGTAACATTGCAAAAAACAGAAACTTTCTGTCTGTTACGGATACAGGTATCCTGTGTGTGTGTGTGTGTGTGTGTGTATGTATCCTGTGTTTGCTCTCCTTCTCCCCTCCACAGGTGAAAATCATCAATCAGAAGACACACCTCCTCCTGTTTTCCTACCCTATCACAGTTCCTTTCCCTCGCTTTAAAAACCCTGTCAGTTGTTTGCTCTTGAGCGCAATCTCTCTCTGTAAATGCCATGACTGTAGGTCTCTGTGTGTCACTCTCTGTTTGTGTATTAACCACTCTTTTTGTTTGAGCACCTCCATAGCACTTTGTCATCACCTGTGAGTATTGTTTTTGGTTATGGTGTTTGTGTTTGATTGCTGGTGGGAAAAGGGGAAACCAAGACAAGTCGCCCATGAGCATACACTACCCGTAGGTAGACTTTGTTAAATACACTAGTTAGAACTGGGCGGACCACCCACTGTATTTTTGGTTAGTTAGTTAGCTGTTGTTAAAGTAGGCTAGTCTAGCTTAGGTTCTTTTTAATACTTATTGTTTCTTTCCTTGGGTCCAGCTCAGGCCCCTTTCCTGCTCCCCCCCCCCCCCATTATCATGTGTTTTCAAATAAACCTTGAATTTGACAGTAGATTTCAGTTGTCCCGGTTATTTCGTTCTCACTTACTTTGTCACAATTATGATTTGCATGAGTTATGTTACGGGTCTCATTACCATCCCCCCTAGACTGTCGGGTCAAAGGGGATCCGTAACACTGTCCAAAAATGATGCAGAAAAATGAATCCATGCTTTTGTTACTTCTAGGTTAGATTACTGCAATGCTCTACTTTCCGGCTACCCAGATAAAGCACTAAATAAACTTCAGTTAGTGCTAAATACGGCTGCTAGAATCCTGACTAGAACCAAAAAATTTGATCATATTATTTCAGTGCTAGCCTCCTTACACTGGCTTGCTGTTAAGGCTAGGGCTGATTTCAAGGTTTTACTGCTAACCTGCAAAGCATTACATGGGCTTGCACCTACCTATCTTTACGATTTGGTCCTGACGTACATACCTACACGCACGATACGATCACAAGACGCAGGCCTCCTAATTGTCCCTAGACAACAGCTGGAGACAGGGCTTTCTCCTATAGAGCTCCATTTTATGGAATGGTCTGCCTATCCATGTGAGAGACGCAGATTCGGTCTCAACCTTTAAGTCTTTACTGAAGACTCATCTCTTCAGTGGGTCATATGATTGAGTGTAGTCTGGCCCATGGGTGTGAAGGTGAACGGAAAGGCTCTGGAGCAACGAACTGCCCTTGTTGTCTCTGCCTGGCCGGTTCCCCTCTCTCCACTGGGATTCTCTGCCTCTAACCCTATTACAGGGGCTGACTCACTGTCTTACTGGTGCTCTTTCATGCTGTCCCTAGGAGGGGTGCGTCACTTGAGTGGTTTGAGTCACTGACGTGATCTTCCTGTCTGGGTTGGCGCCCCCCCTTGGGTTGTGCCGTGGCGAAGATCTTTGTGGGCTATACTCAGCCTTGTCTCAGTTGGTGGTTGAAGATATCCCTCTAGTGGTGTGGGGGCTGTGCTTTGGCAAAGTGGGTGAGGCTATATCCTTCCTGTTTGGCCATGTCCAGGGGTATCATCGGATGGGGCCACAGTGTCTCCTGACCCCTCATGTCTCAGCCTCCCATATTTATGCTGCAGTAGTTTATTTGTTGTGGGGCTAGGGTCAGTCTGTTATATCTGGAGTACTTCTCCTGTCTTATCCGGTGTCCTGTGTGAATTTAAGTATGCTCTCTTTAATTCTCTCTTTCCCTCTTTCTTTCTCTCTCTCGGAGGACCTGAGCCCTAGGACCATGCCTCAGGACTACCTGGCATGATGACTCCTTGCTGTCCCCAGTCCACGAGGCCGTGCTGCTGCTCCAGTTTCAACTGTTCTGCCTGCGGCTATGGAACCCTGACCTGTTCACCGGACGTGCTACCTTTCCCAGACCTGCTGTTTTCAACTCTCTGGAGACAGCAGGAGCGATAGAGATACTCTCAATGATTGGCTATGAAAAGCCAACTGACATTTACTCCTGAGGTGCTGATTTGCTGCACCCTCGACAACTACTGTGATTATTATTCTATGACCATGCTGGTCGTTTATGAACATTTGAACATCTTGGCCATGTTCTGTTATAATGTCCATACGGCACAGCCAGGAGAGGACTGGCCACCCCTCATAGCCTGGTTCCTCTCTAGGTTTCTTCCAAGGTTTTGGCCTTTCTAGGGAGTTTTTCCTAGCCACCGTGCTTCTCCACCTGCATTGCTTGCTGTTTGGAGTTTTAGGCTGGGTTTCTGTACAGCACTTTGAGATATCAGCTGATGTAAGAAGGGCTATATAAATACATTGGATTTGATATACCTGTTTGTTACATGCAATATTTGCTTTGTGGACTTCGCCGGACAGATGTTGCTCTCTCGTTTTGGGATGACACAAACGTATGTGTAGTTGAATTTATTCGGCCAGTGTGTGACTTGTCTTCTTGTTGTCATGGCCTTATTGTACTTCACGGTGGCGCATGAACGAATGGGTTATTGAGCAAAAGGTTGTGATCTGGCTTTTTCACTGGCATGGCTTGGCTTCCTCAGTGATATTACCCACGCACCTCTACTGCTTCTGTCTTTGGGGCTGCTGAGTGTCACAGTGGTCTAAGGCACTGCATCTCAGTGCAAGAGGTATCAATACAGTCCCTGGTTCAGTTCCAGGCTAGATCACATCCGGTCGTGATTGGGAGTCCCATAGAGCAGCGCATAATTGTCCCTAGTTTGGCTGGGGTAGGCCGTCATTGTAAATAAGAATCTGTTCTTAACTGACTTGCCTAGTTAAATCAAATAAAAAAATAGCCCTACACAAGAGAAACAATCAACTGTCACAGCTGCACACATTTTGCAATAACACCTGACTACATTAATCTTTCACAGATCTCAGTGCATACAAGCTACTGCATCTTCTACCACAACATCAAATATGCAGTGTGATCTGTTAAGGAAAGCTGTTTTCTCTGTGTCCATGCCTGTAAAAATTAACGTGGGCTTAGCGTCAGTGTGAACTCACATGTAGTGATGTGGGACAAGCTGGGTAAACAGGATGATAACATTAGTGCTCGAAGACATTCTGCTTTTAGAAAATGCTCATTTGAATCTCGCCCCTTTTGTGGGCTACTTGGATTGAAACACCGAAAATACAAATGCACACCACAGTTGGTCACAAGTCGTCTACATACAATATTCCATGCAGCTTCATGAAATAACTAAACTATACTAGTAACTTATGATATTCGGTCAGTTTTTCTCTCACTACCCAATTTAATCATCACCTTATCTACAGTTGTCATAATTTTATATGCAGTTGAGTCATTGTTTTCTGAGATCTATGTAGGTATATGAAATTAAAGTAATTGCATGGCATGAGGGCAAATTTAATGTAAAGCTTGATAGTGATGAATGCAAGCCAGAGACTACAATCCAGTACTGTTGAAATGAATTGCATAAATCATTGAGAACCTTGTCCTGAGGAGGATTTCACACTCAATAAATTATGTAAATACTCCCACAATCACGTGCGTGTGTGTATAAATCACCCAGAAGGAGGAAAAGCTCTGCAACTCAAACTCCAGAACTTTTCAATCACTACACAATGCCATTAGGAACGCAATCACAAAATGAAGCAAGTCATTGCAAAATCCCCAAATCCCCAAAAAAGCCCAGCTGCCTAGCAAAGCGAGCTGTGGTAACAAACCAACCCCCCCAAAAAACGGCTCATGAATTTCATTATGAAATGAGCTCTGGAGACTTCCTGTGGACTGGCCAGTATGTCTCTGAGGATGATTTTGAGCTTTGTAAGCCATGTTAGTATCTGTAGCCAACTTATCAGTGACAGATGAAATACTACAGTCCTCATGGGGTGCTGCAGAAGGATGGGTGAGGGTGAGCGGCTGAGAGAGGAGTGAGGGGAGGGGATGTCCTGTTTAGGTCATGTGCACTGGAGCACGTTAGTGTGGGAAAGGGGAGCGCCTCAGTGGTTCGGGTGAAGGGAGAGAAAGAGACCGAGAAGCAAGGCCTCACTGTTGTGACTGAGTCTGTTGGAGGACTCAGGGAGTTTTGAATATTATGCGGACTCCGTGAGAATAGGGAACTTAAGCACACATGCACACACATGCATATTTTCCTGCAGTTGGCTGCTTTTGGGCTCTCTTCCTCCCCATGGTTCATTCTCCCTCTCTTTACCTCTCTATTTCCCTCTCTCCCCTTTTTTTCTCTCTCATGGAACACACTTGACATTTCCATGAATCATGACTGTAACCTTTAGTAATTCATATTCTACACATTATAAACAAGGATTGGGGGGTGGAGTGTGTGTGGGTGGGGGGTGGGGGGGGGGGGGTTGCTGGAGACCGTTAAACTCTCTGAGCTGAACAGTGCCGTTGGCAGACCCAGTCATAACAATGCATGTATGGGGAAGTATGGCACTCTTTGTAGTTCCTGTACCTCATTTGGTTAAAATCATAGCCAGCCCATTTCCTTTAATTCTTTGCCTACTCTGGGAAACAATTTTATATCCTTCCTGCAGTCCAACTTTTGTGCTGCGGAGGCACTGGGAAGTCATCCTTGAGGGCATAATGCAAGACGGCTTCTCAGAATGAACTATTGTCTTTTTGTTTGTGTTTTAAACATTTAATACAATGCAGAGCTGTTTCTTGTAATGTAAATAACGCCCGTTGTCTTGCTCTTCTTTGTTTATACCCGAAAACAATGCTAACAATAATCACTTCTCATTGTATATCACTCCGTTTGCCATCCTGATGATCAGAGCAGTCGCATTGTCAACATCAATTCTCTTGTCTTTTCATACGTTTGTTTTCATTTCATAATAATGGCAAATGCTCCCAATTTTCAAAAGTGACTCTGTTTTGTCTTTACTGATTTACACAGAGGAATATGAACTCATTCATAAGGCCCAGTTAGTATCAATGCCCATATGGGACTGTGTCAATCAACAATGTTGAGTTTTACCTTGAAATTAACCTCATTTTCAGAACAACATACTTTTAGTTATGTAGTGTATGTGGACACCTGTTTGTCGAACATCTTATTCCAAAATCATGGGTCTTAGTCCCCCCTTTGCTGCTATAACAGCCTCCACTCTTCTGGGAAGGCTTTCCACTAGATGTTGGAACATTGCTGCAGGGACTTGCTTCCATTCAGCCACTAGAGCATTACTGAGGTCAGACACTGATGTTGGGCGATTTGGCCTGGCTCGCAGTCGGCATTCCAATTCATCCCCAAGGTTTTCTATGGGGTTGAGGTCAGGGGTACGCGCAATGCCAGTCCATTTAGATTTTCCAACGGGGCTATACATTTTGGTGACTTTTTTTCTCACCTGAGTAGCCTCATTTCACTGCCAAAAATAAAATGAAACCATCTTGTGTTCAGCAAAATTACAACACAATATCAAATAGAGGTAGCCTGGTCAAATAATTAACATTCAATCACATTAACAGTTACTCTCTCGCTGGAATTCCACTAACAGTCCATATGTAGCCAAACGTAGCTGCTGCTCATTCCGTTTGCTCGAAAATAGATAAATGGTTAAAAAAAGTAAGGCACCCGTCCATAGAGACACACATATCAGCTTAACTGGGCTCCTGAGTGGCACAGGGGTCTAAGGCACTGCATCTCAGTGCAAAAGGTGTCACCGCAGTTCCTGGTTCAAATCCAGGCTGCTTCACATCCAGCCGTGATTCAGAGTCCCATAGGGCTGCGCATAATTGTCCCCAGCGTCGTCTAGCTGTGTTTGGCTGGGGTAGGCTGTCATTGTAAATAAGAATTTGTTCTTAACTGTCTTGCAATAGTTCTTAAAATAGAACATGTACTGGTAGTGCTGCTACTACCAGCAGTACTGCACCTGCTGACGACACAAGTTGTCCTGCTTCAAGGAGCACATCCAATGCTAACATCAGTAATTCTACATTTGTTGTTAGCCCAGCTAGCATGGACACTGACAGCTGTGAATCTGATGCAGCTGAAGAGCTACTGCCCCCTTACCTGGGAAAACACCGAACAACAGACAAGGATGTTGGACCATGGAAGAGGTGTAAATATGATGAGAACTACATTGATTTGGGGTTCACTTATATTGGAAGTAGTGTGTTATGTGTGCCAAAGTACTATATCACAACTCGATGAAACCTTCACTCTTGCGCAAACATGCCAATTTGAAAATAAGCCACTGGAGCGTTTTGAGCGAGAATTAAGAGTATAAAAGCAACAGATTCCATTAATAAGAAAGGGTTAGAAGCATCTTATATAGTGAGCTACCGAGTGGCTAGGACAGGCAAACCCCATACTATTGTGGAGGACTTACTTCTTCCTGCTAGCGCGGAATTGGCTGGAACAATGCTGGGGGAAAAGGACAAAAAACTATACAGACAATGTCTTCATCAAACAACACTGTTTCACGACGCATCAGTGACATGGCAGGAGATTATTTTAAACAATTACAGTTTCGCATACAAGCCAGTGAATTCTATGTGTTACAGCTGGATGAGTCAACAGACGTGGTGGGCCTGGCACAGCTCCTGGTATATGTCTGTTATGTTTATGGGGAGTCAATTAAGGAAGACATCCTCCTCTGCAAATCACTGGAAACCAGGACAACAGGAGAGGATATTTTTTTAAGTACTGGACAGCTTTGTGACATTAAATGGACATTGGTGGTCAAGATGCATTGGTATCTAATACCAATCCATGACAAGGAAAATGACAATAGTGGAGTGGTAACGCACATGCAAGCAGTTGCTCCCGACGCCACTTATGTACACTGCATTATCTGCCAAGGGAATGCCTGACAGCTTGAAAGACGTTTTGGACACTACAGTGAAAATGGTTCACTTAGAAAGCAGGGCCCCTGAAATCTCGTGTATTTTCTGCATTATGCAATGATATGGGCAGCGACCATGTAACGTTTTTACAACATACAGAAATACGCTGGTTATCAAGGGGCAAAGTATTGACACGTTTTTTAAAATTGAGCGACGAGCTTAACGTTTTCTTTACTGACCATCATTTTCATGTCTGACCGCTTTCATGATGACAAGCTTCTCACACGACTGGCCTATCTGGGTGATGTTGTTTCTCGCTTGAATGATCTGAATCTAGGATTACAGAGACTCTGCAACTATAATCAATGTGCAGTACAAAATTGAGGCTATGATTAAGAAGTTGGAACTCCTCTCTGTCTGCATTAACCAGGACAACACATCCATCACTGTATGATTTTTTTGTGTGCAAATGAACTCAAGCTTACGGACAATGTCAAATGTGATATGGTGAAATACCTGAGTGAGTTGGGTGCGCAATTAAGCAGGTACTTTCCCGAAATGGACGACACAAACAACAAGATTCATTATCCCTTTCATGCCCTGCCTCCAGTCCGATATGTGAACAAGAGAGCCTCATCAAAATTGCAACAAGCAGTTCTGTGAATAAAAAAAAAAATCAGAAGCCACTGACAGATTTCTGGATAGCGCTGCACCTTGGCAAATCACACTGTAAAGATGGCCTTTTAAACCACATACCTATGTGAGAGTGGATTCTCAGCCTTCACTAGCATAACAACTACATACAGGCACAGACTGTGTGGAAAATGATTAAGACTGAGACTCTCCAATACAACCCAACATTGCAGAGTTATGTTCATCCTTTCAAACAAACCCTTCTCATTACCCTGTGGTGAGTTATTCACCATTTTTGATGAACAAATAAGGTTTTATATGTAAGATGGCTAAATAAAGAGCAAAATTGTTGATTATTATCATTATATTATTATTTGTGCCCTGGTCCTATAAGAGCTCTTTGTCACTTCCCAAAAAACTCACACTCATTCTTATGTTGAATAAATGTAGTGTGTGTGGTAGGCCTACAATGATGGCAAAAAACAACATGTGAGAGTGCGTTGACCCTGGCGCCCTGGTGTTTGAAGGGGTACGGGACTATAAAAAGTTTGGGAATGTGACGACCCTCCCACTCTGTCTGCCGTATTCTCTCTCTTTGCTCTTATTTCACTATTAGGATGTCGGCGGGCGGAGCCGGGAGGGTTGTCGGCGACATGGGAAACACCTGGGCCCGGGTGTGTCCCAGGATAAATAGACCTCTTCCACATTCATTGGGAGACTCTCTCCATACAGACAAACTATTGTTTATTTGTATATAGGGTACCTTAGTTAATAAATGTAATACTACTGTTGTTGGGCTTACTAGTATGTGTGTTGTGTTTGGGAGAAAACGTGGAGTTAATGTTCAATTCTGTAGGTGCTTTGCATCTTTTGTTAGTTTGAGTTTGGTAGGCCCAGTATTGGTTGCCTTTGTTTGTTTGGTAAACTTGCCACTGCGGTGGATAGTTGGAGAGAGTACATTGGTTAGTTTCCAGGCCCATGCCCAGCCTGGAAACTCTTGCTCTACTCACTGTTGGGACATTGGTCTGAGGTGAGTACAATTGGCTGTGTACCTCAGTGGGAGATTTGGGTAGGGTAGTGAAACTTGCTACCCAGAGCTATAGCCTTTTTCCCCTGTTAGGCTTAGCAACGTGTTTCAATTTGGAATATGTTGGGCATTGTTGTTTGTGTGGTGTCTGTGGATTGAGCAGTTGCTTTGGGGGCACATCCGTGGCTTGGGGGAATCTGCCAGTGTGCTGGGTGGTTTATTTCCTTGCCAGCGAGCTACAGTGCGTAATTACCCACCTCAAATCTGCATGAAGACTAGGGTTGAGTTTCTGTAGGTTTTGGGGAAGCTCCTTATCTCTTCTGTGGTGCCCTGTGTGATTGTCATTTCTCTGGTTGTGGTCTGGTGTTCTCAGCAGAGGGGTTGAGCAAGATTATTTTTTAGTATTTACTTCTGACTATGGCATCTAATGTAGATGAGCTTGTACACTTTCCAGAGGAATTAAGAATTATGTTCTGAACAGCTGTTGAACATTATGATTGAAATTAGTAAATTATGTTGATGTTGCCAAAAGTTAATGAGAAAATGTAATGAGTAGGAAGGACCCTGAATTCTTTTCATTGGAGCTTGTTGGAGCTTGTAGCTGACTCTTGAGCGGTCTCTTGTGTGCCCTGTTCCTGAATGTTTACGTGACAGAACCTGACAATACCAAACAATGGTCAATCTCTCCTGTCTGTTCCCTCCTGGTCTCGTTTTCTTCTTTCCTCTTAAATGTTGGTTCCTGTGCGCAAAGGTTGCTGAGGTCTGGGGAGAAGGAGGTCGGCTGGGGCAAGTAGAAGTGTGAACACTTAAACCCTCGTCAATTTGGGGCGCAGAGGCTGTGTAAATTTGGGGCGCAGAGGCCGGTACGTTGTTCCGGGGTCCTTGTTGGTCCCCGGTTTTATGGGGGGAGGGGTGACGACCCTCCCACTCTGTCTGCCGTATTCTCTTTGCTCTTGTTTCCTTATTAGGATGCTGGTGGGCGGAGCCGGGAGGGTTGTCAGCGACATGGGAAACACCTGGGCCTTGGTATGTCCCAGGATGAATAGACCTCTTCCACATTCATTGGGAGACACCATGCAGACACACTATTGTTGATTTGTATATAGGTTACCTTAGTTAATAAATATATTTTGTTATTCTTTATCTCCACATTGTCTCCCTTTTGTTACGGGCTTCGAGCCGGTTCGTGACAGGAACCAGTGGTCTAGAATGTCATTGTACGCTGTAGCGTTAAGATTTCCCTTCACTGGAACTAAGGGGCCTAAGGGGCATTATTCCTCCTCCAATCTTTACGATTGGCACTATGCATTGGGGCAGGTAGCGTTCTCCTGGCATCCGCCAAACCCAGATTTGTCTGTCGGACTGCCAGATGGTGAAGCGTGATTCATCACTCCAGAGAACATGTTTCCACTGCTCCAGAGTCCAATGGCGGCGAGCTTTACACCACTCAAGCCAATGCTTGGCATTGCACATGGTGATCTTACGCTTATGTGCGACTACTCGGCCATGGCAGCCCATTTCATGAAGCTCCCGACAAACAGTTATTGTACTGACGTTGCTTCCAGTGATGGTTTGGAACTGGGTATTGAGTGTTGCAACCGAGGAGAGATGATTTTTACGTGCTTCAGCACTCTGCGTTCTCGTTCTGTGAGCTTGTGTGGCCTGCCACTTCAAAGCTGAGCCGTTGTTGCTCCTAGGCGTTTTCACTTCACAACAGCACTTACGGCACTTACTGGCTCTAACAGGGCATGAATTTGATGAACTGACTTGTTGGAAAGGTGGCATCTTATGATGGATTAAATAATAAAAGTTCCTCAGCCATCTACACACTAACTCATAATGACAAAGCAAAAGTGTTTTTTTATTTTACGTTTTGTGAATTAAGTAAAAATAAAAAAGTATACCTTTTGCTATGAGACTTGAAATGGAGCTCAGGTGCATCCTGTTTCCATTGATCATCATTGAGTTTCTAAAACTTGATTGGAGTCCACCTGTGGTAAATTCAATTGATTGGACATGATTTTGAAAGGCACACACCTGTAAGATCCCACAGTTGATACCAGAGAAAAAACCAAGTAATGAGGTCAAAGGAATTGTTTGTAGAGTTCAGGAGACAGGATTGTGTTGAGGTACAGATCTGGAGAAGGGCATCAAACCATTTCTGCAGGATTGAAGGTCCCCAAGAACACAGTGGCCTCCATCATTCTTAAATGGAAGAAATTTGGAATCACCAAGACTCTTCCTAAACTGAGCAATAGGGGGAGAAGGGCCTTGGTCAGGGAGGTGACCAAGAACCTGATGGTCACTCTGACAGAGCTCTAGAGTTCCTCGGTGGAGATGGGAGAACCTTCCAGAAGGACAACAATCTCTGCAGCACGCCACAAATCTGGCCTTTATGGTAGTTGCTGGACAAAAGCCACTCCTCAGTAAAAGGCACATGACAGCCCGCTTGGAATTTGCCAGATGGCACCTAAGGACTCACCGACCATGAGAAACAGGGTTCTCTGGCCTGATGAAACCAAGATTGGACTCTTTGGCCTGAATGGCAAATGTCACATGTGGAGGAAACCTGGCATCATCCCAACGGTGAAGCATGGTGGTGGCAGCATCATGCTGTGGGGATGTTTTTCAGCAGCAGGGCCTGGGAGACTATTCAGGATTGAGGCAAAGATGAACAGAGCAAAGTACAGAGATCCTTCATGAAAACCAGCTCAGAGCTCTCAGGACCTCAGACTGGGGTGAATGTTCACCTTCCAACAGGACAACGACCCTAAACACACAGCCAAGACAATGCAGGAGTGGCTTAGCGACAAGTTTCTGAATGTCCTTGAGTGGCAAAGCCAGAGCCTGGACTTGAACCCAATCTAATGTCTCTGGGGAGACCTGAAAATAGCTTTGGGCTCCCAAGTGGCACAGCAGTCTAAGGAACTGCATCACCCGACGCTGTAATTGCTGCCAAAGGTGCTTCAGCAAAGTACTAAGGGTCTGAATACGTATGTAAATGTAATGTTTTTTGGGGGGGGAAATAATCTAAACCGGTTTTTGCTTTGTCATTATGGGGATTGTGTGTAGATTGAGGGTGAAAAAACAAAATGTGGAAAAAGTCAAGGTGTCTAAATACTTTGACGGCATTGTATAGTGTAGTTTTAAGCGTAATTGATCGTGTTTACACTTGAAATGTCAAAACAATATTATTTTTATGACCGCTAGAAACCTTTCTAATACATTTTCAGAGTTGCATAGGAGTTTTGCTTCGACCCGGTAAAGACATGTACTACATCTCAAAGATGAATGCAATTTGTAGAAGTAGGAATTGTTTGGAAAGAAAGAGGCAGAACATTTCACCGTGAACATGTTGATTAATAACCAAAGCAGGGACCTATTCTAAGTCATTTAATTAAAACATTAAATAGCAGTACAGTAAATAATCCAATAGCTCCTCAATACCAAAAGTTTACTTCTGGCAAAATGAAATTCTCAAAATGAGATCCTAATCTTGACAGTGATTTACGTTCCTACCTCCCCGGAATGATTAAACAGCAGAATTAAATACAAGTTAGCGTGAGCAGAATTCCTGCTGATGTTACACCAAATAAGCAGTGCAATCAGTGATAACTTCTGCGGTATTGCCACGACAACCCAGACACGGGAAATAATGAAGGTAGATTCAGTGTGTGCTCGCCGGCGCCCCACAAACACTGCAAGAGAACAACTGCTCTATTATAAGGTACACAGAGGGCTTGTTCACACTCAATGGCCAAGTTCACACTCAATTTCCGTATATCACAAACATGTATGAACATGAAAATATACTTTTTTTGTTGTCTGAATTTAAGCTTTGGGTTTGGGATGTGGTTAAGTTTTGGGGAAAATTAAATCAGGGATAGGGTAAAATCCCTTTTATTATTTTTTTATTTTTTTTATCCATCTGTTCAGCTTGACCCGATAGTGACAACACAACAGGTGAGGAAGAAACAGTACTGTACAGAAAACATGGCGGCAATACGGGACCAAAATGTAGTTTCTATACAGTAGACGGCACTGGTACAGGAAAGTACTGTACATATTTAGGTCTCAGCTTGTCCATATTGTCCTATTGAGAAGACATCTTCATGAGAATATATTTAAAAGTTTAACCATGTCTTATAAATTATCATATTGAAGCAGTCCCTGGGCCTCAGTAACATTTCATACAAAGGATCAACAATCCTAAATGTCTCGTATGTGTCTTGGGTCCTTGGGTACAGTATATCTATCAAAAGGCCTTGGACAGTCCCGAGCTCGGAAAATTGAATTTGGATGCATCTCCTTCAAAGGCGGTGGCTTCTTTTTAATCCCTTCAATCCACCATAATCCTGAAATGACACAATGAACAAACAAAAGTTCCCTCTGTAGGTTCCCTAACCCAATTCCTCATCTAGGGTTCAATAAAGACGTTTATGGGTCTCTGGACATGCTGGACAGTCACATGGGAACCAAACCAACCAAGATCCTAAGCCAGGATGTCGCTGCGCTTGCTGCACCACACCACCAGCGCGATCATGGCCAGGGTGAGGAAGACAGGGATGAGGATGAGGATGGTGAGTGTGTCGTCTGGCGGGTCCACCAGGATCACCCTCTCCAGGGTGCAGTTGGAGAAGAAGTGCTTGTGGATCCGGATGATGTAGCTCTCCACCAGTGGGTTGGGCCAGTAGCAGTTGATGCGCTCGGCGTTGGTCTCCGTGCACAACGAGAAAAGGTGGTACTCACTACAGAGAGAGCAGAGGAACACAAAGTGTTAAAACAAAATGGGAATACAGGCTTTTGTTCCAGCCTTGCTCTAACAGCCTATGAGCAGCTGATCAGTAGATTCAGGTGTGTTAAGGCAGGGCTGGAACAAAAGCTTGCCCTCCCAGTAGCTCTCCAGGAGGGTGGTTGGCCAATCCCTGGACCAAAGGGCTAAGGAACACAAACTGTTTAGTCGATCATAGGGCAGAGGAACACAAAGTGATTAGCCAATCAGAAGGCAGGGTGAGGGGGAATCTGGGGCCATGGATTAGACTGCAAATCATGTTCTCTGTATCTCAAAATGTATTCTCCATTTCAGGGGATAAGAAGAGTTAAGGGGTCTATTTAGCAGTATAGCTGTTACGATATGCTCAGCTACTTAGGTAGGATGTGTTTCAACTGAGAAATAGGGAGGGTTTATCCCTCAAATTCTTACTCTGCAAAAAAAGTTCTCTCTATAGATAGACGCTAAAGTCCTGCATCTTGTTTCATAATACTCTATCGGAGACTGGTTCGTGATGTAACGATCACGTGAGACCAATCTGGTCAACAGACAAATAGGCTGGTCCCACTTTAAATAAACAACATATAGAGCATTCATAAAGCCTTCATAAGCACTACTTAGATACATGAGACATAGTCCACTGCTTCATATACCCATAAGTATGTCCTCCGTTATCGAGTATGACACAAGCCAATAGATGATTTGTGAAGAATCTTTGTAGTGCTTATGAAGCCTTTAAGAATATGTTATAAAGCCCTTGTAACTTTGTTTGTTTTTAAATGGGACAAATGTGTTTATTTCACTGTGGAAAATTATGGAGTAGCCATATGCCTAGGAAACGAATGACACAGACCCTGTGGCCAGATGTGTGTCCTCCTCATTGTTTACTTCATTAGCTACTAGTTGTACCCAGGCTGCCTCATTAGGGTCAATTTCTGTGTGTCTTACAAAGTGCACTAAAAGCAACCCATTCGAACATAAACATGACACAAATGAGCTGCACTTTCAAGGCTTGGTATAGTACAGGTTTAGGAGTTAAATGGGTGATTCGAGCCGAGATAATAGACATCTAGGTGACATGGGGTCCCAGCCATGATGCTCACCTAGCAAAACAGATCATATCAGCCCCTGTTCGATGAAACTAGTCAAGACAAGTGGTTAGTTCTATATTTATCTTCAGTTTCCCCTCCAATGCCTTTCACACTAGCGATGTGGTTTGACGTCAGCCAATCCCCGTCATTGCTTTCAGACGACCTCCACCTAAGTGCTGCAAATCGAATGAGCCTCGATCAAGCGTATAAATTGTGTCTCCATATGGACATAAGCTACCTGATTGCCGAGATAAGGGAGGCTGCTGTAAAGTCAATGGATTGGTTGTATGGTAACTCTGGAATAGCTTTTTGGCTTGGATATTATTGTAAAAAAAACTATGGTAAAACACATTGACCACTGACTGAAAAGTGATGGAATATGTCAAATTAGGATTTATGTTTACCAAGAATTTGAGGCTGTGTGCTGTGTTGTCTTTTATCATTTAAAACCGGCAAAATCTTACCTATCATTAGAAAGACCAATGAATTCTTATAAAAGCTGATATTTACTCTTTCGTAACAATTTTATTTGTATTTATCTTACCTTTATTTAAGTAGACAAGTCGGTTAAGAAGAAATTCTTATTTACAATGACAGCCTACCCCGGCCAAACTCTAACCCGGATGACGCTGGGCAAATTGTCCGCTGCCCTATGGTACTCCCAATCACGGCTGGTAGTGATACAGCCTGGAATTGAACCAGGGTCTGTAGTGAAACCTCTAGCACTGAGATTCAGTGCCTTAGACTGCTGCGCCACTCGGGAGCTTAACAAGGGTCGCATTTTGAAAGAATGTAGTTTTTCCATCCACAAGGAGCATTCAAGAGGCAACTCATTAAGGAATGGATCGAAATGTACAGGATGGTTTACCTGGAGGAAAATGAGGAAGTCTCATGCTTTTGCAATTTCAGTCTATTCCAAGGGAGGGTCATGCGATTTGTAATTTATTACATTTCTATATTTCTCAGAATTTGTTGCTTATTTAGCTATATATCAATGTGTTCCTGATGCCGCCCCCATCTCTAATTCTCAGCTGAGTGCGTAATATCAAGTGTGGCTATAGGCTATTTAGTGTGGTCTCAATCAAATGATCCATAGCCTATAGACTATAAGCTAGGAAGTGCATGATCAGAGAAGCACAGCGCAGTTATATTTCGAAGATAGGCTATACTGTAGTTTAGTTAACTATGTTCTGTTCAGAAACTAAAAAGGTTCTGATTATATAAAGTGATCTATAACAGTATTTCCAGCAGCCCTTTACATTTGGTGTAAGAGAAGAGCTGAGGAGACTGTTATTCAGATTCAGATGTATTTCTCCTGTAAGGAAAGCAAACAAGTTCCATGCTTCTACTCGCAGTGCCAGAACTCAATGACAACATTACATGTCAAATTCACTGCCAAACATTGCCTGGACAAATATTCTTGAAAAAATGACCTTAAAGCCTTTTGGGTCAGTTTTTAAATTAGCAGTGGCTTTTGAAATGCATCTGAACCATGGAGCACAGTCTCCCCTGGCCACATAGAAGACTTTCAGGGTGTCACACCGTGATCTGTTTCACCTGTCCTTATGATTGTCTCCACCCCCCTCCAGGTGTCGCCCATCTTCCCCATTTATCCCCTGTGTATTTATACCTGTGTTCTCTATTTGTCCGTTGCCAGTTCATCTTGTTTGTCAAGTCAACCAGCGTTTTTCTCAGCTCCCGCTTTTTCCCAATCTCGCATTTCTCGCCCCCCTGGTTTTGACCCTTGCCTGTCCTGTCTCTGAGGCCGCCTGCCTGACTACTCTGCCCGAATCTGAGCGCGCCTGCCGTCCTGTTGAATTACCGACCTCTGCCTGACCTGACCCTGCCTGCCATCCTGTATCTTTGCCCATTTACTCTGGATTGTCGACCCCTGCCTGCCTTGACTGTTGTTGCCTGCCTTGACCTGTTGTTGCCTGCCTTGACCTGTTGTAGCCTGCCTTGACCTGTTGTTGCCTGCCTTGACCTGTTGTTGCCTGCCTTGACCTGTTGTTGCCTGCCTTGACCTGTTGTAGCCTGCCTTGACCTGTTGTTGCCTGCCCCGTTGCCATAATAAACATTGTTACTTCGACAGTCTGCATCTGGGTCTTACCTTGATCCCTGATACAGGGTAAGTAAAAAATATTGGAAAGTGAAAATATTATTTTAAAAATAATTTTTAAAATAATTTATTACAAAAAACACAAGGAAGGGGTAACATTAATGTATTAGAACATGAAGGACAAACAATACAGCATCAAGACACTATCAAACATGTATCAGTTTCCGCAACAGAGCCATCCTTATGTTTGAGGGTGCGTGTGCATGATAGTGATATAAAATATATATCATAGTTTCCTTTTTCATGATCACAATCTTGTGAAACCAGAACACTCCAAGATCCCCCCACAGTTCCCCAATAGCTGCCCCTCAACCATTTGAGATCCCTCCCACAGTCTCCCCCCGAAGAAAATAAAATAAAAAATACAATTAATTCCATTCCCCACCCCCAAGAACCCCCCAATGCACCAACAACCAAGAGAATGAACTAAAGAGAAACAAGGAAAAGACAGAAGAAAACAGCAAAAACAATACAATTAAAAAATATGTATAATAATACATTTAAAACAAAGGACATCATGGACAACTGAAATCATAACAGCAATGTCTACTTGATATGTTTGTGTGTATGTCTGGCACTATTACATGTATGTGTGTGTTCTTGTATGTGTTTATTCGAATGAGAGTGTGTGCATATGCATGTGTACAAACACATGCAAGTGAAGATATTCTTTGCTGAAGCCATATAATATCCTCTTTATAAGGTCTAGAAAGATGCTTCAGAAAGCGATGACGTCTTTATGCATGTTCTTCTGTAGAAAGCCTTGATAAAGTGTTTGTTTCAAATGACACCCTGTTTTGAAGTGTTGAGTCCAGCTTGTCAAATACAGAACCAAACATAATTGTCTGATTGACTCTACACAATCAGGTTGTCAGAAGAATCTGTGCTGCTGAAAGATTTATCATAGTCTGCATTTGCCCTTAATTAAATGTCTGCATTTGCCCTTCTTTTTTTTATTAAACTACATGTCTAGAGAGGGATACTTGATGGAGGAGAGACTTTATCACTCACATTTTAGATGGATTATTGCAAGATTGTTTTGGATTATGGTTGTTTAGGCCAATGTTTTCTCCCAGGAGATCAACCTGGGGGGGGGGGGGACGGTTCTCTTCAAGTGATACATTTAATTTATTTCCAACTCCTCTCCCCATCTGTCCTCTCTGACTGGTTCTGTACTGACTTCATTAAATGTTTTACTAAATCACACAGACAGTAAATTCTCATTGTGTTTGCAAATGGCAGCCAGAATGCCATTTAAGGCCACTCTAACGTGCACTGATTACCTTGGAGCATCTGTTAGTTGGAAGACAGACCAGGCCTGCTGATGATAATGTCCCTGTGTTAATATTCATTAGGAGGGGATGGCACCGTACCTGGCAATGGCATTCAGTCTCTGTGGGTGTTCTGCAGTTGGTCCTGGCCTGCTCTGTCACACCCTGACCATAGTTTATTTTGTATGTTTCTATGTTTTGGTTGGTCATGGTGTGATCTGAGTGGGCATTCTATGTTGGATGTCTTGTTTGTCTATTTCTATGTCTGGCCTGATATGGTTCTCAATCAGAGGCAGGTGTTAGTCATTGTCTCTGATTGGGAACCATATTTAGGTAGCCTGGGTTTCACTGTGTGTTTGTGGGTGACTGTTCCTGTCTCTGTGTTTTGCACCAGATAGGGCTGTTTTCGCGCACGTTTGTTATTTTGTTAGTTTAATCGTGTATAGTTCTTTATTAAAATAAAATTAATAACAACCACGCTGCATTTTGGTCCGCTCCTCCTTCCCACAACGAAAGCCGTGACATGCTCAGCTGTCCCATTTGCTTGAATGTGTACCCGTGGTTCAGATTTGCTCATTTGAATCAATATAGCTGGCCATACATTTTAGAGAGCGTTCACTTTAACATGTACCGACACCTCACTGACATGGCCACATGCTTTGTTTCTCTCAGCGCGGAAGCACTGGCGTTTAGTCATGGATGCCAAGGGATGCCAAACTTTCCCTTCAATTTGCAAGATGCTGAATGTATCTCACCGGAGAAAGCATCCGAGCGAGCGAAACAGCGCCCCTCTGTCTCTGTATGTGTAGGCCATATATCTGATGCTGTCTGGTCAAAAAGAGTATAACATTGTTGCCACCTGTAGCATTGAATGCAATGGAAACCAGTGAGAATTTGGCCTCACTTGATTAAAAAAAAGTATAAAATAATAGCCAATGAGCATTGAGCTCAACTGGCTTCAATCACATCGAGAGCCAAAAGTCATTGACAGAAACAACTGAAATTATTGCCTCTCGTGTTGTTGTCCTCCGGTGACTAGCTAGCTAAAATGGGCCCTTTCCTAAATTACCCAAGGATGGAGATAGGGATTTGGACTTGTGGTTTTACTTAATTCTCAGTACTGGCCAATGATTAACGGTGATTCTGATCCAACCATGAATTCATACATTGCACCACTGGAAGTTCAAATGTAGCTAGATGTAGAAGGCTAACGCTAACTAGCTCACTTATTTTTGCCCATGAAAGCAAGTTAGGCTAGCAAGCAAGCATTTTAGCCAGGTAGCCTAGGACAACAAAAAATAAAAGTGTGTACTGTATGACAGTCATAAACTGTTTCGTCAACATGAGAGGATGGCATTGGATTTCTCTACAAGTAGCGTAAGTCAATGTGTTTTTTCTACTTGCATGAATGCACACGCACGCTCACACACTCACAGAAATGAGAACCATGGACAGCCACATCATATTTAGCTTACGTTGATTGGATAATATTTTATTTTTTAATATATATATATATATATTAGTTTTCACCGTATTAGACTGAGCATAGGTGATGTTGAGATGGTGCTGGAATAGTGGAGGCAGCTCCTGTTTTCTTTGAGACTTGAGGTAACTCTCCGTGGTGCTAAATCAATAGTTGTCTAGTAGTCCGACAATGTCGGAAACATTAACTTGCTTGACAAGGCTGTAGGTCATGCAACTGTTATATGCAATATGCTTTGTGGACTTCACCGACAGTTTGCTCTCCGGTTTTGTAATGAAACAAAGGTGAGGTTTAAGTTATTCTACCACTGTGTCTTCTTATTGTCTCAGCCTTAGGCCTACATATCAAGGTTGGCATATTAATTAACAGGTTATAGAGCAAATGATACAACCTATGTATTGTGATATTTGCAATATGTCTCTTTTATGTTTTACCCACGCACCACTACTGCACGGAACATAAACGGGGACCACTGTTTACATCAATCCAGAATCACAGATTATTGTGAAATAGACACATATCTTATTGGAAATTCATGAAAGGCACACACAAAAAAAATATTTTTTGTTTTCAGTTCATTTTAATCACAGATAAAGACAGTAGGTTACTTAAGACAGAAATGATATGAGGGAGGTTGGTGGACGAGGATGGATGGGCATATAACATCTAGCAACACAAAGATTGCATGTTCAAATCTTATCACTGATGACTTTAGCATTTTAGCTAATTAGCAACTTTGCAACTACTTCCTACTTTTTAGCTACTTAGCATGTTAGCTAACCCTAACCTTAACCCTTTACCTCCTTAGCTAGCATGTTAGCTAACCCCTAAACCTAACCTTAACCCCTAACTTGATAGTGTGTTGGTTTACATAAAGGTCATTCACTTTCTCCCTTTTTCAATGTCTGTGTCTCTCTCGCTCTCTTTCATCAGAGTGCCACAGGCTCCCTGGAGATGTCCATGAGAATACATATCTCATGAATAACACATTAACAAATACCGTAAACATCATTCTCAAATGCTCCGCGAGACAGCCATTACCATACATACCAGGTTGTCTCGCGGAGAGAGAAATGTCTTGACAATATAAAGCTACTGGACAATATTATAAGAGGTATTGTACTAGGTACAATATTCGTGTATACTTCCTAGAATTCCTTATCTAAAGTTTCAAGTGTATCATGTTGTATTCTTCACAGATATAGCACAGTGTAAACTTAGCATCAAATAAAGCTTGTGCCCTGTTGAAATAAACAGATTGGAACTTTCAATGGCTGTTTATTACAAAAGGCCTTATGGTTCAACTTCTGTCGAAACCCTGTCTGTGGAAGATGGGGTTTACATGTATGTTTTCCTTAGATCCAATATTTGTAAATGTCTTGTCTGGCGACAACATGGAATGTTGATCTCCCGATCGGGACTCCTCATGGAGAAGTAATAGAGAAAGTGAATTTCCCCAGAAACCATGTGTGAGATGCCCACAAAGCTACTCGCAATGTTTTGATGGGCTAAAGAACAATGTCCATAAACACATTCATTCTAGGAATGGAGCAGGCTTTGCTGACACTAGGGGAAAGAGGGAAGGGTTCTTAGAAATGTCCGTTTCATCCCTATTACATTCTGTTATTCATGCTGAATTCTATTGAGGCTTAATCGAATCAAATAGGGGAAAAATCCATGTCAGGCTTCTGAATCCCCAGCACAATTATTCACACAACACTGACATTTACAGAGGGACATTTTTCTAGTGTTGATTTGCCTGTGTATGTGTGTTTGCGTGTGTGAACGGTTGAAGGGTGTTAGAGAACCATGCTGGGTCAGCCAGCAGGTGCAGGTGCCGCTCATTGGCCAGGGGGGAATTAACACTGAGCAGGTCCAGCCAGGCAAATGGCCCCCTGGATCTACTGTGCCAACAGGCATCTGGATTCCAATCGCCTGTTCACACACAAACAGCCAGATAGTGTGTTCAGAATATTGGCACGTTTTATTTAATTTTTTACTAGACTACCTACACTGCAATACAGTATTCCTTGATTCCTCCTACTGTGTCTAGATTGTTCTATTTAAAAAAATACTTTTAGCAATTTATGTTCTGAACTTCCCCAAAATGTTGTACAACAATATTAGTGCATTTCATCATTTTAATGGAAATGTGTTTTATTTTGGCTTCAAGTTCCAAATCTTAGACTGCATACAAAAGCTAAAAGTTTACCAACTGGTGTAGTGGGATTACACAGGTTTTGCTTGCCGGAAGTAATCCTACCTTTGCATTCTGACATGGATTAATATAACAGTTATACTGAGTGCCCTTAAGAACTGGGGCAGTGCATTGGGCTTTTACCTGATGAAATGTGTTAAGTTGCACCAGTTCTGGGGATCCACGTGGTCCATCTTTCGCTTGAATTCCTCCCCACACACTTCCATCTCCCACAGTAGCTGGGTCTCGTTGCACAGAGCCACACTAGGCCTTCGTGGTATAGACTCAACATTGATATTCTCTGTGGCTGCAAGACATAAAAAAGGTCAAAATTAGAAGAACAAAAACACCACCTTTAATGTTCCACAGTAGCAATAGGGCTCTCTTCATTAGGGAAAGCAACAGGAAAAAGTACTACAACTGAAAATGGGGTGTTTCTTAATGGGAGCCTAATGAACATACTGTAACTGAATCTATTGTTATTACAAATAGTGGCTATAACTTCTGGCACAGGGTAAGTCAGAAGTAAGGAATTTACATTGACCAATTTTGCCTATTATTATTGGCACAAGTTTAAAAATGTAATTGTAAAAAGTAGAGCATTTGTAAGCCATGCTGTACAGTGTTTCATGTCTTCAGAAGGAGATGTAAGCTAAACTTCCTTACCTGATGATCCTCTTGTCATCCAAGAGTTCACTGTCAAAGACAAAATCACACAGAAACATGAAACAGAGTTACTAGTCATGACAAGTCTCAGTGAAGCTTGATTACATTTAGAACCATCATTAAATGCTGTTGACAAAAGACAACTGAAACCTGTGGAACTTTTAACATAAAACTTACCATTTTGACCAGGTGGCCATTAAATGTACAATTCCAAACACATCCTGGCAACAACAAAAAATAAATGAATCCTCAGTTCATGTAACAGTGGTTTGAGCATGGCTGACTAAATGATGCTTAGAATAACAGTCATTAAAGGAGGTTTCTGGTACAAATGCCAAGCTGTCAGATGTTGTTGCTGCTGGGTTATTATAATGTTGAAGCTGAGGAGAGGTCAATAGCTAGTACTCTTTTCACATTATCGTGTTGACCTGAACCAAACCGTGCTGGCAAAGATATTTAGAACTTAAAGGGAACACAAAAATAACACATCCTAGATCTGAATGAATGAAATATTCTTATTAAATACTTTTTCTTTACATAGTTGAATGTGCTGACAACAAAATCACACAAAAATGATCAATGGAAATCAAATTTATCAACCCATGGAGGCCGGGATTTGGAGTCACACTCAAAATTAAAGTGGAAAACCACACTACAGGCTGATCCAACTTTGATGTAATGTCCTTAAAACAAGTCAAAATGAGGCTCAGTAGTGTGTGTGGCCTCCGCGTGCCTGTATGATCTCCCTACAACGCCTGGGCATGCTCCTGATGAGGTGGCGGATGGTCTCCTGAGGGATCTCCTCCCAGACCTGGACTAAAGCATCCGCCAACTCCTGGACAGTCTGTGGTGCAATGTGGCATTGGTGGATGGAGCGAGACATGATGTCCCAGATGTGCTCAATTGAATTCAGGTCTGGGGAACGGGCGGGCAAGTCCATAACATCAATGCCTTCCTCTTGCAGGAACTGCTGACACACTCCAGCCACATGAGGTCTAGCATTGACTTGCATTATTAGGAGGAACCCAGGGTCAACCACACCAGCATATGGTCTCACAAGGGGTCTGAGGATCTCATCTCGTTACCTAATGGCAGTCAGGCTACCTCTGATGAGCACATGGAGGGCTGTGCGGCCCCCCAAAGAAATGCCACCCCACACCATGACTGACCCACTGCCAAACCGGTCATGCTGGAGGATGTTGCAGGCAGCAGAACGTTCTCCACGGCGTCTCCAGACTCTGTCACGTCTGTCACATGTGCTCAGTGTGAACCTGCTTTCATCTGTGAAGAGCACAGGGCGCCAGTGGCGAATTTGCCAATCTTGGTGTTCCCTGGAAAATGCCAAACGTCCTGCACGGGGTTGGGCTGTAAGCACAACCTGGGCCCACCTGTGGACGTCGGGCCCTCATACCACCCTCATGGAGTCTGTTTCTGACCGTTTGAGCAGACACATGCACATTTGTGGCCTGCTGGATGTCATTTTGCAGGGCTTTAGCAGTGCTCCTCCTGCTCCTCCTTGCACAAAGGCGGAGGTAGCGGTCCTGCTGCTGGGTTGTTGCCCTCCTACGGACTCCTCCACGTCTCCTGATGTACTGGCCTGTTACATTGTGTTGTTTAAGTGTTCCCTTTATTTTTTTGAGCAGTGTAGATACTGTGAGTTTGCCCACAATTCGTCAATTTCTCCCTTAAGCGATTGGACATTGGAGAGCAGGATAGTTGGAAACGGAATCTTTGTTTTGTTCCTTCTCAACCTCTGCTGCACTTGGCCTTTCCTGCCCCTCTTCCTTTTCCTACTTAGTAGTCGTTCACCCAGGTTGTTTTGTCTCACGATCTCTGCAGGTATGTCCCTTTGATCTGTTCTCCCCAATGTGAGTTATTACATTGTAAGAGTTTCTGCTGTTGCGGATGTGTGGTGCCGCCGATATTCTCATAGATTTGCATCCTGTTTCAGGTACCAGCAAAGGGAATCCAAGTAGGAGAATAATCCTCTGTACGCACTTCATGTCGCTCCACCGTAGCCTAATTGGTAATCCGATGCAACATAAAAAATTATTAAACTACTAAAAGCAAAGCAACAAAAACGGACGAGTTTAAACATAGAACAAGGAACAAACAAACGCAGCAGGGCACCATTGGACAGGATAGGACAGGATAGGATAGGAGGTGGAACTTTTCTCTGAGCTTTTAGTGCAGTGTTTCTCAAACCTCTCCTTGGGGAGCCCCAGATGTTTCACAATTCTGTTGTAACTCTGAACTAGCACACATGATTTAACTAGACAAGGGCTTGATGATTATCTGACAAGTTTAATTAGGTGACAAAGTGGAAATCCACAACCCTCTGCACCATCAGACAACATACTCCAGAAGCACCTTCTGGTTGTGGGGAGATGGTACTTGTAGGACTCAGGAAGACCATAGCGTTTCCCTTAGCCATCCTCTACACTAGCTCTGGGAATAGATCAAATACATGTGGCGGGAATCCCTGAGGAGAGGTTTGAGAAATGCTGCTTTCTAGCACAGCACAGAGAGACAGAGAGGGAGGCAAGTCGATATGGCGCAGCGTGAAACCTCCAGTCCGACTCCATGCAGTGTCTGTTGTTTGGCGCTGGTGCTGGCACTGCCAAGTGTGGGACACACATAATCAATCTTCCATCCTCCGCCCTGACCCAGCTGCTTGTTTGCTTCAATAAGCCTGTGTAGCAATCCTGTTAAGTGGGACAGCTGTCCAAAACTGAAGCACCACTGAAGGACCTACTAGAGAATACACACGTAAACACACTCACACTCTCGACTCATTTGTTTAATTTTCACCTCCGTCTTTCCATGTCTCACTCTCCCACCATTATCTCCCTATTATAATTACAGTACCTTCATGATACCAGGCAGTAAAGTGTTTGTCCTTGTTTTTTTCCAGTCTTAAGCCCCAATTCAAACAATCACAGATAATGGTAAACCTCACTGCAGGTTCACTTAGAATATCTATGTTGTACCAGAGCTGCTAAGCACATTAAAGCAGATATCTTCGTAGACTTTGTCATTGTTCTATATTGAATCTTAACCACAACTGTCCTTAATAAGAAACAGTCGAAGTATTTTGAGTGAACACACAGTTTGATTTTTCCTTCATATGTGATTACAAAACCCATCCTGTTCAGTTCAGTCTCAACCAGGGGATAACTGTTGTTGAGCAGCCAAGTTAAATTTAGCAATTTCTTCCTGCAGGATATGTGTTCAAAGCATAGAGGTCTGTGATTGCTAAGCCTGATAACTTCAAACAGTAGCAGGGCATGACGCGAATACAGGGTTGCGTCACATTTGTTTTTAATGCCAAACCTTCAATGTTACCCCCCCTCCCTTCCCCTTCCCCCTGCCAAAAACCTTTAATACAATTTGCATTCCCAGCCTGGCATCAACGCCATGCTAAATATACTTTCGGTATTTCTGAGCACCTCCAAGACGTATCATGGTCTAATCCGCAACAATCTAGAAATCCAAAGGCTGCATTTTCGTGTCGCGTCGGGGACAACTGTAGCATTTTAGCTGACCTTCCCGAACCATTATTCTAAACATTACCCAATTCACCTAACCTGCTACATAAAGTCATCTAACCATTTGTAGTTTAGATCTTCTAACATTTGTCGTTAGTTTCCCTAACCGCCACCGTAAATTATCCCCTTAATTCACCTGCAAGAGTCAACCTGGTCTGAGATAAATACGTGCACTACTAATATACGTCCGCCAAGAAGGCCTCCAAAACGTATGAAAAATTAGTTCATCCAATTCAATTCGTATGCTATTGTACAACCAAGTAAGGCGTATCATATACTTTTCTCTCTGCTACCGCACGGCAAGTTGTAACAATGGACCAAGTCTGGAACCAACAGGACCCTGAACAGCTTCTACCCCCAAGCCATAAGACAGTTAAATAGCTACCCCGACTAACTATTTAGCAATCTGCATTGACCATTTTTGCACTCATTACATACGCTGCTGCTACTGTTTATTATACCTAGTTAGAGTGCCTTTATAAAGTATTCATACCCCTTGACTTATTCCACATTTTGTTGTTACAGCCTGAATTCAAAATGGATTAAATAGAGTTTTTTTCTCACCCATCTATGCACAATACCTCATAATGATAAGGTGAAAACATGTTTAAAGAAAATGTTGCACATTTATTGAAAATGAAGTTCAGAAATATAAGTATTCACAACCCTGAGTCAGTAATTTGTAGAAGCACCTTTGGCAGTGATTACAGTATTGGGTCTTTCTCGGTAAGTCTAGGAGCTTTCCACACCTGGATTGTGCAACATTTGCCCATTATACTTTTCAAAATTCTTCAAGATCTGTCAAATTGGTTGTTGAGCATTGCTAGAAAAACATTTTCAGGTCTTGCCATATATTTTCAAGTAGATTTAAGTTAAAACTGTAACTTGGCCACTCAGGAATATTCACTGTCTTCTTGGTAAGCAACACCAGTGTAGATTTAGCCTTGTGTTTTAGGTTATTATCCTTCTGAAAGGTGAATTAATCTCCCAGTGTCTGGTGGAAAGCTGAACCCTTTTTCCTCTAGGATTTTGCCTGTGCTTAGCTCCAGTTAGTTTCATTTTTATGCTGAAAAACTCCCCAGTCCTTAACAATTATAAGCAGACCCATAACATGATGCAGCTACCAGTGTGCTTGAAAATATGGAGAGTGATAGTCAGCAATGTGTTGTATTGAATTTGCCCCAAACATAACACTTTGTATTTGCCCCAAACATAACACTTTGTATTCAGAACAAAAAGGGAATTGCTTTGCCACATTTTGTTGCAGTATTGCTTTAATGCCTTACTGCAAACCAGATGCATGTTTTTTAAATATTTTATTCTGTACAGGTTTCCTTCTTTTCACTCTGTCAATTAGGTTAGTATTGGAGTATCTGCAATGTTGTGGATCCATCCTCAGTTTTCTCCTATCACAGCCATTAAACTCTGTAACTGTTTTAAAGTCACCATTGACCTTGTGGTGAAATCACTGAGTGGTTTCCTTCTTCTCTGACAACTGAGTTAGAAAGGACGCCTGTATCTTTGTAGTGGCTGGGTGTATTGATACACCATTCAAAGTGTAGGTAATACCTTCACCATGCTCAAAGGGATATTCAATGTATGCTTTTTTATATTTTTACCCATCTACCAATAGGTGCAAGGCATTGGAAAACCTCCATGGTCTTTGTGGTTGAATCTGTTAGAAATTCAGGGCTTGATTGAGGGACCTTACAGATAATTGTATGTGTGGGTTACAGAGATGAGGGAGTCATTCAAAAATCATACTAAACACTATTATTAATGTGACTTGTTAAGCAAATCTTTACTCCTGAACTTATTTAGGCTTGCCATAACAAAGGGGTTGAATACTTATTCACAAGACATTTCAGCTATAAATGTTTAATTCATTTGCAAACATTTCAAAATCATAATTCCACTTTGACATTATGGGATATTGTGTGCAGGCCCGTGATAAAAAAAAATCTAAATTGGATCCATTTTAAATTCAAGCTGTAACACAACAAAATGTGGAAGAAGTCAAGGGGTGTGAATACTTTCTGAAGGCACTGCATACAGTATGTACAAATCTACAGTAACTCAATTACCTTGTACCCTTTGCACATCAACTCGGTACCGGTACACCGTGTATATAGACAAGTTATCATTACTCATTGTGCATTTATTAGTTATTTATTACTACTTTATTATCATTACATGTTATTACTTTTCTATTATTTCTCTATTTTCTTTCTTTCTGCATTGTTGGAAAGGACCTGTAAGTAAGCATTTAACTGTCAGTTTATGAAGTTTGTCACAAATAACATTTGATTTGAAATTTTATTTGATACTATATGTCCTCTAATTCGTATGATATTGTACGACCACTATTCCATTCATAATGCAGCCTAACGTAACGTAACATACTAATGGAGTGTATAGATTTACGTACAGAATAATACAAATTGCCCATGAAACCAGGTTGGCATCTAAAGACAAAAGGGCACTCGGCATCCCTTACACACGCATCCCTTACACAGTGCATCCCTTACACAGCGCATCCCTTACACAGTGCATCCCTTACACAGCGCATCCCTTACACAGTCCCTTACACAGCATCCCTTACACAGCGCATCCCTACACAGCGCATCCCTTACATCCCTTACACAGCGCATCCCTTACACAGCGCATCCCTTACACAGCGCATCCCTTACACAGCGCATCCCTTACACATAGCATCCCTTACACAGCGCATCCCTTACACAGCGCATCCCTTACACAGCGCATCCCTTACACAGCGCATCCCTTACACAGCGCATCCCTTACACAGCGCATCCCTTACACAGCGCATCCCTTACACAGCGCATCCCTTACACAGCGCATCCCTTACACAGCGCATCCCTTACACAGTGCATCCCTTACACAGTGCATCCCTTACACAGTGCATCCCTTACACAGCGCATCCCTTACACAGTGCATCCCTTACACAGTGCATCCCTTACACAGCGCATCCCTTACACAGCGCATCCCTTACACAGTGCATCCCTTACACAGTGCTCCCCCCCACCATTGTATAGGTGGCTCACGGCTCTCTTTCCCCCTACCTGAAAGAGTTTCAATTGACAGATTTGGTTTCCAATTGGTCTGGAAATTTCTTTGGGGGCCTTTGCACCTCACCTGAAATGTCTGGAAGGGAAACACGAATGACACTCAATGTCATGGAAACCACTGTATCCCTAAAGTTTGGGAAAGCGAGACCCTTTCGAATTGATGTGCTATTTCACTCTTTCTCTCCTGTGTCACACTTCAGTGATGGTTTTGCAAAGATACGCCAGGACCAAAATACAATCCAACAGTCGATCCAGTACGAGGTAGCTCTGAGTACACACCATGAAAAGGAAGTCTCTCTGATAAACCTACACTGCCACACTGAATCGTTGACGGCTGTTCTTGTGGAAAGTAGAAAAACAGTCTTATGGTGCCACTTTAAACCAACAAGTTATAAAGTATTTATAGAGCATTCATAAGCACTTCATGACCATTAAATAGATGTTTCACATTAGGACAAGTCATACTACATAAAGGGTGATATATAAGGTCCTTACGTCTAGTGTTTTCCAAATGTGGCATAACCATTTTGCTACTTTGGCTGCCTTCATCTTTACTGTAACCTTGTATCCTCTCACTTAGCAATAGGATGACATGGTTTATGAGAAGCAGCAACTAGAAAGCTGAAGTCTCACACTAAATAATAGGCGTCTCTTGATATTCATGGTTTACATTTCCACAGCAGTCACAGTGCCAAATGAATCCATGAATTAATGGAGAAATGCAGCTTTTATAAGCCTCCAGCTAGCAAGCCTTGTCTGTCTCTCTTCCACACTACAAGGATATCAGAAAGCTGAGAAATTCATTTGCATCCTGTCTCGAAAGAAAATAAACATTATTCAAGGGCAGGAAAAACAAAAAAAATATATGGCTATAAAAGAAGAGGCTGTTTTCAAATTGTAGAAACAGTATCGTAATTAGTTTCTTCCTAGCAATCACATAATCCATTTACAGTACCAGCAGTCTAAGAGAAGCCATAGAAGCCACACCTCCAAGACCTAAAACATGCCAGGTTCAGATAATACAAATAGAATACAGCATTATGCCAAGTGCAGGGCCATCAAGCATAACACTTCCCATTAGGTTTCATCTTCATGGGGACATTGTTGAGACTCCGAAGTCTTGTCAACACCTCCCCGCACCTCACCTGTCCATGTGCCTAATATAGTCCTGTGGTTGAAACACTTAAGACCTTAAGACCTTGAAGGTAGAGAATGTCGCATTGCCATGTCCCTGAATTGCAAACTTGTCTGGCATATACATATTCATATACTTTACACAGATATCCACTTAAAGCTGAGTGTACGAGTGTGATGAAGTGGGGTGAAAAATGTTGCTACTGCAAAAATTGAGTATGTACTGTAGTGGGGCTTAGGCAGGCTAACTGTTTGAGCTTCCAATCATCTTTATGTGAAGTAATATGATTGAATGGGTCTGTGTTCGGAAAATGGGAGGCAAGGAAAGAACAGATACTGTAGATTCTAGCACATTCCCGTTGACTGACAAACCAGAAGGGTTCCCATTAGAAATACCTCATAATATTTGCCTGCCCTGTTACTACTAATACACTATACATCTAGAAAAACAGTAATGGGCACATTACAGATGGAGGAGGGGTTGTGACATGACATGACGTCATCATGGTATGTTTGTCTCCATCCTTCTTGATTAGCTTCCTTGTTAAAAGCCGAGAAACGTTAAATTGGAGACGTTTCTCAGAGACCATGACTAGGCTTAATTAAAAGTGCTAATTTCTCAAATGTGATAGTTCTAATCTCCCAGCCATTTCCTTGAGGCTGCTTGAGGTTAACACAGGGCCAGACCCCGAATGTAATCAGAAAAGTACCAGTCTGTACTCTGCCATCTACTGAGTCGAGGACACTTACTCACCCTGCCAAGTACAGCTCCGGCTGTTTAAAAAACAAAAAGGACAACACCACTGCTGCCCCTTCCCTTGGCTGTATGGCTGTTTGTCTGCAGAGAGGAAGGCTCTTTGGCTCCATCTCAACTCACTGTATGCTTCTGTTGGTGCTTAACGACATCACTGCTAATGTTGACCTATCGCTTTTCTATTACTCTGAAGTTGAGCTGGAGAATTGTGCATTTGTTTTTGCTCAAGCTCTGCGGCTGAACAACAAATCTAAAGATCAATGAATACAAATTGTCTACTGGGATACATGGGGAGATGTCATAGCGAGAGAGAGAGAGAGAGAGAGAGAGATATACTGTAGACCTATTTTCTTAAGATAGACCATGATACTATGCACCCACATCTACTATCATGGTTATAATCTTCTCTCTTTAACAATCCTTCACATTCAAACCAGTCTTCTGGTTCTACAATGAATACACGAGGTCAGTAGAATGAGCTCATTGAAGTCCATTTCAAACGGGAGCCTTTATACAATTATACAGACAAGCCTGTCCTCTCCCTTTCCCTTGCAGAATATACAAGATGCCGATGTGCATGGAAGCAGTCATGTATGTATCATGCAGCCTTGTTCAACTTTTTTGTTTTTGTTTATTTAAACAGATATCATATTAGAATACAGATGGTCCGGGTATATAATAATTAAAGGGTACGTCTAGCGATTTATTTTGGTTGATAATATTGACATTGCGGCCCTCAAAGCCTTCATCCAAAGCATAGAAGCCATTACTGCAGGAAAAACTGAAGTAGTCTGATCTCAACATTGCTATTGTCCAAATATCTGTCATTAACTGTGATTTTATAAATTGACTCTCACCACAAGGGCAGAAATAAGGATGTTCCACTTGTCACAGCGACAATTGGAGGATGTAAGTGTGATACTAACAACTGGCCAAGGTTCCCCAAGGTTCTTCTACTATCTATTTGAAGGTTGTCTGTCACTTCTTAAAGTACAAACCGCCTCCTGCTAAGGCTGTACTCTAAAGGTTAAAAAGGCAGTCATCTAGTGCTGGCCATGTTGGGATAGATAGAGAAACTCTATATTGCTTTACACAGGCAGCCCAATTCTGATCTTTTGACGAATTATTGTCAAAAGATCTGATCTAATCGGTCAAAATACCAGTTAGTGGCAAAAAGTCTGAATTGGGCTGCTTGTGTAAATGCACCCTTTGTGGATCAGGATTGGAATCTCTTGCAATCTATATATCAATCATTACTGAGAATGAGGGGGGATCTGATGAGAAAAAAACAACAAATGGCACTAGCTTGCGTTTGGCATATCTGATTTTTCCAGAATATGTAAGCAAGTTCCAATTTTTTTCTCATGTGGTTCTCCATCCTGAAGTGTTTTTTTGTGTGTGTGTGGATATTTTAGAGGCTATATCAGTGTAGTCAAGCAAATCTGATAAGGGTCATATGTAAAGCTTGCGTGTGGACAGTGGCTACGTTTACACAGGCAGCCCAATTCTGATATTTTGCCCAATATTGCAATACATTTTATTTATGTTATGTACTTAGCTTTCTGTTGCCTTACTAAGCTGAATACTTTGGATAAAAGTGTCTGCTAAAGTGTCATACAATATTATTATCATCATTATCATGAGGTTGATACATTTTTGAAGTCGAAAAATTTCAAAGTGGAAATTACAACTTCAGAAGCCTTTTTTAAAACTCAAATACACTACAGATATCCTGCAGCAAGGTGATCAAATTAAGATCCTACATCTGTATGTAGACACCTGTATTGTGACAATAGTATTGTGACACTGGTATTGTGCTGGAGATAATGAAAATGAGATTGAAAAGTGATGGAGTTGCCCTTTATGTACTTTTCTATGTCTAAAGTCACGTACTTTAAAAAGCAATACATTTTCATTGCCACGGTATTGTGTATAGAGCCCTAATGGGAGAGTATTAAAAAAAAGAATACGCTACCAGAGTGGTGTAGCAATGTTACCAGGCCTCTCTTAGTTATTGCACTTGGGAGAATGAGGGCTAGATCCCGTCAAGAGAACGTTGAAATGCTAAGATGTTTTTTTAAATTGCGGGTTATATGCCACATAACTAGATCAGAACAAACAGGTCTCTGTTACAACCAGGTAAAGATGCTTTTCCCATGGTGAGATCAAGACATCATGGTAAATACACATGTTGTTTTATCCTTATACAAGCAGTATATAACCTGACCTTAAAAGACATCATAAAGACATCATTGCAACCAGTTTTGCCCACTGATTAGATACAAAACCCATTGCTGCAAAAGATTATATAACTTATATTATATAATAATAATTAATAATAATAATTAAAGACAAACAGTAAAAACAAAATCTCCAACAGGCAATGTGATCATCATCTTCTTAGATGATCTTACACCTAAATCAGGTTTGGATCAAAGCACTTTGATTATTTTTCTCAGACACAACAAATCCCTTCGACAACATAATTCATATGGGGGAAGACAGGCACCAGCCCAAATAGAAAATGTACCTCTGAGCATGGTGGGCATGATCTTTGAAGTCAACTCAATCAAATTTACTGAAATGAAACTGGGCAGATGTGACCACATGTAATGACTTAACACCAAATTCCCTTGAAGGCCACCAGTCATTTACCTAAAACTCAGTCACCTAAATAATGAACAGAATTACATTTTTAAATATAATTCTTAATTGCTAACTGCTAATACATACATCCCATTTATCCCAGAAGCTCTGAAATATTTGCCCACCTTGTGCCTGACTTCAGCTTAGACTGGGGGGGATGAAACACTAAGTGGACCAATGGACAAAAGCTCAAGATTACATTGATGTTGTGGTGACTTGGCACAACACTCTCAATCCGAGGTCTGAGGGGAAGGTTCCATGTGGGATTGTGACACTGGCCCTGGGGGATTGGACAAAAAAAGGAGGGGAAAAGGCGACTGAGGAAAAGCGGACAAGGCACTCTGCACTTGGCAAACAAAAGCAGGAAGGGGTTGTCATGGGTGGCCAAGATGAAGAGAGACAGAAATAAATGCTGCATAGCCTGAGGAAAGAGAGAACCTGAATTAAATCATGTGAGGGACGGTCACTCCATGGAGGGACTTTCCAAAGAGGCTATAGCATTAACCCATTCCAACGGTTCGGAGAGGAAAGTTACTGTGGGGAGTGTGGACAACGGGACACGTGTAAACAGATGTCTCAATCTAAATCTGACCAAATATTTGATGTGTTTTTTCTCTATTTTAGCTTAAAAGCATGTTTTGATTCACATAAGAATCATTTCCCTCTAACATCTAGTACTTGTCTAGGTTGGAAGTGTTCTGAGAATGTTCCATTTGTCAAAGTTGCTTGAACGTGATGAGGATATTTCTGGAACATGATACTGGACAATCACTGCTGAAGATACAATTGGCATGTGTCATCACTAGGATCAGTCAATATTACCAATGCAGACTGTTAGTTACAGATAACGAATCTTAAGATGACGACATGGTGAATTGGCTGGAGCTGAAGCGTCTGAGCCATGAAATTCCAATACGGGGAAAGAAAAGAAAGCAGTGGGGGAAAGTCACTGAGGCATTTTAGTTGATTGTCCCTGCTGTTCACAACTTCAAGCCAACTATTTAATTCATGAAAAAAATGAAAGAATATCCTCCTTTCTTCCTTCAGTTCTCTCAAAACACATCAAATTTAGGACAGATATTTTTACAAACACTGGCATTGCATGGCAGTCTATTGGCACATGATCTTCAGTAAGTTGATTAATACATTTAATACCATTGGCATTCTAGCAGTTGCATTAAATCCAGCAACAAGGGGCCGAAAGAAACTAATAATAATTAAAACAGTTTAGCTTGGCAAGGCTATGGTTTCCCTGAGAACCAGCATCAATATACACTCATTGGGCAGTTTATTAGGTACGCCACCCCGTTCACAAAAATGGTTAGCTCCTACAGACAGTGAGTCACGTGGCCGTGGCTTGCAATATAAAGCAGGCGGACAGGCATCGAAAGATTCAGTTACTGTTCGATTGAACGTTAGAATGGGAAAACGATGGACCTAAGCGACTTTGAGCGCGGTATGATTGTCGGTGCCAGGCGCCCCGGTTCCATTATCTCAGAAACGGCCGGCCTCTGGGATTTTCATACAGGACATTGTCTAGGGTTTACCAAGAATGGAGCGACAGCCAAAAAACATCACATCAGCGGCAGTTCTGTGGGAAAAAACAGCTCGTTGATGAGAGGTCAAAGGAGAATGGCAAGAATGGTGCAAGCTAATAGGCGGACCACAAACAGCGCAGTACAACAGTGGTGTGCAGATCAACATCTCGGAACGCACAACTCGGTGGTTTTGGTCACGGATGGGCTATTGCAGCAGACGACCACATCAGGTTCCACTCCTATCAGCAAGAAACAAGAAGCGAGTCCATGGCCCCACCCTGCCTGGAGTCAACGGTACAGGTTGGTGGCGGTGCTGTAATGGTGTGGGGAATGTTTTCCTGGCACACGTTAGGTCCCTTGATACCAACTGAGCAACTTTTCCATTCTCCAGAGAATTCAGGCTGTTCTGGAGGCCAAGGGGATTCGACCCGGTACTAGATGGGTGTACCTAATAACCATTTTATGAGGTCATATACAACGGTGGCTTTAAAAACAATACCAAACACCCCATACATAAGCGAAGTAATCACTACTTTGTGAGCACAAATCAAAATAATGCAACATCTTACATGACTTACATTAAATTGTTGATAACTATGAGGGAGTAACTTCTGCACAAACCTTGTTCTAAGGGTAGACTCACCTATATGAAATCATCACACATAACAGGGTGACTTTATAAGGGCACAAGGCGAGACCCAAATGCAGACACAGGAGGCAGATAGAACACCAATATTTATTATAACAAAGGGAGTAGGCAAAGGCAGGTCGGGGACAGGCAAGAGTTCATAATTCATAAACCAGGTCAGAGTCCAAACAATACCAGATGATAGGCAGTCTCGAGATCAGGCCAGGCAGGGGTCAGAAACCAGATCCAAGTCCAAAACGGTACAAGGGGATAGGCAGGTTGGTAGTCAGAACAGGCAGAGTGGTCAGGCAGGTGGGTTCGGGATCAGGACAGGCCAGGGTCAAAACCAGGAGGACTAGAAACAAAAGGAGACTGGGAAAGATAGGCACAAAGAAAAACGCTGGTTGACTTGGCAAACAAGACGAACTGGCACAGAGAGGCAGGAGGGGGTGGCACCTGGAGGCACCTGGAGGGGGTGGAGACAATCACAGGTGAAGGTGAACCAGATCAGGGTGTGACAGTACCCCCCCCCCCCAAGTCGGCGATGAGGGCTAGATCCAGGATGTCTCAAGCGGGAACCCAGCACCTCTCCTCCAGGCCATAACCCTCCCCCTGCCCCATGGTCGAACACCCAGGAGGCATTTTACCGTGTATGCCGGATGGCCATCAATGACACGGGGAGGGGAGGTGGGACAGTAGACAAAGGACTGTGAGACACGGGCTTAATCTTAGACACATGGAAAGTAGGGTGGATACGGAGGGTACGGGGTAAAGTGAGATGGACAGCAGTAGAACTAAGGACTCTAGAGTTGGGAAAAGGACCAATGAAACAGGGGACAGTTTGCGTGACTCTACCCAAAGGGGCAGGTTCCGTGTGGACAGCCAATGAGGTAGCGGGGAGCTGGAGTCTGGCGGCGGTCCGATTGTTGACAATACCTAGAGTTGGTCTTGAGAAGTGAACATCTGGGCCGGATGAAGACGGATGAACATCTGGGCCGAGGGTATGTTGACTTCCGGTTCTTGTTCTGGGAAAAGTGGAGGCTGGTACCCCATTGAAGACTCAAAAGGGGAGAGTCCCGTGGCTGGTGTTCCGGGCATACTCCACCCAGACCAGTTGTCGGCTCCAGGTAGTAGGTTTGGTTGAGGTCAGGCATTGGATTGAGGTTGGAATCCAGAGGATAGGCTGGCTGACGCCCTAATAAGGGTGCAGAACATCTTCCAGAACTGAGACGAGAACTGAGAACCCCGGTCAGAAACCATATCCACTGGGAGTCCATGGATCCAGAAGACGTGCTACACCATAAGCTGGGCCATTTCCTTGGCAGAGGGAAGTTTGGGGAGAGGGATGAAATGAGTGACCTTTGTGAACCGATCCATCGATGCCATCAGACGGTGGAAGCCGAGTGACAAAGTCCAGAGAGATATGGGAGCAGGGACGATGAGGTACCATAGTGGCTGAAGAAGGCCAGAAAGAGCTTGCCTTGGAGTCTTGTTCTGAGCACAGGCCGTGCGCGCGGTGATGAAGGCAGAGACGTCAGGAACCATTGTGGGCCACCAGAAATGTTGTCAGAGGAATGCTAGGGTCCAGCGGGAACCTGGATGACAGGTCAGCCTGGAGGAATGAGCCCATTCCAGGACCCGGGGACGGACTGAGTTAGGGACAAATAGTCGGTTAGTTGGGCCCCCTTCAGGTCCATGCTGGGAACATTGTGCCTTGCAAACCAGGGTCTTAATCCCCCAACCCACTGAGGCTGCAAGGCATGAGGTAGGGAGAATGCTTTCGGAGACCGAGGGTGTGGCAGAGGAACTGTATAGGCGGGAGAGGGTGACTTGATTCACATTTTTTGGACCTTGGGCGGTAGGAAATGGTGAAGTTGACTCTTGTAAACAAGAGAGCCCACCGGGCCTGCCTGGAGTTAAGGCACTTAGCTGTACGGACATATTCCACATTTTTATGGTTGATCCAGACCAAGAATGGCTGTTTTACTCCTTCCAGCCAGTGCCTCCACTCTTCCAACACCATCTTGACCGCCAGGAGTTCTCGGTTGTCTACGTCGTAGTTCCTCTCTGCAGGATTTAGACGATAGATGGCCCCCACTCCAATGTCAGAAGAGTCAACCTATATCACAAATTGACGGAACAGGTCCGGATGGATGAGGGTGGGTGCTGTGGTGAACCGATGCTTCAGGTCCACAAAGGCTCTGTTGACAGCTGGAGACCACGTGAATGGTACTTTGGGAGAGGTGAGTGCAGAGAGAGGGGTCACCAGGGCCCCAAATGAAACGTCAATAGAAGTTAGTGAAACCCAGGAAACATTGTAACTGCACCCTGGACATAGGTTGAGGCCAATCTACCACTGCTTTCACTTTTCCAGGATCATTTGGACATTTCCCTCAGCGATCCCAGAAAGGAGATTGTCGAGCTGTGGAACTCACACTTCTCGGCTTTCATGAACAATTGGTTCTCCAGGAGGTTCTGAAGGACCTGTCTGACATGAAGAGCATGTTCTTGGGCAGACCGGGAAAAAAACAGGATGTCCTCAAGGTAGACAAACCCAAAATGGTTTAGCATGCCTCGGAGCACATTGTTTATCAGAGCCTGGAAGACAGCAGGGGTGTTGGTGAGCCCAAACGGCATGCCCTGGTACTTATAATGTCCGCTGGCTGTGTTGAATGCTGTCTTCCACTCATCTCCTTCGTGTATCCGAACCAGATGATAGGCATTCCGAAGATCCAGCTTGTAAAAAATGGTGGCCCCTGGAGAGGTTCAAATGCTGAGGAGAGGTAGGGGGTAACGATTCTTAATCGTAATGTCATTCAGACCTCGGTAGTCAATGCATGGGTGCAGGGTCTTGTCCTTCTTCTCCACAAAGAAAAACCCTGCGCCGGCAGGAGATGCAGACGGACAGACGCCTCCAGTAGCCAGAGAATCCTCAATGTACTCCTCCATGGCCTTGGTCTCCGGCCCAGATAGAGAATACAGCCGACCATGAGGTGGTGTGGTGCCTGGGAGGAGATCAATGGCCCAATCATAAGGACGGTGCGGGGGAAGAGAAGTAGCATGTGCCTTACTGAAAACTTTCAGGAGGTCATGGTATTCAGTGGGAATTGCAGAGACGTCCAAAGCCTTGCTACCGCCCTGAGGAGGACGTCTCTGGGACGGCTGTGCTGCTTTAAGACAGTGGGAATGACAAAATGGGCTCAAACTCAGGATGGAGCTCATGGTCCAGTCAATAATAGGGTTGTGTTTTTGAGCCAGGAAAATCCCAAGACATCAGGAACATGGGGAGATGCAATGAGGAGGAACTGTATGGTCTCACTGTGGTTTCCTGAAATCCATATATGAACGGGCACTGTACTATAGGTGACTCTTCCAATTGAACGGCCGTCCACTGCCCTGGCATCCATGAGGACAGAGAGGGGTTGAGTGGGAATGCCAAGTTCAGAAACAATAGTAGCATCCATAAAACTGTCTTCAGCCCCAGAGTCAATGAGCACTCGAAGAGACTTAGATTGGTCTCCCCACAGCAAAAGCACAAAAAAAGCGGGTGATTGGAATTAGGGAACTCCCAGTCTGGCTCACCAGAGTACGTGTACCCACCAGAGACAAAGCTTTCCTAACAGGGCAGGTAGCTATATAATGTCCTGCCCCTCCACAGTACAGACAACAGTTTTGAACTCCGCCTACGTGAAAGTTCCCCAACCGATAAACTAGCTCTTCCCAGTTGCATTGGCTCAGGAGTATTCAACTCACCCGTCGTTGATGATTCTCGGGGAACCTCGGGTATTTCGGCTCTTCTCAGAAATACACATTTTGGGAATTTCTGGATTCCTTAGGACGAGTGCCATCATCAGACGAACGAGTATTCCCAAGGCCCGACCTCCTCTCACACTGGCGTTCATGTAAGCGGCCATCAATCCTAATCGAAAGGGCGATAAGGGAATCGAGATCCAGTAGTATTTCCCGAGCAGCGAGCTCGTCCATTATCCCCTCCGACAGTCCATGGAGGAAGGTGTCGAACAGAGACCCCGGATTCCAGGAACTTTCGGAAATCTACTGTGTAGTCTGCCACAGTACGGGAGTTCTGATGTACCTGCAGTAGTTTGAGCCGCCTCCCTCCCGGGCAGCAGGATGGCGACCCACTGCCAAAGATGACCTTTGCCATGCAGGAGAGCAGCCCACTGCCAAAGATGACCTTTGCCATACAGGAGAGCAGCCCACTGCCAAAGATGACCTTTGCCATGCAGGAGAGCAGCCCACTGCCAAAGATGACCTTTGCCATGCAGGAGAGCAGCCCACTGCCAAAGATGACCTTTGCCATGCAGGAGAACAGCCCACTGCCAAAGATGACCTTTGCCATGCAAGAGAGCAGCCCACTGCCAAAGATGACCTTTGCCATGCAGGAGAGCAGCCCACTGCCAAAGATTACCTTTGCCATACAGAAGGGAAGACCACTGCCAAAGTGGCTCTGTAACCTGCTGTGTGTAGGCAGAGAAACAGATAGAAGTGTGTGCGTGTGTGTGTGTGAGAGAGAGAGTGAGAGACAGAGAGATAACGTGAGAGAAGAGTTTGAAATCAGGCAGAGAAAACACTACATGCCTTTCCATATGAACTCAACGTTTAGCTTGCATGAAAACGTACTCAGCACAGCACCCCATTTAAGTACTTAAAACCCATATGGAGGTGTGACAGATGGCATTGAGGGTTCACCTCAGTTTCAAATCACACTGACAGTACTCTTCCAGACACCCACACAATCCAAGAAAGCATACCCCACTACCACATTACACAGACACACTCCATTTAAGCAAAACCTGGATTTATTCCTGGCCTACATATTCAAACTACTGTATCAGTAAGCAGACAACAATAATGCTAAATGTGTCTGCTTATTGAGAGATATGAGAACAGTATGTGTTCCTTGCTTATTTTCAGAAGTGCGAGAGGAAAGCCACGGCGGAGCTGTTGCGCACACACACACAGACAGGCAGGTAGGCAAAAACACACACGCACACACGTAGACAGGCAGGTAGGCAAAAACACACACACACACAGCACTCTGCTTTCTACACTATCATTGGCTGATCTACAACACTGTTCAAACTCTGCCCTCTTGCAGTGACAGTGGGAAGCCAAGCCAGAGGCCTGGATTCCTACTCTGCCCTCTTGCTGTAACAGTGGGAAGCCAAGCCAGAGGCCTGAGTTCCAACTGGGGGTTTCACTCATCAGCACTATTACATTATCGGAGGCGGTGACCCATTAACAGTGCACGATCTCAGCACTATTACATTATCGGAGGCAGTGACCCACTAACAGAGCATGATATTGATTGAGTGCCTACTCAAGATGGAAGACACTGCTCATGCAAATACAGGAGCCATTTTGAAAACCTGGACAACCTGCAGAACTGAGAGTTAGGTAGAGTACGTTGACAATGTGGTACTTTGCCTCAGTACAGGCATGAGTCTATATACAGCTCCAGCTGGGGACTTCATAACTTTCCAGGGGCCACGTTCATGAGCCCACGGAGTGTATGAAAATGTTACGAGGTCATTGAAAGATTAATACAGCTTTGTACAGGGTTTTCACAGCTGTTGAGAGGGCAGCTAAAATAAGAGGCCTTTTAGTGAATCCACACAAGGAAACTTACAAGACTTCTGCAACGTATAACTACTAGCAAGTCTTTATTGCAACTGGTCTGGCTGCTAGTACCAACCAAATGTAGACGTATAGCAGTAGAATTGTATTACAGAGATGTTATTGAGCACTATACTGGAAGCAGCTGTGGCTGATGAGCCCAAGGCATTTTCCTTGGTTATGGAATTCCGATGCCCCTTTATCACCATTATTATCTGCTAATTCAAGTAGGCCCGACCTTACTCAGTGGAGCAGTGCTGCTTGTGCATCAGCTCTGATCTAATTACATAATCTTCCTAAAATACAATTTACAACAAATAAATCATAGCCCCCTGTGCTCCAGACAGTTGTTGAGGATATTATGTGTGCTTGTAAGATGTTCCATTTGGGTTGTAAATCTCAGAACCTTTGCATTTTCCACTGGCTACTGGCTATTTCGCTGTGCACATAGCCTACATGGCAGTTATCCAGGAGAGTTCTGGACAGTTTTGGGGACTTTAGTATATCCCTGATCCATAATCTTTGGGCCTCAGCTCTCTCTTAATCTCTTGGGTATTCTGAGATGGGTTCCTGTCTCTTCCTGATGAGAGAACCAGAAAAAATCCTCCCTAAAGAGAAATCATCTTGGGTCCGGGACAATAAAGTCCGATTTTTCATTGCACTTTCTATAGGGTCCAAGTCCATGTAGACGATATGTTACCAAAAATGAACATGAACTTGGGATAAGTGAAGATATCATTTCGAAAAGATCATAAAAAATGTTAATGATTGCATATCATTATAGACAATCATAACGCTGAATACCCCCTTACAATGACAGGTAGGCCGTCATTGTAAATAAGAATTTGTTTTTAACTGACTTGCCTAGTTAAAGGTTAAAAAAAAACATTAAAATGTAAATACATTTAATTTCAATGGACATCCAACATCATCTTCCCTTAAAGACCCATGTTTTCATGAATTTACCTGAAAAGCATACTGGTATGGAGATTCTTACATTGTTTTATGAATTCTTATGGTATTTTAGCATACAGTCTTTTACATAGCCACCAGGGTCAAGAGACAGTGGTGTTAATTTGGCGATTGACTATATGTTATCAAATATATTATGAAATCATATCGAATTGTGGAAGTCATTGATCAAGATGGATTTGATTTCATATTTTTTATTAGCCTTTTTAATGATGATAGGCCATGCAACTTAAATATCTTCTTGGCTATGGAATGAACACTGAAAGCAGTTTTGAAGCAAAAGGATCTGAGAATTATTGAGAGTGTTATTAATATGTTGTTATCCATTTTTTCGATTATAAGATTCAATTTCAGACAGTGGCAACACAAAAAAATCATTAAGAAATAATATATTTGAATAATCTAGAACACTATCCAATCGACTACTAATAGCCTATACAATAAAACACTAAAATACTCACCCAAAATTCCAACCACTAAAAGTTTAAACACAGCCAACGCATTTGTATCCATCACGTTGAGAATAACAATCCCCCACACGATTCGGATTCTTTCAATGAAATCTCAACTGGATGATAAATGTCTGTAGCAAACCATTATTATCCAAACTCAATGAAAGCACGCGCGCGCGCAACTTCTTTCATAGTTCATGAGTCAAATTTAGAACTCCGCAATACGTCCTCAAATCAGGCACTCAACCTCCACATTGGATGCGCGTCCTCGGTGTTCTTGCCTCACTGTCCTTGTGCAAGCTTGCCTGCACATCTCGTTGCTAAAATGACTTCTGCGCTCTAGCATCCTATCAGAGGGGGGAGAAAGGAGGGGAGATAGATCGTCCCCTTCTTCTCCGTTCCTATCTCCTTCCATATGCAGGAAACCATTATGAAATGGACAATTTAATATGAATGATAACGATTTTATTGAATGACACGTGCATATTAAAGGTCCAATGCAGTCGTTTTTATCAAAATATCAAATAATATCTGGGTAACAATTAAGTACCTTACTGTGATTGTTTTCTATTCAAATTGTCAAAAATAACCAAAAGTAGCATCTTAGCAAAGAGCAATTTCTCAAGCAAGAATTGTGCTAGTCAGGGAGTAGGGAGGGGAAGACTGAAAACTTGCTGTTATTGGCAGAGAGGTTTGGAACTCTCTTTCTTATTGTTCTCTTAACTAATTTACTACCAGGTGATGTCACCAAGCAGGCCAATACTCCATCCCACCCAAACAGGCTGACATTTCAGGCAGTCTTTTCAAACAGCTCTTGCACTAAAAGGACATTATCATAATTTTCAAAATGTCTCAGTATTATTTTAACCTCATAGTGTGGAAATATATATATAATAAAGGAAAATCACGTTTTTTTGCACTGGTCCTTAACATGTCTACTAGACTATTTGTTTAGCTGTATACTTTACAGATTTTGCATTAAACAATCTAAATAACCTAGAATTATTTGTTACATTTTTAAAATAGCTTTCAAGAATAAGCCATTGTAAAATGTTATAAATGTGTTATAGATTATTACATTTTATGTTGGACTATTCATTCTTATGCAATATTTTTGAATGGTTTAATATTCCTATACATATCCATAAATTGTAACAAAGAATGAAATACTTGTTTATTAATAGGCCTATTATGTAAGCCTACTCTAGGCTATAAATATGCCTAGATTTTTCATGAAAGTTATTATAAAGTGTTACCACCTACCTAAAACACGACAGAGGAAACGTGGGCAAGCCACAAGTAGGATTGATACAAATATAAATTGATGATGCTGTTTGTGATTTTCGGCCTAGCAAAATTGTATTCAATCTAGGCCATTCTCTACATTATTATCCAAACATTTTAACCTGTCAAATGCTGCAATTCAAAGAAATGCGTGCAAAATAAAATCCATATTTGGAATATCCAAAAAAGTACTCTGAACGGTATCAAATTGTATACATTTGATGTATTCCTTTTCATGCAGATGCTTTATTTGACTCATGGATTCCTTTCTGGAAGAAAAACAACCGGGCGCTATCTTGAGGATTTACTGAGAATGTCAGTGCTGCCAAATGAAAGCAGAACTAAAAAGGCAAAACACTTGTTTCTCAGGGGACGTATAACGAAGACGAACCATCGGTTTGGCGGGCCAAATTGAACGTCGCAACTAAATATTTATGACAGTTAGAATAACATTGAAGATGAGGTTCCGAGCAAAAATGAATGATGTTGGTTGCCGTAATCATTTCACACGTAAGTAATTTGTAATGTTGCTCTTGTATGTAGTTGTTTTTGTGTAGCTAACTAGATAGTTAAACGCATAATCCACCCCCAAAATATGGTTCGGTTCGGCACCGGGGTAAAGTTAGTTTTATATTGGATATTCAGATTTCTCTCTTCCATAGCAAAACAGGGAAAGGGAAATACCTAGTCGGTTGTACAACAAGTGTGTATATTCTGAATCAGAGGATGGAACATATTCACACTTTTTGTGTGTGAATTTCTATTTTTTTTCTTTCTTCAATTTGTTTTTAAATAAAAGTGTGGATTGTTCTCCATCCTCAGCTGATTCAGAATACACCTTTGTTTTTCTATTGATTCTACCGAATATCAAAATTTAAAACTAAGGGCACAAGCTTTTTTGTGACTTTATCAAATCATCAATAGCCTATAGTCACATCATGCAGGCCATATACACTATATATACAAACGTATTTGGACACCCCTTCAAATGAGTGGATTCGGCTATTTCAGCCACACCCGTTGCTGACAGGTATATAAAATCAAGCACACAGCCAGGCAATCTCCATAAACGAACATTGGCAGTATAATGGCCTTACTGAAGAGCTCGGTGACTTTCAACATGGCACTGTCATAGGATGCCACCTTTCCAACAAGTCAGTTCATAAAATTTTAGCCCTACTAGAGCTGCCGGAACTGTAGCGGAGAGGAAAACAGCATCAGGCAAGGATAACAGGATCTTATCGTAACAAATGGCTAGACACGTAGACTGACTGAGCAGTGATTACAATCTGGCAGTGTGGAAGTGGCAGGGCTGAGTATTTGTAGAGGTCTTGATTATGGAACAGGTTGCAGCTGGTGGGGATCTGCTCTGACTCCAGTACACCTGTCTCCACCCACACAATCACACACACACACACACACACACACACAGAGAGAGGGAGAGCGTACTGGGGGAGTGGCGGCAGGTCAAGGAGACACAGGATGAGCAGTAGAGGGCGTTGCAGGAACAGATGTGACACTCATAAGGATACAGTATATTGTCCGCTAAATGAACAAACTTATGGCATGGCGCATAGCCAGATAACATACAGTAGGCCAACTCATATTCTGTTCTTCTGAAATACATGTTCTTCATATCATGTTTCTTTAGACCTGCCTAAAATAAATAATGGATTTATTGTGATGTTGTATATTCAATTGATTTATTAGACTTTTGTAAATGTAGATGTTCCAAAAGAGCGCATCAGAGGTTTCTATGTGGCTTGTATACCTGGAGCCTGGAGATGCTAAACGTGTTTATGTTAATTAATGTTCACTTATTGTGAGCCGGCAGACTTTTGCATGTCAATAACCTGCTAACAAAATTTCATGACCGCAACAACCCTACCCAGTCTCATCAAAGATACAGACGTCCTTCTGAACTGAGCTGCAGGACAGGAATGAAACTGCTCAGAGATGTTACCATGAGGCCATTGGTGATTTTTAAAACAGTTACAGAGTTCAATTGATGGATGATTAATGTGCAGGTAGAGATACTAGGGTGCAAAGGAGCACAAATAAATAACTGTATAGGGATGAGGTAGGTGGATGGACTATGTAGAGGTGTAGTGATTTGTGAGCTGCTCTGACAGCTGGTGCTTAAAGTTAGTGAATGAGATATGAGTCTCCAGCTTCAGTGATTTTTGCAATTCATTCCAGTCATTGGCAGCAGAGAACTGGAAGGAAAGGCAGCCAAATGAGGAATTGGCTTTGGGGGTGACCAGTGAAATATACCTGCTGGAGCGCGTGCTACGGGTGGGTGCTGCTATGGTGACCAGTGAGCTGAGATGAGGCGGGGCTTTATCATGGTTTCATCATGGTATGGGTATGCTTGACATCGGCAAATACTGGGAAGTTTTTACGGGATGGAGATAAGCACAGGCAAAATCCTACAGGAATTCCTTTCTTCAGTGTGCTTTACACCAGACACTGGGAGATTAATTGACCTTTCAGCAGGACAAAAACCTACAACACAAGGCCAAATCTACACTGGAGTTGCTTACCAAGAAGACAGTGAATGTTCCTCAGTGGCCAAGTCACAGTTTTGACTTAAATCTGCTTGAATATCCATGGAAACACTTGAAAATTATCTAACCAAGATCCACAACACCTTGACAGAGCTTGAAGAATTATGAAAATATATTGAACAAAAATATAAACACAACATGCAAAAATGTCAAAGAATTTACTGAGTTACAGTTCATATAAGGAAATCAGTCAATTGAAATAAACCCATTAGGCCCAAATCTATGTATTTCACATGACTGGGAATGCAGATATGCAAAGATACCTTTAAAAAAAAATCTGAAAAAGTTGGCAAAAAGTGTGGCATGGGCCCTCAAATACCTTTTGTTTATCCCATGTCCCAGAACTTGTTCTCATCTGGCCTACCTGGTGAAATAAAAAATCCTCAAAGTTCTACAACTGTACCATTGAGAGCATTTTGATTGGCTACATCAGTGCCTGGTATGGCCCTCGATCACATGGTGCTACGGAGGGTGGTGCGGACAGCTCAGTACATCACTGGGGCTGAGCTCCCTGCCATCCAGGACATCTATATGAGGTGGTGTGGTAGGAAAATCGCTAAAGACTCCAACCAGCCAAGCCATAGACATTTTTTTCTCTGCTTCCACACGGCAAGCGATACCAGTGCATCAAGTCTGGCATCAACAGGCTCTTGAGCAGCTTCTATCCCCAAGCAATGAGACCGATGAATAGCTAACAAAATAGCTATATGGACTGTGTTAACCTTGTAACTTTCTTGACCTTTTTATTTTTTGCACTGTCTCTATGCACACACACAATCATTTGATCACTCACACATAATAGGCACATACATTTATACTGACTGTACACACACACACACACACACACACACACACACACACACACACACACACACACACACACACACACACACACACACACACACACACACACACACACACACACACTCAAGCTGCTGCCACTCTGTTTATCTTAAATCCTGTTGCCTAGTCACCTTACCCCTATACATATCTACCTCCATCATTCCAGTATCCCTGCACATTGTAAATATTGTATTGGAACTGACCCTGTATATAGTATGCTTACTAACATATTGTGTTCTTATTTCTTGTGGGTTTTTTCTTCTTCTCGTATAACGTTATTGATTATTGAATTGTTGGGTTTTGAGTTTGCAAGGAAGGCATTTCACTGTACTTGTGCATGTGACATAAAAACTTGAAACTTGACCACATTTTGACTTTTGCAGTGTGATATCTCCTTCGCATAGAGTTGATCAGGCTGTTGATTGTGGCCTGTGGAATGTTGTCTCACCCCTCTTCAATGGCTGTGCAGAGTTGCTGGATATTGGTGGGAACTGGAACACGCTGCCGTACACGTCGAACCAAAGCATCCCAAACATGCTCAATGGGTGACATGTCTGATGAGTATGCAGGCCATGGAAGAACTGGGACATTTTTAGCTTCAAGGAATTGTGGACAGATCCTTGTGACATGGGGCCTTGCCATATCATGCTGAAAAGTGAGGTGTTGGTGATGGATGAATGGCATGACAATGGGCCTCAGGGTCTTGTAACGGTCTCTCTATGACAGTTTCTGACAGTTTCTGCAGAAAGTATTTGGTTGTGCAAACCCACAGTTTCATCAGCTGTCTGGGTGGCTGGTCTCAGACAATCCAGCAGGGGAAGAAGCTGGATGTGGAGGTCCTAGGCTGGCGTGGTTACACTGTGCCTAAAATGATGTTGGAGGCGGTTTATGGTAGATAAATTAACATTAAATTCTCTGGCAACAGCATGCCAATTTCACACTCCCTTAGACATTGAGATATCTGTGGCATTGTGTGTTGTGTGATAAAACTGCACATTTTAGAGTGGTATTTTATTGTCCCCAGCACAAGGTGAACCTCTGTAATGATCATGCTGTTTAATCAGTTTCTTGATATGCCACACCTGTCAGGTGGATGGATTATCTTGGCAAAGGTAAAATGCTCACTAACAGGGATGTAAACACATTTGTGCACAACATTTTTGAGAAATAAGATATTTGTGTATATGGAACATTTCTGGGATCTTTTAATTTAGCTCATGAAACATGGGACCAACACTTTACATGCTTTGTTTATATTTCTGTAATGAACTAATGTTGCACAACACAGTTGTATAAAGCTTTTAGGGTGGGTTGCACCCACATGGTTTAAATTCATCTATGATTAGAGCTAATGTAGGGTTTGTAAATCTAGGTTTATAAATTAAGCAGAGATTTGTTGTACCACTTAATTTTTATGAATTTAAATTCCTCAGGTATGTCCTCCTCAGTCTCCTGCCAAAGTTATACAGAACTGCTACTGCAATAATGATTGTCAGTGTAGTGTCCATCTTCATGCAGAGCCCCTCCTGTAGACACTGTAATAAAATAAAAAAAATCCACACCAAAACTGAGACATCTTGCCAGGATATGAGATGTGTTGTATTCTCTCTCTTCAGATGTCTGGCAGTTTAAAAAGGGTACCACATGACAGGCATATCCATTGTCACAGAAAAGTTCTCCAATCTCGCCACCAGGGTTGGGAATAGGAATGTGTGTACAGTCTATTGCCCCTAGTACACCTGGGAATCTAGCTGTCTTGTAAAATCCAGCTGCTGTTTCCTCTGTAGGATTGAAACGTATATACTGATTCTTCAGATTGGCAATAGCACTGGACACTCTGATTACAATCCTCCAGACAGTTGACTTGTGGAATCCAAAAAGGTCCCCATCCACCATCTGGAAACATCCAGTTGCATAGAACCGTAGGGCCACCAAGAGCTGAAGTAGTGGGGGTACAGCTGCGTTCCTATCACTCCCATCCAACCTTTCTTTCCAGTTGCATTACAGAGTCCTTGGAGAAGCAGTATCTCCTTGAAAACTCATCATTATCATAAAATTCAACAGGATTTAACCTGTTTCTAAATATTCTCTGAGGAACTCTATCGTTTTGGTCTCTCCGCAGTTGATATGCTGCCATTTTAGCAGTTAAACCATATCAAGTGGCAGTTTAGAATTCATCTCCAATCTAAATGTATATTCATTTTTTTTATTGAGCATTAGGTGTAAAATCTATCGAGGTTTAAAGTGAAAACAACTTATATTAGAGGAAGGATTTAATTTAACTACGATTCATTTAAAACTAAGTTTAACATTTGGTGCAACATGATTAATAGATTAACCTTGATTTAACCCAGTTTAAGAGTTAATCCATGTTGGTGCAACCCACCCTTAGAGATTTACCTAAGAAGGCTCACAGCTGTAATTGCTGCCAAAGATGTTTCTGACATGTATTGACTCAGGGACCTGATTACTTATTCAACGACTATATGTTAGTTATTTAATTCTATTCATCTAAAAAAAAACAAGTCTTCCACTTTAACATTAAAGAGTATTTTATGAAGATTGTTGACAATTAAATAAAGTTTAATCCCACTTTGTAACAATACAATGTAACAAACCAAGTGTTATGAATACATTTGCAAGGCACTGTACACGCTTCGCCTTTGTACACACTACATTGTTTTTCATTTGACAATAACTTTTGTCTTGTTATGTATGTATTGTTGATCACTTGTTGTGTTAAATGTAGTGAAACATTGGTTCAACTCATTATATATGGTAATAGAGGGAGATTGGGGAATAAGGACACTTTGCCCCTTGTAAAAGATGAGCTACCTGTCCGTCAAATGCATGTTATCTTGTAATAGCAGACATCCTTTTTAATTAGTACGCACAGTTGGTGCTGGACAGACCAAAGGACCTTAGATATAGAAGAAGAGACAAAGAAGGCAAAATATTGGATAATGCTCCTAGTATGAGTAAATATGCTTTTCATACGCTATTTAATGTGTTTTTATAGTGGTAATGTAACAATAATTATTGCCCAAGCAAAAGGCTAGTCAAGGCCTACAGTGGGAGGGGGCAGAGAAGAAACAAGGATTTCTATAACTGACTGAACCAATCAAGTGTAATACCCACTGCGTTCGGACCAGCCAGGATCCAGGTGTCATCTTATGCTATTTATACTGTTCTACAGCGTTCACGTTTTGGATAATGGTTAGGGACTGTACATTTGGCACATTATGTGTAGAATTGGATATTTTCACATTTTATTTTTACGCTCTTACGTAATTTATGGTTAACTGCATGTTAGGAATGCGTTTGCAAACACAACCATACAGCCGCGTTGCATACTGGGAATGAAGTTGAATATTAATGAGCTGAAAAAATACAAGCGTTTGCATTGGCTAGTAAAGTAAATTAGCGAAATACAAATTCGGTTTCGTTGTTAGTGGGGATAAATTGACGGCTTGACCTATACATATGGTTCTGGGTTTAGTTCGTTTTTGGGAGATTTAATGCAGGTAAATATTTGAGTATATATTGTTTTCTGAAGTTACAACTATTAAGTATTACAAGGTGTGTGATAATATACATATCCGTCTATGCAAGTTACGTGAAACCGGTTACTTCTATTTTCCAAAAGACCAAATCAAATTCTGTAGAGAGCGGATTGGGGTCACTATCAAGCACTCCTGACTGACAATTATCAATCGTATGAACCCACTGCAATCTGACCAGTTGAGAGTCCAATGCTTGGCCATGCATATTTATAAATGGACATGGGACGCATATAGTTCGTTTTTCGTCATGGTTGGTGAAATTGTAAAAACCAGTATGGAAACTACATATTTGTTCCACCATTGCATTTAGTACAATTATTGCTAGCTGAAATTGATACAATATTGTTTTGAAATATCTGTGATCTATTATTTGGAGAACTTGGCAGTGCATTAGAAATAAGCCCCTACCATAGACAGCCGAGAGGCACACGTTGAATATAATAGCAGAACAGACTTCGTGAACTATCACAATGAATTCCCAACTTTTTTAATGCAGTTTTTCCGAGATATATAAATAAGAAGGTGTTGTTGAACGAAACAGATAATGCAACCGACTGACGTATACGACGTATCAGACTCAACTATTTGACCATTATCAGCCACTCGGGAGCGCACCACGACCGTGTTATTTCTGAGAACACTGGTTTCTAGCGTCTCTGGCATTATCACTATCATGGGCTACAGTGCTGTGTCGTGAGTGACGAGTCAAATTACAAATTAACATTTTAGGAACAGGTGGCTTAAAATAATATAGGGATATACTTTGCTTTGCCTTGATTTTCAATAGGTTATAATATAACATCTTAGTAGGCCCTTGCCATGCTGCATCCTCTTCCATGGCTTGGATCCTGCTGCCTGTTACAATCATTAGGCCTATCTATTCCTCAATAACCTCTATTTACCATAACACTTAAAGGATTGACTTCTGCTCTTATATCACTTTAGGACCTCACAGGATTAATCTTGTACAGCTCTCTGTGTCGAACTGTCTGGTTTCTCCACTACTATTAACCATGTTGACCAATCAATCAGCTCTGGTCCCAGAGACCCACAAGGTGTTGAAGGCTTTTTTCCCAGCCCTAAAATAACTGATTTTCCGCAAAAAGGTCTGCATGTCACGTATTTCTGTAGGACCAGGGTTGGGGAAGACTGGATTATACAATCTGATGACAAACAGAGAGCTTTTACTGTACCCGTGAGTTACGGTGACCTCATCTTCTGTGATGCTTTATTGGATGCATCACTATACTATGAGCTGTGACGTGGACATACATTGGAGTTGTGTGACATTGTATGGTTGGACTAGTGTCATAAGAAAGATCCAATGTAAATTCCATGATTGGAGATCACTGATGAGCAGTTTATTATCCCCACCAGACACTGTCCACAAAAGGATCATTAATTTGATTCTGCTGCACGAAGACGTGTCCCTGCAATGCTTCATCCCAGCGATGGAGTTTGTTTTTCTTCTGGATCCCGCTGGAGAGCTACTGGGTAGGTAAGCTTTTGCTTCAACCCCATCATTACACACCTCGTTAATGTTAATCAAGGTTCTAATGAGCAGTAGAATCATGTGTCCTAGCTAAGGGTTGGGGAGAAAGCGGGATGGGAAGGAGGGATGGGTAAACCTCGACGACACATTTCCTTCATCTGAGAAGTTGTGGTGTAGGCTTATTAAGATTATATGAAAAGGTGTTCAAATTTTATAAATCGACACCACTTTCATGCAAGTCCTAACTAATCACTGTGATTTATTTTCTCAGTGGAAGCTAATGAATTTCATGCTTAAAGATAAAGGTGACTTCATCTGCTCGTGGGAAATGGGGAAGTGGGAAGTCCAACATGAATGTGTTCAACTTCCATTGAAGTCCGAAAAATAAGATTGTAGCTAGATAGCTAATACTAAAGTTAGCTTGCTTGCTTAAACTAGCAACATTCTCCACATTGATAAGGTTGCAATTGTCAAAAAAATGATTTTTTGTCATCTCTTGGTTTAAAGGGTAAAGGTCAGTGGTGAAAGTAGGGTAACAACATTTTCTCAGAGGTTCTCACTTGGAGGGTCGTTCAAGTGAAATTATCCGCTGGGAACAGTCCTTGCTATCTGGGATTCTTGGGACATCCCTACCCCATTGAAGTAGAAATTGAAAATGGTTAAGTACGGGTTATGATTAAGGTTAGGTTTAGGGTTGGAGTTGGGACATCCCTGTGAACTACGGGCTTCCGATAACATGTGAATGTGGAATTTAGACCAGGAACAAAGTTTGTATATTCATTATAGTTTACTCTTTTATTTAATATGGTTATAAAATTCTATGTACGTTGCTACTCTATTGCTGTTTTGCTGTAGGATACATAGTTTAATAATTCTACTCAAGATGTAGCTTTTGTACACACAGTACGTTGTTTTCATTTGACAATAACTTTTCTCCAGATATAGGCTATAAAAAATATATTCTCCTTGTAGATATCTTGTGTGATTTCTAGTGAAAAATTGGTTAAACAAGTCAATGTATATGGCAATAGAGGAGGGAGATTGAAGGATAAGGACACTTTAGACAAGCTTAAATAACACCTACCTATCTGTCTAGTGCATTATGATAAGGGATAATCAACAAGGGGCTATTCGTTCTATGGAAAATAATGAACAACGTGGAAGGTGTGCCCCACAACTTGCTAGCGGAGTGGAACTGACCTTCCATGGAGTTGCATTATTTTCCAAATAACGCACAGGGTCCCAAGAAATAGACTTGCTAGTTCAGCTAACAAACCCATTATAAAGATAAAATTCAACAATGCCAATGATGTTTTCAACTGCCAAACTATACTTTTGCTATTAGAATAATTTTTATACATGTATAGATTTTTATTTTATTTATATACATATACAGTACCAGTCAAATGTGTGGACGCACCTACTTATTCAATGGTTTTTCTTTATTTTTACTATTTTCTACATTGTATAATAATAGTGAAGACATCAAAACTATGGGGGGAAAAAGCTAATCATAATATATTTGAGATTTGAGATTTTTCAAAGTAGCCACCCTTTGCCTTGATGACAGCTTTGCACACTCTTGGTATTCTCTCAACCAGCTTCATGAGGTAGTCACCTGGAATGCTTTTCCAACAGTCTTGAAGGAGTTCCCACATATGCTGAGCACTTGTTGGCTGCTTTTCCTTCACTCTGCGGTCCAAGTCATCTCAAACCATCTCAATTGGGTTGAGGTTGGGTGATTGTGGAGGCCAAGTCATCTCATGCAGCACACAATCACTCTCCTTGGTCAAATAGTCCTTACACAGCCCGGAGGTATGTTTTGGGTCATTGTCCTGTTGAAAACAAGTGATAGTCCCACTAATCAAAAATCAGATCGGATGGCATATTGCTGCAGCATATTGTGGTAGCCAAGCTTGTTAAGTGTGCCTTGAATTCTAAATAAATCACTGACAGTGTCACCAGCAAAGCACCCCTTACACCATCACACCACCTCCTCCATGCTTCACGGTGGGAACCACACATGCGGAGATCATCCGTTCACCTACTCTACGTCTCAGAAAGACACGGCTATCTCAAATTTGGACTCATCAGACCAAAGGACAGATTTCCACCGGTCTAAATTGCGATGTCCTTACTGTGAGACGCCTAAGACAGCGCTACAGGGAGACAGGACGAACAGCTGATCAACACCTGCACAGGATCGGTACATCTGAACGTCACACCTGCGGGACAGGTACAGGATGGTAACAACAACTGCCCGAGTTACATCAGGAACGCACAATCCCTCCATCAGTGCTCAGACTGTCCACAATAGGCTGAGAGAGGCTGGACTGAGGGCTTGTGGGCCTGTTGTAAGGCAGGTCCTCACCAGACATCACTGGCAAACAACGTCGCCTATGGGCACAAACCCACCTTTGCTGGACCAGACAGGACTGGCAAAAAGTGCTCTTTACTGACGAGTCGCGGATTTGTCTCACCAGGGGTGATGGTCGGATTCGCGTTTATCATCGAAGGAATGAGCATTACACTGAGGCCTGTACTCTGGAGTGCGATCGATTTGGAGGTGGAGGGTCCGTCATGGTCTGGGGCGGTGTGTAACAGCATAATCTGACTGAGCTTGTTGTAATTACAGGCAATCTCAACGCTGTGCATTATAGGGAAGACATCCTCCTTCCTCATGTGGTACCCTTCCTGCAGGCTCATCCTGACATGACCCTCCAGCATAATACTACCTGCCATACTGCTCGTTCTGTGTGTGATTTCCTGCAAGACAGGAATGTCAGTGTTCTGCCATGGCCAGCAAAGAACCCAGATCTCAATCCCATTGAGCACATCTGGGACCTGTTGGATCAGAGGGTGAGGGCCATTCCCCTCAGAAATGTCCAGGAACTTGCAGGTGCCTTGGTGGAAGAGTGGGGTAACATCTCACAGCAAGAATGGGCAAATCTGGTGCAGTCCATGAGGAGGAGATGCACTGCGGTACTTATTGCAGCTGGTGGCCACACCAGATACTGACTGCTACTTTTGATTTTGACCACCCCCCTTTGTTCAGTGACACATTATTCCATTTCTGTTAGTCACCACATGTCTGTGGAACTTGTTCAGTTTTTGTCTCAGTTGTTGAATCTTGTTACGTTCATACAAATATTCACACATGTTAAGTTTCCTGAAAATAAACGCAGTTGACAGTGAGAGGACGTTTATTTTTTTGCTGCAGTTTGTGTGTGTGTGTGTGTATATATCACCCCTACCTTGTCACAACACAACTCATTGGCTCAAATGCATTAAGAAGGAAAGAAATTCCACAAATTAATTTTTAACAAGGCACACCTGTGCATTGAAATCCATTCCTGGCGACTACCTCAAGGAGCTGGTTGAGAGAATGCCAATAGTGTGCAAAGCTGTCATCAAGGCAAAAGGTGGCTGCTTAGAAGAATCTCAAATATAAAATATATTTTGATTTGTTTAACACCTTTTTTGGTTACTTCATGATTCTGTTATTTCATAGTTTTGATGTCTTCACTATTATTCTACAATGTAGAAAATAGTAAAATAAAGAAAAACCCTGGAATGAGTAGGTGTGTCCAAACTTTTGACTGGTACTGATAGTATTCAGACGCTTTGCTATGAGACTCGAAATTGAGCTCAGGTGCACAGGTGGACTCCAACTTGATTGGAGTCCACCTGGGGTAAATTCAATTGATTGGACATGATTGTATCGAGTCATAGATCTGGGGAAGGGTACCAAAACATTTCTGCAGCTTTGAAGGTCCTCAAGAACACAGGGGCCTCTTAAATGGAAAAAGTTTGGAACCACCAAGACTTCCTAGAATTGGCCACCTGGCTGAACTGAGCAATCGGGGGAGAAGGGCTTTGGTCAGGGAGGTGACCAAGAACCCGATGGTTACTCTGACAGAGCCCTAGAGTTCCTCTGTGGAGATGGGAGAAACCTCCAGAAGGACAACCATCTCTGCAGCACGCCACAAATCAGGCCTTTATGGTAGTGATCAGACGGAAGCCAGTCCTCAGTAAAAGGCACATGACAGCCCGCTTGGAATTTGCCAAAAGGCACCTAAAGACTCTCAGGCCATGAGGAACAAGATTCTCTGGCCTGATGAAACCAAGGTTCGATGTGCAGCAACACTCCCCATCCAACCTGACAGAGCTTGAGAGGATTTGCAGAGAATAATGGGAGAAACTCCCCAAATACACATGTACCAAGCTTGTAGCGTCATACCCAAGAGGACTTGATGCTGTAATCGCTGCCAAAGGTGCTTCAACAAAGTACTGAGTAAAGGGTCTGAATACTTATGTAAATGTAATATTTCTGTATTTTTATTTGATTTATTTTTAAAAACCTCCTTTTGCTTTTTTGCTATGGGGTATTGTGTGTAGATTGATGAGCAAAAAAACCCCAATTTAATCAATGTCAGAATAAGGCTGTAACAAATTGGGGGGAAAGTCAAGGGTTCTGAATACTTTCCAAAACCACTGTGGGTGTTCCTCTTGCCCAGATGTGTTACTACCGTGTGAATAGTGATGGAAATGGCATCTTCCGTGGATCTGTTGAAGTGGTAGGGAAATTGGAGTGGGTCCAGTGTGCCTGGCATGCACTCCCCAAATTATTGAAACACAGGTCAGCCTGTTACAATCAATGGGCCTCTCTATTCCTCAAGAACCTCTATTTCCCATAACACTTCATTGATTGACTGCTGCTGTTATGTCACTTCAGGACAGACCTGTGGGGTGGAAATGGTTTGTAGTCGACCATAATGAGAGAGTGAGTAATTTGGTATGGGTATTGTACTGAAAATGTTTTTAAAATGGGAAATTATTGCAAATTACAAATGCACATGGGGATGCACACCCACATTTTCAAGTGGTTTGTTGTGAAAGGGATTTCTAGATCTGTTGTGTATGTGGTCGTGCGTATATTTCGTGACTAACTTGCACTCTTACAAACAAAAGCCTCAGTATGGGATCCTTTGATCTTCTTCCCACTGAATTTGTTATGTAATGCTGCCAGTCTCTTTGTCTTCACACAAATTACCATGGGACATTTTCTGCCTGTGCTCATCTTTCAGTTGTGCTGCTGGTCCACAGATTTAGGATTGTCATGGATGATGTAAACAAAAAAAGGATGGTTCTACAGAGAATTATGAGTCTTTTTTAAATGAAAAGATTGCAAAGTAAGAGATCTAGAATGAAAGATTGTAAAGATAACCGTTCATGTGATGCTTGGTCATTGACACAACATAAACAAGTCAAAATTGCTTATCTTTGGTTGCCTATGACAACAATTTTAGCCTACCCATCAGCTTTCAACAGAACATTAAATTGAATAGGCTTATGTTGAATTTCATTTGCTGCTTAGTTTGATCTCTCTCTCTCTCTCTCTCTCTCTCTCTCTCTCTCTCTCTCTCTCTCTCTCTCTCTCTCTCTCTCTCTCTCTCTCTCTCATAAGGAACGCAGGAACATCATGTGGTCCTGGCTTGGCGCTGGCGCTGAATCAAGCAGCTTGGATCGTGGTAGGTGCTGTGTCACACAAGCAGCCACAGTTTACGTCTGTTCAATTGTAATGCGGCATCCACTCAGGACAGGATAGTGACTGTGCGAACTCTGAGAGACGCGCTACTTTGTTTATTTCTACCGACTTGACCTCGGGATGTGAAGTAAAGCTGTTACCAGCTTTCAAATAACTATTTTCACATTAATACATTTGATTTATTGTCGCGGGGAATAAGACGCATATTTGAAAATGAACCCTCCGTGTGCGCGCTGTGGGAAAATTGTCTATCCGACGGAGAAAGTCAACTGCCTTGATAAGGTGAGATAATCATATGAGTGCATTGAAATTGTGATAATGTCTATATCAGAATTGACTACAGTTTATTTCAGCAGCCCGTTGGTGGATTTTTAAAAACTTTGATTCAAACTTCTCTTTGGCCACATCTAATTATACAGAACAACGAGTGCACTGCTAAGCACGCAACCAGAATGAATAGCCTACATTTGACTATACCAAAAGTTTTTTTAGTGTGGTTTTGCTTAGCTTGTGTTACTCTCATGATATGTGTATTATAATAGCATATCTATTGTAGTATACACTCTCAGAAAAGGTTCCATCTCATATGGGGAAAGCTGAAGAACCATTTTAGGTTCTAGATAGCACCTTTTTTTCTCCTAAGAGTGTTGGAGGATATTGATCATCATATTGACATGACAAGGGGATGGGATAGCCTACAAGTTGACCCTTTATCCCATGAAGGACATATTCTCAGATTTGCTCAATAGGGAATGACTGGCATTTTCTTGCATCTGATCCTTTAATTTCTTTTTACCTGCTCTTCCTTTTTGTGCACTTGAACAAAATATGAATTCTGGTTTATTGTTGAATGTGGCCTACAACTAGTTAATGATCGATTTAATAGCCACTTTGCATTATTTACACTTGCACTTTGCATTATTTTTTGTCTGTCAGACCTAGGTCTATACTACCACTTCTACTACTACTACTACTACTATTACAGTTTAATAATAAAAAGGTCCTTTAGGAGTGAGCGTCTTATGTCGTAGTTGTCAAACCCAACCCCTTTATCTTGACCCCTTTTGTAAACCATCAACCCTTGGCTCTACTTTTTCCGCAGGCCTGCCCATTACCTAAACCCCAAACCCTTGTCCTGGCCATATGGCCCTATGGAACCGATGTGGCCCACTTTCTGAGGAAGTGATAATAGAAATCTGGAATATCGGTCATCTCTGCGCCTCTCAACTAATTGAGGGGTGGCAGGTAGCCTAGTGGTTAGAGCATTGGGCCGATAACCAAAATGTTTCTAGATCAAATCTCGAGCTGACAAGGTACAAATCTGTCGTTCTGTCCTTGAACAAGGCGGTTAACCCACTGTTCCTAGGCGATCTTTGTAAATAATAATTTGTTCTTAACTGACTTGCCTAGTTAAATTAAAAATAAAAGCCATTATTCATTCACAATGATCAGATTTGAGCACCAGTGCAAGGTCAAACTGACTTGAAATATAATTTGTGTTTTCTTTTCCAGAATTGGCATAAAGGATGCTTCCACTGCGAGGTGTGTAAGATGACTCTGAACATGAAGAACTACAAAGGCTACGATAAGAAGCCCTACTGCAATGCGTGAGTGTCATTGCTATAGCTAATTATTTTATTTGGTTTTAGGGCTTGTCAGGGGTCCTAAATAGTTTTGTTGATTAAGTGGTAGATGTAGCGTATGGACACATGGGAATTAATGGGCAATGCATGTATAGTGTAGGTGATTTGGAATCATGCTCTCGGAAGGCGTTGGGTTGGTGAGCTTGAAACCCAGGTTCAATTCCCACCGGTTACACATGAACATAGAAAATGGAGGTGAGTCCAGATGAGAATTTCCTAAAAAAGTCAATGTTACAGTACAGGAGAGAGTTCATGCATGTGAGAGAAAAGGCCTTGTCCTCGTCTCCAAAGCCTGGGTGATCTACCAGTAATCTCAAGCTTGTTACATCTGAAACACACACATGATGTGTCTGGTTTTCCCTGGCTCTTCTTTAGGGCAAAGCTCTCAGATGAGAAATAAAAGAGTAGGCTGGAGACTGGCCTGTTGCATAGAAGGACCTAGTTTCCATGTTGTTCTATCAGAGAGCACAACAAGTCTATTTCAGTCCCCCAGCATGAAAGGAGCTGGAGAGCCAATGCTTCTGCCTAGTTTTCTGCTTTGTGTTTCTCTTTACCATTCAGAAAACAGCCCTTGGCTTATAACAGGCTCTTGTAGCACACGATTCATACACAGGGAGGGAAAGAGGGACGGATGGATGGATGGAGGGAGGGAGGGATGGAGGCAAGAAAGGGAGTGATGGATGGAGGGAGGAAGGAAGGAAGGAAGGAAGGAAGGAAGGAAGGAAGGATAGATGGATGGTAGGGAGGGAAAGAGGGATGGATAGAGGGATGGATGGATGGATATACACACAATTACATGAGTGCAATTACTGTTTCTTCTTTCTATATAAAGCACAGCCCATGTGCTTGGTTACCTCTACCAAGCTCTTGTTCAAAACTGCAGGGTTACCTCTAACATGCTCTTGTTCAGAACTGCAGGGTTACCTCTACCAAGCTCTTGTTCAGAACTGTAAGGTTACCTCTACCAAGCTCTTGTTCAGAACTGTAAGGTTACCTCTACCAAGCTCTTGTTCAGAACTGTAAGGTTACCTCTACCAAGCTCTTGTTCAGAACTGTAAGGTTACCTCTACCAAGCTCTTGTTCAGAACTGCAGGGTTACCTCTACCAAGCTCTTGTTTCAAACTGCAGGGAAGGGGAGTATGCACGCCCACTTAGCTGAACAAGTAATCCGCTATCCTTGTATTGTTATTGATAGGGTTGTGTGTAAAGGTGGTCCATACCACTCTTGCCAATGAGCAGATTCATTGTAGCCTTCATTTGAACAATATATACGGCATATACAATATATATTTGCTGCATTAGAAATGCCCAAACTGTTTTTCATCAAAGTCTTGTTTTATGTAATTTCAACATATTTGTTTAGAGAAGTCCCCAAGAAAATACTGTGTTATAGAGCCATACAGGTGAGTGTACCGAAACACAGCCTCTAAGTCTGCAAACAGAACACACTTTGTCCTACCCTCCTCACACACCCAATAGCATTTACTTTATGGCTGCTTTGGGTGAAAATGACTCTGACTTTTAGGGCCATAAAGCTGTTTCTTCTCCCAGTGGGGGAGACTAATACTTTGTTTCACCCAAGCCCACCTATTTAATTATGATACTATACCTCTCCATAGCCTCTAGAAGCCTTTAGTGTTCTGACTATATTCCCTACGTGACGTGGCCAATAGAAAGATCATAGCAACGGATGTTGAACTGTGCCTGAAAACAAACAAATGTTGTGTATGTCTGTGCATGACACACTTTGTCATGGTGATTAGTGTCAGTGAAATGAAGCTGTTACTCAATATGTTGGAGTGGTTCATTATTTTAAGCATCACCCCCACGGTTTCTAAACCTTGGGTCAGTACCTTAAAGGTTCTTATAATAGCCAAAGTTCTTGGGACTCTCTCTTTCTCTCTTTCTCTCTCTCTCTCTCTTTCTCTCTCCTCTTTTACTCACTATTTCACTCTCTCAAACTTTTGGGAAAAAGTAATGCTACTTAGCCTTTGACGTCCAGGGTAAAGCTTCTCTTCCAGAGTCTCGGGACAGAATCTACTAAATTGCAAGAATGGATGCTTTTCCCACTGGCTTCCTCTGTGTCTAGGTATTATAAGCCCTTGGTTTCTCTAGTATCTCCCTATATGCATGCATATGTTTGTCGCGTTTTAGGTCATGATGGGTTGTAATAAACTCTCAAATCTTACAGGTTGTGCATTGCATTTACATTTTCGGCATATTTTAGTCTCATACCGAGTGACTAACAGTCAGTCCTGGGTTGGTATGAGACCCAGGAGTCACTCACTCCAGCGTTCACCTCTGCTTAAGCGTAGGTCAAGGAATACTGCGAGGTTAATTACATGTCAGGGGATGAGAAAATATATCATCTGCCATTCCTGGCTCTTTTAAATGAAGCTGTGTGACACTGAGTTCCCAGTTCATCATTCATATTTAAGCATCCACTCCTGCATAGCATTATTGCAGTGGAGAGGAAGGCTTATGTTCAGTCATGCCAATTCCATCTTTTAAATGCAAATTTCTCTATAAAATATTTATATTTAATTAACATCTCTTTTTAAGTTAGAATAATTAGATCATGTTATGTAATCTGACTTCTCAATAGAAAGTGGTGATGCAAAGATGAATCCCATTTCCGAGTCTGTCTGGTGTACTGTGCCTTATAGTTTTAAACCAAACCAAATATTGTATTTCCATAATATATTTTTATTTAATGCCTGCAGTACACCATAACTCTACCATATGAGCCAGTGATAATTGAATATCAATTGTATGAGAATGGTGATGATGACATTAGTGATATTCAACTACTGCCATTGAGGGATATGACAAATGCCCCAAAAGTAGCATTTCAAATTTCATTGTTCACCACACATACAGGAGTTGACAATGCCATTTGTCATGCAGACAAGAGATATGAGGGGAACTTATGTAACTCTCTGACTAATCTTTTATGAGAGAACCCAGAACTGAAAAGCTGTGAAAAGGCAGAGATCTGAGTATCTTTTAGAGAAGATACGCTCCAGAATGTTATGCATGAATAGTTGAACAAATGAAAGCAAAGCCATTAGTTATATGTTGCATCAAAGTATGTGATTTTGACCCAATTAGGTATTTGATCAAATACAGCCAAGTTGCTCTTTATTTATTTGATATTATCCCCCCAATCTCTGTCACAAAGCTTTCCTGCTGCACAAGGGGTGCATCTCAATAGTCAAAAGAGTCATCCTCACCTCATCTCTTTTCCTCTACTTATTAAACTAACATGCTGCTAAATGGAATATATATTATTATTATTATATAATATAACATCAAAGAATGAGACCGGTGAAAGCGATTTCCGGTCATTCCATTCTAGCATCCTCCATATTGCTATACAACTATCTTTTCAGATCAGCAAAGATGAAGGAAAGGAGACAAGGAGAGAAAGCCACTTAAGACAATTGAGAAACACCTGGGGACTAAAATAAGTACCAGTGAAGTGGCTCTCTTGATGGCTGAGCTCAATGTTCAGAGAGTCTATATAATAGAGTGCTGTATCGTGTTCATTTGGATTACTGAGGCCTCAGCTCATTAAAGCAACACCTAATGCAAAACCATCCAACAGCCCAGAAAACATCAGAGACGCAGGCTCAGCGCTCTCCTATCTGTGTGAAATTCGAGAAAACAGGTGACTAGCGAGCCATTGAAAAGGAAGGGTTTGAAAATGAGTTTTTTAATCTACATATGTAGAATCTTAATTTGACCAGTTTCTTACAGCATGAAAATAATCCTGCAGTGTCAGGAAATGTGAATTATTTTGTGAATAATAATGGACATTTTTGTATTGGTTGATTTATATTTTTGGTTTGGGCAAATCAAGTCTGACATTTAAAAGTGGAAATTACGAACGGCAGGTAGCCAAGTGGTTAGAGCGTTGGACTAGTGACCGGAAGGTTGTAAGATTGAATCCCTGAGCTGACAAGGTAAAAAAATCTGTCGTTCTACCCCTGAACAAGGCAGTTAACCCACTGTTCCTAGGCCGTCATTGAAAATAAGAATTTGTTCTTAACTGACTTACCTAGTAAAATAAAATTTAAACATTTAGAAGCTGTTTTGAACCTTGAATACAGTACAAGGTTGCATTTCTTGCTGTTCTGGAAATTTCCTTCAACAACAGGGTGATCAAATTAAGATACTTCAACTGTATGATGGGATTTAACATTGCAGCTTGTTTCTGATGGGGAAGATTAGTTCATTTAATGTTATGTTAATTTATTCTGCTGACCGCAAGTCTAAATGTCTAAGCTAATGTCTTAAAAAGGGAGAAGGAACCGAATGTCAAACTTGCAGGTAAATCTTGCATTAATGGCAGTGAGAGTTGTTTGTATTTATGATATTTCTTCTTTTTTTACCCTTTTTCTCCCCAACTTCGTGGTATCCAATTGGTATAGTCTTGTCTCATTGCTGCAACTCCCGTACGGACTCGGGAGAGGTGAAGGTCGAGAGCTGTGCGTACTCCGAAACACAACCCAACCAAGCCGCACTGCTTCTTGACACAATGCCCTCTTAACCCTGAAGCCAGCCGCACCAATGTGATGGAGGAAACTCTGTACACCTGGCCACCGTGCCAGCGTGCACTGCGCCCGGACCGCCACAATAGGACAAGGACATTCCTGCCAGCCAAACCCGGACAACGCTGGGCTAATTGTGTGCCGCCCCATGGGTCTCCCGGTCGCGGCCGGCTGCAACAGAGCCTGGACTCAGAGCCCAAAATCTCTAGTGGCACAGTTGCACCACTGCACCACTCGGGAGGCCCCAGCAGTAAGAGTTGTGTGTCAATGAATAAAGTAAGTGCAGATCTCACCCTCGTAAGGCTGCTGGTCCAGACGGCATCCCTAGCCGCGCTCTCAGAGCATGCCCAGACCAGCTGGCTGGTGTGTTCACGGACATATTCAATCAATCCTTATCCCAGTCTGCTGTGCCCACATGTTTCAAGATGGCCACCATTGTTCCTATTCCCAAGATAGCTTAGGTAACTGAACTAAATAACTATCGCCCGTAGAAGTCACTTCTGTCATCATGAAGTGCTTTGAGAGACTAGTCAAGGACCATGTCACCTCCACCCTACCTGACACCCTAGACCCACTCCAATTTTATTATCGCCCCAATAGGTCCACAGACGACACAATCGCCATCACACTGCACACTGCACTATCCCATCTGGACAAAAGGAATAACTATGTAAGAATGCTGTTCATTGACTACAGCTCAGCATTTAATACCATAGTACCCTCCAAACTCGTAATTAACCTTGAGACCCTGGGTCTTGATCCCGCCCTATGCAACTGGGTCCTGGACTTTCTGACGGGCCGCCCCCAGGTGGTGAGGGTAGGAAACAACATCTCCACCCCACTGCTCCTCAACACTGGGACCCCACAAGGGTGCGTTTTCAGCCCTCTTCTGTACTCCCTGTTCACCCATGACTTTGGCCATGCACGCCTCCAACTCAATCATCGAGTTTGCAGACGACACTACAGTGGTAGGCTTGATTTCCAACAACGACGAGACGGCCTACAGGGAGGAGGTGAGGGGAGGGTGGTGTCAGGAAAATAACTTCTCACTCAAAATCAACAAAGCAAAGGAGATGATCGTGGACTTCAGGAAACAGCAGAGGGAGCATCCCCCCATCCACATCGACGAGACAGTAGTGAAGAAGGTGGAAAGTTTTAAGTTCCTCGGCATACATATCACAGACAAACTGTAATGGTCCACCCATACAGACAGCGTGGTGAAGAAGGACAACCTCAGGAGGCTGAAGAAATTTGGCTTGTCACCTACAACACTCACAAACCTTTAAAGATGCGCAATCGAGAGCATCCTGTCGGGCTGTATGACCGCCTGGTACGGCAACTGCTCCGCCCTCAAGCTCAATGCTCTCCAGAGGGTTGTGCGTTCTGCACAACGCATCACCGGGGGGCAAACTACCTGCCCTCCAGGACACCCACAGCACCCGATGTCACAGGAAGGTCCAAAAAGATCATCAAGGACAACAAGCACTCGAGCCACTGCCTATTCACCCCGCTATCATCCAGAAGGCAAGGTCAGTACAGGTGCATCAAAGCTCAGATCGAGAGACTGAAAAACAACTTCTATCTCAAGGCCATCAGACTGTTAAACAGCCATCACCAACATTGAGTGGCTGCTGCTAACATGCAGACTCAAATCTCTGACCACTTAAATACCTTTTTTAAATCAATTTATTACATTTATCACTAGTCATTTTAAATAACGCCACAATAATGTCTACATATCCTACATTACTTATGTCAACAGTATATATTTTATTCTATACCATCTACTGCATCTTGCCTATGCCACACTGGCCATCGCTCATCCGTGTATTTATATGTACATATTCTTATTCATCCCTTTACATTTGTGTGTGTAAGGTAGTGGGTCCTGTGTGGCTCAGTCGGTAGAGCATGGCGCTTGCAACGCCAAGCGTCGTGGGTTCGATTCCCGCTGTGGCCGCCCATATGTAAAAGTAGTGGCCCCAGCCGACTTGTAAGTCGCTTTGGACAAAAGCGTCTGCTAAATGGGATATATATATATATATAATGAACACGATGGGAGACAGAGAGCTGGTTTCAAGACAGGACGCAGCAGATGTTTATTGTAAAGGATGACAGGAGGAGGCAGGTAGCTGGGTCCAGGGGCAGGCAGAAGGTCATACACAGGGGGTCCAAAAAGGCAACAGTAGAGGCAGGGAAAAGGCTAGTAACGTCATCCGGGAGGCAATAGGTTGATAACAGGAAATCTGATAAAGTACAGGCAGGAAATAGGCAAAAGGCGTCGTTAGTGAGGCAGGCAAAAACTATCATACACAGGAGGAATAAATTGCGGGGAAACCAGAGCTCCGAATAGAAGTGTGTCACAAAACAAACAATTCCTCACAATGATGGGGTGCAAAGAACTGAACTAAGTAGTGTGTGGTAATGACATACAGGTGTGTGAACAGGTGATCAGAATTACGTTACAGGTAGTCATTCTGAATGTGTTCGATTACTTGTTAGATATTACTGCACTGTCGGAACTAGAAGCACAAGCATTTCGCTACACTTGCATTAACATCTGCTAACCATGTGTATGTGACCAATAAAATTTGATTTGATTTGAAGATTTGGCCCAGAATGTCCAAGATAATGTCATGTCACCACCCTTACTGGCTGCTCCAGTCGGCCTAGTAGTGTCATTTAGAATAAGCCTCTCGGCTAAGCCTATATGAATAGGGAACGTCCTTCTCTGTGGCTTTCAAAGGGGAACACTGGCAAACATGTACAGAATCTGGAATGTTAAATCCCATCATATATAAAGTATATATCATATTCTTTTGTTTAAGTCCTTCTCTGTGGCTTTCAAAGGGGAACACTGGCAAACATGTACAGAATCTGGAATGTTAAATCCCATCATATAGAAAGTATATATCATATTATTTTGTTTAATATTAATTTATTCAAATCAACAGTCTCAGTTAACAGTATTAGCTAAGGTGTCTTTAATGATGATGATGATGCAGTCTTAACAATGAATAGCCAACCCAGTATCACAGCTTTTTGTGAAATATACAAAAATTGCTTATTAGAAATTTGTGACAGGCACACGAAAATATATTTTTTCGTGTGCAGTACACGATTTTGTATACAGTGAATTTCAATCACAGATAAAGACCAACTCAATAAAAGACCAATTTAATTTGACCCTTTTTAAAATAGATTTCTTAAGTAATTTCCATCAGTGTAAGTGATAAGAGCCCTATTTAGACCCCCCCCACCCCCCCTCTCTCTCTGCAACTGCTGAGGTTGTGATGTGCTGTAAGGGAAAGGATGTACTCAGCAGGCACCAAGGGCAAGATGGATTATTCAGTGAAGTCTTCATTTTAACCTCTTATCTCAGAGTAAATCATCCCAAAACAGCTTTTAATCACCTCGACCGCCGTGTAGATAATAATACGTCTCTCTGCCTCCCCAAAGCTTTTCTGTAAAGTAATTACATTCAACAGTTTTTATCCTTTTGGGTACGTTACTGTACCTGGTTAGCCTCGAGAAGAGAGCCTGTCTATGCACCACAGGTTCTCATTTTATCTGTGGGAATACATGGTTTTTGAAATGGCCATAAATCTACTCTATAGATGGAGTAGGGATATTTAAGGGGAAGTTCATACCCTGATGAAGGCTCTTTAGCAAACAACTTGGTCAAATAGAAACTCACATCAAGAAGAAATTAGTGTATGCAACTTTCTTATTCATTTGTATAAGTGGAGGTCCTGAGATGTGTCTGTTTTGGGGGTCATCTCCGGGATGAGATGCTGTTTAGGAACATATGGACCAGCACAGAGTAGCTATAGCTCCAGAGTAGACCTGTCCTGTCAGGGGGAATGAAGCCCAGCTTCAACAGCTCCGTTGTGGGGGAAAGGACACAGGGGCCATGGATTCACCCTTTGGGGGGGGGACACACATTCGCTGGCTATAAGCCTGATGGGATATAATACATGTTATATGTAATGTCCAGTCTACAGAGTGGCTGAGGCATAGTCCTGCCTTAGTCCATTCTATCTACTTTGTACTCTATACAGTACCAGACAATGTAGGGTTTTATCACAATAGTGTTTTTTGAGCATTAGCCTGCATTCCTGCTTGGTGAAATACCCCTCAGGCAGTATAACATTCAGGAGGATTACTGTCTGTAGTGTCCACGTTTTTGTGTTGAGGTTAGTTACACGGGTGCCAGTTTAAAACCTTTTACAGCAGTGGGCTAAATCAGGGTCATGGTAGTCATAAACAAATCTACTTTCAAACAAAAGAAGACCTGTACCATGTCAGATATAGAGTTGAGATTTGAGTTTGCACCTCAATGTTACTCTTCATATACAGTACATCACAGGAGAAAAACTGTTTGACATAGAAACACCGGATTTTCGGCGGGTTAAAAAAATCAATCATATTAGAATTATAAATAGTAAATTATTATTATTAATAAATAATATTATTTGTGACAAACATGAAAAATATGATTCATATTCCACCCATGAGGCAACTAGGTCATGTGACGGCAGGAAAGGGCTACAAGTCCTTGTCGATAGCTGATGAGAGGAAAGACGATGCTCTGGTCTTTCTATGCTTTTTGCAGCAACCAGCATAACGACACTTGGAGCTGACCCCATGTTTATTCCGCTTGGCTGAGCATCACACAACTGACGAGAGGGGTTCACTTGTAAGAGGAGTAGAAAGAGAGCATCTTGAACGGGCGGAGTAAACCACACGTCCTTGGGAGGTTTTATTTCAGCCACTGGAAGCATACAGAGGGTGACTGGTCAGGATGGATGTGACCGTCATATTCCATACATGCGATAACAGCATTAAGATCGTAATAAGCTGTTTCAGCGTGCACAGTCACAGAACAGCCAAGAGAGGGAGAGCACAGATTTAGCCTGTCAGTGATTCAATTAATTCAGCATTGCTTAACAAGGTATGAATGATGGTTTTGGTGTACATGCATTTATTTGTGTGTGTGTGTTCAAAAATGAACATTAAGAGGGATGGCTGTCTGTCGATTCCTCTGTTATCTCCCAGCAGGCCAAGGGAACAGGAAGTTGGAACCCCCACCCCTAGACATTAAAGCAACCATTGTTTCTCTTTCACACAGGAAAACAAAACAAAACATCCAAGAATAGGACCAACCTAGTGTTACTGCAGACTGGGAGGGTCACCCACAGACAGCATGATAATGCCACAGTAACATTTAAACAATGTCCTCCACATCGGTCATCACAATCCGGCAGCCTCAGAGCATTGTAAATCTCTGCCGTTTCACCGGAAGGACAAAGAAACTTTCAATGTGAACAGGATGTCTCCGAGTGTGTTATTGGAAACATTGTTTGGAAATACATGGGGGTTATATTTAGGCCTGACGCGCATGTGAGAACCAAATGTTTCAGTCATGTAAACCAAGCGGTTTCTGTCTTACCAGGGGGGATGCAAAGACCCATTTAGCCTTTTCTCATTTACTCAGTGTTGATTTGATTTATTTATTTACCAGGGATTATGAGTGCAAGCATTGAAGTCTAAATGTATAACATTATCCGATTGAAGCGGTGCGTTTTGTGCAATTAGCTGAAACACCCCTCCAGTGCCAATTATCAACGAGAGTAATGAACTTGTAGATTATGACGCACAGTTTTACATGTTGGAGATGAGAAATACACTGAGTATAGAAAGCATTAAGAACACCCGTATGTATCAAGAATGATCCACCACCCAAAGGACATCCAGCCAACTTGACACAACTGTGGGAAGCATTGGAGTCAATGTGGGCCAGCATCCCTGTGGAAACATTTGGACACCTTGTAGAGTCCATGCCCTGATGAATTGAGGCTGTTCTAAGGGGAAGGGGGGAGACGCAAACCCAAGGTGTTGGGTTCTGGGCAGAGGTAGACAGGTTGCCTGATTTGGTTTATATCGAGTAGCAGGCTTATTCATGACTGCAGCTTGGCACTACTGCCCTCACACACACAGAGTTGAGTAATGAGTCAGCCCTGATAGATGGATGACCTCGAGACAGAGGAAAAGACAGACACTAGGAGAGAGTGACTCTGGAGTGAGCAGCACCCAGTCAACAGCAGCCCACATTGATCCAAACTCCTCTAATTAGACCCCCCCCCCCACACACACACACACACACACTTAAGAATAGGAGGCTCATTTGGTCAGTAAAATAAAATTGACTATTTTGAATGTGAAGGGAATGGCTTTCTGATACTCTCCTGGCTGGCAGGCATGTTTTTGTATTATTGTATTGTGTGTGGAGAGGTACAAGAGAGACTTAGAACCCCCCACCTAATCCACTCCACCCCTAACCTGCCCAATAAACTTGCTTCTAAAATAGACCCTTTCAGGATACACTCTAATTCTCAGGGTTGAATGAGGTGTGTGTGTGTGTGTGTGTGTGTGTGTGTGTGTGTGTGTGTGTGTGTGTGTGTGTGTGTGTGTGTGTGTGTGTGTGTGTGTGTGCCGTTGCTACGGAGACCACTTTCATCCCAATCATTCTTCACTTAGTGTTCATTTGAGAAGTATACTTTAGTTCTGAACTATCTACAACGGCAATCAACAATCAATTGTACTGTATGCCTCTTGATACAAATTCACATCTGGACCATTGATTGGGTTGGTAAGTGACCCTGATAATAAGCTCTCTTTGAGGACCTTTTTACTTCTATTGTCAGGATTATCAATCAATTGTTATTTGTGACTGTTCTCCTGAAGGTCTGATGATCCATTTTGAATGTCCAGCTCTGGTTTGCAGATGTATTGCAGTCCAATATTGAACACTAAGCATGATACAACCTGGCTTCTAACACCATAAATAAGACCCTGGGAATAATGACATTTTAATGCCTTGTTCGCTTCCACATCTGCCCTTGTGGATAAGCAATTTAACGCAGGCTGCAGCACTCAGAATAATACTGTGTGTGTGTCAATTTCTGATAGAGGACATGCTAGTAAGTGCATATTTGTATGGTTATATAGTAAGCAATATGTCTGTGCTTAAGCCAGCATGAAATGTGTGTGTGCCCTTGTGCTTCAATTGAACTGACTAGCTGTTTCCTGGGGTGGTTAAGAAACTCTCCCACAGTAAAGGGCAGCAAGCCAAGTCATCGTATCTTTCCATACTCTGCAACCATCCCATTTCTCTGAATCTGTCCTGAGCCAAGACAGTATGCATTAGACATTATTTGACAAGGTCAGTTGATTTGAGAACAGTTATTTTCTCTTTTTAAAGTACAACCTGGGCAACAGTCACAGTGGAGAGGAGAGGGGTGGAAGGAGACAATTGGAAGCTTGCGTTAGAATTATGATTTTGTTATTGAAAGACCTGTATTAGATACTGTAGCGTTTCCCAAACTTCCCCAGTAAACCCTGTTGTTACACTTGTTTGATCTAGGACTAGGTCATCAAGCCCTGAATGATTTGAATCCGGTGTCCTAGGACTGAAATATATCAAATACGGGAAATTACGGAGGAGCTTTGGTTTGGTGTTCTTTCCTCTATTGGACCAGCTTGGTAAACCTGTCCCTCGACATAACACTCCCCCCAATGTACAGAGTGCAATTTAGAGATTCACTGAGTTAGAGCTAGGACTTTTGCGGTGACGCCATTACCGCCACACCGGCGGTCACGATGCATGAAGGCAGTCAAATTCCATGTGACCGTTTAGTCACCATAATTAGGCTTCTCCAAGCTCTGATTATGCTGATGGTCATTAGTAGCCTACAAAGCCTTCTAACTGCCTAGTACTCAGCAGTCTATTTTCCCTCTACTCACTCTGACATCAATGCAAATGTAATCAAAAATTGAATCAAACACTTCATGAGAACCCATGAGCTCATGTTGCTCAACATTTCTATAGGCTATGCAAATGTGGGACAAAACTGACTGATGGCCTCTAATAAAAAGAGGAGGATCCCATCAGCTTTCTATAGGCTAGGCCTAGTATATTTATTTCTCAACTTTCCTAATATTAAGCACATTGCTTATATTTACAATAGCCTACCTGGCTGGCATGAAAATGAACAACGGGGAAAGCATCCTCCATTCGCTATTTAAGTGCATAGATGGTATATATTTTTTTCCCGCTGGCCCTGTTTTGATACAGGTGCATGATAATGGTCCATTCAAAATCAAAACAAATATCACATAAATGTATTATTTAGTATATGTAAAGACCAGATTAAATCAATAATAGTCTGATGAGTGAAAATATTAGCCGATCACTTGTGAATTATATATTATCACTTGTGAATGATGCCCAGCATTAGAAACGATGCCTTTTTTTGCGACTTGTTCTAATCATAGTCACACACCTCATGTAACCTAGCCCATAGGCCTATATGTTTTAATAAGGTTTGTATCACAACTAAAGTGGCCAAATAACTTTAAGCACATTCATCCGCTTTACAAGGGGTGTAGAGCCTGACTGTTTTCTCTGCTACCGCACAGTAAACAATACCGGAGCGCCAAGTCTAGGACCAAATAGGCTCTGTAACAGCTACCCCCAAACCATAAGACTGCTGAACAATTAATCAAATGGCCACCGGACTATTTACATTGACCCCCCCCCCCCTTCCATTTGTACACTGCTGCTACTCGCTGTTTATTATCTATACAGTCACTTCACCCCTACCTACATGTACAAATGACCTCAACTAACCTGTACCACCGCACACTGACTCGGTACTGGTACCCCTGTATATTTTTTTATTTAACCTTTATTTAACTAGGCAACTCAGTTAAGAACAAAATCTTGTTTTCAATGACAGCGGGTTAACTGCCTTGTTCAGGGGCAGAACAACCAATTTTTACCTTGTCAGCTCGGGGATTCGATCTAGCAACCTTTCGGTTACTGGCCCAACGCTCAAACCATTAGGCTACCTGCAGTTATTGTTATTCTATTGTGTTACTTCTTATATTTTACTTGAGTTTACTTCAATATTTTCTTAACTCTTCTTGAACTGCACTGTTGGTTAAGGGCTCGTAAGTAAGCGTTTCACAGTAAGGTCTACACTTGTTGTATTCGCCGGCATGTGACAAATAAAGTTTAATTTGTTTTTTAGGGTGCATTATGGCCACAAAGGGAATGGCTCCCTGAGATTCGAGGCATTATCAAGTGCTTGTCAAATTGTGAATGAGCAAATGATGAAGTGTGAACAGCCTGCGCAAAAAACAAAAACAAAGCAGAGCTCATGCCTTTCAAATGACTTTTTTCAAATCATCATTAGAGTCGTATCATGCAACCTAACAATGTATTACACATCAAAACATATAGCCCAACATTTGTAGAACAACTAACGTTACATTAATAACTCTAAATTAAGCATATAGGAGAACCTGTTTCCTTGTTAACCACACTACACAGAAGATTTGCATGTGTACACTCCCTCAAATCATTTGGGGAAAATATCCTTTCTATTTTATTCAGCTTTGTTCAATTGTATTCTTCATACTATAAAAGAATATAAAATAATGCCATGGAATTATAAGCAAATATTTTCTGCTATTGAACTAGTGTAGCCCACAGCCATTTGGCATAGCCACATCAGGACCTAACATAGGGACAACTCAGAGTATCAGAGTATGCTATTCTTTTCTTCTGAAATAGACTACATTTTCTTCATATCATGCTTGTTTAGAACTGTCTAAAGTAAATAATGGATTTATTGTGAAGGTGTAGGTTATATTACATGGATTTATTAGACTTTTTAAAATGGCTTGTAAGCTATGTCTGGAAGCCAGGAGTTGCTAAATGTGGTTATGTTAATTAACGGTCAATTACGATGAGACTGACAGTTATTTGCTTGACAATCACCAGCTGACGACATGTTGTGACCGCCACAGCCCTAGTTGAAGCATCCCAAAACAAGGAGCAAATGTTCAATTCCTACTATGATATTTTGTATAGTGAGCATGCAGTTGATGTTGAAATCCACACCTTGCTCCCGAGACAGCGGCTATGCTGGGAGGTTTAACTACTAGTCTGGTTGGAACGTGTGGTTGGAACTGGGCACACACTGGCTGAATCAATGTTGTTTCCACGTCATTTCAATGAAATGACGTGGAATAGACGTTGAATTGACGTCTGTGCCCAGTGGGTGCTGAAGTAAAAACAGTGTTACCATTGTGAGTGGATATGCTTTGTGCTTGTATGTTGCTGTCCGTATATCCAGTTTGTTCCTTCAACAGAGGTGATTTGTGATCAGCTGAAACCCAGACTATTTTGTTGTGCCAACACGTATTTCTTTGTCTCCATTCTGCTCCAATAAAGCAATATTACCACCAGATGGGGAGAAAACAGACATTGTCAGAACCTCAAAGTAGATGAAAACGAGGGACTTGACATTTCAGGAGGCTTTTTAGTGTTTTTTAATGGTGTAGTCCAGGGATAAACAGCTCATTGTAGGTCTACCTCTCATTTTTATTCTGGCTGAGGAAGAGGTACCTTGGCTGCTGAATGAGTGTATGACATCCCACAGAGTGGGCTTTTGTTTCAGGGGATTGAGTTGCACCGCCCGAACAAAGTGTCCAGAGTTGCCAATGGAGACCGGGGCCACTGAAGTGTAACTCTAGGCCTGGAGAGGGGGAGGTAGGGACAGAGCCCACTCTCACACACACACACACACACTGCCCCTCTCTCCTCTCCCCAGGGCTTTTAGCTAAACTCGCCCAAGAGACGGTAACCAAAGCCCCACATGAAACCTTTCTCTGAGCCTCTGCTCCTGTGACAGAGAGAGAATGCTTGTTTTGAAGGTACTCTAGCTACAAGTTCGGTTTTCCGGGAATAGTTCCACTTGGGCCAAGTTGTTTACTGTGGTTTACCTGTCTTTCTTGCCATCTTCTAGATGCCCCGTGGCAAGGCTATTCAACTCCAGGTCTGAGGGGCCAAACCTTTCTTGTCAGGGACTTATTTAGACCTGGGACACCAACTGGTGGTAGAAAAGAGAGCCAGTAGAATGTTGACCCTCCAGGCCTGGAGTTGAATAGCCAGGGATGGAACAATACTGAATTCTCAGAGATACACTTCCTGGTCCTCTTGTTCCTGCTCCTCCCCCTATATTGTTTAGCATTGTTTACAGGAAGTAATTGCTGTGGGGATAGTGAGGCTACATACCGACATACTTTTGGCATCACCCCAAAAAAAGTGACAAAGCCTGGGGTGTTTCATTACAACACAAGTTGGCTCTTGCTGAGTGAGTGTTCTGTGCGGTCGTTAAGGTCATACTTAGGTCATTTGATCATGTGATCAGAGGGGTCTAGAATTTTAGACAGGTAGCCAGACAACACATCCATGTTGAGGAAGGCACATCCATCAAATTCTATATTGTGTAAGATGGAAAAACACAAAAAATGACTTATGTGGCTACTTTGAAGAATCTCAAAAATATTCCATATGTATTATTTCATAGTTTTGATGTCGTCACTATTATTCTACAATGTACTGTATATCGGCAGCATCACCCTTTGAGAGAGATGGCAGGGAATGAGACTGAAAGAGAGTGGGAAGGAGCACCCCTCAAACATCTAGAGCTCCGGTTGAAAAGAGTGGTCAAAATGAGCAGCTGAATATCCTCCAATCTTGCTAAAAAACCTTGCCATCTGTCCAACACTGCACACTGTAGCGTCCAGAGTCTGAATGAGTGAGATTCTGGATCCAGGGAGATAAAGTAGTCAGTTTTAGTCGGCCCAGTAGTCCTGCAGCCAGGGGGGAATTCTCAGGTGAACTGTTAGAAGTGCTCCACAGCAGCAAGCTCTCTTCAGCTGTCGAACTGAATAACAAACGGTAGTCTTTTTTATGATGAATAATGTCAAAGGTATATTGTTTCCCTGGTGCTTCAAAATGAAACGTATCGGTATGTAAGGTCCTGACTAGAATAGCCAGTAGAATGCTGAGCTTTATGACCAACGTCATTCTAGATATCTGTCGGCTGCTGTCTCTGCTTCTGTTTAAGTCGGCACACAATCAAGCCAGTGATCTTATATCAGTGATTTCTGTTATATACTGAAAAAATCTATAAACTCAAACATGTAAAGTGTTGGTCCCATGTTTCATGAGCTGAGATCCCAGGAATGTTCCATATGCACAAAAAGCTTATTTCTCAAAAATGTTGTGCACAAATGTATTTACATCCCTGTTAGTGGTTAATTCTCATTTGCCAAGATAATCCATCCACCTGACAGGTGTGGCATATCAAGAAGCTGATTAAACAACATGATCATTACACAAGTTCACCTTGTGCTGGGGATAATAAAGGGTCACTCTAAAATGTGCAATTTGTCACACAACACAATGCCACTGTCATGCCCTGATATCATGTTCTGACCTTTATTTCCTTTGTTTTGTCATTATTTAGTATGGTCAGGGCGTGAGTTGGGGTGGGTAGTCTGTTTGTTTTTCTATGATTTGGGTATTTCTATGTTATATGGTTCTCAATCAGAGGCAGGTGTCATTAGTTGTCTCTGATTGAGAATCATACTTAGCTAGCCTGGGTTTCACTGTGTGTTTGTGGGTGATTGTTCCTGTCTCTGTGTTTGCACCAGATGGGGCTGTTTTTGGTTTTCCACGTTTATTGTTTTGTAGTGTTCGTGTTTATCTTTCTTTTATTAGACATTAATCAATATAACCACGCTGCGTTTTGGTCCGCCTCTCCTTCAAGTAAAGAAAACCGTTACACATGATCTGTTTCGCCTGCCTTTGTGCTTGTCTTCACCCCCCTCCGGGTGTCGCCCATCTTCCCCATTATCCCTTGTGTGTTTCAAATCAAATCAAATTTATTTATATAGCCCTTCGTACATCAGCTGATATCTCAAAGTGCTATACCACCCTTGCTGTCTCTGCCTGGCCGGTTCCCCTCTTTCCACTGGGATTCTCTGCCTCTAACCCTATTACAGGGGCTGAGTCACTGGCTTACTGGGGCTCTCTCATGCCGTCCCTGGAAGGGGTGCGTCACCTGAGTGGGTTGATTCACTGATGTGGTCATCCTGTCTGGGTTGGCGCCCCCCCTTGGGTTGTGCCATGGCGGAGATCTTTGCGTGCTATACTCAGCTTTGTCTCAGGATGGTAAGTTGGTGGTTGAAGATATCCCACTAGTGGTGTGGGGGCTGTGCTTTGGCAAAGTGGGTGGGGTTATATCCTTCCTGTTTGGCCCTGTCCGGGGGTGTCCTCGGATGGGGCCACAGTGTCTCCTGACCCCTCCTGTCTCAGCCTCCAGTATTTATGCTGCAGTAGTTTATGTGTCGGGGGGCTGGGTCAGTTTGTTATCTGGAGTACTTCTCCTGTCCAATTCGGTGTCCTGTGTGAATCTAAGTGTGCGTTCTCTAATTCTCTCCTTCTCACTCTCGGAGGACCTGAGCCCTAGGACCATGCCCCAGGACTACCTGACATGATGACTCCTTGACAAAGCCACCTGGCCGTGCTGCTGCTCCAGTTTCAACTGTTCTGCCTTATTATTATTCGACCATGCTGGTCATTTATGAACATTTGAACATCTTGGCCATGTTCTGTTATAATCTCTACCCGGCACAGCCAGAAGAGGACTGGCCACCCCACATAGCCTGGTTCTCTCTAGGTTTCTTCCTAGGTTTTGGCCTTTCTAGGGAGTTTTTCCTAACCACCGTGCTTCTACACCTGCATTGCTTGCTGTTTGGGGTTTTAGGCTGGGTTTCTGTACAGCACTTTGAGATATCAGCTGATGTACGAAGGTCTATATAAATAAATTTGATTTGATTTGATTCCTCATTACATTTGCATTATACATTTGTTTTAAAATAATCTTTATTCAAACAATTTGCACTTTACATAGACCAACTAAAACATTTTAATGAACCAAACTTGCAATCTTGAAGTGCAAGAAGACTGATATTTTGTGCGTGTGTGTGTGTAGTTTGCTTACTTGAGTTGTCTTTCCATAATTCATACCAAAAGGTTGTGGGAAGAACCTATAGTGTTTCCCAGGAAACAGGGATATGTTTGTCACTGTTGTTCAATTCATTCAATGGCTCCTTTGTCAATGCTGTCTGTTTTATGAGATAAACGTCATTGGGTCATAGCTGAACTTTCCTGAGGTTTTGTTTAGTCCTTTTCAATAGGGCATTGTTTTAGGAAGTTTCATCGGCACCTATTACGTTCCATTCCCATCCTGTTCTCAAAACAGCGCTTGGTTTTTGATAATTGTTTCTAAAAGTTGCCAATATGCCAATAGGACTCAGTTGTTGTCATTTCTTGGTCTGACAAGCTATAGATTATTGTGAATAACCAAAATGTAAGAGACACCCTTGCACTCAATAGACATGGTACCTTAACTCTTGGAAATCAATTCGGTGACTTCCTACTTGAATATCAGGACGGTAAACATTAAATTGTCTCCATTTTTTTGCCATTAGATTATAAGAGTGAATAATCTATGCAGAGGTGAGGAAAAGTCTTATCTGAGCATTCATTTTTTTTTCATTTAGCAGCTTTTGGTGTTGCTCTTATTTTTCAGGGCTGTATGATCCACTTCTGTAAAAAACTAATGATGATGATGATGATGATACAATGACTCTCTCTCTCACTCCAGGCATTACCCGAAGCAGTCCTTCACCATTGTGACTGACACCCCAGAGAACCTGAGGCTGAGACATCAGAGTGAGTTACAGAGCCAGGTGAGACTCCCTGCATTTTGGTACATGTCGTCAAATGCACAACACTTTTGAGGGGCTGGGTACATTGTGTAATAATGAAGGAATGAGGATCCAGACTTTGTCAACACAGAAGTGTAATATGTACAGGTGTAGGATCTTAATTTGATCACTCTTTTGTTCCTGAGAATGTTCTTGCAGAGTAGCTTGGTATTTACATAAATTCACTGAAAACCCACACTAACACACAGTTATACTAACAGTATTTCACTTTTCATGTAGCCTACATTTAACCACCGATTAAGAAACATTATGCACTAAACATTCAAATCCTGTTGTGCTATGACAACATAGGTCAAAATAGATCCTACATCTGTAGCCACACCAGTGAAAAGCCACACCTATGTTTTGTTCCTTTGTTATCCCTCCCTTCCTCCTTGTATTTGGCAGTCAGAGCCCACATTACCTGTACAGGGACATGCAGCCAGTGCCCATCTGTCAGAGACACACACACACACACACACACACACACACACACACACACACACACACACACACACACACACACACACACACACACACACACACACACACACACACACACACACACACACACACAGGGTGTCCACATGCTGGGCCTCTGGGCAGCACACAGCCTAGTGCAGGAGACAGGAACGTCAAAGAGAGTGAGGAGTAGGAGTGCTGCATAGAGGAGGAGAGCTCACTCACAGAATCTGTTTGGTTTGCTTTACCCTGAATCTCTGGTGTACAGAGAGCTGTATATCTTTCATTCTACAGTCATATACACTGTGCCTGGATCCACAGATAGATAGCTTTACATTTATTCATTCACCTTTAAGTTTCATCACTGATCACAAACAAGGCTCTGAGCGATTCCTCTGTAATGATTAGTCTTCTGACTGTCAGAATCATCAAGGCACTCTCATCATCCTCTTCACACAGACTAAGGGATTGTATCACTTTTATTAATCATCAGCGGCTTTCATTTCCCCACTCTCTTATGGGCTCATGTATTCATAACTGCTGATCAAATTATGTAATCTATAGCTGCAGATGATTGTTAGTTACTAATATGTACAAAAGCTGAAGAAAACACACACATCCAGCTAATATTTTGCAGGTACTGGAGTTACATATATATTACATATAAATACAAATGAAAACGCTGCACACTGCTATTCATGTTCCCATATGATTTTATTGATACAACGTTTTGGCCCTTAGGTTTTCATAATTGATTTATATAATGGGTGGCTCTCATCCTGAATTCTGATTGGTTAAAACCACATTCCAGCCGGTGTCTATTCCACATGTTACCACCAACTAAATCTATGATGTTAAAATGCCTATTTACTCTGTTCCATCTGACTGAGGAATCCACGGTTTCATCAGCCCAGCCAGGCAAGTTATAAACTTGATCTCCACTATAAAAAGCATCTAGACGTTATCTCACATTTCTTTTAGAGTAACATTTAGTTTTCAACAGCAGAGATTTGTATAAACCTTGCTGTCTGTCTCTTCGACATTTGCAACATTGTTTCAATATTCAAATTCGATCTCCAGCTGTCCCATAGTAATAAACATATCGGGACGAGACAGACAGGCAATCAGCGTTTCTCAGCCAGTCGAAATCATGAATCAGCATAATTGTTATGGATATATACAAAGAAATGTCAATTGAAAAAATATAGAACAAAACGCGTAGCCAGTTTGCAGTCTTTCCAGCTTCAGTTTGAAGTGATTGTGTTAGCTGTGTTGTTGGCTAGCTCTCGACCAACAGTGTCCTGATGAGAGAGCACATTTTCAATGCCAGGTGAAATCACGCATCATTAGATCATTGTTATGGATGTGTCCAAATAAATGTCACTAGAAAACAGCAAATGGAGCTACTTGTAACGCTCGTCTTCTTCCTCTGAGGAGGAGTAGGAGAGATCGGACCAATGCGCAGCGTGGTAAGTGTTCATAGCTTTTAATGACGTACTAGAACACTGAACAAAACAATAAATAACAAACGAACAGTCCCGAAAGGTGAAAGACAAAAACACTAAAACAGGAAATAAGCATCCACAACTCAAAAGTGAAACCAGGCTACTTCAGTATGGTTCTCAATCAGGGGCAACGTTTGACAGCTGCCTCTGATTGAGAACCATACCAGGCCAAACACAGAAATCCCAAATCATAGAAAAAAGAACATAGACAACCCACCCAACTCACGCCCTGACCATACTTAAAACAAAGACATAACAAAAGAACTAAGGTCAGAACGTGGCACTGCTGTTGTTATTCTGGCTGCACTTTGACATGACTGTAAGTTAGCTGTAGTAGGCTAGCTAGCAAGCAAGGGATAAGAGCGATGCCAGCCAGTATGGCAAGGGAACATTTAGAACAAACGACTGGCTTGGGTAGCAACCCTAGATTTGTGTCGGGACTATATTCTGTGGAAGGACGAAATAGTTTGAATAAATTCATCAAACAACGTAACCTGTTGTATAAAAGTGATAATGCCCTCAAAGCCGGTGCTTGGAGAATATATTGGATATATTGGCACAACACAGTTATCACTTAAATGGATGCCGATGAAGACCAACGGGTCGAAACATTGTGTCAATTAAATAACCTGGGAGCATACATTTTACTGTTTTACTAATATGTGTCATTTAGCAGAGGCTTTTATCCTAAGCGTCTTATAGTGCCTGCATACATTTTCGTATAGGTGGCCCAGAGGGAATCTAACCCACAATCCTGACGTTGCAATTACCATGCATCTGAGCCATACACAGCCCCTTCACTGTATGTCAACATTCATCCAACTTTATCAGTGGATCAGGGTTTACAATGTGCTGTGCACACACACACATACACACACTGTGTGGATGGGAAAATAACACCTTGTCTCTGCTTCGCACACAAGCAATTCATTCTTTGACCTGTTTTTCGGAGCACATTCTCAATGGCAGCGGCACGTCAGTAATGAGGTCATTGAAGCTTGAGGTAACTCATCTGAGGGGCCAATAGGGTCTCTGGCTCCGCTGCAGATTTCCCTGGGTAACGTATGGCTCTATTTACATGGCCCCAAAGTGTAAAGAGAGATGATCATGTTGAAAATCAAAAGTTGTTGAAGAAAGGAGTATCTCTTTTTACCCTTCTGCTTCTAGCTATAGATGGGCATACTTGATACACATCTAGTCTTATACATCACATTCTAATCTTTTAATGTCGTTTCTAACTACGCCAACCTTTGTCGCTGGATACACCTGTTTCTTTCTCTGTTTAAAGGATAACGGAATTACGACAGGATAGGAGTAGGAGTATGGAGACAGAGTAGAGGGAGCACGAAGTGCGTAGGGCTCACCGGGGTTCGAACCAGGATCCCCACTACAATATTGTGAGAGACCGTCTACAATCAATCATCTTCTACCAATAGGTTTTCTCAACCTTCATTTGGTAACAAAATGTGGTATAATATTTGCTGTATCTTGGGCCTACATTAGAACATCAGACAGCCCATTAAGGGAGGGTTGGGAGATTATGTAGTATAGAGGACATTGTCTTCTATGTCAGGGGGACAGTCATACAGCACTCACTCCCTCTAAGCTGGACTCTCTAGGTGTCTCCGTTAGCTGACTGTTAGCTTTTAGCCTGAAATAAGATAGGTTCTCTGGGTGTGACCGTTAGCTGACTGTTAGCTTTAAGCCTGAAATAAGCTGGGCTCTTTGGGTGTGACCGTTAGCTGACTGTTAGCTTTTAGCCTGAAATAAACTGGGCTCTCTGGGTGTGATCGTTATCTGACTGTTAGCTTTAAGCCTGAAATAAGATGGGCTCTTTGGGTGTGACCGTTAGCTGACTGTTAGCTTTTAGCCTGAAATAAACTGGGCTTTCTGGGTGTGACCGTTAGCTGACTGTTAGCTTTAAGCCTGAAATAAGCTGGGCTCTTTGGGTGTGACCGTTAGCTGAACTGTTAGCGTTAAGCCTGAAATAAGCTGGGCTCTTTGGGTGTGACCGTTAGCTGACTGTTAGCGTTTAGCCTGAAATAAGCCGGGGTCGCTGGGTGTGACCGTTAGCTAACTGTTAGCTTTTAGCCTGAAATAAGATAGGCTCTCTGGGTGTGACTGATAGCTGAAAAAATTCACCAAAACAGCCTGTCCTGTGGTGCATCACTGAGGCCAAGCTTCCTGCCATCCATGACCTCTATACCAGGCGGTGTCAGAAGAAGGCCCTAAAAATTGCCACAGACTTCAGCCACCCTAGTCATAGACTGTTCTCTCTGCTATCGCATGGAAAGCGGTGCTGGAGCACCAAGTCTAGGTCCAAAAGGCTCCTTAACAGCTTCTACCCCCCCAGTTCATCAAATGGCTGCCCGGACTATTTGCATTTATTTGACGCTGCTGCTACTTGCTGTTATTATCTATGCATAGTCACTTTAACACTTCTTACTGTACATGTACACTACCATTCAAAAGTTTGGGGTCATTTAGAAATGTCCTTGTTTTTGAAAGAAAAACACATTTTTGGTCAATTAAAATAACATCAAATTAATCAGAAATACAGTGTAGACCTTGTTAATGTTGTAAATGACTATTGTAGCTGGAAACGGCAGATTAGAAAAAAAGAAGGAATATCTACATAGGTGTACAGAGGCCCATTATCAGCAACCATCACTCCTGTGTTCCAAAACTGGCCTTCTTTAGACTAGTTGAGTATCTGGAGCATCAGCATTTGTGGGTTCGATTACAGGCTCAAAATGGCCAGAAGCAACAAAAAAAAACGGATTCTAAAACTCGTCGGTCTATTTTTGTTCTGAGAAATGAAGGCTATTCCATGAGAGAAATTGCCAAGAAACCTGAAGATTTGCCAAGAAACCTTTGCGCATGGAATAACCTTCATTTCTCAGAACAAAAATAGACCGACGAGTTTCAGAAGAAAGTCATTTGTTTCTGGCCATTTTGAGCCTGTAATCCTACCCACAAATGCGGATGCTCGAGATACTCAACTTGTCGACAGAAGGAGAGTTTTATTGCTTCTTTAAGCAGAAAAACAATTTTCAGCTGTGCTAACATAATTTCAAAAGGGTTTCTAATGATCAATTAGCCTTATAAAATGATAAACTTGGATTAGCTAACACAACGTGCCATTGGAACACAGGAGTGATGGTTGCTGATAATGGGCCTCTGTACCCCTATGTAGATATTCCATAAAAAGCCGTTTCCAGCTACAATAGTCATTTACAACATTAACAATGTCTACAGTGTATTTCTGATCAATTCAATATTATTTTAATGGACAAAAATGTAGATTTTCTTTCAAAAACAAGGACATTTCAAAGTCACCCCAAACTTTTGAACGGTAGTGTACAAATGACCTAAATTACCTCAATTAACCTGTACCTCTGCACATTTACTCAATACCGGTACTGATGTATATATAGCCTCGTTATTGTTATTTTATTGTTTAACTTTTTCAACTTTATTTGGTGAATATTTTCTTAACCCTTATTTTTCTTAAAAATGCATTATTGGTTAATTACAATAATCATGGCGCGGCAGGGTAGCCTAGTGGTTAGAGCGTTGAGCTAGTAACCAAAAGGTTGCAAGTTCAAATCCCCAAGCTGACAAGGTACAAATCTGTCATTCTGCCCCTGAACAAGGCGGTTAACCCACTGTTCCTAGGCCGTCATTGAAAATAAGAATTTGTTCTTAACTGACTTGCCTAGTTAAATAAAGTTAAAATTATTATTTATTTTTTTAAATCACGGTTTGGCCTGTTTTTTTTGTTGTGTGTGACAAATACGATTTGATTTATTTATTGGCTTACTGGAGGGGAGGGACAGAAGGACTCACACACACACACAGAGAGAGAGAGAGAGATCCACTAAGTCGTTTCCTAAAGGAGTCAAGCTATGTCACAGACCAGGGAGAGGGGCATCACACACTCACACATACACACACACACACACACACACACTAGTACGTGAAATACAGATGTCTATCAGTCACTCCAGTCTCTCACTTTCAGAACTAGCTCTTGCACGTTGAATTTTCATCTGTCATTAATTCATCTTCATGTGTGCTTTGTCCTATGAGTGTGTCTGTTAAATACGTTCTTTTCTCTCTCCATGTGAGAGAGGGGACACTGTCCTGGCATCGTGCCTGATGCACTTTCAGCTTTTGTCCGTTAACTGGCCGAGGACAATACTCCCTCTCTGTCCCCTAGCTGGATGAGTGACCCTGACACAGTCACTGTTCTCATATTTGCCCCTGCTCATATTGTCTGGCGGCCAAGCACCCCCCACAATGGCTGTGTAGACCACTCTGTGTGACCAGACGATCTGAAATGCTAGGAGTCAGAGAAACCATGTGAGGTAGCCATTCACCCCTCTAAAAACATCCCACAATTCTTTGCATACATCAGTCCATAAAACCAACCGTGTGTAAAACAGCATCCTCAGTGGAGAGAAGCATCCTCAGTGGAGAGAAGCATCCTCAGTGGAGAGCAGCATCCTCTGTGGAGAGAAGCATCCTCTGTGGAGAGAAGCATCCTCTGTGGAGAGAAGCATCCTCTGTGGAGAGAAGCATCCTCTGTGGAGTGGAGAGAAGCATCCTCAGTGGAGAGCAGCATCCTCAGTGGAGAGCAGCATCCTCAGTGGAGAGAAGCATCCTCAGTGGAGAGAAGCATCCTCAGTGGAGAGCAGCATCCTCAGTGTAAAACAGCATCCTCTGTGGAGAGAAGCATCCTCAGTGGAGAGCAGCATCCTCTGCATCCACAGTCCTCAGTGGAAAAGCAGAATCCTCAGTGGAGAGCAGCATCCTCAGTGTAAAACAGCATCTTCTGTGGAGAGAAGCATCCTCAGTGGAGAGCAGCATCCACAGTGTAAAACAGCATCCTCTGTGGAGAGCAGCATCCACAGTGTAAAACAGCATCCTCTGTGGAGAGCAGCATCCTCTGTGGAAAGCAGCATCCTCTGTGGAGAGCAGCAGCCATGTCTTTGTTTGTTATTGCTGTCTCTATCGGTGCTGTCCACAGTTGCAGTAATAAAAGGGACCAATATTACCCAACATTGGCATTTACCGGCCAGTGTCGGGTAATAACGGCCTCTTTCTCTCTTCCTCCCTCCCTCTCTCTCTTTCTCTCTTTCTCCCTCCCTCTCTCTCATTCTCCCTCCCTCTCTCTCATTCTCCCTCCCTCTCTCTCTTCCTCCCTCCCTCTCTTTCTTCCTCCCTCCCTCTCTCTCTCTCTCTTCCTCTCTCTCTTTCTCTCATTCTCTCTTCCTCCCTCCCTCTCTCTCTCTTTCTCCCTCCCTCTCTCTCATTCTCCCTCCCTCTCTCTCTTCCTCCCTCCCTCTCTTTCTCTTTTCCTCCCTCCCTCTCTCTCTTTCTCTCTTCCTCTCTCTCTTTCTCTCATTCTCTCTTCCTCCCTCCCTCTCTCTTTCTCTCTTCCTCCCTCCCTCTCTCTCAATTCAATTCAATTCAGGGCTTTATTGACATGGGTAGCATATTTTTACATTGCCAAAGCAAGTGAAATTGATAATAAACAAAAGTGAAATAAACAATATAAAATTAACAGTAAACATTATACTCACAACAGTTCCATTTCAAATGTCATATTATATCTATATGCAGTGTTGTAACAATGTGCAAATAGTTGAAGTACAAAAGGGAAAATAAATAAACATAAATATGGGTTGTATTTACAATGGGGTTGTTCTTCACTGTTTGCCCTTTTATTGTGGCAACAGGTCACAAATCTTGCTATTGTGATGGCACACTGTGGTATTTCACCCAATAATTAATTATTTATGGGTTTGTGTAATCTAAAGGAAATAAACTAGCAAAAAAAAATAATTTCCTCTCACTGTCAACTGTGTTTATTTTCATCAAACTTAACGTGTAAATATTTGTATGAACATATCAAGATTCAACAATTGAGACATAAACGGAACACATTCCACAGACATGTGACTAACATAAATGGAATAATGTGTCACTGAACAAAGTGGGATCAAAATCAAAAGTAACAGTCAGTATCTGGTGTGGCCACCAGCTGCATTAAGTACTGCAGTGCATCTCCTCCTCATGGACTGCACCAGATTTGCTAGTGCTTGCTGTGCGATGTTACCCCACTCTTCCACCAAGGCACCTGCAAGTTCCTGGACATTTCTGGGGGGAATGGCCCTAACCCTCACCCTCCAATCCAACAGGTCCCACCCAGATGTGCTCAATTGGATTGAGATCCGGGTTCTTCGCTGGCCATGGCAGAACACTGATATTCCTGTCTTGCAGGAAATCACGCACAGAACAAGCAGTATGGCTGGTAGCATTGTCATGCTGGGGGGTCATGTCAGGATGAGCCTGCAGAAAGGGTACCACATGAGGGAGGAGGATGTCTTCCTTGTAACGCACAGCGTTGAGATTGCCTGCAATGACAACAAGCTCAGTCCGATGATGCTGTGACACACCACCCCAGACCATGACGGACCCTCCACCTCCAAATTGATCCTGCTCCAGAGTACAGGCCTCAGTGTAACGCGGTGTAATTCCTTCGATGATAAACACGAATCCGACCATCACCTCTGGTGAGACAAAACCATGACACGTCAGTGAAGAGCACTTTTTGCCAGTCCTGTCTAGTCCAGCGACGGTGGGATTGTGCCCATAGGCGACGTTGTTGCCAGTAATGTCTGGTGAGGACCTGCCTTACAACAGGCCTACAAGCCCTCAGTCCAGCCTCTCAGTCTATTGCGGACAATCTGAGCACTGATGGAGGGATTGTGTGTTCCTGGTGTAACTCAGTTGTTGTTACCCTCCTGTACTTGACTGAGTTTGTGTCTCTGATATGGTCATACATTTGGCAGGAGGTTAGGAAGTGCAGCTCAGTTTCCACCTCATTTTGTGGGCAGTGTGCACATAGCCTGTCTTCTCTTGAGATCCAGGTCTGCCTACGGTGGCCTCTCTCAATAGCAAGGCTATCCTCACAGAATCTGTGCATAGCTTTCCTTAATTTTGGGTCATTCACAGTGGTCTGTTTAGGGCCAAATAGCTTCATCTCTCTGTAAGTGATGGCTTTGTTATGGAATGTTTGCAGTCCTGTTAAGTACTGAATTTAAACAATTTAAGTCGTTTTTTGGGGTATCTGTACTCTACTAATTTATATTTTTGATTACCTTCAAAAGGTAAAAGGTGCTTCTACACCTGCATTGCTTGCTGTTTGGGGTTTTAGGCTGGGTTTCTGTACAGCACTTTGAGATATCAGCTGATTACCAAGGGCTATATAAATAAATTTGATTTGATTTGATTTGACTTTACTCCACAACTTTTCTCTCCCTCTGTCTGTCTGTCTGTCACGACTTCCATCGAAGTTGGTCCCTCTCCTTGTTCGGGCAGTGTTTGGTGGTCGACGTCACAGGTTTTCTAGCCGCCACCGATCCACTTTTCATTGTACACACCTGGTTTCCATTCCCATAATTATATGTTCCTTATTCAACCCTCTGGCTCCCCCATGGTTTTGTGCGTGTTTGTTCATTTGTAAGTTAGTCTGTATTTGTGAACATGATTATTTTCCTTCTTGGAATTTTGTTGTTTTGAGTAAAGTTACGTGAATTATTCATCTCTGTGTCCTGCGCCTTACCTGCTACACCTAGACGCCTTACACTGTGTGTCTGTCTGTCTGTCTGTCTATCTGTCTGTCTGTATGTCTGTCTGTCTGCTACATTCCTCTCTCGCTCTCTCTGTCTCTCTGTGCTTACTGACTGTAACAGGGGAGCAAAGCAGAGCATTTCTCATCACTACCCAATAGACACAAGCTTCTTCACACCAACTGAGATGCCCTGTTAGTGTCTATATCTATATATCTGTTTCCATCAAAGCACACTGGTACACTTTGAAATGTCTGCATAATGGATGTATTACGCAATGTACGAGTTCTGTACATGTGACATTTTAATGTGTGTATCAGTGAGTCACCCAGCAGAAGCAAGCGCTGAGAAGACTGGGGGTGGCAGGTAGCCTAGTGATTAGAGGCATCAACTGGAGGGATGCCAGTTCAAATCTGGCGGGAAGTGAGCTGGCATCCAGAAGGTTGCTGGTATCAATTCCTAGATGACATTTTGCCCTTGAGCAAGGCACTTAACCTCCCACAGCAACAGCTCCCAGTGCGTGGCAGCTCCCGCACCTCTCCAAAACCTGTATGTGTATGTGAGAGGTTGGGTTAAAAACAGAAGTCAAATTTCGTTTGGACCTTGGGTGCAATTGACCAATAAAGGTAATTTAATCTTATGAGAGGACCTGACAACGTATTTCATTCATATGATGTGTAACATAGACCGTATTTATGTGAGCTTCTAGCTCCTGGTAGTCGGTATGCAGACTTTTGTTCCAGCCCTGCTATGTGTGAAATCTCAGAGGAACGAACTGCCCCTTCGTCCCAGCTGTTTCCTTGTGCTGTCAGAATGACATGACATGAACGCCGGGCATATTTATCAGCCCGTGTTTTTCAAGCTCTAATTTGATAGGCTAATGATATGAGTAATAACTCCCTGGTTGAGCCTTACATAACGGTAGCAAAGCCCCAGGATAAAAGACTATTAATACTGAAGGACAGAATATCGCCAATGATAGGCTACTTTGGGGTGAAATCCGTGAGAAAGTTACAGATGCACAAATATCGTGCCCCCAAAACATGCTAACCTTTCACCCTTACCAATAACAGAGGAGGTTAGCATTTTTGGGGGGTATGATATTTATTGCTCTATAACTTTCTCACTCATGATTATTCATGATTTTATTCATGATTATACGTAACCAGGGTAGCATCCACATTAATGTAGAAGTGTTCAGAAACATATTCTATTGTTATTTACAATAACAATTCCTCCAAAATGACATAATACATTATTTACCATTAATTTATATTGTGCACAACCTAACCCGAAACACAACCAAAACAAACTACAAATGCAGCCAACAAGTTTGTAGAGTAGTCATTGTGTGCTAGGAATATGGGACCAAATACTAAACTTTTGACTAAATGTAATACACTATAAGTGAGTGTGTCCAAATATTCGTGACACCTTCAAATGGGAGGACTAGATAGATAAAATGCTTTAATTTCTAAATGGTTAAACAGATATGTATGAAAATACCCTCAAATAAAAGGTGACATTATGTACTGTCACTTCATAGAAATCATTTGATCTCACATCCAAAATGCTGCCGTTAGAGCAAAATAAAAGTTTTAGCTTCACTGTCAAAATATATACGTAGGGGAGTGTATGTCAAATGTTTTCATGTGTCCTGCACCACACCCAAATTGCCCTTTGGGGACAAAAAAGTTATAGTGAATTGAATTGAGGCTATATAATAATGTTAAGTTTCTTTACAATCCTATATAGCAGTCTAGTGATGTATAAATGATTCCTAGTGTGCCCTTGACAAAGTATAATTATTCTGCACATTAAGATAACGATCAGGTGTGAACATTAAAACTTTATGTCAGAGCTTATGTGAGACTTCAAAGTGTTGGAGAATTAAAGCTCTTGAAACTCCAATAGGCTAGTCAAGGATGAAGATTGGTCTAATTTGTGTTTAATATGTTCCCTACAGAAAACTATTCTATAGCATGTGGGTTTCTACAACATGAAAGGCTTTGAATCAATAATAACTTTGTTGGAATTGTTGTCTTGCTCTTCAGTGATAAAAGGAGCTGCAAAACAACTGCCACTTTCAATTCACCCCCTTTATCTTCTGTTTTTTTTTCAGAGAATAAATGGAACCAAGAACAAACTTAAATTGACCAGTTTATTTCCAAACAAAACATGTATTTTTTTTTAGACTAAGCTCTTTTTACCCCGGTATCTTCACTTCAGAACAGTAGGCTCTCCACTTTCCCATCACAACACTTGCCAGACTATTGTGCTGAAGTTAAGAATCACTGTCGAAAGGCAGCATTTTCAGATGGCAAAGTTTACAAATAAGTACTGTTTTCAAACCTCATCCCTGTCTCTTGTTTCAGGTGAAATACAAAAAGGACTTTGAGGATAGCAAAGGCAGAGGCTTCAGCATTGTATCGGACACGCCAGAGCTGCAGAGACTGAGAAAGACACAGGAGCAGATCAGTAATGTATGCTTCGTGAGGTCACGTTCTCTATACCCCTTGGTCACCATGGTTACCCCTCCTTCCTCTTGCTATCCTTGTGTTACCTCATCAAACCCCTGACCTTATCTGGGTGTGGGTGTCCTGTTTGTATTGCTGTGGGGAGTCTGTTACAATGTTACATAATGTGGAGGAATGGAGGAGAGGAAAGTGTGTGTGTGTGTGTGTGTGTGTGTGTGTGTGTGTGTGTGTGTGTGTGTGTGTGTGTGTGTGTGTGTGTGTGTGTGTGTGTGTGTGTGTGTGTGTGTGTGTGTGTGTGTGTGTGTGTGTGTGTGTGTGTGTGTGTGTGTGTGTGTGTGTGTGTGTGTGTGTGTGTGTGTGTGACGAAAGCCTGCTGGGAAGTGGAGCCTGAAAGCTGGACCAGTGTGTGAATCAGAGGGTGTATTTTGGTCACTGAGCGAAATCACAGGTTTGCACCACATAAGCACTCAATATACACTGAGTGTACAAAACATTAGGAACACCGTCCACATATTGAGTTGCACTCCCTTTTGCCCTCAGAACAACCTCAATTTGGGCCTCCTGAGTGGCAAACTGGTCTAAGGCACTGCATCACAGTGTTTGAGGTGTCACTACAGAACCAGGTTCGATCCCAGGCGGTGTCACAGCCAGTCGTGACCAGGAGAACCATCAGGCGATACACAATTGGCCCAGCGTCTTCCAGGTTAGGGGAGGGTTTGGCCGGCCGGGATTTCCTTCTGCGCTTTAGAGACTCCTTGTGGTGGGCTGAGCACCAGCAAGCTGACTTCAGTTGTCTACTGGATGGTGTTTCCTCCGACGCATTGGTGCGGCTGGCTTCCGGGTGTGTCAAGAAGCAGTGATGCTTGGCAGGGTCTTGTTTCGGAGGACGCATGGCTCTCAACCTTCGGCTCTCCCGATGAGCGATGAGACAAGACTGTAACTACCAATTGGATATCACCACATCAGGGGGTAAAAGTTCAAAAAATAAATGAATAAATAAAAAAAGAACAGCTTCAATTCGTCGGGGCGTGGACTTGACCAGCTGTTGAAAGCGATGTTGTTGACTCCAATGCTTCCCACAGTTGTGTCAAGTTGACTGGATGTTCTTTGGGTGGGGGACCATTCTTTATACAAATTTGAAACTGTTGAGCTTGAAAAACCCAGCATGGTTACAGTTCTTGACACACTCAAGCCAGTGTGCCTGGCACCTACTACCATACCCCGTTCAAAGTCACTTAAATCCATGTCTCAATTGTCTCAAGGCTTAAAAATCATTTTTAACATGTCTTCTTCCCTTCATTTATACTGATTGAAGTGGATTTAAAAGGTGACATCAATAAGGATCATAGCTTTCACCTGGAGTCACCTGACCAGTCTGTCTTGGAAAGAGCAGGTTTGCTTAATGTTTTGAACACTCAGTGTTTGCTCCTCTTTCTCCTATCTTCTCTTATCGGCTCCTATTGTCTCCTATCGACTCCTATATTCTCTTTATGACTCATATCGACTCTTATATTCTCTTTATGACTCATATCGACTCTTATATTCTCTTAATGACTCCTATCAACTCCTATATTCTCTTTACGACTCCTATCGACTCCTACATTCTCTTAACAACTCCTAATCTCTCTTCTGTATTGCATTGAAATAATACAATAACAGAATGTCTGTTTACCTTTTTCATAATGACACACACTACAGTATACACACACACACACAGTACACGCACACACTACAGTACTGGTAAGTGTACGAGGGGGCTTCATACGGCCTGTATCAGTTTATGTAGATGACACAAAACATGTAAGCGGTGCGAGTGAACATCTTGTCCAATCCCTCCAATCAAGAGTGTGCTGAGACCAAATGTGTTGCTAAACGAATTCAACACTTCTATCAGGTGAGAAATCTCAAGTGCATCAGTTACCTCAGGTGCATCTCAATAGTATAATGTGTCTTCCTCTTCGTCTCGTCTCCATCAGCTACATAAGATAGAGTGGGTGAATGCACATGGTGGATTCCTACCAGGGAGTTACTTTCTGCTGTTATGTGTTTTCACATCAGTGCAAAGGAAAGGAGAGGACACTGCTTTAAACTGCTGATATGCACCGCTGGTCTTGGGTCGCTAGCGTACCTGTAGACATCCAGTCATTGCACTAACGCTAGTTAGCATTGGCTCGCGAAACTGCCTCCAACTTCCTTCATACTGCAAGCAGATATAAAAACGCAGAGACACAAAATGAATTGCCAGAATGATGTAGTATCCCTTTAAATACAACACACTCTTAACCTTCCCCATACTGTATGTGCTCTCACTTATCCTGTGTGATCTGATTTAAGTGCACACAGGTCCTTCTAGGGGAAGAGAGTGTTACGGACGCCGTCGTCCCAGAGGCACATTGACCCACTGCTGAACCAGGTAAGCGAGCCCCACTCACTGCCCAGGGCCACCGTATTATTTACATTGCACCCCCCCTCAAATTACACTGCTGCTACTCACTGTTTATTATATATGCATAGTCACTTCACCCCTACCTACATGTACATATTTCCTTGACTAACCTGTACCCCCGCACATTGACTCGGTACCGGTACCCCCTGTATATTTCCACAGTATTGTTATTTTATTGTGTTACTTTAACTCTTCTTGAACTGCACTGTTTGTTAATGGCTTGTAAATAAGCATTTCACGGTAAGGTGAAAGGTGACATTTTGTATTCGGCGCATGTAAGAAATAAAGTTTGATTTGATTTGAACTCCTGACTGCATGATCGCGTTATTCCACTGGGAAACCACCCGGAGGGTATTAGCATAGCTACATCTACCTCCATCATTAGCTAACACATCAGAGAGCGAGGAGGGCAATCTGAAACCTTTGTGTGGTTCTGTTATTAGCCAGCCTTCTCACAAGGCTCACCTGACAGGGAGGTAAGGAACTAAAGGAAACTTGGATGGAGAGGAGGGAGGAAGATAGAAAGGAGGGAGGGAGTGGGGAGAGGTTTTTATCAGGCCCCTTTAGGTCAGTGAAGTGCTGGTTCATATAAGGACCATATCATAGACTCTGGTATGGCGTCTGTGTTGCCTTCGGCTGCTTAGAAGAGAAATCAGTGAAGAGTGATTCTCAAGGCCCTGCAGCACTACAGGCATCGGGCGTCCAGCATTGAAATCAATGAAAGCTGCTGTTTTGCTCTCATTGCGTCGACAGCGCCAAGCTCAAGAATCGCAGAGGTTCAGTTCTCGATGGCTGACGCTCGCGTTAATTTTATCTTGTGAATTGAAATAATGAGAAATACAGTTTATTTTGGTTGGTTTCTGTGTAGCAGGAGCGTCACATTGAATGAAATGTTAGTCTGCAGAGGTTTTTTTATTGTCAAAGTGGCATTTTATTTTACGTTTCAAGGCAGTTTGGTTTGATTTTAATTAACATTTTAAAATTTCATATTACCTCTGGAGGCTTTAGAAAATTCTGTCAGTTGTTCACTGATGAGGTATCCTGAAAAGTGGTTTCAAATATGAGTATGTTAATGCTGCTGAACTTAAAAGCAGGCAATTTCATAATCTAATCCAAATACAAGCCTAATAAATCTTTCTCATTCACCATCCATTGAATACCTTTGTGTGTCATCTAGCACTTGTCAGGTTTTCAGGGCCTGAATAAGTAAATATTTGTTTCTGCTAATGCTAGTTAGTGGATAATGCTACATTAGCTTCAGGTTTAGTTGCTAATGCTAGTTTATTTACCTACCCTTCACACAAGTACAACAACTACATGGTTGACTTGTATATAAATGCTGTGGTGGTACTGAGACAGGATTGAATGGCTTCTGTTTCTTCATTATGGCTAACATGAAGCTAAGAATACAGAGTGGTGGCCACCCAAAATACACATCCACTCCCCAGAATCGGTCCAGAATCCTCTGGTGTGATTTGAACCACGTCTTGGTTGTTACAGTCTGTGTTTAGAAGCACCACGCCTACCAGTCTTACCCTGTTATCAAATCCCAAACATCATGGGAAAACATGAATGTGGCTATTTATAAACCCCCCCACACCCACACATGCAACAACAACTTCATCATACATACAGTAGCTGTTATGAGTTATCCCTAATTTGAACATAACTGGATAGCAAGTTAGCAACTAAATCCTTCTCATGTTGCATTGAGTTTATGGGACTCCTTTTCCTTCAATGTAACCAGGATACAAAAACAGCTTTGGGATTGGTTGTTTATTGTGCTGCTGTCCATAGGATGGGTGCTAGTCTTACTAGTTGTCCCATCCCTGTTACCCCCCTCAGTGATCTCTATGGCTACTCTAAATGCATTCCTTTGCCATAACACTCCTCTTACCCCCAGCAACTAGTTTGCAGTGTGGCATTTAGGACAGTTCTCCCTTCTAAAATATAATTTCAATCTCAATAGGATCACCTGTGTGAATACAGGATGAATAAATTATGAATAAAAATACATTTGAGCTGTTGTCCAAGTCCTATCAAGAAACAAACACAAGGTTAACTTTGGTTGCTGTAAATCCTTGCTTCTCATACGCAGGGCCATATTAACCCAGAGGCTTACAGAGGCTGAGAACTTGAAAAACATAAAGGTCCTTTAATGACAGTAGATAGCCTACTGCCGCTCTGCTGATCATCAGACAGGGAGAGGGGAGGAGGCAGGGGGCCCAAGTGGGTTCCACGAACCTGCTGCCTTGGTTGGGTGCATGATTTGTTAGGGAGAAAAAAGAGAGAAAAAACATCACAGCTGTTAACCAATTAGGGCACAGATGTAAGTGTACCAGGGGTGATACGGAGTCCCAGCAAAATAAATAGTGGGGGTACCCCATAGGCCTACCTGTGAAACATGAGCCTGTCACAGTCATTAAACATTAAAAAAACATAATGGTCTTGTTCATGCCACATTAAAAGGTAATACATTTTTACATTTAATTGACATGTTTTTACGATAAGACTAGGCTCTAAAAAAATCCATGCCCCGGGCCTATGATTTCTTAATCCGGCTCTTCTCATACGCCATCCCCAATGTACTGCTAACGGACCAAGGCAGTGCATTTACCATCAGTACTTAGTAAGTAGTACTGACGTGATCGAAAGCACAGACGTTTATGGTTCTGATGTTAAATGGGACTAAATGCAATGTGCAGCACTGACCACATGATCATCCCTAAGGGATTTTGTTTTGTCTTTCTCCAAATGATGTTGACAGAGCTTCAAATGAGACATAATAATGGGTCAAAACTTTTACATTTGATCTCTCGATTTTGGCTGTTTGTTGCCCCTATAAAATGGTTGAGTGAACGTTGCGGCCAGATGGTTGACCTATTTAGCCAACATCTGACGCCCTCCTAAAAAGCTAATACAAATCCTTTTGGCTCATGCCACCCTGTTCATGCTCCTGTATTGACAGGCACAATTCCTAAGGCCCAAACCTCCCTCCACAATGTACAATCCAGACCTGCGGGTTCAAATAGTATTTTGTTTTCTTCCAAATACTTTGAGCCTGTCTGGAGTGCCAGGTGGGTGGGGTTTGTAGTGCACATTTGGGACTATTCCACTGGTTCCATTGTGCCGGGCAAGCTCAATCAGGTGCAGCTAAAGTATTGGTAAGAAAACAAATACTGATTGAACCCAATTCTCGTGCAATCTCATTGTCTTCATAAATCACCCTGTAAAGAGCAGTGCATACTGTGAGCCACATTACCGAAACATCATTACCTCCAACATATAATCTGCCGAAGCGACTTGTAGTGCTATGTAGGAGAGAAGCCTAATAAATGATTGTCACTGTGGGGCTCATCTATCTCTGGAGTGTTGTGTGTCGCAGGAGAACCCAAACAGCACAGGAGAACCGAAACTCAGATCTATAAGGTTCCTCCTCTGCTAAGATGTTCTTTGCTCCATAGGACTACAGCCAATTAACTACAGGATTGATGGTTGTATTGCCACTCAATTGGCTTCTCTGGGCCAAATGAATAACGGTCAATGACAGAGGGAGGTTTAGTCCACTCAACTGTAAATGAATATTGATGAACTTGCAATATCATCCCAGTTTACCTTTGTTGGAAGTTGTGGCAGAATTGTAAAAGTCTGTGATTGGCCGGCAATGACACTTGGCTGTCAGTGATGACGGTTTTCCACAGTAACGACTTTGTCTGTGTTGAGTTGCCCAAAGCTTTTCCTGCTGTTTAGTACAGTCTAGTGCTGATTGCAGAGTAGCAGTTGTGGTTAGGTGGGTGGACATGAGGTACTGATGGTGATGACGGATTTCAGTCAGAAAAACTTAACCCTTAACAGTATCCTATAAAATTGACAGTGAAAGCATGTGGTTGTATTAGATATGTTAGATGTGTTATTTTTCTTAAAACTGCATTGTTGGTTAAGGGCTCGTAAGTAAGCATTTCACTGTAATGACACCTGTTGTATTCGGCGCATGCGACAAATACAATTTGATTTGAACTGACCCCACTAATAGCCATTGCATGCTCGACAAACAGTGTTGCATTGTTTTGAGCCTTTTTGTGTCTTCTAAATCAGCTACCATAGCTCTGCTCAGTGCCTTTGAGATAAGAGCCGAGGCACATGGCCGCACGCAGCAAGAATAGAGCCTCCTCTGACTGCCCATTGACTTTCATTTTGCCAGTAGGGAGTGCAGACATTGTGCTAGAGCTATTGACTGGCTAAATGTTATGCCCACGGCATCTAGTTTTGAAACAATGGCATTTTTTCCGATTAGAATGTCCATGTGTTGTATTCGTTTGCCATCTCTTTGACTTTTCGGGGTATTTTAAATAGATGAAAGGAAGGGCACTGAGAACAATGCAGAACAACTTGATTTGTTTGTGATTTGTTTGTCTTTTTGAGAATTGTCATTGCTGACGACTTTACACCTACAAGTGGATTTCCTCATATTACATCTTGGCAGGATACATAATAACGACAAGTGTTGCTTGTTGCAACATGAGTCACTGGGCCGAATTGTATTTCCTCAATAGACTCACTGTGATGTCAGGGCTCCAAATAAGTCTGTCATCCAGTTAAATCTAGCTTTCTTTGTGCCATACAAATCCAATGCAACCCTATAGTAGTCAAGTCTAAATGAGGGATATTGAATGTTAATATCCATTATTCGTGTCCTGCTGCATCCAAACAGCTTATTTGGACACTTGAGTGGGAGGATGGGAGTCTGCTCATGTTCTTTTCATGCCAACTCCTCAAAATCTGCTTTATTGACTTCAACAGTTCACTACCCTCCCCTGGTCTCTTCATGCTGTCATTGTTACCCAGCTAAGGCTGCTGAAGGTTAATGAGGGTGTTGCCTTTTTGGACTTGCACTTGTTATCTCAAATAATAAAAATATGTTAAAAAATGTTTTTGAGACCAAAAACTAGTGTGACGATTGACATTGTAGAGGGGTTGAGATATTCCTTCCAGTGTTTGACACCTTTTCTGGACTTCCTACCTTTAAGACTGGCCCTCTGATACACATGTACAGTATCACCAACAATAATGCCCCAAGTGGGGTCTAAATTGGAAAAGCAGAGATGATAAAAGAGTACCCAACATCGAGTCGAGAGGGAGAGTTGAGCAGGGGTGATAAGGAGTACCCAACATCGAGTCGAGAGGGAGAGTTGAGCAGGGATAAGTGAACATCGAGTCGAGAGGGAGAGTAGCAGGGGTGATAAGGAGTACCCAACATCGAGTCGAGAGGGAGAGTTGAGCAGGGGTGATAAGGAGTACCCAACATCGAGTCGAGAGGGAGAGTTGAGCAGGGGTGATAAGGAGTACCCAACATCGAGTCGAGAGGGAGAGTTGAGCAGGGGTGATAAGGAGTACCCAACATCGAGTCGAGAGGGAGAGTTGAGCAGGGATAAGGAGTGATAGAATTGAGCAGGGGTGATAAGGAGTACCCAACATCGAGTCGAGAGGGAGAATTGAGCAGGGGTGATAAGACCCAACATCGAGTCGAGAGGGAGAGTTGAGCAGGGGTGATAAGGAGTACCCACATCGAGTCGACAGGGAGAGTTGAGCAGGGGTGATAAGGAGTACCCAACATCGAGTCGAGAGGGAGAGTTGAGCAGGATAAAGTAAACATCGAGTCGAGAGGGAGAATTGAGCAGGGGTGATAAGGAGTTCGAGTCGAGAGGGAGAGTTGAGCCGGAAAATAAAAGCGTTCTGACTTTTTTTTGTTATTATTTTTTTAAACATTTATTTCACCTTTATTTAACCAGGTAGGCCAGTTGAGAACAAGTTCTCATTTACAACTGCGACCTGGCCAAGATAAAGCAAAGCAGTGCGACAAAAACAACAACAGAGTTACACATGGGATTAACAAACGTACAGTCAATAGAAATAGAAAAAAATATATGTACTGTGTGTATAAATGTAGTAAGATTAGACAAGAAGTAAATGTATGTAAATGTAAATGTAGTAAGAAGGCAATAAATAGGCCATAGTGGCGAAATAATCACAATTTAGCATTAATACTGGAGTGATGGATGTGCAGATGATGATGTGCAAGTAGAGATACTGGGGTGCAAAAGAGCAAAACAAATATTATAATAATAACAATATGGGGATGAGGTAGTTGGGTGGGCTATTTACAGATGGGCTGTGTACAGGTGCAGTGATCGGTAAGCTGCTCTGACAGCTGATGCTTAAAGTTAGTGAGGGAGATATAAGTCTCCAGCTTTTTTGCAATTCGTTCCAGTCATTGGCAGCAGAGAACTGGAAGGAAAGGCAGCCAAAGTAGGTGTTGGCTTTGGGGATGACCAGTGAAATATACCTGCTGGAGCGCGTGCTAGGGTGGGTGTTGCTATGGTGACCAGTGAGCTGAGATAAGGCAGGGCTTTACCTAGCAAAGACTTATAGATGATCTGGAGCCAGTGGGTTTGGCGGCGAATATGTAGCGAGGGCCAGCCAATGAGAGCATACAGGTCGCAGTGGTGGGTGGTATATGGGGCTTTGGTGACAAAATGGATGGCACTGTGATAGCTACATCCAAATTGCTGAGTAGAATGTTGGAGTCTATTTTGTAAATGACATCGCCGAAGTCAAGGATCGTTAGGATAGTCAGTTTTACGAGGGTATGTTTAGCAGCATGAGTGAAGGAGGCTTTGAAGGAGGCTCATAGGCTGGTCATGTCCATCATCATCATTTTACTTTGTTTTCAGTCACCTGGATGGAAGGTACATCGGAGGAAACGGTCACCTTGATGGAAGGAATGTCAGAGGAAACGGTCACCTTGATGGAAGGAATGTCAGAGGAAACGGTCACCTTGATGATGAAAGGAACATCGGAGGAAATGGTCATGAACATCGGAGGAAATGGTCACCTTGATGGAAGGTACATCGGAGGAAACGGTCACCTTGATGGAAGGAATGTCAGAGGAAACGGTCACCTTGATGGAAGGAATGTCAGAGGAAACGGTCACCTTGATGAAAGGAACATCGGAGGAAATGGTCACCTTGATGGAAGGTACATCGGAGGAAATGGTCACCTTGATGGAAGGAATGTCAGAGGAAACGGTCACCTTGATGGAAGGAATGTCAGAGGAAACGGTCACCTTGATGAAAGGAACATCGGAGGAAATGGTCACCTGGATGGAAGGAATGTCTGAGGAAACGGTCACCTGGATGGAAGGAACGTCTGAGGAAACGGACACCTGGATGGAAGGAACGTCTGAGGAAACGGTCACCTGGATGGAAGGAACGTCTGAGGAAACGGTCACCTGGATGGAAGGAACGTCTGAGGAAACGGTCACCTGGATGGAAGGAACGTCTGAGGAAACGGTCACCTGGATGGAAGGAACGTCTGAGGAAACATTGTCGGGAGATGCAGCGGTGAGTGAATGTGGCGCAGGTGGTGAAGCTGAGGTGAGAACGCCGGCTGGCATTGCCCCGGCCTGTGTGTCTTTCTGATGAAGCTGCGGGGGGAATTATACCTACTGTAGCTAAGTGCTTTGTTTTCCTGTCAGACCTCGGCTGCTAAGCACGTCTTGCGCAGATCCAGTGTGTACGTCTCCAGGAGGTGCCGTGTTCTGACAAGCGACATATGTAGGATTCCTCCTCTGTGTTCTCTGATGTATCCTGTTGTTGTTGTGGGAGGCTGTGGCAGGATTCACTGCAGTGTCCAGTAATGAGATGTAGCCATCTGTAAAGGGTTTGGAGGAAAGCCCTTGAGGGATTTAGTCATGCCTACACCTCAGCACCACAGATGAAGAGGCGTGTGGCCTAATCTGGGGATAATTCATCTGGACTGCAATGAGAGTGTGAGCCCTATTTTGTGCTCAACACCACTAGAAGAGAGAGTTTATATTGGAAGGTAAACTCAAAGAGAGGTGTGTCTGGAGGCTGAAGGGGTCCTAAAATGTACACTGCTTCCCTCCCATTAAATAAGAAGAACGAGATCTAGAGAAGTATAACGTAGGCAGCTATTTTGGATTTCAGTTGCTTATCATTCAGATGTCCCCACCCCTCATTTTCCCTCTTAACTTATTGAGAAAAAAGTGTGTGGTGGTGGGGGGGGCAGGATGGTTAGAAAGGTTTTCAAATGGCCATTTGAATATTTCCTCGTTGTCTCTCAACATAATCGACCAATTAGTTTGCAACATGAATCTGCTTAATTACAAAGTGTCCATCTGCGATGCAGAACAGTTCTGACATGTCTCAATGTGCTCCCTAATTAAGACACCCACAACTAAGTGGAGATAAAACTTTTAGCAACTGCTGGCCATAAAGTGTAACACCAGAGTGGAGAGGCACTCTGGCTTTTTGAATACTTTTGTCAGGATGAAAGACATTGTTGCAGGACATAAATGATTAACACTATGTTACTTCAGTGTAGCTTTCTTCTGTTGCATGTTCAAGAGGGGTCTCTTTTCCTCTCTTCAGCTTCTGAGTTCCCTAGTTGAATAAATGGAAAGGCCATCTCTATTCCCCCTGTTCTGGAGACTTTTACTGTGCCAACGAATGATGCTGACAAAATGCCAAGGGTCAAATACTGTATATGCCCCCATTGTAATGCAATGCCAGTGGTTGGCGTCAGTGTCCATATGGAAAAGCACTGATAAGCAGTATCAGCCCAAGGAACAATTGGCTAGCTGAGCTTTTGTCCCCTTTATGCTATAGCTACAATATACACTGTAACACAACCAGTACAGTCTGACAATGTGCCAAGTAGACCCATAAGCTTAAATTACTGTATTCTTTAATAATTAGCTGCTTACGCCCGCCTTGCACAAAACCTGTCTTTGCCAGTAGGTGCAGTGTTCTGGTAAGTGATGTAAGTAAGATTTATCCTCTTGTGTTCTCTGATACATACATCCTGTTGTTATTGTGAGAGGTTGTGGCAGGTTTCACTGCAGTGTCCAGTAATGGATCGTAGCCACCTGTAAAGGGTTAGGAGAAAAGCAGCCTTTCTTCAGGTCTGTGTAGATATCTCTTATGTTGAAAACAATATGTTTGTATTGACCAGTATTTTACTGTTTGTCATGGCACCATGTTATTAAAATAATAAAGTTGTCCATCGAATTAGGTGGGCGGTGGTGAGCCTAAGAAAGACAAAATAACAACTCTCTCCTGTAGGTGAAGTACAAGGAGGTTTATGAGAAATCTAAAGACCCAGAACCTCTTCATCCCTGATGTAGAGTTGCAGCATTCCAAGAACATCCGCGCTTTCATCTCTGAAGTGAGTTGGCATATTTCTCTCTCTCTCTCTCTCACTCACTCACTCACTCACTCACTCACTCACTCACTCACTCACTCACTCACCACACACACACACACACACACACACACACACACACACACACACACACACACACACACACACACACACACACACACACACACACACACACACACACACACCTTGGCAAGCAACAGACACAATACATTCCTCAGCATAACAAAGGTACAGTCGTCCTTCTGAACTGAGCTGCAGTACAGGAATGAAAATTCTCAGGGATGTCACCATGAGGCCGATGGTGATTTTGAAACAGCTACAGAGTTCAATGGCTGTGATGGGAGAAAAACTGAGGATGGATCAACAACATTGTGGTTACTCCACAATACTAACCTAAATGACAGTGGAATAAAAATATTCCAAAACATGCATCCTGTATGCAACAAGGCACTAAAGTTATACTACAAGGAAACACGGCAAAGGAATAAACCTTTTGGCCTAAATGCAAAGCCTTATGGTTGGGTCAAATCCAACACAACACATCACTGAGTAACTGCCTCCTTATTTTCATGCATGGTGGTGACTGCATCATGGAATGGGTATGCTTGTCATCGGCAAAGACTGTGGAGCTTCCAGGATAAAAAGAAACGCGATGGAGCTAAGTACAGGAAAAATCCTAGAGGAAAACCTGCTTCAGTCTGCTTTACACCAGACACTGAGTGGGGAATTGACCTTTCAGCAGGACAAAAACCTACAACACAAGGCCAAATCTACACTGGAGTTGCTTACCAAGAAGACAATGAATGTTCCTCAGTGGCCAAGTCACAGTTCTGACTTAAATCTGCTTGAATATCCATGGAAACACTTGAAAATTATCTAACCAAGATCCACAACACCTTGACAGCGCTTGAAGCATTCTGAAAAGAATAATGGCAAATATTGCATAATCCAGGTGTGCGAAGCTCTTAGAGACTTACCCAAGTAATTTCTAACATGTATTGATTCAGGGGGGTGAATACTTATCTAATCAAGGTATATCAAGGTATAATTCATTTGTAAGAAATGTTAGAATATTTTTGACATTTTGACATTACAGATTATTTTCTGTAGATCGTTGACAAATGACAGAATCCCAATTTTGTAAGAAAATAGTTATGATACCCACTGTAATTCATAGGAAACGCTTCATTACTGACAAATACATTCATTACATCAGTATTAAACGTCAGTGTACCTGTCCATCTATTGGAATAAAGTCTGAGCTTTCTAAAATGAAGCAAATCTCTGCCTTTGTTATCTGACTGATCCAAAGCTTTTTCACCATGAATTAGTCCACTGTTAGAAGTTTATTTGGGTATGACTTATTTTTGGATTTCTCTTTCTGTTGTTGTGTAGCACTCCTCCTATTCTCCTTTGTTTGCTGAAGCACGGAGGACGACCTCAACTCACATCCATTTCTTTGCTTTACAGTTCAAGTACAAAGGTGAGAAAGTCTCCTCTGGTTCGGCTGACTCTCAATTCCCTGAGACGATGGAGACAGAGACAGAGAGAGCTCAAGCGCTCACAGAGACGCAGAGCAAGGTGAGCGCAAATTTTCCTCAGGGACATGAATATTAATGCTATTGGGAACATTACAAGTTTTGTATGACTAGTTATAAAATCTTTATGAATATTATATGACAGTATCCCCAAACACACCAGACACATTTGTGGTTGTATAATTAAGCAATAAGGACCGAGGAGGTGTGGTATATGGCAAATATAGCACAGCTAAGGCCTGTTCTTATGCACGACGCGATGCGGAGTGCCTGGACACAGCCCTTAGCCGTGGTATTTTGGCCATATATCACAAACCCCCGAGCAGCCTTATTGCTATTATAAATGTTTTGTCATACACGTGGTACATGGTCTGATATACCATCAGAATTCAGGGCTTGAACCACCCAGTTTATAATATTAAGTATCCAAATCCATGATGTATTCATTGTCTTTTCTTCTACCCTCCAAGTACAAAGAGAGCGGGAAGAAAAATATCTCCCATCCGGTCGAGCTGATACCATGGATACCCAATCTGTCAGAAATGTGTCTGAACAGCAAAGTCAGGTGAAAAGAGCAGCAGGTATGCCATTCTCTTTTGGGGGCTAGTTCACCCACAGTTCACATATATTTTCTTACTTTAATGACAATGTTAGCAGGACAAGCAGCTTACAGATTTGTACGCTAATAATTAAGATGTTTACACCTCTGATACGGACTGAAGTCAATCGTAGTTTATGTAATTTATCTGTGTTGGTTTGAATCCCTACATTGGTTTCAATAACTGTCTTTCAGACGAAGTACAAGAAGGCAGTGAAGAAGAAGGCAAGGTCTCTCTACTCTGTGATGCGAAAGACTCTGGAGACCCAACATGCCAAGCGGTCTCCCAGCTCCAGAGCCAGGTACAATACAGTAGCCCTACAGCGCTGACCACCACTCATCACACTTAAAGGACATCTCTGTTTCATCAGTAGCACCGCTAATGAAATAAGAGCTTGAGCGTGAACCCTAGCTTCTACTCATTTTCTGTAGTCATGCATTGATGTCAACAGCTACTATACAGCTGTGGCCAAAGGTTTTGAGAATGACACAAATATTAATTTCCACAAAGTTTGCTGCTTCAGTGTCTTTAGATATTTTTGTCAGACGTTACTATGGAATACTGAAGTATAATTACGAGCATTTCATAAGCGTCAAAGGCTTTTATTGACAACTACATGAAGTTGATGCAAAGAGTCAATATTTGCAGTGTTGACCCTTCTTTTTCAAGACCTCTGCAATCCGCTCTGGCATGCTGTCAATTAACTTCTGGGCCACATCCTGACTGATGGCAGCCCATTCTTGCATAATCAATGCTTGGAGTTTGTCAGAATTTGTGGGGTTTTGTTTATTTTGTTTATTTTGTTTGTTACCCGCCTCTTGAGGATTGACCACAAGTTCTCAATGCGATTGAGGTCTGGGGAGTTTCCAGGCCATGGACCCAAAAATATCGATGTTTTGTTCCCCGAGCCACTTAGCCACTTTTGCCTTATCGCAAGGTGCTCCATCATGCTGGAAAAGGCATTGTTCGTCACCAAACCGTTCCTGGATGGTTGGGAGAAGTTGCTCTCGGAGGATGTGTTGGTACCATTCTTTATTCATGGCTGTGTTCTTAGGCAAAATTGTGAGTGAGCCCACTTCCTTGGCTGAGAAGCAACCCCAAACATGAATGGTCTCAGAATGCTTTACTGTTGGCATGACACAGGACTGATGGTAGCGCTCACCTTGTCTTCTCCGGACAAGCTTTTTTCCGGATGCCCAAAACAATCAGAAAGAGAATTCATCAGAGAAAATCACTTTACCCCAATCCTCAGCAGTCCAATCCCTGTACCTTTTGCAGTCTTTCCCTGATGTTTTTCTTGGAGAGAAGTGACTTCTTTGCTGCCCTTCTTGACACCAGGCCATCATCCAAAAGTCTTTGCCTCACTGTGCGTGCAGATGCACTCACACATGCCTGCTGCCATTCCTGAGCAAGCTCTGTACTGGTGGTGCCCCGATCCCTCAGCTGAATCAACTTTAGGAGACGGTCCTAGCGCTTGCTGTACTTTCTTGGGCACCCTGAAGCCTTCGTCACAACAATTGAACCGCTCTCCTTGAAGTTCTTGATGATCTGATAAATGGTTGATTTAGGTGCAATCTTACTGGCAGCAATATCCTTGCCTGTGAAGCCCTTTTTGTGCAAAGCAGTGATGACGGCATGTGTTTCCTTGCAGGTAACCATGATTGACAGGGAAGAACAAATGATTCCAAGCACCACCCTCCTTTTGAAGCTTCCAGTCTGTTATTCAAACTCAATCAGCATGACAGAGTGATCTCCAGCCTTGTCCTTGTCAACACTCACACCTGTGTTAATGAGAGAATGACTGACATGATGTCAGCTGGTCCTTTTGTGGCAGGGCTGAAATGCAGTGGAAATGTTTTTGGGGGATTCAGTTTGCATGGCAAAGAGGGACTTCATCTGATCACTCTTCATAACATTCTGGAGTATATGCAAATTTCCATCATAAAAACTGAGGCAACAGACTTTGAAAATGTATATTTGTGTCATTCTCAAAACTTTGGGCCATGACTGTAGGTTTCCATCCATTTAGTGACAGATTTGCATGTGAATATTTAAAAACTTCCATCGCATTTTCAACTCTACTGTTTTTGTGTGTGTGTGTGTGTGTGTGTGGGCGTGGGCGGCAGGCCAAGTACAAGGAGGCAGGGAAGCAGCAGTTCTCCACTCCTCTCTACTCAAAGCTTCCAGAGACTTTGGAGACTCAGCACGCCAAAGAGGCCTCCCAGCTACAGAGCGTGGTGAGTCACACACACACACACACACACACACACACACACACACACACACACACACACACACACACAGTCAGGATTAACAGGGTCTGTTTTCATATGATGTGTATTCGTAAGGTATTCAGACCCCTTTTCCACATTTTGTTACGTTACAGCTTTATTATAAAATGTATTGCAAAAATAATAGGTGCATCCTGTTTCCATTGATCATCCTTGAGATGTTTCTACAGTCCAACTATTCACCTGTGGTAAATTCAATTGATTGGACATGATTTGGAAAGACACAAACCTGTCTATATAAGGTCCCTCAGTTGATAGTTCATGTCAGAGCAAGAACCAAGCCATGATTGTGTCGGGCACAGATCTGGGGAAGGGTACCAAAATATTTCTGCAGCATTGAAGGTCCCCAAGAACACAGTGGCCTCCATCAGGTTTGGAACCACAAAGACTCTTCCTAGAGCTCGCCGCCCGGCCAAACTGAGAAATCGGGGGAGAAGGCCTTAGTCAGGGAACCCGATGGTCACTCTGACAGAGCTCTAGAATTCATCTGTGGTGATGGGAAAACCTTTCAGAAGGACAACCATCTATGCAGCACTCCACCAATCTGGCCTTTATGGTAGAGTGTGCAGACATAAGCCACGCCTCAGTAAACAGTACACGACAGACCACCTAGAGTTTGCCAAAAGGCACCTAAAGACTCTGACCATGAGAAACAAGATTCTCTGGACTGATGAAACCAAGATTTGACTCTTTTGCCTGAATGCCAAGTGTCACGTCTGGAGGAAACCTGGTATCATCCCTATGGTGAAGCATGGTGGTGGCAGCGTCATGCTTTGGGGATGTTTTTCAACATCAGGGACTCGGAGACTCGTCAGGATCGAGGGAAAGATGAACGGAGCAAAGTACAGAGAGATCCTTGATGAAAACCTGCTCCAGAGCGCTCAGGACCTCAGATTGGGGCGAAGGTTCACCTTCCAATAGGACAGCAACCCTAAGCATACAACCAAGACAACGCAGGAGTGGCTTCGGGACAAGTCTCTGAATGTCCTTGAGTGGCCCAGTCAGATCCCGGACTTGAACCCGATCTCTGGAGAGACCTGTAAATAGCTGTGCAGCAACGCTCCCCATCCAACCTGACAGAGCTTGAGAGGATCTCCAGAGGATAATGTGAGAAACTCCCCAAAAACAGGTGTGCCAAGCTTGTAGTATCATACCCAAGAAGACTCAAGGCTGTAATCGCTGCCAGAGGTGCTTCAGCAAAGTACTGAGTTAAGGGTCTGAATGTAAATGAGATTTCCCCCTCCCCAGTTTTCATATTTTTATAAATTAGCAAACATTTCTAAAAAAAACAACAGTTTTTGCTTTGTCATTATGGAGTTGTGTGTGTAAATTGCTGAAGTGGGGAAAAAACCATTTAATTCATTTTAGAATAAGGCTGTAACCTAACAAAATGTGGAAGAAGTCAAGGGGTCTGAATACTTTCTGAAGGCCCTGTACTTTACATGCTACCAGGGCTTTTTTGCATCATGTCTTATTTTGGCTGATGATATGATTTTACAAGATTCAGTACTGCTTAACATTTTTGGACACACTAGTTTTCTTTTGTTCTGTTTTCAGAATAAGTATAAAGAGGGATGCAAAAAATAAGATTTAAACCTCGCTGTATTCTCAACTTCCTGACACAATAGGCTTATTTTCACCAATGCAATCCATATCATCATGTGATTACATCACCTAAAGGTATAGGTGTAATGTCTTTTTTTTAACGTCCATCAGAACAAGTATTAAGAAAACGGGAAAAATACTCTTTCCACAAGTGTTTATTCTCAACTATCATTAGCAAACTAATGTAGGTCAGTGTAAGTTCAGTTTAATGTCAGTTTTCATTACCAGACATCAACTGTCATGACTGTTAATAACATCTATTATGTCGTGCTTGTGACAATGCTATGTAGCTCAAGACGGATGGTCTACGTAAAATGTAACCAACGTTTTCAAGATTTGAATGGGATATTTTCAGGGAAAATGTCACGGTGTAGCAGACCTTGGAAACAAAACAAAGTTAACTTTGTGTTTTAGAAAAAGTATAAGGAGGCAGTAGAGAAGCGAGACTCTCTACAAGTGGAGGCTGCTGAGGGGAGGACGGCTCATAATAATGGCTGGAACAGAGCTAATGGAATGGCATTAACCCATGTGTTTGATATCATTCCAGCCATTACCACGAGCCCGTCTTCCCCAATTAAGGTGCCACCAACCTGTGCTCTCTATGTCACCTTACCCAGCACGCCAAAGAGGCTTCTCTCAATGAGTTTACTTTTACACATTTACCATAACATATACAGTTTAAGTCGGACGTTTACATACACTTAGGTTGGAGTCATTAAAACTAGTTTTTCAACCACTCCACAAATTTCTTGTTAACAAACTATAGCTTTGGCAAGTCTGTTAAGACATCTACTTTGTGCATGACAAGTCATTTTTCCAACAATTGTTTACAGACAGATTATTTGACTTATTATACACTGTATCACAATTCCAGTGGGTCAGAGGTTTACATACACTAAGTTGACTGCGCTTTTAAAAAACTTGGAAAATTATGGCATGGCCTTAGAAGCTTCTGATAGGCTAATTGACATCATTTGTGTAAATTGGATGTGTACCTGTGGATATATTTCAAGGCCTACCTTCAAACTCAGTGCCTCTTTGCTTCACATCACGGGAAAATCAATTGTAGACTTCCACAAGTCTGGTTCATCCTTGGAGCAATTTTCAAACGCCTGAAGGTACCACATCCATCTGTGCAAACAATAGTACACAAGTATAAACACCATGGGACCACACAGCCGTCATACCGCTCAGGAAGGAGACGCGTTCTGTCTCCTAGAGATGAACGTACTTTAGTGCGAAAAGTGCAAATCAATCCCAGAACAACAGCAAAGGACCTTGTGAAGATGCTGGAGGAAACAGGTACAAAAGTATCTATATCCAGTAAAACGAGTCCTATATCAACATAACCTGAAAGGCCGCTCAGCAAGGAAGAAGCCACTGCTCCAAAACCTCCATAAAAAAGCCAGACTACGGTTTGCAACTGCACATGGTGACTAAGATCGTACTTTTTGGAGAAATGTTCTCTGGTCTGATGAAACAAAAATAGAACTGTTTGGCCATAATGACCATCGTTATGTTTGGAGGAAAAAGGGGGATGCTTGCAAGCCGAAGAACACCATCCCAACCGTGAAGCACATTCTCTATATTATTATTCTGACATTTCACATTCTTAAAATAAAGTGGTGATCCTAACTGACCTAAGACAGGGAATTTTTACTAGGATTAAATGTCAGGAATTGTGATAAACTGAGTTTAAATGTATTTGGCTAAGGTGTATGTAAACTTACGACTTCAACTGTGATTTATATACAGTATACTGTGATATGGAGTGTACAAAAATGGTTTAAGTATAGTTTATTACACTGATACAGTATTCCATACATTAATACGTTATGCCTCATTATAGATCTATTCAGCTCATGAGGTAACCTTTAGTATCTTTTAGAATAAGTTGATTCCTTTTCCCACTAAGGTGTTGTGACAACACCTATGTTTGATGAATGTATTCACCATAGATGATGTTGTTCCTTTTCTGAAATACAAGCAAGGTGACTAAAAGGATACGTCCAGTTCTCTGTACTCCCTGCTTCAAGAAACGACAGAGATCCAGATAGACAAAGAGCACTGGGATATTTGCAGTGAGGTAAGGCATCATGACAAATGTATGCCACCTAACCTTTTGCAAAAAATGACCATTTAAAAGACACATTTCCTGGATCCACAGAAATCAAAGAGATGTCCTTTTCAGGTGAAATACACAGAGGACGGTAAAAGAAAAGCTTTGCAGTAACCTTTATTCCTTGCTGCCAGAAACAGTGAACACACAATTTGCCAAGCAGCAATCAGAATTCTGAAGTGAGGTGTTCTGCTCAGATTAATTTAGTTTGACTTTGACCGGTCTACACTATACCTCTTCCACGCTTTGTCTGTGTCATAAAGTACTCCATCTACTGTATAGCTCAAACAATATCTCATTATGTTGACATGAGTGAGCATGTGCATGTGTGTCAGGACACACGAGGGCGGTATTGAAGCTATGGAACATTTTCTTCTGCAACGTGACCCTAATGAACTACCTTCCAGTGCATGCATTGTAACATTGGCTGAAATAGTACTCACACATAACTATTTCATGTTTCTAAATGATTTCTTTATTCAGTCGAAGGGTACTGCTATGGGATCCCCCATGGCTCCTAACTATGCTCATTTGTATGTGGATTACATGGAGAAACAGTCTATTTTCAATCCTCTCAAAAATGCTTTCTTGCCTAACATCATTATTTGGAAACGGTATATTGATGATATTTTTGTTCTATGGAGGGGTGATGCACAACAGCTCCAGGCATTCCATGCTTTTCTTAACTCCTGTTCTGATCATTTGAGATTTACTATGCAATCTGATAAACGTCAAATCAGTTTTCTTGATCTTCTGATCTTGTGTGAAGATAATGTTCTATACACTGATCGTAACAGTTTGTTGAGGGCTGATAGTTGTCACCCACTTCCCTTGAAAAATAGTTTGCCCTACTGCCAATTCTGTCGAATAAAAAAACGAATAAAAAAAATAATCAGATTTCAACAGAAATATGGCATCGAACATGTCAACCTCCCTAGGAGAGGGGGTGACCTTGATAATGTATTGTTAAAACGAGAGGCTGCCTGGATCTTTAACTTAAAGACCCTTGGTCCCTTCGGTTTCAACGTGGACTTTGATCTGAAGCCATTCTTGTGATTATTGTGACTTTGCCATTGTAATTGTTTGTAAGCTTGTGTAGTCTAAAAGGAATTTATGATCATATGCTATCCATTTGTTGTTTGTATGCTATTCTTTGTATGCCATTTTAATATTTGATAATTAACCAATGATATTAGGCCACTCTTGACCATGATTACAGACACCTGTGTCTTTTGACACTACATAAACGAGTCATCCCGCAGTGTTTGTGATTATACCTTGGTGAAGACAGCTTGACTGTCGAAATGTTGGTAATTACATTTTTGCATCTGAGCTCCTAGAGTGTGCGGCTCTCTTTTATTTTCAAGGACATTGGTGGCACCTTAATTAGGGAGGAAGGGCTTGAGGTAATGACTGGAGCAGAATGGTGGAAGGGTATCAAATACATTAAACATGGTTTCCATGTGTTTGATTCCATTCCATTTGCTCCGTTCCAGCCATTATTATGAGCCGTCCTCCCCTCAGCAGCCTCCACTGGTGTGTAGTTATTCATTTAGTTTTGTTACTATAGGAATAATTTGTCTCTTTGAATTCACTCATCTTGATTTTCATATTGAAAAAACACTTAATTTTGTGGGGGGTTTTGCAAAACTTTAGCAAAATTACAAAAGTGACACGCAGGAACTGTCCATCTTTTTTTAATTTATTTTTTATTTCACCTTTATTTAACCAGGTAGGCAAGTTGAGAACAAGTTCTCATTTACAATTGCGACCTGGCCAAGATAAAGCAAAGCAGTTCGACACATACAACGACACAGAGTTACACATGGAGTAAAACAAACATACAGTCAATAATACAGTATAAACAAGTCTATATATACGATGTGAGCAAATGAGGTGAGATAAGGGAGGTAAAGGCCATGGTGGCAAAGTAAATACAATATAGCAAGTAAAACACTGGAATGGTAGATTTGCAATGGAAGAATGTGCAAAGTAGAAATAAAAATAATGGGGTGCAACGGAGCAAAATGAATAAATAAATTAAATACAGTAGGGAAAGAGGTAGTTGTTTGGGCTAAATTATAGGTGGGCTATGTACAGGTGCAGTAATCTGTGAGCTGCTCTGACAGTTGGTGCTTAAAGCTAGTGAGGGAGATAAGTGTTTCCAGTTTCAGAGATTTTTGTAGTTCGTTCCAGTCATTGGCAGCAGAGAACTGGAAGGAGAGGTTCGTGAAGATAACCAAGAATTTACAACTTTCAGATGAGACTGAATTAAGGTGACGATTAATATTGACTGCTATTGATGTAAAATATTACTAGGTCTTTAAGAGTTTATTCGGAAGATAACAGCTCTATAAATATTATTTCGTGGTGCCCCGACTCTCTAGTTAATTACATTTACATGATTAGCTCAATCAGGCAATATTAATTACGGATAAATTATTTTAAAGAATAGCATGTCATATCACTTAATCCGGCATACCCAAAGACACGACAGGTATTTGCTTGTTAATAATTTCTGTAGCATCTACAGTGAGGGAAAAAAGTATTTGATCCCCGCTGATTTTGTACGTTTGCCCACTGACAAAGAAATTATCCGTCTATAATTTTAATGGTAGGTTTATTTGAAGAGTGAGAGACAGAATAACAACAAAAAAATCCAGAAAAAAGCATGTCAAAAATGTTATAAATTGATTTGCATTTTAATGAGGGAAATAAGTATTTGACCCCTCTGCAAAAATGACTTAGTACTTGGTGGCAAAACCCTTGTTGGCAATCACAAAGGTCAGAAGTTTCTTGTAGTTGGCCACCAGGTTTGCACACATCTCAGGAGGGATTTTGTCTCACTCTTCTTTGCAGCTCTTCTCCAAGTCATTCAGATTTCGAGGCTGACGTTTGGCAACTCGAACCTTCAGCTCCCTCCACAGATTTTCTATGGGATTAAGGTCTGGAGTCTGGCTAGGCCACTCCAGGCCCTTAATGTGCTTCTTCTTGAGCCACTCCTTTGTTGCCGTGGCCATGTGTTTTGGGTCATTGTCATGCTGGAATACCCATCCACGACCCATTTTCGATGCCCTGGCTGAGGGAAGGAGGTTCTCACCCAAGATTTGACAGTACATGGCCCCGTCCATCGTCCCTTTGATGTGGTGAAGTTGTCCTGTCCCCTTAGCAGAAAAACACCCCCAAAGCATAATGTTTCCACCTCCATGTTTGACGGTGGGGATGGTGTTCTTGGGGTCATAGGCAGCATTCCTCCTCCTCCAAACATGGCGAGTTGAGTTGAGTTGATGCCAAAGAGCTCCATTTTGGTCTCATCTGACCACAACACTTTCAACCAGTTGTCCTCTGAATCATTCAAATGTTCATTGGCAAACTTCAGGCGTGCATGTATATGTGCTTTCTTGAGCAGGGGGACCTTGCGGGCGCTGCAGGATTTCAGTCCTTCACGGCGCAGTGTGTTAGCATTTTTTCTTGGTGACTATGGTCCCAGCTGCCTTGAGATCATTGACAAGATCCTCCCGTGTAGTTCTGGGATGATTCCTCACCGTTCTCATGATCATTGCAACTCCACGAGGTGAGATCTTGCATAGAGCCCCAGGCCGAGGGAGATTGACAGTTCTTTGTGTTTCTTCCATTTGCGAATAATCGCACCAACTGTTGTCACCTTCTCAACAAGCTGCTTGGCGATGGTCTTGTAGTCCATTCCAGCCTTGTGTAGGTCTACAATCTTGTCCATGACATCCTTGGAGAGCTCTTTGGTCTTGGCCATGGTGGAGAGTTTGGAATCTGATTGATTGATTGCTTTTGTGGACAGGTGTCTTTTATACAGGTAACAAACTGAGATTAGGAGCACGCCCTTTAAGAGTGTGCTCCTAATCTCAGCTCGTTACCTGTATAAAAGACACCTGGGAGAAATCTTTCTGATTGAGAGGGGTCAAATACTTATTTCCCTCATTAAAATGCAAATCAATTTATAACATTGTTGACATGCGTTTTTCTGGATTTTTTTGTTGTTATTCTGTCTCTCACTGTTCAAATAATCCTACCATTAATTATAGACTGATCATTTCTTTGTCAGTGGGCAAACGTACAAAATCAGCAGGGGATCAAATACTTTTTTCCCTCACTGTATATAGGCATTATAAAGGGTTTATAAAGGCTTCATTAAGCCTTCAAAGTGGTAGTTAGTTTACAGTGGGACAGACAACTTTGCTGGTGGTGTGAAGGAGAGGGTGTGTGTGGGTAGTAACATTTATAAAACATTCAACACCACCACTACAACAACAGTCCCAGTCCCCAGCTGTGCTCTCTCTCTCTCTCTCTCTCTCTCTCTCTCTCTCTCTCTCACACACACACAATCTGCATCATTTAGAGGGAGGCCCATGTACACAACAGTATGTAGCAGAGAATAGAGCGAAGTTAGCCTTTTCATATATTGGGGACATGTTTTGATTGTGTGGTCTGTTGTTGATCTCTGTATGCGTCTGAGTGCCTGCGTGCATGCATGTGTGTGCCTGTATACCTTTGCTTACCTTGTTTCTCTGTTTCACAGGTGGCCTATAGGAGTAAAATTAAGCATTACATCTACAATGATGTCCTGGGAAGGTTTGATATCGAGCATGCCAATGTGACCTCCAAACTCACTAGCCAGGTAAGATGTCAACTACTGTTGTCTTTTTAAAACCAGGTATTGTACCATTGACTGGAGAATTAGCTTGTCTCCAACCATGAAGGAAATTAAATGAGGAAAGGAGACAATGGTAGGAGATGATTTACGAGTATTGGGACAAGACCATGCATCTCGATACTGTTCTGGCCTTCCCCTTTAGTCACTGTTAATGAAAAGGATATTTAAAATATATATATATAAATTATTTAACTATGTAGGCTAGTTGAGAACAAGTTCTCATTTGCAACTGTGACCTGGCCAAGATAAAGCATAGCGGTTCAACACATACAACAACACAGAGTTACACATGGAATAAACAAAACATACAGTTAATAATACAGTAGGAAAAAAAGAAAACAAAAAGTCTTTATACAGTGAGTGCAACTGAGGTAAGATAGGTGAGTTAAGGCAATAAATAGGCCATGGTGGCAAAGTAATTACAATATAGCACTTAAACACTGGAATGATAGATGTGCAGAAGATGAATGTGCAAGTAGAGATACTGGGGTGCAAAGGAGCAAAATAAATAAATAAATACAGTATGTGGATGTGGATGAGGTAGTTGGATAGGCTGTTTACAGATTGGCTATGTACAGGTGCAGTGATCTGTGTGCTGCTCTGACAGCTGGTGCTTAAAGCTAGTGAGGGAGATGTGAGTCTTCAGCTTCCAGTCATTGGCAGTAGAGAACTGTAAGGAAAGGCGGCCAAAGGATACATTGGCTTTGGGGGTGACCAGTGAGATATACCTGCTGGAGCACGTGCTACGAATGGGCGCTGCTATGGTGACCAGTGAGCTGAGATAAGGCGGGGCTTTACTTAGCAGAGTCTTGTAGATGACCTGGAGCCAGTGGGTTTGGTGACGAGAGTGAAGCGAGGGCCAGCCAACGAGAGTGTACAGGTCGCAGTGGTGGGTAGTATATCGGGCTTTGGTGACAAAACGGATGGCACTGTAATAGACTGCATCCAATTTGTTGAGTAGAGTGTTGGAGGCTATTTTATAATTGACATCGCCGAAGTCGAGGATCAGTAGGATGGTCAGTTTTACGAGAGTACGTTTGGCGGCATGAGTGAAGGATGCTTTGCTGCGAAATAGGATGCCGATTCTAGATTTAATTTTAGATTGGAGATGCTTAATGTGAGGTTGGAAGGAGAGTTTACAGTCTAACCAGACACCTAGGTATTTGTAGTTATCCACATATTCTAAGTCAGAACCGTCCAGAGTAGTGATGCTGGAAGGGCGGGCAGGTGCAGGCAGTGATCGTTTGAAGATCATGCATTTAGTTTTACTAGCATTTAAGAGCAGTTGGAGGCCACGGAAGGAGAGTTGTATGGCATTGAAGCTCATCTGGAGGTTAGTTAACACAGTGTCCAACGAAGGGCCAGAAGTGTACAGAATGGTGTCATCTGCGTAGAGGTAGATTCAGAGAATCATCAGCAGCAAGAGCGACATCATTGATGTATACAGAGAAGAGAGTCGGCCCTAGAATTGAACCCTGTGGCACCCCCATAGAGACTGCCAGAGGTCCGGACAACAGGCCCTCCGATTTGACACACTGAACCCTATCAGAGAAGTAGTTGGTGAACCAGGCGAGGCAGTCATTAAAGAAACTAAGGCTGTTGAGTCTGCCAATAAGAATACAGTGATTGACAAGAGTCGAAAGCCTTGGCCAGGTCGATGAATATGACTGCACAGTAATGTCTCTTATCGATGGCGGTTATGATATCATTTTGGACCTTGAGTGTGGTTGAGGTACACCCATGACCAGCTCTGAAACCAGATTGCATAGCGGAGAAGGTACGGTGGGATTCGAAATGGTTGGTAATATGTTTGTTTACTTTGCTTTCAAAGACCTTAGAAAGGCAGGGTAGGATAGATATACAGTGGGGAGAACAAGTATTTGATACACTGACAATTTTGCAGGTTTTCCTACTTACAAAGAATGTAGAGGTCTGTGATTTTTAACATAGGTACACTTCAACTGTGAGAGACGGAATCTAAAACAAAAATCCAGAAAATCACATTGTATGATTTTTAATTAATTAATTTGCATTTTGCTGAAGGGAAAGGTGAGGCAGGGGAAGAAGGAAAGGCCTTGACTTTGATTACCTTATGTGGGTGTCTATCTAATCATTTCTACTGACCCTGTGCATACTCACACATCTCTCTGTCTCTCTTACAGACTCTTGCTATTTCTCTCTCACACACACACATGCACACACACACTCATAACACATATCAGCTGAGGTACAATGATACATTTGAGAGGGAGTTTAAGGGTCAGAATCCCCAGTACAACCACTAGCGAATGTGTCCTTCTAACACACACAGGCTGACCCCCTCTCCAGCCAGGTGGGTCTCTAATATGTCCTGTCCATCCCCACCCCAGTCACGTGCACTTATACCCTTTTCACACTATTGCACGGACCCAAACTGTAATGTGCTGGCTCCGGTTTGTTCCCCACATTGTCCTTTCTAACACAGTTCCCCATTATGGTGGATGGGTTCAGCAGGATGTGTTGAGATAGCATACTTCTATGTAGAACAATCATGTAGAATAAGGAATCACATCATTCTATTTGTGGCCTTTCTATCTGCAGCGTTCAACAACGTTTTGGCCGCTGAAAGTGGCCATAGCCACAGCTCAGCTCTGCTTGGCTCAGTAGTGGGGTATTACAGTGCACCCTCCTACAATGTCCCTACAAAACAACCTGTAAATGCTACACCCCCTCAGCTCCTCTCCTGTCTCTGGGGTTTGTTCCATTGAGCTTCCTCTGTTTTATTTCTCTCAACGTGCACTTAGCTAAAAATTCAGGCTGCTGCGTTAGCAGTTACCATGGGAACCTTTTAAAGGCAAATTGAGGGTTTGGTGTAAACTAGAGTTGAAGCGGGGTCCTTTTGGATGAGAAGCACGTCAGACGTCTTAGGACTTGAGAACAAATCGCCAGTGTATTCACCAGGGTTGGGGTCAATTCCACATTTGTGTTCAGTCAATTCAGGAGGTGGATTGACATTGAACTTATTGAGTTGAAGATATCCACAGAAACAACAAATGACCATTTTTAATTGACATGAATTGAAACAGGAGTCGACACCAAACGTGTTGTACCACTGTGAGATGAGTGAGGTAAATGCCATATTTTTTGTCTCATAGAATCCTCTCCTTGCTTCCTCCTCCTTTTCTTGCACCCACCACATGTGAAGGACAACACTCATTTATCAGAGGTTTCTTTCTGGGTTTGTTCGTTATCTGTAGGTGAAGTCTAAGACCAATCAGAACCAGGTGATTGAGGCATCCATGGACCTGCCCAACCTTCTACACCTGGAGTACGCGCTACACGCTACCAAGCTGCAGAGCAACGTAATGTTTACCTCTTCTCTGTTTCAAATCAATCAAATTGTATTGGTCACATACACGTATTTAGCAGATGTTATTGTGGTTGTTGCGAAATGCTTGTGTTTCTAGCTCCAACAGTGCAGTAATATCTCATTTCACAACAATATACACAAATCCAAAGTAAAGGAATGGAATTAAGAATCTAGAAATATTAGGACGAGCAATGTCGGAGCGGCATAAGATACAGTAGAATAGTATAGGATGCAGTATATACATATGAGATGAGTAATGCAAAATAAGTAAACATTATTAAAGTGACCAGTGTTCCGTTATTTAAGTGGCCAGTGATTTAAAGTATGTATATAGGGCAGCAGCTTCTTAGGTGCTACTGATGGCTATTTAACAGTCTGATGGCCTTGAGATAGAAGCTGTTTTTCAGTCTCTCAGTCCCAGCATTGATGCACCTTTACTGACCTGGCCTTCTGGATGGTAGCGGGGTGAACAGGTAGTGGCTCAGGTGGTTGTTGTCCTTGATGATCTTTTTGGCCTTCCTGTGACATTGGATGCTGTAGGTGTCCTTGAAGGCAGGTAGTTTGCACCCGGTGATGCGTTGGGCAGACCGCACCACCCTCTCTACCGCACCACCCTCACCACTTTTTTTAATTTTAATTTATTTCACCTTTATTTAACCAGGTAGGCCAGTTGAGAACAAGTTCTCATTTACAACTGCAACCCGGCCAAGCTAAAGCAAAGCAGTGCGACAAAAACAACAACACAGAGTTACACATGGGATAAACAAACGTACAGTCAATAACCCAATAGAAAAATCTGTGTACAGTGTGTGCAAATTAAGTAAGGAGGTAAGGCAATAAATAGGCCATAGTGGTGAATTAATTACAATTTAGCTATTAACACTGGAGTGATAAATGAGTGCAGATGAGGATGTGCAAGTAGAGATACTGATGCGCAAAAGAGCAGGAAAACAAAAACATATGGGGATGAGGTAGGTAGTTGGATGGGCTATTTACAGATGGGCTGTGTACAGCTGCAGCGATCAGTAAGCTGCTCTGACAGCTGATGCTTAAAGTTTATGAGGGAGATAGAAGTCTCCAACTTCAGTGATTTTTGCAATTTGTTCCAGTCAATGGCAGCAGGGAACTGGAAGGAAAGGCGGCCAAAGGAGGAATTTGCTTTGGGGGTGACCAGTGAAATATACCTGCTGGAGCGCGTGCTACAGGTGGGTGTTGCTATGGTGACCAGTGAACTGAGATAGGACGGAGCTGGTTGAAAACAGCAGAGGTGTATTTAGAGGGAAAGTTGGTCAGGATGATATCTATGAGGGTGCCCATGTTTACGGATTTGGGGTTGTAGCTGGTAGGTTCCTTGATAATTTGTGTGAGATTGAGGGCATCTAGTTTAGATTGTAGGACGGCTGGGGTGTTAAGCATATCCCAGTTTAGGTCACCTAACAGTACGAGCTAACGATAGATGGGGGGCAAACAATTCACATATGGTGTCCAGGGCACAGCTGGGAGCTGTGGGGGGTCTATAACAAGCGGCAACAGTGAGAGACTTATTTCTGATGTTAACATGCATGATCCCAAGGCTTTTACGGTTACAGAAGTCAACAAATGAGAGCGCCTGGGGACACACAGGGCCTGGGTTAACCTCTACATCACCAGGGGAACAGAGGAGGAGTAGAATGAGAGTACAGCTAAAGGCTGTAAGAACTGTCCATCTAGTGCATTGGGAACAGAGAATTAAAGGAACAGATTTCTGGGCGTGGTAGGATAGATTCAGGGCATAATGTACAGACAAGGGTATGGTAGGGTGCGAGTACAGTGGAGGTAAACCTAGACATTGAGTGACGATGAGAGAGGTTGCATCTCTGGAGGCGCCAGTTAAGCTAAGTGAGGTCTCCGCATGTGTGGGGGGTTGGACAAAGGAGCTATCTGAGGTATGTTGAGCGGGACTAGGGGCTCCGCAGTAAAATAAAACAATGAGAACTACCCTAAACAACAGTATACAAGACATATTGACATTAGAGAGAGGCATAAAGCAATCACAGGTGTTGATTGGGAGAGCTAAGACAACAATGGGTAAGACATCAACAGGTAAACAGCTAAGACAACAACAACAACGGGTAAATGGCGATGAATGGGCAGGCAGGCTCAGGGTCGGGTCAGGCAGAGGTCGGTAATCCGGAGGTGGGGCAAAGGTACAGGACGGCAGGCAGGGTCAGGGGCAGGCAGAGTGGTCAGGCAGGCAGGCTCTGAGACAGGACTTTCACTTTCATAAAATCACAAGTGCAATACATCAAAATAAAGCTTAACTTGTTGTTAATCCAGCCACCGTGTTAGATTTCAAAAAGGCTTTATGGCGAAAGCAAAACATGTGATTATCTGAGGACAGCGCACAAATGCATAACAAATCATTTTCAACCAGGGATTTGCGACACGAAAGTCAGAAATAACGATATAATTCATGCCTTACCTTTGAAGATCTTCTTCTGTTGGCACAGAAGAATCATCACAAATGGTCCTTTTGTTCGATAAATTCCTTCTTTATATCCATTTATTTGGCACGTTTGATTCAAAAATACACCGGTTCCAACTCGCCCAAATGACTACAAAGTATCTATTAAGTTACCTGTAAACTTGGTCCAAACATTTCAAACAACTTTCCTAATCCAACCTTAAATATCCTAAAACATAAATAATCGATAAAATTTAAGACAGAATATACTGTGTTCAATTAGCGGATAAAAATAGCGCTCCAGTTCACACGCGCAACACAGAAGAGTCCACTTGGCTTGACACTCATACTGAACAGCCCTGCTTCTTCATTTCTCAAAAGAAAAACATCAACCAATTTCTAAAGACTGTTGACATCTAGTGGAAGCCGTAGGAACTGTAACCAGGTTCCTCATAAATATAGTTTCCCATAGAAAACCAATTGAAAACACAGTGACCTCAACAAAAAAAATCCTGGATGGTTTGCCCTCAGGATTTCGCCTTCCAAATAGGTTATGTTATACTCACATACATAATTATAACAGTTTTAGAAACTTTAGAGTGTGTTCTATCTGAATCTACCAATTATATGCATATCCTAGCTTCTGGGCCTGAGAAACAGGCAGTTTACTTTGGGCACGCTTTTCATCCGGTTGTGAAAATACTGCCCCCAATGAAGTTAACATTGTCTTTCTCAACAACAGCAGCTTTTTGATCCCTTGGAATTTAAAAACACACACACACATTTGTGATGCACAATATCACTCCATCATTGGATTATGTGAGAATTAAGCATTGTTGAATCTGTCCCTCTCAATAGAGTACCGCAAGGACCTGGAGAATGACATCATGGGTAAAGGCATGGAGATCAGTGGTGACGTGCTGGAGAGGCAGAGGGCCAAGAAGGCCACAGAGTTAACCAGCCAGGTAGGGCCCAAACCAAACCACTAGTTAACCAGCCAGGTAGGGCCCAACCTTTAGCGCTAGTTAACCAGCCAGGTTGGGCCCAATCGATACCGCTAGTTAATCAGCCAGGTAGGGCCCAACCTTTAGCTCTAGTTAACCAGCCAGTTAGGGCCCAATCGATACCGCTAGTTAATCAGCCAGGTAGGGCCCAACCTTTAGCGCTAGTTAACCAGCCAGGTAGGGCCCAACCCATACCACTAGTTAACCAGCCAGGTAAGGCCCAACCCTTACCACTAGTTAACCAACCAGGTAGGCCACAATCCATACCGCTAGTTAACCAGCCAGGTAGGGCCCAACCCATACTGCTAGTTAACCAGCCAGGTAGGGCCCAACCCTTACCGCTAGTTAACTAACCTGCTAGGCCCCATCCATACCGCTAGTTAACCAGCCAGGTAGGGCCCAATCGATACCGCTAGTTAATCAGCCAGGTAGGGCCCAACCCAAACCACTAGTTAACCAGCCAGGTAGGGCCCAACCCTTACCGCTAGTTAACCAGCCAGGCAGGTTTCAACCGATACTGCTTGTTAGGCCCAGCTCGCTTTCTCTCCCCAATAACTTGGTTCTGCACAGAGGACTGCACAGGTAAAAAAAACTTTATAGTGGAAGTGCCACTTAGTCTTACTAGAGTCTAGGTAGAGCCGTCATCATAGTGCTTACTATTCAAAACCTTTAGTAAATGTAGACCGGAGACACCAAAGGGGTAGAGGCTGAAATGGAACCAGACACCTTTGTCATATTTTAAGTTCTCAGTACTTTAAATGTGACACACAGCTAAAGAATCACATCTGTTTTGTGAGAATAACAAAATCATCTGAGAACACCCACTCTGTTTTACACTAATAGTAATCAGCCCAGAGTCATTATAATCAGGCAAAATAACAGGCAGCAGATTGACTGTCAGGACCCGTTCAGCCTCAGGGCTCCATTACACAACAGCAACGCTCACAGACTACGTATGGCCCTCCCTCATCACTTATAGATGGGCCCAAGCTTCGCTTGTCTGCATCTCTCTTTTATGAAACCGCCTCATTAAACATTAATTTTAGAGACTATAACGTGCCTGTCTATGTTCTGTCGAGGCCTTCATTTGAGACCTTGGTCAAGTTCATTAGGGCACACAGTAGCATGCAGTTTTTGTTCATTTTGTACTAGCTGGACATTCTATTAGTTCTCTGAGATACATTGGAATAGAAATGGTCAAGGTGTCACGCAGGAGAGGAGACAACGAGATGAAACTTCTTCAAAGGGAATATTTTTGGGTCCACAGGCTGAACACACTGCCTCCTCTTGTCCTTAACAAGGAGTTTGACTTGAAACCGTTTTATAGTTTCAAAATGTCCAAATGATTGTGTTTTTTATCTTAATTAAATATTGCATGTGTATGTACATACAGTTGGAGTCGGACGTTTACATACACTTAGGTTGAAGTCATTTAAACTCGTTTTTCAACCACTCCACAAATTTCTTGTTAACAAACTATAGTTTTGGCAAGTCTGTTAGGACATCTACTTTGTACATGACACAAGTAATTTTTCCAACAATTGTTTATAGACAGATTGTTTCTCTTATTATTCACTGTATCACAAGTCAGAAGTGTACATACACTAAGATGACTGTGCTAATAAACAGCTTTGAAAATTACAGATAGTGATGTAATGGCTTTAGATGCTTCCCATAGGTTAATTGACATTATTTGTGTCAATTGGAGGTGTACCTGTGAGTGTATTTCAAGGCCTACCTTCAAACTCCGTGCCTCTTCGCTTGACATCATGGGGAAATCAAAAGAAATCAGCCAATTCCTCAGAAAAATAATTGTAGACCTCCACAGGTCTGGTTCATCCTTGGGAGCAATTTCCAAACGCCTGAAGGTACCACGTTCATCTGTACAAACAATAGTACACAAGTATAAACACAATGGGACTACACAGCCGTCATACCGCTCAAGAAGGAGACGCGTTCTGTCTCCTAGAGATGAACATACTTTTGCGCAAAAAGTGCAAATCAATCCCAGAACAACAGCAAAGGACCTTGTGAAGATGCTGGAGGAAACCGGTACAAAAGTATCTATTTCCACAGTAAAAACGAGTCCTATATCGACATAACCTGAAAGGCCGCTCAGCAAGGAAGAAGCCACTGCTCCAAAACCGTCATAAAAAAAGCCAGACTATGGTTTGCAACTGCACATGGGGACAAAGATCATACTTTTTGGAGAAATGTCCTCTGTTCTGATGAAACAAAAATAGAACTGTTTGGTCATAATGACCATTGTTATGTTTGGAGGAAAAAGAGGGAGGCTTGCAAGCCGAAGAACATCATCCCAACCATGATGCACGGGTGTGGCAGCATCATGTTGTGTGGGTGCTTTGCTGCAGGAGGGACTGGTGCACTTCACAAAATAGATGGCATCATGAGGGTGGAAAATTATGTGGATATATTGAAGCAACATCACAAGACATGGGTAAGGAAGTTAAAGCTTGGTCGCAAATGGGTCTTCCAAATGGACAATGAGACCAAGCATACTTCCAAAGTTGTGGCAAAATGGCTTAAGGACAGCAAAGTCAAGGTATTGGTGTCGCCATCACAAAGCCCTGACCTCAATCCTATAGAACATTTGTGGGAGGAACTGAAAAAGTGTGTGCGAGCAAGGACGCCTACAAACCTGACTAAGGTACACCAGCTCTGTCAGGAGGAATGGGCCAAAATTCACCCAACTTATTGTGGGAAGCTTGTGGAAGGCTACCTGAAACGTTTGACCCAAGTTAAACAATTTAAAGGCAATGCTACCAAATACTAATTGAGTGTATGTAAATTTCTGACCCACTAGGAATGTGATGACAGAAATCAAACCTGAAATAAATCATTCACTCTACTATTATTCTGACATTTCACATTCTTAAAATAAAATGGTGATCCTAACTGACCCAAGACAGGGAATTTTTACTAGGATTAAATGTCTGGAATTGTGAAAAACTGAGTTTAAATGTATTTGGCTAAGGTGTATGTAAACTTCCGACTTCAACTGTATATTACTGTAAATATTGATCACATTCCTTGTGTATGATCATATATTTTGATACATTGAATGTTAATATTGTGAACCTATGTTATATATTTTTAACCTCCTGTTTCAGGAAGTGATGTCACTGAGTATTGCCCCTATATATAGGACCTTCCACCACCTGGGATATGGATGCCTGATGACGACCTAGACGTTGAAATGTTGTTGTAAAATAAATATCACCTGGGAGAATGAGCAACAGTGTGCAGTGTTTTCCTTTCTGTTTTCCATGAGTTTGCCTACAACTCCAGCACCTGCGGAAAGTACCAGGATGTGAGTATGTTCTTCAGTTTTGGCGCACAGTAGCAAAATGTTTTGCAACAGGTAACAAAAACAAGTATTTCTGTCATGATGCTTTTGATGTCTTGTTGTTGCCAAGCTGACCTGAGTCTGTCAGTGTACGTGTTAGTCTGTGTTTGACTCTTCCAGGCCTCCTGCAAGCAGACAGCCCTGCTGAGGGAGAACTCGTATTGAACAGTGTCCGAGACACATCAGAACTACTGCACGCCGCCTACCTGAAAGCTGTCTACAGTCAGTTAGGGATAACTCTCAGTACAGCATCCCACCACGCATTGCACTTTATTTTACACCACAGAATGGGATATGTGCTTGGATGGTGTGTCAAACTCCCTCAACTTTATGCAGAAGAAGTACAAGGATGAGGCAGAGAAACTGAAGGGCTCATGTGTTCGACACCCCTGAGATTGAGAGTGAAGATCAACCAGAGAAACATCAGCTCAGTGAGGGACACAGTATACACACACTTTTATGCAGTATTATCTGTCAACAGTTACCCTTTTGCTCTACTCCTCCAGTGTCAGTACACTTGGGACTCAAAGCTGCTGAAAAGCCTGATGTCTTCTGTCACCGACACTCCGGAAACCATCTTCGCCAGGGAGAACAAAGAAAATCAGTGACGTAAGATGTGATCCATTGTTCTACACAACTATGTACCCTACATGTAGTCGTTGGTCTGGATGAACTCCAGTATGTTGCTGTGAGGGTATTGTTCAGCCTCTAGCAGAAAACGCTGTACCTAAATATATTTACTTCTTTTTCTTATCGTAACAAGGTCTTCAACTATCATCAAGAGGATGAGTGATGGTGTCATTTGTACAATGAGCACGTAAACAGGGCCACTGTAATGTTGTGTGACGGCTCTGTTCCACGTCCAGGTGAAATACAGAGACGGGGTGGGGAATGGGACGGTAGTCATGGAAACTGTTGACATTGAGAGGGTCCGCAGAAACCAGGAGAACATTAGCTTGGTGAGAGGTTAAACCTTGTCTGACCTTTGACCTCACAGGAAGAGCTTGTTTTGAAAACAGGCCTCTTTGTTGTGTCTGCCTGTCCCTTTTCATCTGGGTTTGTTTGGATTTTCTACAGCTTCCATGGTGCTAACTAAAAATCACAAACCGCAGACACATTGAACAACCATTCAGTCAAATCCTGGGTTGTTATTTTACAATTCAACATTTTAATTCACTCCAGTCCATGTAAACTCCTGAAAGATACAAGCCCACAATGATTTTTGTACACTAATTTGGTCTGAAACTCTGTCCTGTCCTGCCTGACACAGACAGCCTTTCACACTGGCCCTGGTCCAGTCTAAGTCATTACAGCCATTAGTGGACCCTGCTGAACAATCCCCCATTGAGGGAGTGGAGCAGACTGAAGGGACACGGGGGCCCAGCCTGGCAGCCCAAGCAGGATCTCTGGCGCCATGGTGACTGAACCGGGACACTGTTTTCACCCAGATGCCAATCACTAATGATACCCAGCAAGCTAAATTTCTCATGGGACGTCATAATGATGTCATTTTCTGGTTGCAAACTGGTTTTCTGGTTGCAGAGATGGATAAACTCTGAGTTGTGAATGTTTTAATGTTGTGTGAATGTTGTGTCCATAGGTGAAGCATAAAAAGCAGCTCCAGGCCCCCAGTGTGGGAGTCACCCCAAAGTTGGAGAGAGTCCGTCAGAACCAGGAGAAGATCAGCTCAGCAAGTCACATAGGATGCATCTGAAATGGCAACCTACAGTATATGTTAGCTCTGACCAAAAGTACTACCACTACTATGTAGTGGAAATGGCCTAGGTGGGAGTGTGCTAGTCAGTATAACCACCAATTACTTTTGAGCTATTTTAGATTATTGAGATGCAACCCGACCTACTTTTGTGCGTTGCAGGTGAAGTACCAGCTCGGGATGAAGGGGCGGTCCTGCGGCGAGTTGGACACGCCCGGACTGAGTAGTGTCAGGGAGTCACAGAACGACATCTAACACAACTGACGCGCACCACATGTGGGACTGCTGCACTTTTAACCCACACAGCTAAAGAGTTAACAGCATGGCTGTTTCCTTGTTATGAGGGAGCCATAATGAATGTACTGTACTGTGTCTGTGTCTGTGTGCGTTACTAATAAAGTGATTTTTACATGGTTTCTTGTGATGAATTGTTTTGCATACTGACCAAAATACACCCGTTGCTCTCTGACCAACATGCACAAAGGGTGTGTGTGTGTGTGTGTGTGTGTGTTTGACAGCCGATTTGCATGGTGTAACACGATTTCACAAATGTGTAAATGTACATCAATAATGTTCCTCTCATTAAGCTGCCACACACAACTCTTGAGTTGTTATCGCGATGCTGAAAGTGTACCACCCATTTTTGCTTGGGCAGGCAAAGTACCACGAGGACTTTGAGCGGACGAAGGGCCGAGGATGCACCCCAGTGATGGAGGACCAAAACATGGAGAGAATGCACCACCGGAACAATCTGATGATGAGCGAGGCAGCCTACAAGGGAGTACACCATCAGGTGGTAGAGATGGACAGGAGACCTGGAGGCATCATCGTAGGTGAGTGACACACAAAATGGCGGGTACCACCCGTCCTCAAAAAGGATTTGACCTTAAAGTACGGGAAATTTGATAATTCATTCAACTCATCTTTTAAGAATTTGTGATGTCCCTCAAACAAAGTTACAATGAAATTGCTGTCTAGTGTCTATCAATTATGGGTTGTTCAGTGTCAGTCAGGATACAAGCCACATGAGGTTGGTGGTACCTTAATTGGAGGACGAGCTCGTGGTAATGGCTGGAGCAAGAAGAATGGAATTGTATCAAACACATGATTTCCATGTTCCGTTCCAGCCATTATTATGAGCCGTCCTCCCCTCAGCAGCCTCCACTGATACAAGCCCAGAACTAGTTGATTTGTTTTAATTTTTTAATGCTGATGCCCAGATAATGCAAATGGACACTTTACAATAACTATTTACCAAAGATTATATTTGATATAAAAGGGAAATGTAGTTACATTCGTGGAAACAGAAAATATCCATTGTGACAGGTTTATCACTCTGCGGGCAGAAGTTCCAAGTTGGACGTATGTAATCTACATGACTTCTGTTTTCCTTTCCTTTGTATTCCTGTTTTCCCTGCTGTCTTTTCTCTCTAAATGACCTTTCCCCTGTCAATGACCTTAAGGATCAGTGGACGGACCCAGGCTCCATCTTTGACCTTGTGCAGGGTAACGTTGAGTCTAAAAGTTTTCAGACAGTCTGGTGCTACAAACTTTACGGGATGTTTTCATCTCCCCTCACACCTTATCTAGACAACTGTATGTCACCCTCCAACTAGACCTTTATTTCTCTACCTGAGTACGCCACTCATCTCTTCTACGTTCAGTTGAATTTCATCTTCCTCATGTTCTCTTTGTTCTTTCCATTGCCTCTGTTATTTTCCTGACTTTTATTTTTCCTACTGTCTCTTTCGCCCTCTTGTGGCAGTGCCTGGCAGCAATCTCAGCAGTCGGTGCTCTCGCAGGCCTAGTCAGTTAGCTCTCTGACCTGTGGGACAAAAGCCTGTCTGTTTGCAGCAGCAGCTCCTCACTGCAGTCCCAAGACGGTAGTAAGCTCTGTCAGAAAAATAAAAACACACGGTGGAAGGAGAAGACATAATTTATTCATATATTCATTAATTCATCCATTACTATCAGTACCTTACTCTATCCCCCGTCTCTCTACCACCTGACCTTTACCACCTGACCTCTCCCCCATCTCTCTACCACCTGACCTCTCCCCTGTCTCTTTACCACCTGACCTTTACCACCTGACCTTTACCACCTGACCTCTACCACCTGACCTCTCCCCCGTCTCTCTACCACCTGACCTTTACCACCTGACCTCTACCACCTGACCTCTCCCCCGTCTCTCTACCACCTGACCTCTACCACCTGACCTCTCCCCCGTCTCTCTACCACCTGACCTCTACCACCTGACCTCTACCACCTGACCTCTCCCACCTGACCTCTCCCCCGTCTCTCTACCACCTGACCTCTCCCCCGTCTACCACCTGACCTCTCCCCCGTCTCTCTAACACCTGACCTCTCCCCGTCTCTCTATCCCCTGACCAACAGCCCACTAATATGTCGTATACAGAAGTCCCTAACCCAATATTTGAAAGACTCCAAGGGTTTTGGAGATGGTTGTGGTGTTTAACTGTTTAAACCCTAACTCTCCCTGTTCTCTTCTCTACCCACATAAATACCTAAGTCAGTGACCTTTTGATTCATGTCCAGGTCAACTGGGGATGGCATGGTTCCATTCTGATTCCTTTGTGATGTGATGTTCTATCTATCACCTAATATGCACAGTGAAACTCTAAGGATATGGTATTTCTGCTCAAAAACAGTTTGAGCACTAAATGAAAGGTGTTAAACATTTGTCATGAATGTCTTTGTATCTTCCTGTCTGTCTTTGACTACCAGCTCCTGTGCTACCTGGGGCGTACCATCAGAGTGCCCAGCCGCAACAGTCGGGGTACGGCTACATGCACCAGACCAGCATGTCCTCTGTGAGGTCTCAGCAGTCCCCCCCATCTGTCACCATGGTGAGTTCCAACGCAAACAGTCTATTCTTCTACAGTAGGTTTTGTTAATTCATACAGGATCGTATTTGTATGCCATGGCCAATTTAATTAGGAAACTATCCAAAATATGTCACTCATTCGTTTAGAATTGTTTTTGGGAATTCACACAATCAATGATTTATGTGCCCTGATATTTATGTTGTACAACTAACTTTGTATACACAAACACACGATTAACATTGTTGCCATACCTCCCATTCAGAGAGTGTACCGGGCGCTCTACGACTACGTAGCGCAGGACCACGACGAGGTGTCCTTCCGCGACGGTGACGTCATCGTAAACGCTCAGCCCATCGATGAGGGCTGGATGTACGGCACCGTTCAGAGGACCGGCAAATCAGGCATGCTCCCTGCCAACTACGTGGAGTGCTTCAACTAAGGGCCGCATCTCAATAGTCTTTAAGCGATTTCCTTTCCTCTCTCCTTGTCTCCTCTCCTCCATTGGCACTGATGTGAAAACAAAAAGATTGGATAGGCGGATGGGATAAAGCGGGATAGATGCCTACTGAGAAATTGACTTTCACCAGTTCTTTTAATTTCATTTCAGTACAGTTGAAGGAGAGGAGATGAGGAAAGGAGGCCATTCTAGATTATTGGTGGAGTCCTCTCCCCAAGTGTCTGTTTGAAGTCTGGTCCTGGAGGGCTACTGTACATGAGCAGAGATAAAGGAACTGGGTGGTGTTGTTCAGTTTACTCTGTCTAGACTACAGACCCAAACTATCATAGCTACTGTACATTACCTGCTGAAAATGGTCATGGAAAAGTGTATCATGTAATAATATGTTTTGCTTTTGATTTAATTTAAAGCATTGGTGGCTTGTCCCACGTGAACAGTTACTGAAAAAACATATATAATTCAATCAGAGAATTGTAACCCTCAAATAGACAACATTTAGCCGACAGAAAATGACCTATTCAATGGAATACATTTACCACTTTCTGGGAGAAGTCGAAAACATCATGATTCCCACACTTGAAACCACATTTGAATTCGTTAAGCAGTTTCTAATTTTTTCACACAAACGTTGTGTTGACTTCATGATTCCAAACGTGCATTCTTGCAGCACAAGACCAATAATGTTTTCGACTTATCCTGGAAAAGTGGTTAGTGGGTTTGCTTGAAAAGTGCCCAACCTGTCCTCCAGCCCCGGGAATAGGGAGGGACCCGCTTTCTTCTTGTACTCCTTTGTATTTCAATTATTATATTTTGCATTTTTACATCAATACTAACTTTGTTTCATGTACAAATTAGGGGAGAGGGAGTGAAGGAGAAATGAGATTTTCAGGACAATCCTGAGTGATTGCCAGACAGTCAGCTGTTTAACTTATGTTATATCATTAACACACAGCTTCATTCTGTTTCCGTCTGATGACATAAAGGTTTAAACCAGCTCCACAAGTAAATATAGTTGATACAAACTCTAATTGAGTCACACCATCTCACCTCTTGCTTTGAGTTCAATGGAGTGTTTACATCTCAAATACCAGTTTAGCCTCACACAGGCTTTAATTAGATTATGTCCTCTTCGCGCTAACTAGCAACATGGTTGTCATATGTTGCCATCTAAACAGTGTCAGGTAAGAATGGTATATGAAGTTGGATTGTAAATCTTAAGATTTCTAAACTATTGTGAACACTTGATTCATAAGCTCCTATGAGAAAAACACTAATGACAGTACACTCTTGGAAAAAGGGCTTTCCCAATAGGAGAACCCTTTTTTGGTTCCAGGTAGAACCCTTTTTGGTTCCAGGTAAAACCCTTTTGGTTTCAAGTAGAACTCTTTTGGGATCTGTGTAGAACCCTCTGTGGAAAGGGTTCTACCTGGAACCAAAAAGGGTTCTCCTATGGGGACAGCCAAAGAACCCTTATTGGTTCTAGATAGCACCTTTTCTTCTAAGAGTATGCATGTTATAAATGGTTTATAATATCTTAAGGCAAAATCCATGCACACTATTGTGACCATTCAAGGACTTCATTTCTGGGTACATGGTAGCTGGGGATTCTCTCTTTACTGTGGTTTTGTACATTACATTTTATTACTGAAAGTGGTAACAAATGAAAATGTTGTGAAATGCTAATATTTATTGGCCTTTAAGAGACAATAACGGAACAGCAAGAAACCTCAAGCTTGGTGTGTTGCTTATTCAATTCATAAAGCCTTTTTTGTCCAAATGTTTTTGCTTCTAGTAGTTCCATTTTTTTTTTTATGTCTCTCTAAAAAATGTTTACTCAGTTTGTACGCCAACACTGAGTTTTATTGAGGTGTCACTTTTTCCTCAGTTAACCATTTGTTACATTTTTGGGGGGTCATTAATTGCAGTGTCACGAGAGAAAAATAAAAATCTTTGTCGACAATGATTTTGTAATTGGTTCATTTAAACACCTTTTGACAAGCTACCGAGGATTATACATGGTCAGTGTATTACATTTAACAAATCCACCGTTTAAGGTTATTGTGCATAAATGTTGGTTGTAGCATGACTTATTATATATCTTACTATGTCTAGTATATTGACAGCTAAGTGGAAAGATCACAGCAGGCACTGACGATGCATCATAATTGACGCATCACAATGACATCCAGCAACATTGCATCATAATTTCTAGGCCAAACGTTTATGTACATGGGAGCAACAGGTAGGAAATGCATTACTACTGTAGAAAAATAGAGATGACAGTTATGATATCATGTCAAGGATAGGCCAAGTTGAAAGGATTTATTATCCAAACAATTCACAACCTGAATTCATTACTTGTTTAGATGATTAAATAGTGCATGTTTATTTTTTATAAATATAGCACAACTCACCTGCCCCATTTGATCATTAATATTCATCTAATGTTTCAATCAATTCTGGTTTAAAAAATCCATACAAATCTTACATGAAAATATCCAGAACGAATCATGTCTTATGTATCAGGTAATTCTCGGTGGACTCTCATCAGGTCTAAAAGGACAGTGAGTGAGGGACTCAGTGTGTAATTGGACTAACACGTAAAATACCCTGATACACTTGTAATTGAACAGTATAACAGAATGGACCTAGACCAAACAGATCCTGTGGACTACCTAGGCCAGCACCTATCATCAGAGCACCGATCATCAGCACCTCCAAATGAACTAATCACAGACTCACAATGTGTCCACCGGGGGCGGAACATTCCAATAAATGGGAATCACGCTGCTACTACTCAAACACAACCTGAGATGGCTTCATCCTCACCCGTAAGTTTATAGGTTATATAGGAACCATATTGATTGTACCAGGATGTGGACATGGGGCTAGGGTGAGGGTTGTGGTGATTTGATGTGGTTGGATTTTGATTTGGTTGTGGATGAGGCTAGGTTTAGGGTTAAACCGGGATGTGGTCATAGATAGATAGATTGTTTATTAGTCACGTGTACAGGGATGCACATGTAATTGTGTGTGGGAGGGGTAGGAAGTCAGGGCAGGAGGAGGACAGGAAGAGCATAGTGACTATTCAGGACAGGAAGAGCCTAGTGACTATTCAGCAGCCTGATGGTCTGGGGGTAGAAGCTATGAAGCTAGGTTGTGGTTGAGGGTTAGGGTTGAACCGGGATGTGGACCTGAAGCTAGGGTCAGGGTTGTGGTTGGAGCTAAGGTTAGAGTTGAACCAAGATGTGGACCTGAAGCTAGGGTCAGGGTTGTGGTTGGAGTTAGGTTTAGAGTTGAACCAGTATGTGGACATGAAGCTAGGGTTGTGGATGGAGCTAGGGTTAGAGTTGAACCAGTATGTGGACATGAAGCTAGGGTTGTGGATGTAGCTAGGGTTAGAGTTGTGGATGGAGTTAGGGTTAGAGTTGTGGATGGAGCTAGGGTTAGAGTTGAACCGGGATGTGGGCATGAGGTTAGGGTTGAACCGAAATGTGGACCGGGAGCTAGGGTTAGAGTTGAACCGGGATGTGGGCATGAAGTTAGGGTTAGGGTTGAACAGAGATGTGGACCGGGAGCTAGGGTTAGAGTTGTGGATGGAGCTAGTGTCAAGGTTGTGGATGGAGCTAGGGTTAGAGTTGAACCGGGATGTGGGCATGAAGTTAGGGTTAGGGTTGAACCGGGATGTGGACCGGAAGCTAGGGTTAGTGGTATAATACACCCTGGTTGTGTTTAGGCGTCAAACAGAAGAGGGAAACAGGGAGGAACTACCTTGACTTGTTCAATAGCAAAAATTCCTTTACGTTTTCTGTATGTACTCAGTCATTTTGTTTTCTCTTCCGTCTAATCACCTGATTTACTTCATGAGCTAGAAAGTGATCATTCCTCAATAGCCTAGATAAGTAGGTCTTTATATCTTTCAACCCCATAAACTGTCCACAGATGCAAACGACTGTGACAGATTTGGTTTGCCATGCCCCTGCTCATGACCCCAACCCTGCCCCTGGCAATGACCAATCCAAACATTTTCTGTGGAGTGAGCTTCTGTTCGTGTCGGACGAAATCGCCCACCTGCGCCAGGTGAGCCACTGTCTGGCCGAGTACGAACGAGTGCTGAGTCGGCTGGAGTTGGAGAACGCCCAGCTGAGGAACATGGAGTCGGACTTGCTAGAGAGGGCCGAGGTCAGCGAGAGAGGCCTCAGGCTGGCCAGGGAGAGCCGCCGCCACAAGGACCAGGAGATCCACGACCTGAGAGAGGCCAACTGGGTCCTGGCTCTCACCACCGACAGGCTGAGAAAGGCCTGCCGGGAGAAGGATAGGTGTCTGGTGGATTGCCAGAACAAGCGGAGTAGGACGCCTGGGAGAATGCTACCGTTTGTGGAGGAAGGGGAGAGGAGGTCATTGCTGGGCCATGGAAATAAGGGAGGTGAGGAAAGTAAGGAATGTGCTATGCAACCTCCAAAATCGGTGGAGGAGAAAGGCTGTCTGCATGAGAAGGGGGTGGGTGAGAAGGTGAAGCTCTACAGCAACTCTATAGCAGACTACAGTCTTTACCTACATCTCAAAGGGAGCGGCGGGGATCCGTGCTTTGAGATGCAGCTTCCATTGAGTTCAGAGGGGCCAGGTGTGGCTCAAGTGTGCCTTCTTCTAAGACAACTAGAGACCGAAGTCTACAGTCCGGGTAAGACTGATGCAAGCATGAACCAAACCATCTGGAACTTTGTTGCCAGCCTGGAGAAATTGCATAAAACATTGAAAGGAGGAGAGATAGACGATGAAGTGGAATATGTGATTAAGGATGATCAGAAAGGCTCTCCATGCACTAAAGACAGTATGGAGGAAGAAGCAGAAGAACTTGAGGAGTCTGAATTCATTGAAGAAGACTTTGTTGAGGTCTGTAGGCATATTCATTCATCCATTATCCTTCCCATCATACATTTGAGCAAATGATCCATCTCTCACTACATCTTCTTTCTCCATAGGCTGTTTAAGTGGACGACAGCTGTGAAACATTGTGACTGCAGAAATAACTGTTTTTGAAGACATGCAGAGAAATATGTCTTTCTTGACTCATTCTCCTTTGAACACCATCTTACTTCACTTCCACTTTACAACCTGGGAGTGTACTATAAATGTCAAGTCACACATCTAAATGCCTCTGTGTACTATTTGATAGGAAATGTAATGTATTCATTTGTTTTAAAGAAATATAGGCTTACAAAATGAAGATATCTATCCACTTCCTCTCACAAAAAGTAAATTCAGGTAAATCCCTTCAGATGTGATGATGATGTGTCTACAGTACCAGTCAAAAGTTTGGAAAAACCTACTCATTCAAGGGTTTTTCTTTATTTTTACTAATATCCATATTGTAGAATAATGGTGAAGACGTCAAAACTATGAAATAACACATGGAATCATGTAATAACTAAAAAAGTGTCAAACAAATATCTGAGATTCTTCAAAGTAGCCACCCTTTGCCTTGATGACAACTTTGCACACTCTTGGCATTCTCTCAAACCGCTTCCCCTGGAATGATTTTCCAACAGTCTTGAAGGAGTTCCCACATATGCTGAGCACTTTTCCTTCACTCTGCAGTCCTCAGTCCAACTCCTCCAAAACCATCTCAATTGGGTTGAGGTCGGGTGATTGTGGAGGCCAGGTCATCTGATGCAGCACTCCAGCACTCTCCTTCTTCGTCAAATAACCCTTACACAGCCTGAAGGTGTGTTGGGTCATTGTCCTGTTGAAAAACAAATGATAGTCCCACTAAGCACAAACCAGCCGGGATAGTGTATCACTCAGAAACTTGGTAGCCATGCAGTATGGCTGGTGGCATTGTCATGCTGGAGGGTCATGTCAGGATGAGCATGCAGGAAGGGTACCACATGAGGGAGTAGGATGTCTTCCCTGTAACACACAGCGTTGACAACAAGCTCAGTCCGATATTGCTGTGACACACCGCCCCAGACCATGACGGACCCTCCACCTCCAAATCGATCCCACTTCAGAGTACAGGCCTCGGTGTAACGGTCATTCCTTCGACGATAAACGCGAATCCGACCATCACCCCTGGTGAGACAAAATCACGACTTGTCAGTGAAGAGCACTTTCTGCCAGTCCTGTCTGGTCCAGCGACAGTGCGTTTGTGCCCATAGGCGACATTGTTGCCGGTGATGTCTGGTAAGGACCTGCCTTACAACAGGCCTACAAGCCCTCAGTCCAGCCTCTCTCAGCCGATTGCACACAGTCTGAGCACCGATGGAGGGATTGTGCGTTCCTGGTGTAACTCGGGCAGTTGTTGTTGCCATCCTGTACCTGTTCCGCAGGTGTGATGTTCGGATGTACCGATCCTGTGCAGGTGTTGTTACACGTGGTCTGCCACAGTGAGGACGATCAGCTGTCCGTCCTGTCTCCCTGTAGCGCTGTCTTAGCATCTCAAAGTACAGACATTGCAATTTATTGCCCTGGCCACATCTGCAGTCCGAATGCCTCCTTGCAGCATGCCTAAATCACGTTCACGTAGATGAGCAGGGACCCTAGGCATCTTTCTTTTGGTGTATTTCAGAGTCAGTAGAAAGGCCTCTTTAGTGTCCTAAGTTGTCATAACTGTGACCTTAATTGCCTACCCTCCGTAAGCTGTTAGTGTCTTAACGACCGTTCCACAGATGCATGTTCATTAATTGTTTATGCATGGGAAAGCATGGGAAGCATGGGAAACAGTGTTCAAACCCTTTACAATGAAGATCTATCAACTGTACTGCAGGGATGGAACGTAAGTCGCAGAAAATTGAAGTTGTGGTGGCAGCTGCAGAGAGGTATTTGGGTGTGCGAAACTTGACAGAGTTTTATTTTTTTAACCAGGCAAGTCCGTTAAGAACAAATTCTTATTTACAATGATGGCCTACCCCGGCCAAACCCTAACCCGGACGACGCTGGGCCAATTGTGCACCGACCTATGGGACTCCCAATCCTGACTGATTGTGATACAGCCTGGAATCAAACCAGGGTCTGTTGTGACACCTCCAGCACTGAGATGCATTGCCTTAGACCACTGCGCCACTCGGGTGGTAGTGGTGCCCCATCCTTTCAGGTTGATGGCCTGGGGTAGGACTAAATATATTTAAATAGTGGAATATTTTTGGGGGGTGAGTGTAGTGTTAGATGGTAGGGTATTTGTTTGTTTATTTATTTTTTTCAATAAAATTGTAAGGGAGTTGTACTCGAGTCTAGTAGGTGGCAGTAATGCAACGTTTATTGGATGCCAACCGCCGTTAAACCTAATCGAAGAAGAAGTAGCAGCTCGGCTTCAGGGAATCACTACGTTTCATAGTGAAGGAGGCTTACTGATTTCACATCGAAATGATGACATTTCTACCTAAACTGCTTTTGCTAGTATTACTAGCTTTCCCGGCAACGATTATCATGAAAGGTGAGTATCGAACTGGAATTAGGTTGACTAGCTGAATTGAAATAGCTTTGGCTATTACAGCTAACGTTAGCTTTATGGAAGGCCACTGTCTGACAGTGTCCCATGCGCATTTTGACATATGCAAATATTATTTTCTGCTAGTACGGCATTGTAACTGTCCTTCTCAAATAAGTTTTATCGGTTTCGATACTGGCTACGTGTTTTAGTACCTATTCATTTTAAATGTAATTTAATAGATTCTTGCTCAGTCAAAAGTGGAAGCTACGGTAACTACAGTAGGTAGACTGACGTGTCCTTACCAGCCAGCTTGCTGCTAGCTGTCATTCATGTAGCCAGCTATCTAGGTTTACTAAATAAGTTGCTAATTTGTATCTACACCATCACCTAGTTAAGTTTATTTCTGCTGTGCTGATTGTCTGTTTAATCTAGCTAACTATCTGTACGTGTGCACTTTGGTGGAATGTGTCTAGCTAGTAGTACTAGCTAGCAGTTAACGTTGTCGATAATGAACAAAATTAGAAACGCAACATTTTCAAAGGTTTCAATGAGTTAGTTCATATAAGGCAATAAGTCAATTAAAATACATTAAATTAGGCCATAATCTATGGATTTCACATGGGAATACCGATATGCATCCGCTGGTCACATATACCTTTAAAAAAAAAAGTAGGGAGGGCATGGCTCAGAAAACCAGTCAGTATCTGGTGTGACCACCATTTGCCTCATGCAGCGCGACACACCTCCTTCACTTAGATTTGATCAGGCTGTTTGTGGCCTGTGGAATGTTGTCCCACTTCATTGGCTGTGCTAAGTTACTGGATATTGTTTGGGAACTGGAACACGCGGTCTTAAATGTTGATACAGAGCATCCCAAACATGCTCAATGGGTGACATGTCTGAGTATGCAGGCCATGGAAGAACTGCAACATTTTCAGCTTCCAGGAATTGTGTACAGATCCTTGCGACATGGGGTCCAGCGTTATCATGCTGAAACATGAGGTGATGGCGGCAGATGAATGGCATGACAATGGGCCTCAGGATCTCGTCACGGTATCTCTTTGAATTCAAATTGCCATCGATAAAATGCAATTGTGTTCGTTGTCCATAGCTTATGCCTGCCCATCCAATAACCATATTGCCACCAACGTTCACATCAGCAAACTGCTTTGCCCACGCAACACCATACATGTGATCTGCGGTTGTGAGGCCAGTTGGACGTACTACCAAATTCTCTTAAACGACGGCTACAGCATATGGTAGAGCAATTAACATTACGTTCTCTGGCGACAGGTCTGGTGTACATTCCTGCAGTCAGCATGCCAATTGCACACTCCCTTAACTTGAGACAGCTGTGTCGTTGGGTGACCCAACTGCACATTTTAGTTGCTTTTATTGTCCCTAGCGCAAGGTGCACCCGTGTAATGATTCTGCTGTTTAATGAGCTTCTTGATATGCCACACCTGACAAATGGATGGATTATCTTGGCAAAGGAGAAATGCTCATTAACAGGGATGTAAGTCCATTTGTGCACCAAATTTGAGAGAAATGAGCTTTTTCTGCATTTGTGTTCAGTATTTAAAAAAAAATTAATATTAATAGTCTGATTTAATCAACAAATTGGGTAGTCAGATTAAAAAGGTTAAAGGTACAAGACATTACATATCTGGCTATGTTGACAAAATCACTATATTTCCCATCGAGCCAAGAGGGGAAAGGCTGCCCGTTTTCACAGTTCCAAGACCAGCCAAAAACGTCCAGCTAACCCGGCGCCAATGACGCTGGTGCATCTCCAAACTGAACTTAAGTAGCAATGATATCCTTCGCCAACATTGTCTGACGATACGACAGATGGCTTGAACCAGTCATGACTATTCCACAAACAAATCATTTAAGTTTCTTTGTAAAAATTTAAGTTTCTTTGTCTTATTTACATGATTGTATAACTAGCAAAGGAGTTTTGAAGTTGAGGGTGCAGTATTTATGAAGTTTGGCAATGAGGATGAAAAACTAGCATAGTTCAGCTAGTTTATTCGGGGTAAACAAAATCTGACAGAATATAGCTGGACGCACATGAACACTAGACTAATTCAGGACACGATTATAGTTTTTATGCCCTGATATCAGGATCTGGCAGCAAAGTATTGATTAAATGATTCAGACAGAAACTAATACATCAGATGACAAATATTTGAGAGCGAATCCATATATAAACCCAAAATCAGCTGTATTTGCCAATAGTAAAACTACTCTTAAAACGATGTTTGAGTGAACCTGAATCCAAAAAAAATGTATAGTGAAGTCGCTTCTAGACACTGTAGACTCCTCCTCTTCACCATTCTATGCATAGTCTTCATCTCCTGTCACTCAATTCACATCAAAAACCATGATTTCAACATGGGACAAGCAGCCCTCTATTTTTGTCAAAGCCTGAAAATCGTATCTGTTGTTCTGACATTGTAGCCAGCAGTGTTTTGCTTGAGTGGTTCAACGTTAGAAGCTTGCGATATGAGTCATTTGATAATTCAATGACTTTTGCTAGGCCTAAAACCTGTGACTGTAATAAACACAAGATTTGTTAAACCTCAGTTTTAGTCCCTTGATAAGATATTCACTATGTAGCTAAAGCCCTTGTTGCAGCCATGGTAGGTCTGGTGATGTGAACATAATAATAGGATTCATTTTGACTCAGTGACTTCTCTAACTCAAGTTAGTTTTCACAAAATTTGATTTTGCGAGATTTTATGTTGGATGTATTTCCTTACAATCAATGCAGGGCCATTAGTGGCAGCCCAGGATGCTACTGAGGACGAGGAGGCAGCTGATGAAGATGCTGTGGATGATGTTGACGTGAACGCAGAGGATGAGGATGACGAGGCCGAAGTTGAAGATGATGAAAATACGGAATTGGTAAGAGATTAGGCTACTTTTGTTTGCCTCCCTAGGCTTTTTTTGTGTAAAAATAAATAAACGCAATGTCTCTTTTTTTTGTATATTTTAGACAGAAGAAAAAGAGGAAGAGGAGGAGGAAGCCGTAGGAGGAGATGTGAAAGCCTCCCCCAATGCTGACACCACCATCCTCTTCGTCAAGGGAGATGGTAGGAGTATGGGCACAGACTAGGGCTTGTCTCAACATATCTGCATGTTGAATTTTGCACATAATTTCCTCATGATTGTTTTGAACGGCTTGTTTCCACTTCAATTTTAAGACTGACTTGTATTTGTAGATGGGATTGACTTAGCAAAGATGCTTAGGATATATGTTTCAACCTCATTTGTTGGTGCATTCATTGCACATTACACTGAACAAATGTCTGCTCAATTACTTGAATGAAAAGGAATTCATCTGATTCTGACAAGCCTGTGTGCTTCAAATTCACCTTAAAGCCACTACTCCTACTCTTCTGTTGCTCTTTCTCCTGTCTTTTGCCTTCAGACTTCCCAGCTAACGACATTGTGAAGTTCCTGATGGGCTTCACCAACAAAGGCAGCGACAACTTTATGGTGGAGTCGCTGGACGCATCCTTCCGCTACCCACAGGACTTCCAGTTTTACATCCAGAACTTCACAGCCCTGCAGCTGGGCATAGTGGTGCCTGCCGGGCGCCAGGCCACATTTGAGTACTCTTTCATCCCTGCCGAGCCCATGGGCGGGCGCCCCTTCGGCCTGGTTATCAACCTCAACTACAAGGACAGCAATGTAAGTGGGCCTTGGCTCTTGTCTGTGATTAGTCAGGCGTTCTTGATAGGCAATCATTTGTGAAAAAGACTTATCAAGAATGGTCATGGGTGTTGTTTTTCAGTTTCCTTTTTCTTGGCAAGTGTTGAGATATAACATAGCTGTGAAGCTTCTTTCATTCATTTTATATAGTGGTGTGTGGCTGAAGTCTTTCCTTTGCTTGTTAGGTTGCACTTTCATATGAAATGGGGAAAGATGAACGATAGTTCACTAGCTGGAGGTGATATCTGAGCCTCTCCCTTGTGCCTCTCTCAGGGTAACTTGTTCCAGGATGCTGTGTTCAACCAGACAGTGACCATCACCGAGAGAGAGGACGGACTGGATGGAGAGACGTAAGTGAGACTAGATGGGCTAGCCCTGTGTTGGAAGACTTTCAGAAGGGCTAAATGAAACCACTCTATTGGGGATGGCTGCCAAACAAACAGCCGCCACACCACGTGTCTTAACTCCTCTCTGTCTTCTGTATCTCTAGGATCTTCATGTATGTGTTCCTGTCTGGTTTGGGTCTGCTGGTGGTGGTAGGCCTTCATCAGCTGCTAGAGTCCAGGAAGGTAAAGCTACAAAGCCGACGCCACTGAATGCAGAAGAATAATTAATAAAAGCTGTGCTATGTAACTTTTTGGGTGACCTGACCAAATTCAGATAGAAGTTAGTTGTAGTTCTGTCATTCTCATTGAAAGCAGGTCTAAGAAGCGGTAGATCTGTTGTATGTGCGCTTTTTCTATGCTTCCCATTCTTAAGTTTTGTTTTTGCGTCTTCTTCTTTCTCTTTTGAACACCAGCTGAAAATACACAATATTTTTGGTTATGGACAATGTATGGTTTAGATGGTACAATGATTCTCAACTCTATACTTGCTTTTTTTGTCACGAACTGGAATTCCTTGAACTATTAGAATTTTAGCTACCATGAAGTTGCGGAGCGATTTCTGCGTAGTGCAACTTTTAAGCATATTTTTCCTTTGAGTTTGCTTTCCTCGTTTTTCCGAGAGTGAAACGAAGACCGAAAGATATGTACTTTCGATAGCTTTGCTGAAGCAATGCACCATGACCTGATTTACATAGAATATTGGTAGATGAGCAGTCCAGAGAGAGAGGAATTAGGAGATGCCTCTTCACATTCAACAATGGGATTCTCCCAGTTCAGATGATTGTCAGTTGATGAGTCAATGTCCTTTTTTCAGGTTGAACACAGTGAGCGTCAGAAAAGGATTCGAGCTAGTACCACTACTTTTCTGAGGAACATGGAGGTAGATAGGGAAAGAGGCTGGTTCGGTGTTAGCTATTTAGTTGAAAAGCAAGAATGAGGGCAAAATGTATGTATGCTCCACCATCACTACTACTAGGAAATGAATGAAAGTATAAGGACTAGGGGAACAATATTGAAAAGGGTGTGGAAGATGTGTTTCAATGTTGTATTGAGAAAGTTAGTGTAACCCACACTAGAACATTTCAGAAGACTGAGGGGGATAAAGAGTTAATAAGACAATGTTAGGGTTTTGATTATGTAGAAGTCTAGTGAAAGTATAAGTTTTGTGGCTTCCTCGGCGGTTCGGTCACTCTTGTGTTCTCCCCCACCCCGTGCAGAGGAGGCGGCCAGCTGCCAAGGTGGAGATGGGCACTTCTAGCCACAACGATGTGGACATGAGCTGGATTCCCCAGGAGACCCTTAACCAGATCAGTAAGTCCTCACCACTCACTCATTCAACATTATGCTAGCTAGTAGCCACAGGGGAGCTAACTGTTTTATGCTAGCCATTAGCCATAGGGGAGCAAGCAGTTTGTTAGCCATTAGCCACAGGACATTATGCTAGCTAGTAACCATAGGGGAGCAAGCTGTTTATGCTAGCCATTAGCCACAGGTCATTATGCTAGCTAGTAACCATAGGGGAGCAAGCTGTTTATGCTAGCCATTAGCCACAGGTCATTATGCTAGCTAGTAACCATAGGGGAGCAAGCTGTTTATGCTAGCCATTAGCCACCGGGGTGCCAGCACCTTCAACAGCTGAGCCTCGGTTACAGTGTAAAGTGAAATATATGGGTATATCTTAGATTGGGCTGCATGGAAAAACATGTTTTGAAGCTACAGTGTCAAATGAAATGCTTTTAAGGTGACTGAAGTGTAAGCACATCCTAGCTGCTATGCCCTGTCCTTGCTGTGGTCCTCTTTCTATAGCCTACATGCTCCTCTATTGTGAAATCCCCTCTAGTTCACCAACTGCTGTCAGCTTTGTAACGTTGCAATGTTTCCATAGATGCCTGTTGTCAACTTTGGGGATATTTAACTTTTCTAGAATTCTCTCTGTTTGGCTGGTGTTTCAAAACTACCTGTTCTCTCTCTGGGCATGGGTTCATTCTCTTTTCTCTCTCTCCCTCTTTCCTTGCGTCTTCAGTGCAGAGTCGGCGAGGTGAGGCTTCCCTTTCTATCAGGAGTGAGCGGTAGTAGTTTAGCTAAATGTTAAGTTGTAGTCCTAAAGAACGCATCTTTTCGACTCAACAGTGAATTAAATTAGCATATTCAGAAGCACTGATATCTCAATCATTGATTCATGTTATTCTCTGTTGTAGCATCTATGGTCAGTCAATTGGCTATGGTCACTGACGTCAGTCCCTAGAGACACTCCTCATAGGTCTGAAAGGGTCAATTTGATATAGACCTCATCGCCATATTTGCCTATGTGGAGTTTCTACCATAACTCATCCAATTCTTACAGATCTACAAGCTGCTAGGTGTTGATTGTAGAATGTGCCTATGCAAAAAGAATCTGATGCAAAGAGTGACATCTAAAAAGGACACCACCTGCAAACCTTCCCTAAACCTCTCCTGTCGTTTCCCCAGACAAGGCTTCCCCCAGACGATCTCCCCGCAAGCGGACACAGAAGCGCTCTGCTGGTTCGGACGAGTGATGGGCCCTCACCGCCCAGTTCTGCCAGTCGCGCCTGACGCAGCCATAGCGCCAAACTTGTCAGCCGGGGAGAGGCAACAGCCTTCTCTCACCACAAAATCTCTTCACAAGAGGCCGGTTTCTACCGCTAAACTAGACAATAAATACCAAACGGACCTATTTTTATTTTGTTGAGGCGTTATCACAGGTATTGTGATGAAGAAATGGTTTTGAGTAGGTTTTTGTGAAGATTAAAGTCCTGAAAGATGGAGGGGATATTAGAGCTAGGTAAATGATAGTGGGGGATGATACACTTCGTGTTTTTCTTTTAGGTAATTTTTCGGTTGTGACTGTCTTTCATTTTTTTAACCTGTGGATATCTTTTTGAGGCAGAATAGTTTGTTTTTGGTATCCCAGAGAGCCATGATTACACACACCTTGTCTGTAAAAAATATATATATAATGTTTTGCACTGGTTAATATCTACACATTTGTGTTTCTGTCACATTGTTCTCTGCTGCTTTGTGGATGGCCGGCTTTGAATCTTGTCATTTGAAGCGCACTGCAATGTTCGGCCATCTTTCACGGCTTGGATGATTCGGTAAGACATGAGGACATGGTAAACAGTCTTATTTTGTCCTCGATGTGCCTGTAAAAAAAAATTTTTAAAAACAAACATGTTTTGTGTCATTTACTGTAAAATTGCATTCTTTATATTCCAAGGCTTGATTTATTTCATCTACACCTATGAATTAAGTATTTAATTTTTAAATCTGAGGATCTGAGTACAGCACTGGTGTGTGTGTGTGTGTGTGTGTGTGTGTATACTGATGAGTGCCCTGCAATGCTAATTTAGTTTCTTGACTTGTCTGGGATAATTACTTGTGAGTTTTACAGGCACAGTACATTTACTACTGTACCACAAGGCCGCCCCATTTCATAAACTTCTGAGAGGGGCTTTGGACTAACGGTTTGGCCCCCCCCCCCCCCAAACCATCTTTCTGTTGTGTTATTCATGTCTCTTTTTAATTACCATTTAAGAATAGATGGATCCCAAATTATTTTTTCCCCCTCTGTATATGAACTTGTAATGAAAGCATATTGTAGCAACAAACAAAAAAAAAAACATTTTTACGGCGCAGTGTGAATGTGTTCATTTTGGACACTGGTGCAGCTTGATGTAGAAAACAGAAAATTAAAGTGGAGATGTATGTGCTATGTCTTTATTTACTGCAGTGTGAACTAATACATATTTTGTCTTCACTCTTGCTGAACACTCAATGAATTCATTAAGTAATTGATTTGTGTATAATGGGTAGAGCAATAACCGCACAGCCCGGGATTAAAACAAACAGCACTGTGCAGAAATTGCATTTAGTCAAACATAACCTTTTTAAAAGCTAAATGCAATATTTGTGCATTGTAGTTTGTTTGAATCCTGGGCCAGTATCTACAAACCATCTCAGAGTAGGAGTACTGATCTAGGATCTGACCAAATAAACTTATTCATTATTATCCTTAGAGATACACTACATGACCAAAAGCATGTGGACACCTGCTCGTCGAACATCTCATTTCAAAATCATGGGCATTAATATGGAGTTGGTCGCCTCTTTACTGCTATAACAGCCTCCACTCTTCTGGGAAGGCTTTCCACTAGATGTTGGAACATTACTGCTGTAACAGCCTCCACTCTTCTGGGAAGGCTTTCCACTAGATGTTGGAACAGTGTTGAGGGGACTTATGTCCCTTCAGCCACGAGCCTTAGTGAGGTCGGGCACTGATGTTGGTGTGCCAATTCATCCCAAAGTTGTTCGATGGGGTTGAAGTCAGGGCCATTTAAGTTCTTCCACACCATTACTATTGAAAGTCAACTTTGGGTATGAAAAACGGTGCCACCTCTTTCTACACAAATTTTCTAACACAAATGGGGTTTCATTCTGGTCATGACTGAAATATCTAGTTTGTCAGCTAACGGTGCGTTCAATACAACTGGGAAAACTAATTCAAATCAAGACGTCAATAATCTTCAGGTCGGAAAGTCGGGAGCTCTCGAAAGAAGACAACGTTTCCAACTTAGTATTCCGAGTTGGAACAAAAATGTTCCCGTATATTTTTTTTATTTTTTTTGCGTTCCCAGTTGTTTTGAACGCACTGAAGTCGGAGTCGTTGATTTCCGAGTTCCCAGTAGTTTTGAGCTCAGCATAAACTAGCCACTGTAGCTAGCCAGTAACGCCTCCAGTAGCCCTGTGGATATCCCTTCAAATTAGTGGATACTGCTATTTCAGGCACACCCGTTGCTGACGGGTGTGTAAAATTGAGCACACAGACATGCAATCTCCATAGACAAACATTGGCAGTAGAAAGGCCTTACTGAAGAGCTCAGTGACTTTCAACGGTGAACAAGTCAGTTCGTCAACTTTCCGTCCTGCTAGAACTGCCCCGGTCAGCTGTAAATGCTGTTATTGTGACATGGAAATGTCTAGAAGCAACAACGGCTCAGCCACACAAGCTCACAGAATGGGACTGCAGAGTTCTGAAGCGCGTAGCATGTAAAAAATAATCTGTCCTCGGTTGCAACACTCACTGCCTCTGGAAGTCAGCACAAGAACTGTTTGTCGGCCGAGCAGCCGCACACAAGCCTAAGATCACCATGCGCAAAGTCAAGCGTCGGCGGGAGTGGTATAAAGCTCGCCGCCATTGGACTCTGGAGCAGTGGAAACATGTTCTCTGGAGTGATGAATCAAGCTTCAACATCTGGCAGTCTGATTCTGGGTTTGGCGGATGCCAATAAAACGCTACCTGCCCCAATGCATAGTGCCAACTGTGAAGTTTGGTGGAGGAGGAATAATGGTCTGGGGCTGTGTTTCATGGTTCAGACTAGGCCCCTTAGTTCCAGTTAAGGGAAATCTCAACACTACAACATGAAATTACATTTTAGACAATTCTGTGCCTTTGTGGCAACAGTTTGTGGAAGGCCCTTTCCTGTTTCAGCATGTCTATGCCCCCGTGCACAAAGTGAGGTCCATACAGAAATGGTTTGTTGAGATCAGTGTGGAAGAACTTGACTGGCCTGCACATAGCCCTGAACTCAACTTCATCGAACACCTTTGGTATATATTGGCAAACCAGGTCTAACCAGGCCTCTTGTGGCTGAATGGAAGCAAGTCCCCACAGCAATGTTCCAACATCTAGTGGAAAGCCTTCCCAGAAGAGTGGAGGCTGACCAACTCCATATTAATACCCATGTTTTTGGAATGAGATGTTTGATAAGGTGTCCACATACTTTTAGTCATGTAGTGTATCTCTGGACTTGTGGAATGGTGTGCGTGTATGAAGTGAGTTGTGTATTTGCATATGTCTTGTCTGTATTTGAGAAATAAAGTGTCAATATGTACAACGTTTAATATACATTACATGACATCTAAACCACACAAGTATAAATGATGTATTCACAGGACCTGAGTTCGAGAACCTGGAGTATCCCTTTTGTTCATTTGATCGTCCCCAAGAAATCGTCCAAAGCTTCAGGTTAGAGGGTCGTTCCACGAAATGAGTTCCCTTCGCATGCCTTTGATAGTTTAAGTAGAAATTGTGCCTGTTATATTACAGTGTTTTACAATCGCAAGAACCCATTTCTCAATACTTAGGTCACTTTTTCAAAACTCTTCACACAGTTCTCCTAACCAACTTTCAGCTTGGCACAGCAGTTAATTTCACATCCAAAATGCACTAAAACTACCAAAACACTTCATACATGTCTCAAATCAACTCATTCTTCCATAACACTAGCAAAGGCTGTCACCCAACAAGCACACTTTGTCACTCACAAAACAATGACCTAAACAACACTAACAACAGGTAGCATTACACAATGTTTTCATTACAAAACAAGAATGACACCTCTATTGTTTAGAATTCACTGCAGTATATGTTACAGGAATGTATCAGACATGATGCAATATGCTTCAATATGTTTTATGTCATTCTTTGTCATTGCGTGATTCCAAAATCAAGAATTTGTATATACACCATCTACAGATGCAGTAGCAATGCTGGTCAACCCTGTCTTCTGCATTTAGCCACAGGTTCTCATCCACATCACATCTTATGTCATCTTGGGCAATACACCTAGGAAAGAATATTTTGGCCTGGTCCATCCCTGGCAATCTTCTGCAGATATGTTCAGGCATCCAGCATTCATTGTGTCCAGGAGGGACTTTTGATCATTGGATGGTGGTCGTAAACCTTAAATTCCTCTATGGGTTTGAGGAATGGAGAGTAAGGTGGGAGGAGAAGTGACACCATCCTGGGATGGGCTGAAAACCACTCTGTGACTGCACGGGACTGGTGAAATGCCACATTGTCCCATAAAATTACAAACGTTGGCCGATTTCGCCTCACTGCAACCCTTTCCCTACCTGGCACAAGCAGCTCAGGAACTGTTTGTAATTGCCTTCCATAAAGGTCATCCAGGAATGAAATGAGACGCTCGGTGTTGTATGGCCCAATTTGCGGTTTGTGTAACAGCAATCCATCAGAGGATATTGCAGCACACATTGTGATGTTGGCACCCCTCTGGCCCGGGACATCCACTGTGGCTCTTTTCCCAATCACATTCCTTCCTCTCCGCCGTGTTTTGGCCAAGTTGAAACCGGCCTCATCCACAAAGATGTATATGTGGCGTGTGTGCCTGGCTTCAATCTCTATGACTCTAAAATAAGGCATCATAAGGCAGTATAAGAGTTCGGCTATTATGGTAGTTTACATTATACCTAAAAACATGCCATTGTGTGCCTCTGCTCTGTTTGGTTTTGTTCAAAACCAGTTCTGTATTTTATAGTAATTTTACCTGGACATATTGGTTCCTGAGTTGCTTGACTCATTCAGAGCTCCTCTCAAAGAGGAGTACAACTGCTTCATCCTGACTTGATGTTGTTTCAGGACTCTAGAAATAGTTATGCTTACATTGTGAATATTTCTAAATGTAATAGTATCTGCAAACACTCTGTCCCGAATTCCTGTGAGTTTTATGCCATTGCTTCTAATGATCATATCAACGATTGCAGTTTCCTGCATTGAAAAGCAGTGAAAATCCTACCTCTCCTGCCCGTGGGAGGTAACCATTGGGTCCTAAGCAGAAATACAAAAAAAATTACAACCAAGTGGGATTGGAAGCTTTGCTCAATTTACTTCTGTAATGTGCAGTTCAGTCAGATGGCCTTGCAGAATGCACATCGTACCTGTTGTTTTGCTGGAAATGTCTTACAATAGATGCCACTGTTGAGCATTGCTGATTTGGCTGCACTCTCAGACCAGCCTCTCTCATTGATAGACCATTATTTATTACAGGATCAGTTATAGTAGCCCTAGTCTCATCTGAGACTACAGCTCTTGATCTTCCTCTGTCTTCTTCCACCACGCATATGTACCGCTCTCCCTCTCCCAGCCACTCTTCTTCCTCTGTCAGCCACTTCTCTATCTCTGGCTGGGTCCATGTTTACATCACAGTACAGCATTATTGCTAAAATGTCCCCTTTTGTATAGATGGTAATGTAATTGAATGACTATCACCTGTGTAGGTGTTCAGCTACAATGGGAATCAGCTGTGGTTGGTCTAATTGTTTTGATAGTATTTCATTTTTTAGATTTGGAATATATTTCAATACGGTATTACTGTAGAAATGTAGCAAATTGCTGTCAAATTCAATTTTGTGTTATGTTAGGTTTTGAACTTAAGTTTAAGAGTTTTGAATTGAGTATGTAAACTTGTGCAAATTGGCCTGTAGGTACATAGAGTTTTGGTGGCGGTTGTGTATGAGTGAGAAAATAATTCATGAAATTTGAAAGATATAGTCATTGAATGCATTTTGTGCCAAAGCAATGTAACATGATCCACAGTTTAGCCCTCAGACTGCTGTTGTGCTCACTGTGTGCAGAGTTTTTAAAAAGTGACCTAAGTATTGAGAAATGAGTCCTAGCGATTGTAAAAAAAAAACAAGGTATGAATAAAGACTTGCTAAAGTGCCAAAATGCAGCATTTTGACGTCTCTTAGTGCCTCTATGTGACTTCTCTGTGAATTAGAACCCCAAAATATGTACATTTTCACCATTGTAAAGCCCCAGTGTTTAGTGATAAATTTTAAAGTAAAAAAAACAACAACCTGTCCTCAGTTTAATAAGGTCAACCCTGTTACATGGAGTGAACTCTCGTTTTAATATAGGAAAACTATTCCTTTTTCAAAAGGAACATTAAACATTATCAGTCAAATCATAGTCTAATAGCAGGTGACCTGCTTCTACTCCTTTTGGGCATTTTCTGGTGTTTTGTGTTGGAAAACTGAGTGGGTTGAGCATAACACGTCATCAACCCTGTAACCCATAGATAGACAGGCTAGAAAGTTATGACAATTACATTTTTGCATTCAATTTTCCCTCCCTGTTTGCACACAATAAGCTTCTATTCCCCCTGTCACAAGGGGATGTATGGCTGATTTAAGATACTTATTTGGCACTTAATAGGCAATTACAATAGTAATTTCTTTAATTTCACCCATTGAGATTGGAAAATGTGTTTTTTATTAAGTTGATCAAGTTACACTACTCAAAAAGGGACTCATTTTGTGGAACGATCCTATAGTTAAAAAAATGGGGCACCACGTGGACATGGGTGAATTTTGAGTATGTTCACTTCGCACCCTACATTCATGGATTACAAGACACATGCTTGATTGATTCAACGTGTATAGGACAGGGTTGCCCTGAACTGTAATATGCCGGCTTGGATATTTTCTTTTTACATTGTTTCACGCTTTCCAGCAGCTGGTGGACGTATAACCAGGGCAGCCCAGCATAGCTCGGGCTTGGCTCAGTTTGAACCTTGAGGCCACTTCCATGCTCAGGTTGCACAACTGATCTACACATATTGGACTCAATGGTTGTGATTCAACAGATATTTTTGCGCTACAACCGAGGGTTTGTCTGCACAAGAACTTTAACACAATCAGTGTCTCCAAAACAGCTGTGTAAACATTTTTGTAAAGACAAACTCTGTTGTATCACAACTGTTGTGTCAAATGTGTTGTACAAACTGTGTATACAGGGCCATACATAGTGTAAAACTAAATTCAAAGTACAGGTGATCAATGCAGGTTTGTGCCAGACAATAAAAGACACCACCAGGCCAGTTTGATTCACACCTTTCATTAATATATCTTTATTGCTTTCATTTTTTCGACACAGAACAGCTTACATTTCTGATTCTGAAGCACTGTAATACCAGGAGGGAGGGGAGCAGTGTAGCTAACTTTAAAGGTTCTGATCCAGGCCCATTTATGAGGTGAGTTCTGGTGTGGCCGTAGCAGCGACACAAAGTTCCATTCCACAAAGGGCCAGAACGTCAGACAGTGACACAGCCACTTTCATTGGTTTTTACAGAGTCACGATTTGATTTCCTCTTCAAATGAGAGAGGTTGAAACCAGAGGTGACTGCAATTTGAGGGAGGGGGTAAAAATGTATAATCAATCAAAAGCAGACAAAAAATGGGTATAGTATTATAACAAGAATCCTGCTGACAGCACGCTCTCAACCACAAGGATTTTTTGCACAAGTTCATTTTCTCTGTTCTGCTGATTGCAGTTCACAGTCAAGTGCTAAATGTAGTGATTGACAGTTTTAATCGTAAAAAAAGAACTTGTAAGAACTTCTTGCAACTCAGGAAAATGAAGTATTGAATATGCATTTTATAAAGACCCTGAGAGCGAGATGGAGAGAAAAAACTAATCATCCATAATTGAACAAATTAGGGTTACATGCAAAATAAGCCTAAAACTCACCCATTATCTGAAACACAGTGAATTTCACAGTTTTATACGTATTTATATATCTGAGGAAAAAAAATCTTAGCCAAACTAAAAATAATAAACAAAACAAAAATAGACCCACACAGTCTATAAACAAATACAAAGGTCGACATAAAGCTTTCAAATCAATAGTGATTATTGCTAATAGAAGTCCCGGGCCGATGCTGGGGGACCATTTTGTGGATTTGAATCCGGTATTCTCTGCAGCATTAATGTGGTAATAATACATGGCTTCTCCTCAAGTCACATCTATTCACCCCTCACCAGATTTCCAAATAAATACAATAAAACAGTCCATGTGCATTCTCATGGGACTCATAATCATACACCCACACGGGGTCAAAGGTATAATGAGATAAGCTGAGTGAGTCCCTTAACACAGTGTTTTTTTAGAACACAATTGCATTTAGCATTCTATTCTGACAATACTTTCCCAGTGCCTGAGAGCAGGATTGGGATGGGGGAGATACTGTGGTACGGCCACTAGAGGGCAGACTTCTTTCTGCATGGAGTACTTGTCTCACCACCTGTCAATTTAATTTAATTTTACCTTTATTTAACTAGGCAAGTCAGTTAAGAACAAATTCTTATTTTCAATGATGGCTTAGGAACAGTAGGTTAACTGCCTTCCGGTTACTAGTCCAATGCTCTTAACCACTAGGCTACCCTGCCGCCCCCTCAATGTGCCGCACCTCCTCCTCTCCCCTCCACTTAATACTCTGTGTTACGTTCAAGTTCCAAACACAGCTCAGAAATTCACTTCAGTTCATTCTCTCTGATTGCTTAGCTGTTTATTGTCGTAGTAGATTTGTTTGTAATTTGTTAGTGCCATATGGGCAGTTGCCTGGCAGAGGCTGACTAGTCCAGTGCTCCCTGCTCTCGGTCTGTCAGCCTCCAGCCAGCCGATGCTGCCTGCGTCTTACAGCGCCATGAGGTTTGATTTGTTTGCTTCTGAGTTTTTTTTAAATATAAAATGAGAAGGGAGAAAAACACATACATTTAGACAAAATTCAACCCCATAAGGTGACATGATTGACATTTGAGTCCCACCTCGGAAAAGATGCTCTTGAGGGGGGAAGGGGGGGCGAGTGGTGTGGTGGAAGGTGGCTGCCTGAATGGGAGGCAGAAGGGCTACAAAAGTTCAAGTAGACAAAACAGAGTAGTGTTCCACCTAGCGCACGAGGTGAGGTTCTGCTTCAAAACAACCCAGCAGAACCACAGGTAGGCCTTTAAGAACACAGTGACGGTTGGTTCTGGAAGACGTGTAAAGTAGCGGCAAGGAAATGAGTTGCCACCAAGGGGGAGGTGGACACAACACACGCCGGACACACTGGTGGTAGTACAGACACAGTACAAGTATCTAGGAACGCTAGAAAGTGACAGTGAGAGATATGGGGGGGTACACATATCAAGCCCTTTTGTTCAGGAAAAGTACATTTCCTCAAACACCTTATATCCCCCAACCTCTCCTGAACGAATAACACACACACACACACACACAACACTCCCACATGCAACATGGTCAACGCACATGAAATTAAATGCGAATGATTCGGGGGAAAAACACACGTTTCAGGCAAATATTGCCCATATCATGGCAAGATAAAGAGAGCCTAGGGGAACGCAACAGCATAGATCTCAGATATGGTACGCTATCCATTGTCAGGTCTGTTTTCTTTGATTTGCCTCCTAACACCAAATCATGTCACAGTTCATTAATGTATTCTCAATACAAACAGAGAGACTGTTGATGTTGGTTATCAGGGATCATGAGAGAGTAAATCAAGTCCTTTCTCAGGACACCTTTGTGACAGCCTGACGGGTATCTGCTATAGCTGTGCTTCCAGTTACATGAGTGACTTAATCCCCACTGCTGGGAAACTCAAGTCCTTTCTCAGTCTCAGCATTGTTTTTAAGGTACGACTGTGGTTTAAATATACAATAACAGTTATTTTTGTCTGTCACACACTTGATCATTTAATATAAATCGGTCATGGTAAATTTGATTTCATTTATTGCTTATTCAAAGTTCATCTCATAGAATCCAAAAACAATTATGTAATCATCATAAAACGCTATAAAAAATTAGATCCTCGGTAGATAAATGTAGATAAAGATATAGCAAAAAAACTAACAAAATAGAAGTAGTAAGGCACTTAGAAACAAGGTGTTTCTTCTTGATTTCATCGTCTTGCATTCTTTAGGAGTACTTCTATCTTATGGCACTGCGGCACATACAGCGGTCCACTGCATAAAGAGAACCAGAGACTGGGGGTAGGAAGGAGGGTGCCTCCCTCACTCAACGCCCACCAAGGGAGCCTCACCAGCGGGAAGGATGTGCTCGAGGGAAGGCTTGGTGTGGATCTCCAGTAGGCCTTGGATGAAGCCTTCCGAGGGGCCATCAGGGTCTTTCTCTGGGGTAGTGGGCTGTGGGGCTGGGGACTCTGTGGAAGATTCTTTGGGGGTTGCTGTTGGCGTTTGAGTGGCTGCATTGCCATCTGTTTCTCTAGCCATTTCAGAGGCTGATACCTCAGCGTTTAGTTCTACATCTGTTTCAGAGGGTCCGTCTGAGGTTTGTTCTACAGGTGGGTTAGGAACTGATTCAGAGACCGCTTCCGAGACTGGCTCAACGAGCGGCTCAGCTATGGCCTCTGTAGCTGACTCTGACTGGGCTGGTTCAGTGGTGGACAGGGACTGGGCCAGGGATGTGGGGCCTGGCAGAGGGGCCTCTTTCTCAGTTCCCTCGCCTCCCTCCTCCCTGGCCCCTCCAGTGCCTTCGCTCTCGTTTTCGGAAGGGGGGCAGGTGCTGGTGGGGGTGCACTCTCCATCCTCACTAGCTGAGTCTCCGGCCGGGGCCTCTGCCCCATTGGCATCAGCTCCATCTGCCCCCTCGCTGCCCCGCGGCTTCAGGTGGATCCTCTGGTGCCTCACCAGGCTGTGCTTAAGGGTGAAGGTGCGTTCGCACGTCTGGCACTTGTAGGGCCTCTCACCTGAAGAAAAATATAAACATGTACAGAATTATTTACAGCAGAACAGGGTCAGGTAAAGCATATCTTTGAGGAAGGTAAAGCAACAATAAATGCATCAAGAAATAGCTGGGGCCACAACCAGGGCCACAACTTGGGACGGGGGGACATGTCATCACCTCCCTCGGTTTTATCATTGGAATGTGATACAAGACGATGCAACGGTGTACTTTAGGACTACGCGGATGCCTCTGAGCGGTCCAGTAGGCTTTTTGGAGTGTTTATCCGATCGGATAAAAAAAATAAAAAAAAGATTTATCCAGTTTTTTATCCATATATATATAAAAAATATATACATAAATATATAGCCACCATAATTTCAAAATAAATTCATAAAAAATCCTACAATGTGATTTTCTGGATTTTTCCCCCTCATTTTGTCTGTCATAGTTGAAGTGTACCTATGATGAAAATTACAGGCCTCTCATCTTTTTAAGTGGGAGAACTTGCACAATTGATGGCTGACTAAATAATTTTTTGCCCCACTGTACATACATATATATATATACATATATATATACACATATACATATATATATACACATATACATATATATATACACATATACATATATATATATATATATACACATATACATATACACATATACATATATATATATATATATATACACATACATTTATACATATATATACATACATACATACATACATACATACATACATACATACATACATACATACATACATACATACACACACACACATATATACATATGGGACTCTGTGGAAGTTGGTGCGACACATTGGTGTGGCTGGCTTCCTGGTTAAACGGGCAGATGTTAAGAAGTGCAGTTTGGCGGGTCATGTTTCTCCTGACTCCTGGCTCGACCTTAGCCTCTCGAGCCCGAGTTGCAACAATGAGACAAGAGCGAAATTGGGGAGAAAAAGGGAGTCAAAATATAATCGATAAAGTGAGGGGCATATATATATATATATACACACACATTTTATATTCACCCCCTTTTCTCCCCAATTTCGATCTTGAGCCAAGTAAAGCCCCCCCGGCCAAACCATCCCCACGAAGCTGGGCTAATTATGCACCGCCCTATGGGACTCTCGACTCCGGTTGTGATACAGCCTGGGATCAAACCCAGGTCTGTAGTGATGCCTCTAGCACTGGAATGCAATGAGTTAGACCATTGAACCACTCAGGAGGACCCCCCCCCCATCCTGACTTTTAAAACCAAAGTTTCCCCCTGGTATCAACTAGTACCTGTGTGCGAACGCATGTGTCTTGTCAGATCCTGCAGGGACCAGAAGCGTTTGCTGCACACGTTACAGATCTTCTTCCTCTTGTCCGCCTTGCTCCCCGACCCTCTGCCTGCCTCTCCTTCATTCTTTGGTTCTGCTGCCCCCTCCTCGTCACTTCGCTCCTCCTTCTTCTCCTCCTCCTCTGAACCACTGTCCATCACGCTGCCCACTCCCTCGCTTTCCGGAGCCTCCTTCTCTCCATCTCCCTCCTCCTGATCCTCCTCCTCGGCGGTGGTTGTAGTAGTGTTGGGGAGATCCTCTGGGGCAGGCCCAGTCTCCTCTGTTCCACAAGCCTCTTCGGGGGGTGCAGTCTCACACAAGTGTGCCTTCTCATGGCGAGCCAGGGTGGCGGCATAACGGAAGTTTTTCTTGCACCTCTTGCAGGTGTACTTGGAGGGCTCTTGGTCCTGCTGCTGGGCGGCCGTCACTCTATCTGGCTCGGCCACCACCACCACCTTATCTCCAACCAGGGAGGTCTGGGGCTGCTGGCCTTCTGACGAGAACTTGAAGTCGATGAGCTTGCTGGCGAAGTTGAGGTCCAAGCTCTTGTTGCTCTGCGAATCGTCGTTGTCGTCATTTTCAATGTTGTTGTTGTTGGATTGCGGTTCCATCTCCCCTAGCAGCAGCTCAGCAGTGTCTGGTGTTTGGTCTGCGCTGGGCGACTCGGATGCAGAGCTTTTCTGATCGGGGTCCATGCTGCTCAGGTCCAGAGCTTCTCCTGCAGTCTGCTCATTCTCAGAACTCTCTGGAACACACACACAAAATTAACCGCCAAATTACAGATAGATAGGTACAGAATGGTAACTAATAGATCAGACCGTATATTACAGTACAACACAGCACATTACAGTACAGTTTCTTACCTGCGCTGTCGTGTGATCCCTCATCGCCATCCTTGTTCTTGGACATTTGGCTGTTGCGGCGCAGCGAGCGGTTGGTCACGCCATGCTTGCGCAGCAGGTGGCGCTCACAGTTGGACTTGGTGGAGAAGAAGGCGTCACATTTGGGACAGGGGAAGGGCTTCTGACCTGTAGCCGACAGCACATTAGAGAAGACTGAACGTCACATTAGAAGTATTAGGGACATGTTGTGGACCCACAGGAAGTTGTAAATATGCTAAATGCAAGCAGTAAGACCCTTTAGAAAACCTGTCAAATTAAGAATCATCTTGTAATTTTTGTATAAAATGTACGTTTTTCTTCATTACTGAACAGTATCTTTCAGGTATCATTGCATTGTTTCAACCAGGCTATTTACACAGTATTTCAACATTACTGTGTGTTGGGTATTTAGGGAGTTATCCCATCTGTGTCTGTTTCCATATGGCTTACCAGTGTGTGTGAGCATGTGCCTCTGCAGGGAGCTGGCCCAGGGGAAGACCCGGGGGCAGAAGGGACAGGTCATCTTCTGCACTGAGTTGGAGTAGGCATTCTTCTTCCCTCCTTTGGACTGGGGCGGCACAGACTGAGGTGGTGACTCTTTCTCCTCTCCCTGACTCTGTCTCCCCTCGTCCCTCCTTCCAAGCTCCACCGCACCCGTCCGCAGGTAGGTGCTGAACTTGTTAGCGTCGGTGGTGGCTAGCATCTTCTCCACGCTGGCAAACTCCCCACTGGACTCCAGGTCCATGCCGCTGTCTGTGTTTTGCTCGGGCGTGGGCACACGGGCAGTTGCTATAGTCTTGGCCTGGCTCGCTGGCTTCTTCCTAGTGCGCTTTCTGGACGAGCCCTCTAGGGGGAGCTCTTCCATCGAGGCTTCAGAGCTGTTGTCGCCCCCAACTAAACGCTCCGGTTCTGTCTGAAGGCCGTTGAGGCCGGCGCCAGCCTTGTTATCCGGCGTGGGCTCCCTCTTGAGCAAATCTGGAGCCGTTGAGACGGAGGAGATGATCTGGGCGATGGAAGCCAGAGGGGGAAGCTCTTTCAGGGAGGAGGAAGAAGAGGTCGGTTTGGGCAGCAAGGGCTTGAGACGGAGCGCCCGGCTTGTGGCAGTAGGGGTACTAATGAGAAGCGGGGAGATGGTCACTGGGGGGAGCTGGTAAGAGCCAGACTGGGGGGTCTTCAGATTCTCCTCATAGCTCTTGTTCAGCTGAATTGATGAGGGGAGGTGGTCCAGTACACTGGAGAAGGGCAGCTCCTTTTTGATCTCTCGGCGCTCCACGCTCATCGTGTCAACAGCGGTGGCGTCTCTGTTCAACCTCTTGTTGGGGTTCTTGGGGATGGACAGGTCAATAGGTTCCATGGAGCAGTCGTAGGCTACCAGGCTGACCGTCTCCAGTTTGATCCCAGGAGAACCGGCTAGGCTCCCTGAACCGCTGCTGGTTCCACCCCCCCCGCGGCTCTTGTTGGAGAAGTCCAATGGCTGATCCAAGTCACCGGAGGAGGAGTAGATGCTGAAATCTTCCACCTTGACCGGCTGCATGGTGGCACTGGGGGTGGGCGTAAGGCCATTGAGAGCCAGAGGGCTGCTGGAGCTGGCCCTGGAGGTGGTGGCTGTGATGGCTGGGAGAAGGGTGGCAATGTGCTCCTCGATCTCCCGCTCCTGCACCTCGGGATGTTGCTTGAGCATGTGGTGGATGCAGTTCCTCTTGGCCAAGAAAGCCGCCCCACACCGCCGGCACTCAAAGGGCTTGCGTTGGCAGCCGTTGTGGGTGCGTAGGTGGATCTGGAGAGCCCGGTAGCTCTTTAGATCCTCACCACAGAAACGACAGGCGGTGTCGCCGGCGGAGGCCAGCTCCAAGGGATCCTGGGTTGTGGTCGACGAGACATACTTGATGTTCTTCTCGATCTCTTTCCTTGTGTTCTTCATGTGCTTCTTGCGCAGGTGGCGCTCGCAGTTGGCCTTGACGGTGAAAGGGTAGTGGCAGACGCGGCAAACGTAGGGGCGCTCGCCGCTGTGCGTGCGCAGGTGGCGGATAAGGGTGGCCTTGTCGGGCGCCACGTAGTCGCAGATGTTACACTGGTGCGGCAGGATGCCCAGGTGGAAGCGCATGTGCGCCTGCAGCACCCCAGAGTAAACAAACACCTGATCGCAAAAGCGGCACGGGTAGGAAGCCTTGATGCCGCCGCGGTTGGAGCCCCCTGCCCCCTTCTTCCCTCCGGCCGTCTGGCCCTCCTCTTGTTTGATTTGCAGCTCTGTCGAGTCGTTGGGCATATGGGCGTCGCCCATGCAGTCTGCCTCCATCTGCATCTTCTCCAGGGAGGCTTGGCTGCTCGAGGAAGAGGAGGAAGATGATGAAGACTCTTGGGGCATATTGAGCAGCTGGCTGGCCGGCGGGGGCAGACTGGGGCTGATGCAGCCCAGGGAGGCCTGCTGGGTGCTCTGGAGCGTTGGCAGCGTGGAGGCAGCCAGGCTGGATCGTGGTGCCACCATGGGCTTTGGCTTCAGTGGGGGCATGGGCTTGCAGCCGGCCGCCTGGCTCTGGCTGGACACTCCCCAGTGTGGAGCCTTGGCCAGGGACGGCAGGAGGCCCATCTGACCGGGGGCGGTCGAGGCCACCTTCAGGATCTGCTGGATGTCAGCCAGCTCCATCAGGCCAGCCTCGCCACACACAGGCTTGATCGTAGAACCACCACCTGGGTGGAAGAGGAAGCCTGTGGGGAAAGGCTGCAGGGAGAGAAGGCTGAGGGCCTCCCTCTGGGACAGGCCCTGCAGGGACGAGGCCGCCACCAAGCCGAGGGATCCTGCATCCGCGGAATCAACCTCCTGGGGCAAGGTGGAGGCCAGAGGCTCCACCTGGATGACCCGGATGCTGTCCAGCTGGGCTTGCCGGACCTCATCCTCCGAAGGCTGAAGCTTGACCTGGGAGATGTGCTGCAGACCCAGGGTCTCCAGGAAGCTGGCCTGCTGAGGGGCCGGAGTTGCCGGTTTCTCCTGGGCTGCGGGGGACTCCTGGGCGCTCCCTGTGGGTGACGGCTGCTGCTGATGAATGGTGGTCTTGTGCAGGACCAGGGCTGAGAGCAAGGGGAATCCTTTGTCGCAGGCTTCACACACGAAACGGTGGAACTTGCTGGTGCACCGGCGGAGGTTGGTCTCACACCAGACCTTTTAGAGAGACAGACAGGGGGTTAGAGTGTGGAAGAGCAGACTGAGATCTCCTGTGATAGATGACCAACATACCACCAGTTTCATAATCATAATAATGTGTGGTATCAGTATCATTGTGAGCATTAGCAACATTATTCTGTCCATCATTTCTCCTCTGACCTGGGCGATGTGGGGAAACTTGTGGCAGGAGAAGTCAATGAAGGCCAGGTCGTTGAAGCCAGAGGGGATGGAGGGGTTGTTCTGGATGAAGGGCTGTCCGCCGGGGTCTATGGGCAGCTGCTTGTGGATGCCAGCGTTGTGCCGCAGCAGGCCGCGGTGGGTCCGGAAGGAGAGGCAGCACAGGTCACACCTAGAGACAAGACATAGAAAGATGATATATTTAAGCAATAAGACCCGAGGAGGTGTGGTATATGGCCAATATACCACGGTTAAGGGCTGTTCTTATTTAAGACGCAACACGGAGTGCCTGGATACAGCCCTTGGTATATTGGCCATATATCACAAACCCCTGAGGTGCCTTATTGCTATTATAAACTGGTTACCAACTTAATTAGAACAGTAAATATACATGTTTTGTCATACTTGTGATATCAGGGCTGATATACCATGGCTGTCAGCCAAATCAGCATTCAGAGCTCAAACCACCCAGTTTATAAAATATTATATATGATATAATATCTACTGTGTTGTTGTTTTTAACTGTACTTTTACTCATGTAGTGCTGCATTGTAGTCTGGTGCAAGAAACACACTTTATAAATCAAGCGTGGCCTGTGGCAGTGCTGGCTCGGGCCTCGTTAGACGCTGAGAGACAGCTGCTCAGTGTCTCCCACGGCCAGCCCTCTTATCGGCCACCGTGTGGCGAGGTGTCCAAGGGGACTGCACACAGCTTTATCAGGACGTGTATACACCTGAGCGCCTCATGGCCCACCTTCATCCCTGCCTAGACTCACCTCCCCTCATCCCACTCACGCAACTCACCTCCCCTCATCCCACTCACAGCTCCCATCCACTCATCCCACTCCCTCAGCTCCCATCCACCAGCCCCCTCCCCTCATCCCACTCACGCAGCTCCCCTCCCCTCATCCCACTCATCCCACTCACGCAGCTCCCCTCCCCTCATCCCACTCACGCAGCTCCCCTCCCCTCATCCCACTCACACAGCTCCCCTCCCCTCATCCCACTCACACAGCTCCCCTCCCCTCATCCCACTCACGCAGCTCCCCTCCCCTCCTCCCACTCACGCAGCTCCCCTCCCCTCATCCCACTCATGCAGCTCCCCTCCCCTCCCCCATCCCACTCACCCAGCCCCCCTCATCCCACCCCACTCACCCAGCTCACCCCTCATCCCACTCACGCAGCCCCCCTCATCCCACTCACCAAACCCCCCTCATCCCACTCACCCAGCCCCCATCTTCCCACTCACCCACCCCCCTCTTCCCACTCACCCACCCCCCTCATCCCACTCACCCACCCCCAGTGGTGTAAAGTACTTAAGTAGTACTTTAAAGTATTTTTACTTCAGTAGTTTTTGGGGGTATCTGTACTTTACTATTTATATTTTTGACTACATTTACTTCATTACATTCCATAAGAAAATATTGTACATTTTCCTTGACACCCAAAAGTACAGGTCACATGTGGAAAGCTTAGCAGAACAGGAAAAAAGTCAAATTCACACACTGATCAACCAAACATCCCTGGTCATCCCTACTGCTTCGTTTGTAAATGATGTCCCCCTGGATTTCCATAAATAAATACAAATGGTGCCATCTGGTTTGCTTAATATAAGGAATTTGAAATTATTTATACTTTTACTTTCGATACTTAAGTATGTTTTAAACCAAATACTTTTTTGACTTTTACCCCTCATCCCTCCCGTGGTTTCACACCTCTGTGTGCCTGCTACTGTGGGTGTGTGGTGGGTAACCTGTGTACACATTCATTGTGGGTGCCTGTGTGTGAGAAAAACTGTGTGTGTGTGTGTGTTTGAGTGTGTGTACATCTGTGGGAAAGTATGCGTGTGTGTACATTTGTGGGAAAGCCTGTGTGTGTGTTTTCTGTCTCTCACACAGGTCTGCAAGAGCCGTCTAATAGCACAGAGGTTGGCTCAAGCCCAGAGAACTACCCTCCTCCTCTAGAATGGAGGCGCTGCCACTATACGGTGTGTGTGTGTGTGTGTGTGTGTGTGTGTGTGTGTGTGTGTGTGTGTGTGTGTGTGTGTGTGTGTGTGTGTGTGTGCGCACGTGCATCCGTGCGCGTAGCTGGAAGCCGAATGCGTCGTTTCTCAGCTTCTTAGAAACCGTGTACAAAGAGGTACCCAAGCCAGCCAGTGCAACCTTATCCTCTTACCTGGCCTTCTCAACTCTTGTGATTAACTGGGATTAGGGCTACATTTGCAGCACTTCCTACAATAATGAGATTGCTGCCCAACTCAACTACAGAAAGGCTGCATCTGTCTTCTTTTCAGTTCAGACAAATACATTCCTATGTGTGAGTTATGAGCGGCTATCCATTCAACCCAAGTTGCGGTTGGAGTTGAGTCGCTATGGTGATCTGGAGATTGTGATGCCTCCATGGAAACGGACCCACTCCCCCCTTCCGTTGTCGAGCTGACCACGTCCCGGCGCTTCCCCTCTGTGACTCATTAAACCACCCCCCACCCTCACTCCTCCATCCTTGCTCCCTCCATCCCTGCTCCCTCCATCCCTCCCTTTCTGGGGAGAGCCTCCCTGCTGACTCCCCACTTTTTAACCCTCAGGGCCTTGCACCACAGCATCAGTGCCTCGAAGTTAATGTCTTCCAATGAGGAAGAGGGCACCGAGACAGGCTTTAGCAGTATGATGGACAGAGACCACCAGGTGCATAGGACCAGGGTAGAGGGAGGGCAAAGGTCATTCGGTCTGTGACCATAGCATTGACCCCTAATCCTTGTGGCCTTTATGACCACTACTGTCACCCTCATTTTAACTTGTTCATTAGCCTGTTCTGTTGTTGACACAGGCCTTTTGGTTGCTGTGGCAACATCATTTGGACAGAGCCAGAATGGATTTTGGGATTTATCACCCCACATTCTATCATCAATTCTAACTGTTGATTTGATTGTCACCAAAATACACTATATATACAAAAGTATATGGACACCCCTTCATTAGTGGATTCGGCTATTTCAGCCACACCTGTTTCTAACAGGTGTATAAAATAGAGCAGACCGCCATGCAATTGCCATAGACAAAAACTGGCCAAAAAAAGGCCTGAAGAGCTCAGTGACTTTCAATGCGGCACTTTCAAAGGTTGCCCCCTTTCCAACAAGTCAGTTTGTCAAATTTCTGCCGTGCTAGAGCTGCCACGGTCAAATGTAAGTGCAGTTATTGTGGAAACGTCTATGAGCAACAACGGCTCAGCCACGAAGTGGTAGGCCATACAAGCTCACAGAACGGGACCATCGAGTGCTGAAGCACGTAGCATGTAAAAATCGTCTGTCCTCGTTTGCAGCACACAAACGAGTTTCAAACTGGCTCTGGAAGCAACGTCAGCACAATAACTGTTTGTCAGGAGCTCAATGAAATGAGTTTCCATGGCCGAGCAGCCGCACACAATAAAAATATCACCATGCGCAATGCCAAGCGATGGCTGGACTGGTGTAAAGCTTACCGCCATTGGACTCTGGTGCAGTGGAAACACGTTCTCTGGAGTGATGAATAACTCTTCATCATCTGGCAGTCCAACGGACAAATTTGGGTTTGGAGGATGCCAGGAGAACGCTTCCTGACCTAATGCATAGTACTGACTGTAAAGTTTGGTGGAGAAGGAATAATGGTCTGAGGTTGTTTTTCATGGTTCAGGCTAGGCCCCGTAGTTCCAGTGAAGGGAAATCTTAACTCTAGTGCATACAATGCCATTCTAGACGATTCTGTGCTTCCAACTCTGTGGCAATAGTTTGGGGAAGGCCCTTTCCTGCTTCAATATGACAATGCCCCGTGCACAAAGCGAGGTCCATACAGAAATGGTCTGTTGAGATTGGTGTGGAAGAACTTGACTGGCCTGCACAGAGCCTTGACCTCAACCCCATCTAACACCTTTGGGATGAATTGGAAAGCTGACTGTGACCCACACCTAATCACCCAACATCAGTGCCCAATTTCACTAATGCTCTTGTGGCTGAATGGATGTCCCCCCAGCAATGTTCCAACATCTAGTGGAAAGCCTTCCCAGAAGAGTGGAGGCTGTTATAGCAGCAAAGGGAGAACCAACTCCATATTAATGCCCATGATTTTGGAATGAGATGTTCGACAAGCAGGTGTCCACATACTTTTGGTCACGTAGAGTTTCAATTTAGTAACACTGTGACATATCGGCTACCTGTTGAGACTTGTACTGCATTTATGCCATCAATGTATTTCCTGTGTGTGTGTGTGTGTGTGTGTGTGTGTGTGTGTGTGTGTGTGGTGTGTGTGTGTGTGGGGGGGGGGGTGCGTGGCTCCAGTACCTGAGCGTGGTGTCGGGGTGTGTGTCCATGTGGACTTCCAGGTCGTACTTGCAGCCAAAGGTCTTGAAGCAGATCGGGCACGGCAACACCTCATCATCCCCCTGGCCTGAACCCAACTCCTCCAACACACTCTCCTCTAGCACCTGGAGACACACACACACACACACACACACACACACACACACACACACACACACACACACACGTAACAATATTAATGACTTCAATAGAAATGTAATGCGGTGGACTAGAGGAGATGCGTGCACACATTTGACAGTGTGTTGAAGTATGTGTGTGATTTTCTGTGCATGTTACCTTTTTTTTGGCCGGTTCGTCGCTTCGCTCCTTATCCTCGTCCATGGCTGACCTCCTCTTGGCGGAGGGGCGACGTCTCTTGGTGGGCAAGGGGGGGCTGGTGGGAACGACGCCAGCCGGGTCTTTGTCATGGATCTTCATATGTCTGCAGGGAGGCGACAGACAGGAAGTTACGTCAGAACAGAACAAAACAAGCCAGGTACCGATCGGTTTGTACTTTAGCCTACTTCATTATCATGACAATGCAATCAGGAGTTGACAGGAGAGCAGAAATAGACTGGCTACTATGGTCGTTGAGGAAATGTTCGCTGGCTAACTCAGTGATCCTGCTTTGTAACATGCTTGTAGTATCCTCTTCAAAAATGCTGGATTGATGTACACCACTGATTTCATTGCCTGTACTTTGCAGCGAGCCTCAGATCTACTGAAGAGACCGTGTGGATGGAGGGTTGCCAGGTTGGGAAGCTGGGCTCAACACACACACACACACACTTGGGAGGATGGAGAACAATGGTAATAGTCTTTAAATTGCTCCAACTATCCAGCCGACTCAGCAGGCCCATATAAAGGCCTAACTCCGGACCAGGGAAAAGGGTCGTGAGGGTACCATCAAGGGCAGTCATCTCCATTAGGGTAACGAAGGCTTTGGTGGAGCCCTTTCCATATTATATACTGAACACAAATAGAAACGCAACATGCAACAATTGCAACAGCCCTGGTGGACATTCCTGCAGTCAACATGCCAATTGCAAGCTTACTCAAAACTTGAGACTGTGTCATTGTGTTGTTTGACAAAACTGCACATTTTAGAGTGGCCTTTTATTGTCCCCAGCACAAGATGGACCTGTATAATGATCAAGCTGTTTAATCAGATTCTTGATATGTCACACCTGTCAGGTGGATGGATTATCTTGGCAAAGGAGAAATGCTCACTAACAGGGATACAAACACATTTGTGCACAAAATTTGAGAGAAATAAGCTTTGTGTGCCTATGGAACATTTCTGGTATCTTTTATTTCAGCTCATGAAACATGGGATCAACTCTTTACATGTTGCGTTTATATTTTTGTTCAGTATATATGACCACAAAAATAAGCTTGTTTAGACAGAGGGTGTCCTCTGGAAGCCATTGTTGCTGCTGCTAACTTCTCTCCTCCAACACCACTTCACTACACAACATTTCAGCTGTCGGGCTATGTCACATAGAGGAGAGAGGGGGAGGGAAGGAGAGAGGGAGCGAAGAGAAGGAGGGAGACAAGGAGGGGTGTACAGAGTGAAACAGGGAGAAAGATGAGCGGAAGGATAGAGATGTGCGAGGGATAGCGAGACGGTAAGAGAGAGAAAGAGAAGAGCTGTCACACGGGAGTTCTAAAAGACAGGCCTGACTATCAGCACAGGAAGTCATGTTATCTATGGGGGGAGGGAGGGAAGGACGGGGGAGTGGTGAGGGATGGGGGAGGAGGAAGAGGGTAGAGAGGGAGGTGGGACAATGTATAGCTGGGGGATTGGGTTCAGGCAAAGTGAACTGTTAACTAACTCCATCAAGGTAAATGTGACTTGAATGTGTTCTTCGGAAGCTGATGACATTAGTCTAAACTGAGAGAGGGGTCAAAGATAACTGCAGAGCTAGGAAAAGAGTGATGAATGGTGGTGGGGGGGGTCACTAAACCATACAGGAGTCCTTTTTCTCCCCCCTCCCCCTCTAATCTGTCTGGTGAAAGGTCAAATGCCATCGGTTGATTTAAGGAAATGTGTGTGCGAGTGTGTGTGTGCGCGTGTGTGAAGGGAGGGGGGACAGGAGGACTAAGACCCTGGCAAACACATCAGCACATCCAGCCCAGCCCACAGAGCCCTGCATCAGTAGCCAGTCATTGGGCCTCTGTATGTGTGCTAACATTTCAGTGTGTGCGCTAACATTTCAGTGTGTGCGCTAACATTTCGGTGTGTGTGCTAACATTTCAGTGTGTGTGCTAACATTTCAGTGTGTGTGCTAACATTTCAGTGTGTGTGCTAACATTTCAGTGTGTGTGCTAACATTTCAGTGAGTGTGCTAACATTTCAGTGAGTGTGCTAACATTTCAGTGAGTGTGCTAACATTTCAGTGTGTGTGCTAACATTTGTGTGTGCAGTGTGTGTGTGCTAACATTTCAGTGAGTGTGCTAACATTTCAGTGAGTGTGCTAACATTTCAGTGAGTGTGCTAACATTTCAGTGAGTGTGCTAACATTTCAGTGAGTGTGCTAACATTTCAGTGTGTGTGCTAACATTTCAGTGAGTGTGCTAACATTTCAGTGAGTGTGCTAACATTTCAGTGAGTGTGCTAACATTTCAGTGAGTGTGACTGTGTACCCATACATCTGTGTTGGCAAGTTGTTGCTTGAATAAAGATGGGTGCATGATTGTGCAATTGTGTGGGCAAACTTTTTTGTGAGTAACTTTGATAGTGTGTGTGCATGGATATGTGATATAGCTATGTCTGTGTATACGTGTGTTTGCGTAAGAGTGACTACGTACGTCTGTGTGTGTGCCAGTGTCAATAAGTGTGTTTGTCTGTGTAAAACTGTGTGTATTCGCCAGCATCAGAGAGGAAAGGTCAGCCAGCGCAGGGTAGGCAGCACAGGTCTCGGCTTTCACTCTGCCGTCAGTGCCTGAGTTATAAATAGCAGGCAGGCAGCGAGCTGGCCGCCCATGTGGGGACCTGACAGGCAGCAGCCGCATCCACCTGGACTCTGACCCCCGGCCACAGCCAATCCCGAGAGAGCCAAGCTTCCATGTCAGCACAGCGAGATTGGATGAAGCCAACTTGTCTTTGTGTCACCTCAGACACTCTCCTCAATTCACCTGTCCTGCCTACAAGACATTTCCACAGTCTATCAAGTTGGTTGATGTTTGATCAGCACCTGAGGTTCCCATGTGACAAAATACCTTGTTATCTATGCTGGAAGATAATAATTTATTTTTTAAATAAAAAATGTAAAGAAATGTGTAATTTGCATTAATCATCAGGACATTGTAGTGCTCTGAGGCACTCAGACCTCACATTACACCAAGAGTAAAAATACACCACCTTATGAAGATGATTTATAGTGTTCTTATGAGAGAAAACAAAAAGAAGAGACAGAGCGAGAGAAAGAGACAGAGACAGAAAAAGAAAGACAGAACTCCTCAGACTGTGACAGTGGGGGTTGATGATTCAACAGGTCTCTTCTCATCCAAACTGAAAAATTCCACTGCACCAGCACAAAGGGTGTACAGGGGGCGCTGTAGCGTCAAAATGCTGCTCCCTGCTCTTGTGCAATGTCACACCAAGGGCATTCCTCCTTACCATCGCAGCTTCTCTCTCTCTCTCCTTCTCTTCTAGCCCACTTTAATGTCCTCACTGTTCTGTAAAGAGTTAAAGCAAGTGAAAGCGCACCATCCACTACTCACTGGCTCAGTCTATTCACCAGGCCCTTCATAGGGTTGGGGTGCATCTCCTTGGCAACCGGCTCACAACAGCAGGCCCCATTTCATTTGATGCTCCGGCAACAAAATGGCTGCTCCACTGCCAGTCATATGGACAACTCCATCACATCAGCCCAGAGCTGGATGGATTCAGTACCGTGGAACATTCACAAGGAAGGTGGCAGATAGAAATAGAATGAATAGAGCCCACTCCATCTGTGTGCTTCGAGTTTCTTACCCTAAAGCTTCTTTTTTGGAGTGTTAAGAAAATGCTAAATAGGGCGGTGAAAAATAACACTTATATGCAAAGTAACAACTTGGTATCGCCTAGTATTTTCTAAACAGAATTCATCCACATCCTTTGACATCCTGTGACACTAGAGAGCACTGAGCTACCAACACACAAACGTCTTTCTGAAAGTCGTTTTCTCTCAGATTGAGGCGGCCTACACTCATTGTTTCCTGCCCACACCTCTTCATTCCATGTGCATGAGAAAGCTGCATCTACCGAGCAGGCAGACTACTGTCCTGGTGCATCCCTATCATGCAGACAGCAGACTTCAACATCCAGCCGTTTAGATTTCACAACAACACTACTTCATCAGGAGAACTTAACTGTGCAGCAGGGCAACTTCAGAAGCTTCTGTTGTAGGGCAGGTCAACTCAATGGGATGGCGCTTCTCACATCAGCACGTCACATTCAAACCTCAAGCTACAAATTCTAGTCAATTCAGTCAAATCTAGTAAATTCTAGTAAATTCAGTCAATTCTAATAAATTCAGTCTCGCATGCTGGGAGCAGATACCCCATCAGGTGTCGGGTGTGTGTGTGTTGAAGTGGGGAGGGGGCCAACGTCATCTTCCCACTTCCTGTGTTTTGCTCTGCCTAAACAGCAGCCCCTGATAACGCCCATACATTTATCTCTGTGCCACAGTCCTCTGAGCTCCTAACCCCTCACCCCTCCATGTAAATGGTCTGACAAACATTAGCTTGAAGATAGGGGCTTGAAAGCATCAGGCAGGAGCTTGAAAAGTCAACGGGTTCTTTCATTTATTCATTCAACCCCATTTTCCCCTCAATGCCTTGTTGACTATTGGCGTGTGGGCATAACACACCAAACTATGCCCACTGAATTATGTATGAATTGAAGATTAATCTGTATTCTTAGTCATTTCTGGTAAAAAAATAATAATATTAATAATAAAAAATGGCCCGGCACCACTGAGGGGGAGGGTCTTTGAGGACTGTACCGTGCGTTGATTGGCTTTGTATTTATGTGTATTGTGTTTTTGTTTGAGGCATTGCACATGTGTTTGGGTGGTGCTGCTGTCATAGCTGGGAAGGGTAGTGTTTACAGAGAGGGTTAAAGACCAAAACCTTAAGTCTTGGTAAAACTCTCAGCCTTCCTTGGCATACGACCTTTACACAGTCCATGGCATTTCTTGTGAGATGAATAGTACTTTTCGAAAGCTTGAAGAGAAGAAAGCAACTACCCCATATAATGAAACGTCTACTGTAGAGGATAACTACCCCGGGTAATGAAACGTCTACTGTAGAGGATAACTACCCCGGGTAATGAAACGTCTACTGTACAGGTGAACTACCCCCCCAGGTAATGTAATGAAACGTACCCCGGTAATGAAACGTACAGGTGAACTACCCCGGTAATGAAACGTCTACTGTAGAGGATAACTACCCTGTACAGGTGAACTACCCCGGGTAATGAAACGTCTACTGTACAGGTGAACTACCCCGGGTAATGAAACGTCTACTGTACAGGTGAACTACCCCGGGTAATGAAACGTCTACTGTACAGGTGAACTACCCCGGGTAATGAAACGTCTACTGTACAGGTGAACTACCCCGGGTAATGAAACATCTACTGTACAGGTGAACACCATTAGCAATGAACGGTTTTCTACCAGTTTCTGTGTTTGACACGCAAAACAGAAAACCATGTAGAAATCACACCAGGCCTGACCACAAAGACTAAACATCAGCAGGTAGTGATAACCAATGAGAGTTAGAGTGTGAGGGGGGGGGGGTCTGACCTGTGCATGTTGCCGTTGGTGGTGAAAGTCTGTCCACAGAAGGAGCACTTGTAGGGCCTCTCTCCGCTGTGCACTAGCATGTGGCGGTCCAGCGAGCTGGCTGAGCTCAGGGCCTTGCCACAGATGCTGCATGAGTGGTCCGTCGCCCCGTTGTCCGAGTTGTGCTGAGAGAGAGATTATACAGTATAATTACTACATGTTATGGTTATTACTTCCATGACTTTATGTACTTGTGAATAGTAGTGTTACCTGTCGGATGTGCATAGTGAGCTGGTGCTGGGTCATACAGTCCTTGTCACACAGGGGACAGATGAAATCTGTACTGAAGTCTTTGGCTTCCTGTAACACAATCCCACACAGGAGGAGACTAGAGGTTAGAAACACAGAGAGAGGCGACATGGGAATATACTGTAAGGTCCAATCCTGACCAGTGAAACCTATAGTAGCTTCATCTTTGAAATGGTTTGATCATTGGGGTTGGTTATATGGCAAAAATACTTCCTCTTGGCTTTCATTACTATGCCGTGGATGGATGGACTGTGATTGGTGGGGCCTGAAGCACTGATGTCTACTCCATTTACCACGGGGAAAATCCCACAGAGTCTGCTATCCTAGTCTTGTGCAATACAACAATGTCATCGAATGATATTATTTTGATGATAAAGAGCAGAATGCTGATGTCTTATCTTTCGTCATATCTGCAGACGGCTGACTGTCTCTCCATCCGTTGACCTGCTAGTCACAGAGAGTTTGGGATTTGGATTTGATGCTCACATTGAGCCTGTCACTCATTCGCCTGTAGCCCTGCTCAGTTACCCGTTGCTTGGTGTGTGTGTGTGTGTACGCATGCATGGTGAGGGGGATGTTTGACGTTGAGCTCAGTGTAACCCTACATCCCAGGACCCACCTTCCTCCCTCTCCCTCTCTTTCCCCTTCTCTCTCTCCTTCCCTCTCTCTGTCCCTCCCTCTCCCTCTCTTTCCCTCTCTCTCTCCTTCCCTCTCCCTCTCTTGCTCCCAGTTGATCATTAACTCTCTCACTACAGTGCCATCCCACTCTCACTCACTCCCTCTCTCTCTCCTTCCCTCTCCCACGCACTCTTTCCCACACACACTCTCAAAAACAATCTCCTTCCCTCTCTCTCTCTTCCCTAGCACTCTCTCTCCTTTTTCCTCTCTACGTGTTGTTTAAACTCTCTCTCTCCTGTTTCCAGCCCAACATCTTGCTCTCCTTCCCAGCCCAACATCTTGCTGGCTCTCTCTGTTTCCCCCAACATCTTGCTCTTCCACTTCCCCTCATCTTCCTTCCACTCTCTGTTTCCAGCCCAACATCCCTTCCCTCTCTCTGCTGTTGACACTACAGCTGATCATTAACTGACTGACTGAACACTACAGTGCCATGGATCTGGCATCACACACACACTCTTTCACAGCCCAACATCTTGCTGGCTTCCACACACACACACAGCCCAACATCTTGCTGGCATCCACTCAAGTCTGTTTCACAGCCCAACATCTTGCACATCACACTCATCAAAAACAATCTCTAGGAAGCACTTCCTTTTCCTCTCTGCGAGGACTAGCACCGGTGTTGTTTAAACCCTGTGCACTGCTGGCTTCCACTCAAGTCTGTTTCACAGCCCAACATCTTGCTGGCTTCCACTCAAGTCTGTTTCACAGCCCAACATCTTGCTGGCTTCCACTCAAGTCTGTTTCACAGCCCAACATCTTGCTGGCTTCCACTCAAGTCTGTTTCACAGCCCAACATCTTGCTGGCATCCACTGCATTACAGACGTTTTCTCCACTATATAGTGTATAGTGTGTGGTAACAGAGTTCAAGAAACATTCTTCATTCTTTCTCCTGCGAGTGTGTGTGTGTGTGTGTGTGTGTGTGTGTGTGTGTGTGTGTGTGTGTGTGTGTGTGTGTGTGTGTGTGTGTGTGTGTGTGTGTGTGTGTGTGTGTCCATACTGCAGGATGAACATCAAGAGAGAGGGAGAGCGGTGGAATTTCTGTTTCATTCCTTCCGGTCTTTCATATAGTTCTACTTTGACTATATCTACCAATGCCTTTCAAATGCAGTTAAAGTGAATTGAGTTTGAGGCTTGCAGCAGAAGATACATAACGACTGCTTGTTTAAAAGGGGAAAGCTCAGCCAGGCAGACAGACACAATTTAGACACCATTTCCATCTCTCTGCTACTCTTTCTAAACCACAGCCCAGTGTGAACTCTGCAAGCTGGCCACTAGTGAAAACCTCTTCACCCGCTAGCAAGCATTGACCATACAGCTGTGTGCGGCCCATGCTAGAGCTGACATAATCTGGTGAATTACATAATCGTCTGTAAGCCGGTTTCCTCAAGTGGCGAGAGCCTGAGAATCAGGCCAGTCCTGCTAAAGGGAAGTGAAGTACACTATGTATGACAAGGGAGGGTGGGCCTAAAGCTCTGGTTCTGGATGGCTCTTGTTCCAGGCTGTGTGTGTGTGTGTGGTGTATATGCTTCATAACTGACACCTGTTTGTCCTACAGCCGAGCGCTACGGGCCCCAATCCCAGGCTTTAAAAGGAGCCATGTGACCCAGGCCGGGGGAAGACAGAGGGGGAATTGAGAGGCAAGGAGAGTTATGGACCATTTGTTGCTACTCGTTTGAAAACTGACACACACACACACACACACACACACACACACACACACACACACACACACACACTGTACCTCACTGTTGGCGCCTCATCAGAAACATCAGGTTTTACTTTATGTCGTGTTGTGTTTCTTGTTGTGATGTGTGTTTTGTCCTATATTTATATGGTATTTATTGTTAATCCCAGCCCCCTTCCCCGCAGGAGGCCTTTTGCTAGGCTGTCTTTTTAAGTAAGAATTTGCTCTTAACTGATTTGCCTAGTTAAGGGTCAAATAAATTTAAAAAACACTTCTAATGTGATGCTAAACAGACACAGCCTCCTCCCTGTTCATTTGGTGTGTGTGTGTGTGTGTGTGTGTGTGTGTGTGTGTGTGTGTGTGTGTGTACCGTGGTGTTCCTCCGGGCGTTGCGGTTGACACTAGGGGGTCTGGGCAGGGTGGTCCTGCTGATGGGGGTGGAGGGTGTGGAAGGCTCCAGGGCTCCGTTGAGCTGGCCTGCATTCATCACCGTCGACAACATGGTGTTGATGGATGACAAGTCCACGCCTTCCTCCTCTGTCATATTCTCTCCATTTTCTCCAGCCATGCCTTCCTCCTCCTCTTCCTCCATCACTCCGTTACTCCCTGGGAAGAGCGAGGAAACCGCTGTTAGCACACACACACACATACACGCAAACACACACACACACGCACACACACCCACACAGAAGCTAACACACACATAAGAACTCTCAAACACGGACACACAGGCACACACACCACCCTGACCTGTGTGTTTGTCCTGTGTGTGTGTGGAATCAGGGGTCTCCTGCTCCTCCGAGTGCTCGGTCTCTCCAGCGCTCAGCTCCACGCTCACTCCTCCCCCCGGACGCGTGCTCTCCATGGTGCTCTCCATCACTGCGACAACACAAACATACACACAAACTTAGTGACATGGGACAGACACACAAACTTAGTGACATGGGACAGACACACAAACTTAGTGACATTGGACAGACACAAGCTGAGAAGGCTTTTTTTAGCTAGTTATTAGCATTTTCCCAAAGATTTTTAAGACACTGATGCCACACACACACACACACACACACACACACACACACACACACACACACACACACACACACACACACACACACACACACACACACACACACACACACACACACACACACACACACACACACACACACACACACACACACACGTGATCAAGAGCTGAAGTCAGAAGATGGTAAATTAAGTGAGTATGCAGTGCACTTCACAGTGTGCACTTGAGCATAGGATGGCTTATGGATTGGCAGGAGGACTTAGATGGGTTGGGGGGGGGTTGAGGTTTACGCAGGGAGGAGGTGGTGGAGGAAGAGGTGGAGGAAGAGGAGGTGTAGGGTGACCTTGTGATTTGGAGAGAGAGAATACTGACTTGATGCCCAGTGGAAAGGAGTTGATGTCACTAGCTAGATACGATAGCCTGTGTTTTATGACACTCACACCTGTTTCATATGACACAAGAGAGGGAGGGGGGGGGGGGGGAGGGAGGGAGGGAGGGTATTTCTTTCCTTCTATCCTCAGCATTGCAAAACAACTTCTCTCTAGTAACAAACCAGTCACAGCAGGCCACCAGGATTCAAGTAACCCCATAAGCCCCCACACCACTACCCAACACAGGAGGTTGGTGGCACCTTAATGGGGAGGACAGGCTTGTGGTAATGGCTGGAGTGGAATGAGTGGAAGGGTATCAATTACATCAAACACAAGGGTCCAATGGCTCCGTTCTAGACATTATTATGAGCCATCCTCCCCTCGGCAGCCTCCACTGATACCCACTCACCCAAATACACACAGGTTCAATCCCTTGGTTTCCCCATCCTCTCCACACCCTGTTGCTTGGAGCGCCCAGTCCCCAATGGGAGGGTTTGGGGAGCCAATCTCTCCAACTCCATGCTGGACTGGTGCTTTCTGTACTACCCCCAGGCCCATCCTGCACACATCCCTAACTATGACTAAGGTAGTTAGTTGGCTATGGAGCCCAAACTAATACAGACAGTGACTGAGATACAGTTAAAGGACAGGGAGGGAGGGAGGGGGGGGAGGGAGGGAGGGAGGAGGGAGGGAGGGAGGGAGGGAGGGAGGGAGGGAGGGAGGGAGGGAGGGAGGGAGGGAGGGAGGGAGGGAGGGAGGGAGGGAGGGAGGGAGGGAGGGAGGGAGGGAGGGAGGGCAAAATAGAGGAGAGGAGGATGCAAAAGAGGGGAAGGAAAGAAAGAAAACCGGGTAGAGCGAGGGGGAGGCGATAAGGAGAGATACAACTGCAGAATAAGCAAAAAAGAGAAGAGGGAAGAGAGAAAGAGAGAGGTAGTCAGAAGTCCCCCCTCCTGTTAATTGCGGCTTTCCGTTCACAGCCCCACAGGAAGCTCCTCTACGGTCCAGGCCACTTCCTCCTCCTCATGGAGGGGTGGAGTACGTGTTCTAGTCTCTACATGTCTCGTTCCTCTACATGGGTTTTGTGTGAGTCACTCAGAAAACCAGTGGATGAAAAAGGGAGTGGGAAAGAAATGGATGGAGGACAGGAGTTGGGATGATGAAGAGAAAAATAGATGAGAGAACAGAGAGGAGAGGAAAGGGAACAAGGGTCTGGGAAACAGACACTGGAGTAGCAGAGAGATAGACAAATACAAGATGAGATGGAGGAGAGGAAGGGGGGCAAAAGGAGGAGAGGGGGAATGAGTGGTTGAGAGAGAGGTGAGCTTAAACAGACTGGTAAAGGCTGGTTATGTTTTTAGTGACCCACGGGAGGGAGCCGTGACGTGACATCACAGACGGTAACATGGCCTAAGCAGGTGCAGTGTGACGGTCCCCTCTGATAGGGTGAGAGGGGTGTGTGCGTGCCTCTCACTACATGTCTTGCTGTTACTGCATCCTATGTACAACATATTTGTCTTCTTTCTTTGACAAAAATGAGTCATGCAGGATATAACAAACACAACCCTCCCTGGTGTTGCAAGTAACACCATGCACAGACTTACTGAGCCCTTTCTCACTACAGTATTGCATCATGCATAAATGAATGAAAGCTACTGGACCAAAACCAGTATTGTGGAGTAAGTAGCCAACGGAGTGGCAGCACTAACTAGTAATACAAGTGGTCATATCAAATAGTGGGGGGCTGGTTGGCCATGGGGGGGCTAACCGCTAGACGCAGATCTCAAGCTTAGCCGTGGATTTGTTTTATTTCATTAGCCTGAGCATCACCCCCCCCCCATCACGCACTCTGATTGGTGGATCAAACACTTGGGCAGCACTTTTTATGGCCTGCTAAAATGAACTGCAACAGATGGTGGGAACAGGGAAGAAGGAGATAGAGGGAGGATAAGGAGAGAATGGAAGAGATACCAAGACATAGAAAGGGTAGTTGAAGAAATGAAAAAAGGCAGAGGGAGAGAGTAAAGCGAGAGAAAGAGAGATTGCACAACGGTTGGGATAGGTTTCCAGATTTCTGTTGTGATGTTTTCAGAGCAGGCGATTGGGGCAGACTGTTGCACTTGTTTGGAGATTCCAACACACGCTCACAGAGAGAGAGAGTAGTGCATGTTACAGGAGAGGTGCAAGTGCATGTGTGTGTGTGTGTGTGTGTGTGTGTGTGTGTGTGTGTGTGTGTGTGTGTGTGTGTGTGTGTGTGTGTGTGTGTGTGTGTGTGTGTGTGTGTGTGTGTGTGTGTGTGTGTGTGTGTGTGTGTGTGTGCGCGCGCGTGTGTGAAGAGGACGGTTGAAGGGGGGCAGCAGTGGCTGCTGTTACTACATCTGTTCCCAGCCATCACTCTCACTCCGGCTTTGACACCCCCCCCCAGCCACCCTCCATATCCCCCTATCCTACACACACACACACACACACACACACACACACACACACACACACACACACACACACATACCGCGCTGCCCGACCCTGACATCCTGACATTCTTGCACATCCTTGTAAAAAAAATAGCAGGGGAGGTCACAATGTGGGAGTCAAAAGAGAAACAACTTTGTGTTTGTATATGCGCGTTTGTGCATCTGTGTGTGCATGTGAGTGTGTGAGAGAGAGTGTGGAAGTTACACACAGAGATGGAAAAGTTGCCACACTGTGCCAAAGAGTGGCAAACAAGAATGCCTCTCCTCTTCTCTCCTCTCCTCTTGTCGAACCTTGGGCCCCCTCGCACTCCCTCCCTCTCGCAGACTCCTCCCACCTCCATTTGCTCTCCCCCTCTCCTTCCGTCTCTCTCCATCTTGTTTTGTCTGCCTGCTTGGCCGGGCCCCTCCCTCTTCCCTCCATCATCTCTCACACTCCCTCTCCTTCTCCTCTTTTCTCTTCTCTGTCACCTTCTGTCACCTTCTGTCACTCGGTTTAACCTGAATCTGTAAACATCTGTATCGGTTGATGCATTTTGTTTGCAACACTTTATTGTTATGTTCTTTTATATATTTATATTTTATCTTACTCATGTAACAAGCTCAGTTCATGAAGTTGGATTGATTCATAGAAGTATTAGGTTATGCAATCAATTCTTCCTATTGATTATTGGAAACTGTAGCAATTTGTTTTAGGTTTCAAGCCCTGTGTGAAAGTACTCTCAATCAATCAACTTGCAGCAACCAAAGACGTTGACCTAAATATGACACCGCCACCACCTTCCACACACAGTCAGTCAGCCACCAATCTGGCAACAGCATCAGTCACATGACAAGGTCAGAGGGGTGGTGGGCTAGAGGGGACACCTGTGTGTGGACATAACGCTGGTGACAAATCACTTGTTCTAGAGTGGGTGGGTGACACGCTTCCACTGCCTTAAAGCCACCCTTCATTCTCCATGACATTATTCAAGTATTAAAAGGTGTTAAAACCAGGGATAACTCTGCCTCACATTTATCAACTGAGCCATCCGCTCGGGCTACAGTTCAGTGACTAATACGTTATATAGATTGATAGACAATGGGCCGCGAGCCAAACTGCCAAAACTGACACATGCTCTTCAAAGCAAACAGTGGGGAGATTTGCTTCATCCCTGCACTAACAAAGCTGTATTGTTAATAATCCATTCACCTTTTGGCCCCTTTGGTCCTTCCAGACTAGCTAGCTAGATAAAGGAGAGTAGAGAGAGAGAGAGAGAGAACCAGGCGCAGTAACCCAGTCCAGTCATTGTCAGATCAGTGATCAAATCAAGGATTGGAGGGAGATAAGAGGAAGGAAGCAACAACGCATTTTCAAAGCATTCCAACAGGGTGTAGTGAAGAGTTATCTCGCGAGAGGATGTGTGTGTGTGTGTATGAGAGAGAGGGGGAATTCTATATCAAGGCTGGAGAGGGAGGGAGGGAGGGGGAGGGAGGGAGGGAGGGAGGGAGGGAGGGAGGGAGGGAGGGAGGGAGGGAGGGAGGGAGGGAGGGAGGGAGGGAGGGAGGGAGGGATCCGTGACCATATGTTGGCTATTTATTACCTCCCCTCCTAACGGTCTCTCTCCTCCTGACACCATGAGAAGTCAACGTTCCCTCTTAAAGGTCTCTAACGGTCTCTCTCCTCCTAACACCATGAGAAGTCAACGTTCCCTATTTCTAGGGGGTTTAGGGTTAAGGTTAGAATTAGTGTTAGGGTTAAGGTTAGTTTTTTTCGGTTTAAGATTAGGGTAAGGGTTGGGGGTTAGGGAAAATAGGATTTTGAATGGAACTGAATTGTGTGTCCGCACAAGGTTAGTTATACAAGACTGTGTGTGTGTGTGTGTGTGTGTGTGTGTGTGTGTGTGTGTGTGTGTGTGTGTGTGTGTGTGTGTGTGTGTGTGTGTGTGTGTGTGTGCAGTGTGATAGAACAGTAAAGTACAGTATAGTACAGTGGGCCTGCCTGGCCTGCCTGTGTGGATGTGAACTAACTGGCTGGCCTTTAGACAAAGTGGCGGAGCATGACGCTCGCCTCAATCAGAACAGGAAGCACAGACTCCCCAGCTACACGAGAGAAAGCTCTCCACTTCCCGTCCTACTGGCCTGTGTTTGTGTGTCTGATTGATGAAGAGTGTTCTCCCTCCCGCCCTACTGGCCCGTGTTTGTGTGTCTGATTGATGAAGAGTGTTCTCCCTCCTGTCCTACTGGCCTGTGTTTGTGTGTCTGATTGATGAAGAGTGTTCTCCCTCCCGCCCTACTGGCCCGTGTTTGTGTGTCTGATTGATGAAGAGTGTTCTCCCTCCCGTCCTCCTACTGGCCTGTGTTTGTGTGTCTGATTGATGAAGAGTGTTCTCCCTCCCGCCCTACTGGCCCGTGTTTGTGTGTCTGATTGATGAAGAGTGTTCTCCCTCCCGCCCTACTGGCCCGTGTTTGTGTGTCTGATTGATGAAGAGTGTTCTCCCTCCCGTCCTACTGGCCCGTGTTTGTGTGTCTGATTGATGAAGAGTGTTCTCCCTCCCGTCCTACTGGCCCGTGTTTGTGTGTCTGATTGATGAAGAGTGTTCTCCCTCCCGTCCTACTGGCCCGTGTTTGTGTGTCTGATTGATGAAGAGTGTTCTCCCTCCCGCCCTACTGGCCCGTGTTTGTGTGTCTGATTGATGAAGAGTGTTCTCCCTCCCGCCCTACTGGCCCGTGTTTGTGTGTCTGATTGATGAAGAGTGTTCTCCCTCCCGTCCTACTGGCCCGTGTTTGTGTGTCTGATTGATGAAGAGTGTTCTCCCTCCCGCCCTACTGGCCCGTGTTTGTGTGTCTGATTGATGAAGAGTGTTCTCCCTCCCGCTCTCTGCCCGTGTTTGTGTGTCTGATTGATGAAGAGTGTTCTCCCTCCCGTCCTACTGGCCCGTGTTTGTGTGTCTGATTGATGAAGAGTGTTCTCCCTCCCGCCCTACTGGCCCGTGTTTGTGTGTCTGATTGATGAAGAGTGTTCTCCCTCCCGCCCTACTGGCCCGTGTTTGTGTGTCTGATTGATGAAGAGTGTTCTCCCTCTCGTCCTACTGGCCCGTGTTTGTGTGTCTGATTGATGAAGAGTGTTCTCCCTCCCGCCCTACTGGCCCGTGTTTGTGTGTCTGATTGATGAAGAGTGTTCTCCCTCCCGTCCTACTGGCCCGTGTTTGTGAGTGAGTTTTTAGAGGACCACCCTTCCCCCCGTCATCTGCTTTTCTCTCCTCCTCCGGTTCCCCCTCCTTCCCTCGCTCTCTCCCTCCTTCAGCTCACACTCAGCTGCCATTACCCATCTTCCCTGCTTCCCTTCCTCCTTCCCTTCCCTCCCATCTCTCTGGCTACCCTACCCTGACTTGTTGCTCTTACTCACCCAAACACAGATGCAACAAAAGTAAAGATAATTCACACGCACTTTCAACCACCCACAGCACATCCAGCTACTTGCCTGGAGCTCCCTCTCACAGTGCAACGGTCAGCGTGTAGGTAGAGTACTGTTTACATTACAGAGGTAAGGAAAGGGGTGAAGGCATTTAGGGACGGACAGAGACTCTTTTCTTCATCTGCTTCCTCTTCCTCCTGTGGCTGTTTTTCCCTTCCCCTCCACCGTCTCCTGTCTACCTCTCTAGCTGTCTCTCTGCATCTCTCTTTCAGTTGCTTCCTCCTCTTTTCCTATTGGGTTACTATAATAGGGTAAGGTCAGCCTACACCCAGGGTTGAAATGCTAAACGAGCGCAAGGTTAGGCTATATGGCTGTGTTTAGGTAAACAATAATGTGTCCAAACTTTGACAGTATCTATCTTCCCATGTGCTGTGTTCAGGTCAATATATTACCTGTGTCTGGGACACCAAAGAAGCAATGTGAGCTAAAAACATCAGTTAACTACTCAGAGTAGAGATCAGCTACCAGAGTGGTGTTGATGGAGCTCTGAGGTTAGGAGGGAGGGAGGGAGGGAGGTGGGGAGGGAGGGAGGGAGGGAGGGAGGGAGGGAGGGAGGAGGGAGGGGGGGGAGGGAGGTGGGGAGGGAGGGAGGGAGGGGGGAGGGAGGGAGGGAGGGAGGGAGGGAGGGAGGGAGGGAGGGAGGGAGGGAGGGAGGGAGGGGGGAGGGAGGGAGGGAGGGGGGAGGGAGGGAGGGAGGGAGGGAGGGAGGGAGGGAGGGAGGGAGGGAGGGAGGGAGGGAGGGAGGGAGGGAGGGAGGGAGGGAGGGAGGGAGGGAGGGAGGGAGGGGCATCAGCCTCTGTAGAAAGGAAGCTGTCAGGGACTATTACACACACAGCTAGCACACACAGCTAGCTCACTCAGCTAGCTCACACAGCTAGCTCACACAGCTAGCTCACACAGATAGCTCACACAGCTAGCTCACACAGCTAGCTCACACAGCTAGCTCACTGTTTATCTTCATTTACAATCTGTAGAAACTATGAGAATAGAAAGGTTCAGAATGGTTGTGAAACATCACAACACAGTTGAACATTATATGGCAAATAGAAATCAAAAAGATAGATGGGAGGGGATGAGGGTAGCTGAATGATGGGACTAAAGACAAACAAAAGACAAGTATTGTAAAGTATTCTGTGTCCGTAAAATGTATATAGTATATAGTATGTGTAAGCTGGAAGTAGAAGCCTAAGTGTTGTTGTCTATTAGTTTTGTCCAATTAGGGATGTAATGTTAGGGTTAGGGGAAGAAAGTAAGGAAAATATACATTTGACTATTTAAAATAATATATACAGTGCATTTGGGAAGTATTCAGAGCAATTGACTTTTTCCACATTTTCTTACGTTACAGCCTTAATCTGAAATTTAAAATTAAAAAAATGTTCCTCATCAATCTACACACACTACCCCATAATGACAAAGCAAAAACTGGTTTCTATACATTCTTGCAAATGTATATTAAAAAAATATTTGAAAAAAATACTTTATTTACTTAAGTATTCAGACCCTTTGCTATTAGACTCAAAATTGAGCTCAGGTGAATTGATTGGACGTAATTTGGAAAGGCACACACCTATCTATATAAAGTCCCACAGTTGACAGTAAACCAAGACATGGAGGTCGAATGAATTGTCCATAGCGCCCCAAGACAGGATTGTGTTACGGCACAGATTTGGGGAAGGATACCAAAAAATGTCTGCAGCATTGAATGTCCCCAAGAACACAGTGGCCTCCTTCATTTTTAAATGGAAGGAGTTTAGAACCACCAAGACCCTTTCTAGAGCTGGTCACCCGGCCAAACTGAGCACTCGGGGGAAAGGGGCCTTGGTCAGGGAGGTGACCCGATGGTCACTCTGACAGAGCTCCAGAGTTCCTCTGTAGAGAACCTTACAGAAGGACAACCATCTCTGCAGAACTCCACCAATCAGGCCTTTGTGGTAGAGTGGCCAGACGGAAGCCACTCCTCAGTTAAAGGCACATGACAGCCCGCTTAGAGTTTGCCAAAAAGCACCGAAAGGGCTCTCAGACCGTGCGAAACAAGATTCTCTGGTCTGATGAAACCAAGAACTCTTTGGCCTTATTACCAAGCGCCACGTCTGGAGGAAACCTGGCACCATCCATATGGTGAAGCATGGTGGCGACAGCATCATGCTGTGGGGATGTTTTTCAGCGGTAGGGATTTGGAAACTAGTCAGGATCAAGGGAAAGACGAACAGCGCAAAGTACAGAGAGATCCTTGATGAAAATCTGCTCCAGAGCCCTCAGAACCTCAAACTGGAGAGAAGGTTCACCTTCCAACAGGACAACAATCCTCAGCACCCAGCCAAGACGATGCAGGAGTGGCTTCAGGACAAGACTCTGAATGTCCAGCCAGAGCCTGGACTAGAACCCGATCGAACATCTCTAGAGAGACCTGAAAATATCTGTGCAGCGACGCTCTCCATTCAACCTGACATAGCTTGAAAGAATCTGCAGAGAAGAATGGGAGAAACTCCCTAGACACAGGTGTGCCAAGTTTGTAGTGTCACACCAATGAAGACTCGAGGCTGTAATCGCTGCCAAAGGTACTTCAACAAAGTACTTAGTAATGGGTCTGAATTCGTATGTAAATGTGAAATTTCAGTGTTTATTTGTAATACATTTGCAAAAATGTATAAAAAACATTTGCTTTGTCATTATGGGATGTTGTGTTTAGATTGAGGATTACATTTTTTTTTAAATCCATTTTATTAACAAAATGTGGGAAAAGTCAAGGGGTATGAATACTTTCCAAATGCACTGTTTATAAACTCAGCATAAAAAGAGACGGGACCCCAGGGACCCTGGGCATCTTTCTTTTGGTGTTTTTCAGAGTCAGTAGAAAGGCCTCTTTAGTGTCCTACGTTTTCATAACTGTGACCTTAATTGCCTACCGTCTGTAAGCTGTTAGTGTCTTAACGACCATTCCACAGGTGCATGTTCATTAATTGTTTATGGTTCATTGAACAAGCATGGGAAACAGTGTTCAAACCCTTTACAATGAAGATCTGTGAAGTTAGTAGGGTTTTCATGAATTATCTTTGAAAGACAGGGTCCTGAAAAGGGGGCGTTTCTTTTTTTGTTGGAGTTTATATATTTTTGAAATATATGTGGGATTGGAAATGATGCAATTACATTGATAGAAGCCACAATCTATTTGTAATATTAAAGCTGATCCACCCCCATAAAGAAATAAAGTAATGTGGAAGCTTCACTCAACAGCATTTCTCTCAAAGATCTGGATTCTGGTGTGAACAATATGGGAGGAGGGAAAGGGGGGGGGGGAGATCAACCAACCACGAAAAATGTCTGACGTAACAGGCATAAGAGAAACGCCTGAGCTGAGTTTCCACATCTGGTTTTCAATGAAAAGGAAGCTAGGTTGAAAATAGCTTCATCTCTGAAAACCGGAACATCCGGTTGTTGGTAACTCCTCTTTGGCTCGTCAGGACCAGCCAATTATCTCTCTCTCTCTGATGCAAAATTACTCTGTCAAGTGATTTCAAAAGGCACCAGTCTAAAGCTAGGATGTTGACAACATTAATAATTCATTTATAGGCCCCTTTACAATTAAATTACTTTACCCTTAAGTAATGTTGCAGCTGCATAAAATGTGTAAATATATAATAATGTCAGTAGCCTATACCTCGGTCTAAATATGACACCGAACAGAACTGACAGATTAGTAAAACATGTAGGCAGAAGAAAGAAACACCCTCATCACTGATCAAATGGTTCAGTCTCGACTCCCATCGACTGATCAAATGGTTCAGTCTCGACTCCCATCGACTGATCAAATGGTTCAGTCTCGACTCCCATCGACTGATCAAATGGTTCAGTCTCGACTCCCATCGACTGATCAAATGGTTCAGTCTCGACTCCCATCGACACTGGGGGAGGTGCGAATAACATACTGCCGATAAGGCAAAGAGCGGTGACTGAAAGTAAGTTTGTGTGTGTGAAATCTGTGGGACTTACCTACACAGGTGTGGAGGTGGGGTGTATGAGACCAAGAATTGAGAAAAAAGGACTCCTCTTCTCAACAAAGGCACAGATAGATAAAGTGAGGGTTGATATGGTATGATAGCATGCCATGCACATAGCTCATACCTGAAAAACGTAAGGAAACTAAGGAAAACAATGCCGATTTCATCCCAAATCGGTAATGAGGGCGAAATGTGTCTTTAGAATGCCTTAAACTTTTACTGTTCTCCATCTATATCTACAGAAAGCAGTTGCTTTATATCAATTGCTATTAAAAATTAAATAAAAATAATGGAAGAAAATATGCAATGAAAAAATGCAAAATGTCAAAAAGGATGATGATGATGATGATGCATCAAAGAAGAAGAAAAGTAGACATGCTGAATGAAGAATGAAGCTTAACATTCGGGGGGTTGAAAATGTGCAAGGACAGCCCTCAGTGTATGGGGACTTAAGAGTTAAGAGGTGGGATGGAGGCAGGTAAAAGAGGAGGAGGTCAAGAGGGGGGGGGAAGAAACAGCCTTATATTTACCCTCGAGAGACCAGGGCAAAAAGGTGTCTGGGCTCGGAGCTCAGGGCTGGGGGGGAGACGACGGCCTGCCTGCCCACCTCGAGTGTCAGCACCCACTGATCACACTGCAGGGAGAGCACAGAGACCGCCGTCAATACACAGTCATGTCGTCTGCATGTACAAACACACACAACAACAAAAACAACAAGAGCCTTCTAAGCATGCACTGAAGGATTGCGGGCCACAATTGTGTGTGTTGTGTGTGTGTGTGTGTGTGTGTGTGTGTGTGTGTGTGTGTGTGTGTGTGTGTGTGTGTGTGTGTGTGTGTGTGTGTGTGTGTGTGTGTGTGTCTGTGTGTCTGTGTGTCTGTGTCTGTGTGTGTGTCTGTGTCTGTGTGTGTGTAGACTCAGAGCAGGTAGACTTTGGTTTCTGGTCTTGTTAAGCTGTAAATAAATCAAACAATGTCCTGTGTGCTGTTATCACACGATGTCACTGAGCACCAACACACACATCCTGCCCCACAGCTAAACCCGGAAACCATGACCCCTTGACCTGATGGGATTCAGTCAAGTCATTCGAAAATAGGCCTACTGCGGGATGGCGAGGCAAAGCGGAGGCCCAACCAAGACACTCATTCTCATTAAGGCATTTATTATTTCCATCATGGCAGACGAGCACTGAAGCCTGCTGACAGATGATTCTTCTGGTAATAGGTGAGGTAAACACAAGGATGGGTGGACACAAGGAGAGGACATTACAGTGCAGAGCCACCGACAGATTATCTACTTTGTAAAAGAGGTTTGGGGGAGGGGGGGGGTGCTAAGATGAGGGAGCAGGGTAAAGTAGAGACAGAGAGAGAGAGACAGAGGGAGAGGGAGAGAGAGGGAGAGAACAAAGGATGGATAAGAAGAGGAAAAGCTGGAGGGAAGAAGAAGATGCCTAGCTAAAACAGGACAGATAAGACGAGTAAGTATGGATGAGACACGGGATGAGAGAGGAAAGAGCTAGAGAGAGAGAGGGAGGGAGGGAGGGAGGGAGGGAGGGAGGGGGAGGGAGGGAACAGTGGGTAGAGAGAGAGAGAGAGAGAGAGAGAGAGAGAGAACAGAGATTATCAGATTAGTGGCTGATAAGAGCTCCTAATTAAGAGGCAGAAAGAGAGGCAGTTATCATGGGGCCGGGAGGAGACATTTTAGGTTCAAATTCCTTTTTAGCCACTGCACTGTGTGCAAGCATCTTAAACCCTGTTCACATCAAATGCTACAGGTGCGCCCTGGCCTGCATACATGCTCTCTTCCGAGGGGACCAACTGTGGCCTGGTGTCAGAGTGCAGTCCAGTAGAACGGTGTCAGAGTGCAGTCCAGTAGAACGGTATCAGAGTGCAGTTCAGCAGAACGGTGTCAAAGTGCAGTTCGAAAGGACGGTGTCAAAGTGCAGTTCGAAAGGACGGTGTCAAAGTGCAGTTCAGCAGGACGGTGTCAGAGTGCAGTTCAGTAGGACGGTGTCAGAGTGCAGTCCAGAAGGACGGTGTCAAAGTGCAGTTCAGCAGGGCGGTGTCAGAGTACAGTCCAGTAGGACGGTGTCAGAGTGCAGTCCAGAAGGACGGTGTCAAAGTGCAGTTCAGCAGGGCGGTGTCAGAGTACAGTCCAGTAGGACGGTGTCAGAGTGCAGTCCAGTAGGATCACTGTGCGTGCTGCGTACGTGATGCAGCTGTCAGACAAAGTGACAAGGGGCCATTTCCTGTATCTGAATCTCACACTCACACCTCCTTGGTGAAGGGCACTGCTACTGTGGGGCAAAGAGTTGAAGAGGGGATTCACATAATAACTTAACCTACAAATGAAACCCATCACAGAAGCTTGGTATATAACATGCTATATTGCAAAGAAGTGCTGACAAAGTTCTCGCTACAGACGATAATCCAATAACGTAAGTCATTTAACAGACGTTTTATCCATAAGCAACTTACAGCCATGCGTGCATACATTTTTATGCGCGTATGGTGCCAGGAATCGAACGCACTATCCTGCTGTTGGAAGCACCACACTCTACCAACTGAGCTACAGAGGACCCCAGAGATGACTAGCTACAGATCACTACAGAGGACCCCAGAGATGACTAGCTACAGATCACTACAGAGGAGCCCAGAGATGACTAGCTACAGATCACTACAGAGGACCCCAGAGATGACTAGCTACAGATCACTACAGAGGAGCCCAGAGATGACTAGCTACAGATCACTACAGAGGACCCCAGAGATGACTAGCTACAGATCACTACAGATCTAGCTACAGATCACTACAGAGAGCCCAGAGATGACTAGCTACAGATCACTACAGAGGACCCCAGAGATGACTGACAGATCACTACAGAGGAGCCCAGAGATGACTAGCTACAGATCACTACAGAGGACCCCAGAGATGACTAGCTACAGATCACTACAGAGGAGCCCAGAGATGACTAGCTACAGATCACTGCACGTCTAAAAGTCACAAGTATACTGTATTAGGCCTACACACTTTTGTGTGTAAAAGTGTTATTGCTCCATGCATTGCACCCCAAAACAATGTCATTAATAAAAGAACAGAATTAACCGTGCTAATTGAGAGTGGTGCCACATCTAAACTGAGCTGTCCAAGGTGTTTAACACCTTGTTTCATCAGCAGGCAAAAACTGTTAGCCTATGTTGCTTGTCATACTAAGACACACTAAACCCATGGAGGAACCTAAGGCCATCTAGAGCGTCAGCTAGTAAGTAGCCTAAAATAGCTTTATTTTATGTAAGATAGGTAATTCTTGTCAAACCTAGAGAATTTAGAGAACAGTCTTGTGAAGACAATATAAACTTTACAGGATGAGGATGTGGAGTAGAGCTAGAGCCAGTGACTACGGTGTGTACTGTGTAAGAATGCTGCTGTGCTGTTCTCAGGCTGGTTGACAGGCACAGACAAGTGCTAAAGCCTGGAGGTTTGAGACCAGAGCAGTTGGCACAGAGAGTTATCACTTTCTGCCTGCTCTACACGACAGCATCCCCACTATATCAATTACAACTGGGAAAGATGAGAGAGAGAGAGAGAGAGAGAGAGAGAGAGAGACAGAGGCAGAGAGAGAGAGGCAGAGAGAGAGAGAGAGAGAGAGAGAGGCAGAGAGAGAGGCAGAGAGAGAGAGAGAGACAGAGAGAGAGGCAGAGAGAGAGAGAGAGGCAGAGAGAGAGAGAGAGAGGCAGAGAGAGAGAGAGAGAGAGAGAGAGAAAGCAAGAGGGTGTGGGGGAACAGACTGATGTAAAAAGGAAGGAGGCAGAGAAAGATGAAGTGAGAGAATGAGAGAGAAGAAGGGAGGTGAAAAAGACGAAGGGTTTTGCAGCGCACGCCCCATGAAGAGGTGGAGGCGGGGAGGGAGAATCTGGACAAACTAGACGAGCCAGTTTCCTCCATTATGGTTTAGAGAGGAAGAGGGGCCCGTGTCTGTTTCCACAAGCTCTCTGCTGCCGCCAGAGCGGAGAAGCTATCTGCTCATTGGCTCTCCAGTCTAGTCTAACCTAAGCTACAGGATAACAAGATGGGGGAGGGTGGATGCCTTAGGATAAGCCACGCCTCTCTCCGGTCTTAGCATCCTTATGGAGACTAATGGTGCACCCAACTACAGCATGGTGACTACTTCAGGGAGATGGCCTTGTCCAATGAGAAAGACAATTCTAATTAAAAAAAAAATTTTTTTTTTTTTTTTTCTAAAGAAACTTTGACATAATTAGTATTATTATAATTAAGTTGCTTATTTGTGACTTGGCAATGCATATCTAACTTGTGTTTTGATCAACAACATGAAGGATTGAGTAGGGAATGTTTTTATGGTGTTTTTCATTCCACTCAGTTCCAATTTGGTTTCAACATAGAACAACAGCATCTTCATTTGAATACATTTTCGTTCAGAGCAACAATGACAGCAATGCAAAATATAAGTCATCTGACCAACCAGCACATGTGGTATGGTAATTCTTAATGTGCTCTGAGTTCCTTGTATGTGTGTGTGTGTGTGTGTTTGTGTATCTGTCATACTCCATCAGATAAGCATTTAGTGGCAGCTGAGCTTCTTAAACTTCCTTTTATACTACATCAATGAGAAACAACAAGTTGACCTCTGTGCTTTCAGGTTCCCCTTTTCTCCTCAGAGTTGAGAACGCACAGAGATGCAACTTTTCAAACAAAGTCTCATGAACTGTGAGAAGACTGATCCATGTGAATCCTGAATAGAGAGTTGTGAAACCAGTGAGAAGCGGTGGGTAGAGAGATTGTGGTTGGTGTGAGGTTAAAAGAGTCTCTCAAGATGACTAGCTAAAGTCTCACGTTTAAACCTGAAGCACATTATGAGAGGATAACAGTTCATTAGAAGATCTAGCCTATCGCCACCATTCTGACTCCAGACCAGATTGTTTGTACTGTAGCCAAAAAGCAGCTTAGTAAGCTTTTTAAAATAACTTCCCAGATATAATATTAATTTAGAAACTATTGGAATGTTAAAATTATGTATAGTATAGTATGGTTGATAGGAGGGGTTGGAACCATTTCAGGGAACAGAAACAGAACCTGGAACGAAAGCGATCTATATTGTTCCAGAACAGAACAGTTATTTTTTTCTAGTCCCACAACAAAATGCATACGCAATGCCCTCACTGTGTCACTCAGAAATGTATTCCAGTGTCTTCCTACAAGTTGAAAATCTTTGCTTGTGGGTGTTTAAGCTACCTGCCTCTCCCCCATCTGATACATAGGCTGACATTACAAGCTTGATTCAGAAGGAGAGAGATTGTTTATTAGCTAGAGAAGAATTGATTAACTTTTTCAATGATAGTTAAGGGACCTATAGGCCTAATTATCATGTTTCACATTGGATTTATTAACTACAAAAAGATAAGACATGTTTTTAATTATGGTGCCGCTCAGGGCACACACAAGCTTGTTAGCTAGCTAGCTCAAGCTTGACAGCGAGCAAACTCAAAGAACATTCAAAGTTCCTCCTCCTAGGTATAACTTTGTGGACCCAATTCAGATAATGCATATCATAACAAGATCCCTGGCACTTCAAGCCTCCTTCAAGCCTCCTCAACCCACTCTCTCCCCACCACAGCAGGTTGGTGCCACCTTAATTGGGGACAACGGGCTCGTGGTAAGGACTGGAGCGGAGTCAGTGGAATGGTATCAAATACATCAAACACATGGTTTCCAGGTGTTTGATGCCATTCCATTTGCATTATTCCGGCCGTTATTATGAACCATTCTCCCCTCAGCAGCTTCCACCGCTCTCTACCTGCAAATCATGCTGATCATGCTCTCCATAGCCGATGTAAGACCTTTAAACAAGTTAACATTCACAAGGTCTCAGGACCAGATGAATTACCAGGACACGTCCTCAGAGTATGTGCTGACCAGCCTCCAAGTTTCTTCACTGATATTTTTAACCTCTCCCTGACCCAGTCTGTAACACCTACTCTGTGCCCAAGAACGCCAAAGTAACTTGTCTAAATGACTATCACCCCCTGGGCACTCACGTCTGTAGCCATGAAATACTGGTCATGGCTCACATCAACACCATCATCCCAGACACCCTGAACCCACTCCAATTCACATACCACCCCAACAGATCCACAAATGATGCAATCTCTACTGCACTCCACACTGCCCTTTCCCACTTGAACAAAAGGAACAACTACGTGAGAATGCTGTTCATTGACGACAGCTCTGCGTTCAGCCCCATAGTGCCCTCAAAGCTCCTCCCTAAGCTAAAGTCCCTCGGACTGAACAACTCCCTTCTGAAACTGGATCCTGAGGGCATCAACACATCCTCCATGCTGATCTTAAACACAGGGACCCTCAGGGGTGTGTGCTTAGTCCCCACCTGTACTCTCTGTTCACCCACAACAGTATGGTCGTGCATGACTTCTACACCATCATTAAGTTTTCTGACAACATGGCTGTGGAGCTGATCGTGGACTACAGGAAACGGGAGAGCAGAGCCCGCCCCTATTCACATTGACAGGGCTGTAGTGGAGTGTATCGAGAGCTTCAAGTTCCTCGGTGTCCACATCCCTAAGGATCTATCATAGTCCAAACACACCAACACTGTCGTGAAGAGGGCACGACAACACCTCTTCACCCTCAGTAGGCTGAAAAGATTTGGGATGGGCCTTCAGATCCTCAAAAAGTTCTACAGCTGCACCATCAAGAGTAACTTGACAGGCTGCATCACCGCTTGTGTATGGCAACTGCTTGGTATCCGACAACAAGGTGCCATAGAGGGTAGTGCAAACGGCACCGTACATCACTGGGGCCGAGCTCCCTACCATCCAGGACCTCTATACCAGGCGGGGTCAAAGGAAGGCCCAAAAAATTGTCAAAGACTCCAGTCACCCAAGCCACAGACTGTTCTCTCTGCTACTACACGGCAAGCAGTACCGATGCACAAAGTCTGGAGCCAACAGGACCCTGAACAACTTCTACCCCCAAGCCATAAAACTTCTAAACAAAACTGCTAAATAGTTAATCAAATGGCTACCCGGACTACCTGCATTGACTCTTTTTTACACTAACTCTCTTGCACTGACCCTATGCACACACACACTGAACTCTAACCACACACACACACATACTTACACTGACTCTTCCACACACACTACACACACCCAAACATACACTTTCACACTCCCCACATACGCTGCTGCTACTGTCTAGTATATATCCTGTTGCCTAGTCACTTTATCCCTACCTATATGTACAGTACATAGCTACCTCAATTACCTCGCACCCCTGCACATAGATTCTGTACTCATTTTACATCCCTGTATATAGCTGTTATTTTCTACTCCCTGTATATAGCCATGTTATTTTCTACTCCCTGTATATAACCATGTTATTATTCTACTCCTCTATATATAGCCATGTTATTTTCTACTCCTCTATATATAGCCATGTTATTTTCTACTCCCTGTATACAGCCATGTTATTTTCTACTCCTCTATATATAGCCATGTTATTTTCTACTCCTCTATATATAGCCATGTTATTTTCTACTCCTCTATATATAGCCATGTTATTTTCTACTCCTCTATATATAGCCATGTTATTTTCTACTCCTCTATATACAGCCATGTTATTTTCTACTCCTCTATATATAGCCATGTTATTTTCTACTCCTCTATATATAGCCATGTTATTTTCTACTCCTCTATATATAGCCATGTTATTTTCTACTCCTCTATATACAGCCATGTTATTTTCTACTCCTCTATATATAGCCATGTTATTTTCTACTCCTCTATATATAGACATGTTATTTTCTACTCCTCTATATACAGCCATGTTATTTTCTACTCCTCTATATATAGCCATGTTACTTTCTACTCCTCTGTATATAGCCATGTTATTTTCTACTCCTCTATATATAGCCATGTTATTTTCTACTCCCTATAAATAGCCATGTTATTTCTATTCATCATTTGTTTCCTTTATTCACTGTGTATTTATACCTCATGTCACAATTTCTATATACATTGAACATGAATATAAACCCAACACGTGGTGTTTCTCACGTTTCATGAGCTGAAATAAAAGATCCCTGAAACTTTCCATAGGCACAAAAAGCTTATTTCTGTCAAATTTTGTGCACAAATGTGTTTACATCCCTGTTAGTGAGAATTTCTCCTTTGCCAAGATAATCCATCCACCTGACAGGTGTGGCATATCAAGAATCTGATTAAACAGCTTGATCGTTACACAGGTGGACTTTGTGCTGGGGGCAATAAAAGGCCACTAAAATGTGCAGTTTTGTCACACAACACAATACCACAGATGTCTTAAGTTTTGAAGGGAGTGTGCAATTGGCATGCTGACTGCAGGAATGTCCACCAGAACTGTTGCCAGATAATTTAATGTTAATTTCTCTACCATAAGCCTCCTCCAACATAGTTTCATAGAATTAGGCAGTATGTCCAACTGGCCTCACAAACACAGGGGAGGTGCAACTCAATATTAAGAATATGTTCCTAATGTTTGGTATACTCAGTGTATATATTTTTTATTATCTTTAACTTGACATTGTTGGAAAAGGACCCGTAAGTAAGCACTGTTAGTCTACACCTGTTGTCATTGAAGCATGTGACAAATAACATTTTATTTGGATTTGAAAAAACTGTCAAGCTGCCCAACGGCAGGCACACACACAGACACACAAAGACACACACACACACACACGTCACAGATTGAGCATGGCATAATAGGGTTTGGGAACAAGAGTCCTTGGCAACGCGAGGGCTCAGCTGTCAGACAGCCACAGGTGCCAGAGACAGCCAGAGACTTTTAGGGGCCTTTCTCTCCTCCAGGAGAAAATCCAGGCTTTATTCAAGCCCTAAATGGGACATATGCTACCTTGGCTGGGGCTACTGGGACTGCTGGGGCTACCGGAGCTACTGGGCCTACTGTCGGCCTGACTCCCCAGAGTGGGGACTAGTTTGACAGACTCACATGAACCTGGTTAGAGGGGTGGGGTGGGGGGGCATGCTCAAATTCCTCCACATCTCCAGTAGTGGAACATGTGTAGAGATGATACTACAATATACTGCTACTCTATTGACAAAGCAACATGCTAACACATCTGCTTTAACACAGTAGTGCACACAAAGACTTTTAGGCCTATATCATATAAGTCAACGTAAGTAATATTGACATCTAGGGCTATTAGCAGGTGGAAATGTTAACCAACATATTCACACAGTCACACACACACACACACACACACACACACACAAAGACCCCCCCCCCTGCACACACTGACACACACAGTGATGCTGTGTTGGGTGTGTGTTACTGAGTGAGAGTGCAGATGCAGATTGTGTGCTGACAGATCCCATGCAGCCCCATTGACAGCTGTGTGGAGAAAAGGCACACGCAGTCCACCAACCAACAGCACCCACCAGATAGCTAGCTGTCTGTACTGTACTGTGTGCCCTTGGTGCCACAAACACAACAGCTACACTACAAGCTAATGTTACCCAGAAAGACTCACAGATGTAAATCGCTGCCAAACGTGATTCTAACTTGTATTGACTCAGGGAGTTGAATACTTATGTCATCATGATATATTAGCGTTTTGTTTTTCATAAAAGTTTTACAAATGTTAGACTTTTTATTTCACTTTGACATTGGATTATTTTGTGTAGGTCGTTGACAAAAAAGGACAATTAAATCCCACCTTGTAATACAACAAAATGTGGATAAAGTCAATGGCTGTGAAGACTTTCTGAAGGCAATGAAAGCTAATGCTCATTTCAACCTTCCTACAAATTCATTCATGTGCCGACAAAAGGGAGTGATTCATTTCCAAAGATAACTTTTGAGTTCCTTTAGCTGGGCGTGTGGGTGTACGTGTGTACTGTAGTGTTGCCTGAAGCAAGGTCTTCTCTGAAAGCTGGGGAGATGTTGGGGAGAGTTGGCTTGACATCCCCATCAGGCTGACAATAAATATCCCCTGCTAGCTAGCTACTTATTTGGCACGGCTCTTCGCCACAAGTAAATCACGCCGGTAAGCAGAAAGGGTACACTTTTAAACACCCCCCCACCTATCCTTTTGTTGTTATGATCAGCCCCTACTCCTTTATTTAGCAGACACTATAATGTAGGGAGACGGAGAACCATCCATCTTTATCTCTCTCTCTCTACTCGTATCCGTCTGTCTGCTTCCCATCCTGTTCAGCTCATTTTCCCTCTCTGGCAACCATTCACCTTCCTCCAAACAAACGCACACGTAGGGTTGCAAAATTCCTGGAACATTCAATAAATTCCCTGGTTCTCCCAAAATCCCGGTTTGAAGGATTCACGAAATCGGGAGGGAATAAGCAGAAAGTGCAGAATCCTCTCATCACTATTTCTGGAAAACCTGGAAGTGTATTGAACGTTCCAGGAATTTTGCAACCCTACATGTGCGTGTATGTTCTGTGTGTTTGTACAGCACTCTTTGGGTTGGTGAGGAACATTGAGCCTAGCTGTAGGTCTGGGGCAGGTGAGGAACATTGAGCCTAGCTGTAGGTCTGGGGCAGGTGAGGAACATTGAGCCTAGCTGTAGGTCTGAGGCAGGTGAGGAACATTGAGCCTAGCTGTAGGTCTGGGGCAGGTGAGGAACATTGAGCCTAGCTGTAGGTCTGGGGCAGGTGAGGAACATTGAGCCTAGCTGTAGGTCTGGGGCAGGTGAGGAACATTGAGCCTAGCTGTAGGTCTGGGGCAGGTGAGGAACATTGAGCCTAGCTGTAGGTCTGGGGCAGGTGAGGAACATTGAGCCTAGCTGTAGGTCTGAGGCAGGTGAGGAACATTGAGCCTAGCTGTAGGTCTGAGGCAGGTGAGGAACATTGAGCCTAGCTGTAGGTCTGAGGCAGGTGAGGAACATTGAGCCTAGCTGTAGGTCTGGGGCAGGTGAGGAACATTGAGCCTAGCTGTAGGTCTGGGGCAGGTGAGGAACATTGTCTGGAGTAAAGATACGTTACACAACTTTTTTGTTTGTTTCATCACTCCTTCCCTCCCTGTCTCCTACTACTGCTCTCTCTGCCTCCCTCCCTCCCTGTCTCCTACTACCGCTCTCTCTGCCTCCCTCCCTGTCTCCTACTATTGCTCTCTCTGCCTCCCTCCCTGTCTCCTACTACTGCTCTCTCTGCGTCCCTCCCTCCCTGTCTCCTACTACCGCCTCCCTCCCTCTGCCTCCCTCCCCTGTCTCCTACTACCGCGTCCCTCTCCCTGCCTCCTTCCCCTCCCTCCCTGTCTCCTACTACTGCTCTCTCTGCCTCCCTCCCTCCCTGTCTCCTACTACTGCTCTCTCTGCCTCCCTCCCTCCCTGTCTCCTACTACCACTCTCTCTGCCTCCCTCCCTGTCTCCTACTACCGCTCTCTCTGCCTCCTTCCCTCCCTGTCTCCTACTACCGCTCTCTCTGCCTCCCTCCCTCCCTGTCTCCTACTACCGCTCTTTCTGACTCCTTCCCTCCCTGTCTCCTACTACTGCTCTCTCTGCCTCCTTCCCTCCCTGTCTCCTACTACCGCTGTCTCCTACTACCGCTCTCTCTGCCTCCCTCCCTCCCTGTCTCATACTACCGCTCTCTCTGCCTCCCTCCCTGCCTGTCTCCTACTACTGCTCTCTCTGCCTCCTTCCCTCCCTGTCTCCTACTACTGCTCTCTCTGCCTCCCTCCCTCCCTGTCTCCTACTACTGCTCTCTCTGCCTCCTTCCCTCCCTGTCTCCTACTACTGCTCTCTCTGCCTCCCTCCCTCCCTGTCTCCTACTACTGCTCTCTCTGCCTCCTTCCCTCCATGTCTCCTACTACTGCTCTCTCTGCCTCCTTCCCTCCCTGTCTCCTACTACTGCTCTCTCTGCCTCCTTCCCTCCCTGTCTCCTACTACTGCTCTCTCTGCCTCCTTCCCTCCCTGTCTCCTACTACTTCTCTCTCTGCCTCCTTCCCTCCCTGTCTCCTACTACCGCTCTCTCTGCCTCCCTCCCTCCCTGTCTCCTACTACTGCTCTCTCTGCCTCCTTCCCTCCCTGTCTCCTACTACTGCTCTCTCTGCCTCCTTCCCTCCCTGTCTCCTACTACTGCTCTCTCTGCCTCCTTCCCTTCCCTCCCTGTCTCCTACTACCGCTCTCTCTGCCTCCCTCCCTGTCTCCAACTACTGCTCTCTCTGCCTCCCTCCCTGTCTCCTACTACCGCTCTCTCTGCCTCCCTCCCTCCTCGTCTCCTACTACTGCTCTCTCTGCCTCCCTCACTCCCTGTCTCCTACTACTGCTCTCTCTGCCTCCCTCCCTCCCTGTCTCCTACTACCGCTCTCTCTGCCTCCCTCCCTGTCTCCTACTACCGCTCTCTCTGCCTCCCTCCCTCCCGTCTCCTACTAGCGCTCTCTCTGCCTCCCTCCCTGTCTCCTACTACTGCTCTCTCTGCCTCCCTCCCTCCCTGTCTCCTACTACCGCTCTCTCTGCCTCCCTCCCTGTCTCCTACTACCGCTCTCTCTGCCTCCCTCCCTGTCTCCTACTACCGCTCTCTCTGCCTCCCTCCCTCCCTGTCTCCTACTACCGCTCTCTCTGCCTCCCTCCCTCCCTGTCTCCTACTACTGCTCTCTCTGCCTCCTTCCCTCCCTGTCTCCTACTACCACTCTCTCTGCCTCCCTCCCTCCCTGTCTCCTACTACCGCTCTCTCTGCCTCCCTCCCTCCCTCCCTGTCTCCTACTACCGCTCTCTCTGCCTCCCTCCCTCCCTGTCTCCTACTACCGCTCTCTCTGCCTCCCTCCCTCCCTGTCTCCTACTACCGCTCTCTCTGCCTCCCTCCCTCCCTGTCTCCTACTACTGCTCTCTCTGCCTCCCTCTCTCTCAATTCAATTTCAATTTTAGGGCTTTATTGGCATGGGAAACATATGTTTACATTGCCATAGCAAATTAAATAGATAATAAATAAAAAACAACACAAAATTAACAGTAAACACTACTCACAAATGTCATACAGTGTTGTAATGATGTGCAAATAGTTAAAGTACTTTCTCTCTCTCCCTCCCTCCCTCTCCGCCTCCCTCCCTCCCTCCCTCTCCCTCCCTCTCCCTCCCTCAGCAGCAGTCCTACAGTACAAGGTAGCAGGTTTTATGACACTGAGAGGACACCGTGGGCCTGGACTGCTCTCCACTGACAGTTGTCTATCTGTGCAACAAATGGCACATTCAATCAGGGGGCAGCAGTGACAGCCCCACTCCATAAATTCTGGGGTGCGCACACACACACACACACACACACACACACACACACACACACACACACACACACACACACACACACACACACACACACACACACACACACACACAAGCTAGCAGCACCTAAAACAGAGCCTGCAGTTATAATGCTGCCTTGCTCCACTCAAAATTTATGTGCAGCTCTTTTTAAAGGTCTGTTAAGTTCAAGTGAGTTAATAGTCTAGTAGTTCACCAACGGACATTGACTGCCCATATCAGTACGCAGATGAATGGCATAACAGCCTGTGAAAGCAGTTTGTTTTATAAAGGCTGTTTTCAAATATGCTCTTATTTGTATAAGGGGCATCCTCCAGACAGACAACACATCAATCGGTGAAATTCAGGAAGGCATTTTGATTCACCGGAGGTTAAATTGTAGAATTCACCAGAGTTTGAATTAGGCCATGATGCCTAAATAGATGCCAACATTTGTTGTTGAGGTTTTCACACATACGGTCCAGGACACTTTGTGTCATTATCAAGCCAAGGACTGATAACTAATAGCCTACTACAAATATGATTTATAAAATGGTGGCACGCCACCAGTTGAGGCACATAACATCATCTTGGGGGAGAATGAAGTGAAAAGAGATGGCTCAGTTCAAAAACGTCCCCGGTGTTACAACAATACACTTGGGTGTGTTGCTCTCTCTTTCGCAAAACCACACCTTCACAGTCTTTCAGCACTTGAAATGCAGGAGGGAGGAGTGAGTGTGTGTGTGTGTGTGTGTGGGGGGGCTGCCTTCAGGCCTGCAAGTTCATACATGCCATACCTGGCTAAGCCTGGACTTAACACACACACTCAAATACAGTACACACACATACTCAAACACACATACATACCTCAAGTCCCAGAGACAAGACTCACGCCCTCGTCACAACGAGTAGCCCAACCCACCTGAAAATGTGTGTACATACGCACAGCACAGAGAACATAAACAATAACACCCAAAGCATCTCCCAACCCTACAGTCATCTGGGTGAGCCTACAGTCATCTTCCAACCCTACAGTCATCTGGGTGAGCCTACAACCCTCTGGGTGAGCCACAGTCATCTGGGTGAGCCTACAGTCATCTTCCAACCCTACAGTCATCTGGGTGAGCCTACAGTCATCTTCCAACCCTACAGTCATCTGGGTGAGCCTACAGTCATCTTCCAACCCTACAGTCATCTGGGTGAGCCTACAGTCATCTTCCAACCCTACAGTCATCTGGGTGAGCCTACAGTCATCTTCCCAACCCTACAGTCATCTGGGTGAGCCTACAGTCATCTCCCAACCCTACAGTCATCTGGGTGAGCCTACAGTATCTCCCAACCCTCATCTGGGTGAGCCTACAGTCATCTTCCAACCCTACAGTCATCTGGGTGAGCCTACAGTCATCTCCCAACCCTACAGTCATCTGGGTGAGCCTCATCTCTGGGTGAGCCTGTCATCTCCCAACCCTACAGTCATCTGGGTGAGCCTACAGTCATCTCCCAACCCTACAGTCATCTGGGTGAGCCTACAGTCATCTCCCAACCCTACAGTCATCTGGGTGAGCCTACAGTCATCTCCCAACCCTACAGTCATCTGGGTGAGCCTACAGTCATCTCCCAACCCTACAGTCATCTGGGTGAGCCTACAGTCATCTTCCAACCCTACAGTCATCTGGGTGAGCCTATCATCTCCCAACCCTACAGTCATCTGGGTGAGCCTACAGTCATCTTCCAACCCTACAGTCATCTGGGTGAGCCTACAGTCATCTCCCAACCCTACAGTCATCTGTCATCTGGTGAGCCTACAGTCATCTCCCAATCTCCCAACCCTACAGTCATCTGGGTGAGCCTACAGTCATCTCCCAACCCTACAGTCATCTGGGTGAGCCTACAGTCATCTTCCAACCCTACAGTCATCTGGGTGAGCCTACAGTCATCTCCCAACCCTACAGTCATCTGGGTGAGCCTACAGTCATCTCCCAACCCTACAGTCATCTGGGTGAGCTGCTTGTATTGTGTACACAGTGGATGTACACATCTGGGAAAAATGTGCTACTTCAGATATTTGCAGTCAGTCATTTCAGAAAAAAAGCTGCTTGAAATGCGTCAAGCATCTCAACAAAAGTTTTGATGCTACGTGGTCTATTGAGTTAAACAAGGCTTGCAGGCCTATTATTTTTCAAGCATATGAAATTGTGTATCCCTATGAGTAAGTGTTGCCCTGACCATAAGAACCGTAGCATAGAGTATCTGTCTGGGCTCCACCACGTCTGAAGAGGAGACAGAACAGGAGAAACCACTGGAGGGGGGGTTCACCTAGCAGAGGGCCCAGACTCAGGCCCAGGCGGGAGGATACGCCTCTTCACAGCTCTCACCATAATGGGGCTCTTTGTACAGCCAAGAAGAATACACCCTTCATCTGGACTGGGGACTGAGGCTATCCCTCTCTCTCCCTCTCTGTCTCTCCTCTGTCTCTTCCCACTCACACACACAGACATCTACCGATCACACATGATTTGTGGCTGTCAAGACCTTTTCTTCCCTCCCCCTACCTCTGTGTGTGTGTGTGTGTGTGTGTGTGTGTGTGTGTGTGTGTGTGTGTGTGTGTGTGTGTGTGTGTGTGTGTGTGTGTGTGTGTGTGTGTGTGTGTGTGTGTGTGTGTGTGTGTGTGTGTGTGTGTGTGTGTGTGTGTGTGTGTGTGTGTGTGTGTGTGTGTGTGAGACACTAGATGGATCAGCTCAGCAGTGGTACCACCAGCTACTGTATCTATCTCTCCTTCTACATGGATCACCATGCAGCGTGTCCCCTCCCTACCTACCTCCCTCCTAACCCTAACCCCTATCCTCCTAACCCTAACCCCCATCCACCAACCCCTAACCCCCATCCTCCTAACCCTAACCCCCATCCTCCAACCCTGACCCCTCCTGCCAACCCCTAACCCTAACCCCCATCCTCCAACCCCTAACCCCCATCCTCCAACCGCTGACCCCCTCCCGCCAACCCCTAACCCCCTCCCTCCAACCCCTAACCCCCTCCCTCCAACCCATAACCCCCATCCTCCAACCCCTAACCCCCCTCCCGCCAACCCCTAACCCTAACCCCCATCCACCAACCCCTGACCCCCTCCCTCCCTCCAACCACTAACCCCCTCCCTCCAACCCATAACCCCCATCCTCCAACCCCTAACCCCCTCCCGCCAACCCCTAACCCCCATCCACCAACCCCTGACCCCCTCCCGCCAACCCCTAACCCCCATCCTCCAACCCCTAACCCCCTCCCGCCAACCCCTAACCCTAACCCCATCCACCAACCCCTGACCCCCTCCCTCCAACCCATAACCCCCATCCTCTCCTTTCTTCGGCGTCACTCCTCTTGATGTTGCATGACATAACACTCCACAGTGAGGATTCAGGCCAAAGTACAAGGCCACACAACATCAGCCAACTGTTTGCCGGCACCGGCTCGCAACTACCCCCTGAGCAGCCCAGTATCTACGCCCCTCCCATCCACATGGGCACCGCCCCCCTTGCTTCCTGCCTCAGGCCAATCAGGGACTCCGCAGCCAGCTGTTTGCCCGGGCCGCACACGTGAATGACATCGGGCAGGTGGGGGGGGTGCTCTCTCAACTTTCACAACTCCGAGCAGCGGGGGGGTTATCCATGGAGCCTCCGGGGGTATGAGGCCGGCCGTGCAGCACAGCACCGTTCCTCTCAGCTACACTGAAACAACTCCGCCAGCAGCACCATCACACCATGTCCTGCCTGCCTCTCTCCCCCTTCTCTTCCACCCCTCTCTACTACTCTCCTCCACCCCTCTCCTCTACTACTCTCCTCTACTCCTCTCCTCTACTACTCTCCTCCACCCCTCTCCTCTACTACTCTCTTCCACCCCTCTCCTCTACTACTCTCCTCCACCCCTCTCCTCCACCCTTCTCCTCCATCCCTCTCCTCCACCCCTCTCCTCCACCCTTCTCCTCCACCCCTCTCCTCCACCCCTCTCCTCTACTACTCTCCTCTGAAATAAGAGTCACATTGTGTTTTTTCTTTTTTTTTTCTCTTCCAGCTGCGCTGGGCTCTCTCTTCATGGGTTCTCTGCCTGCCTTACAGCCTGAGGACATGGGCTCTTACAAGGGAGTGATTCATCTGGAGGGTGGGATGTGATGAGGGTGGAGATGCTGTAACTTCACATAGAGCAGAGATTTTTGGGGGTCCCACAGAACAATTTTCTCTCTCTCTCTCTCTTAGCTCAAAGTAGGCAGTGATGGGGGGCTGTTGCATGTCAGACATTACTGAGAGTGGTAGAGCAAGATGGGTGAATGAGCAGAGCAAGATCTGGAAGTTTGAAAATACTCTCTGGGGCTGAAAGTGTTAAAAGTCAACCCCCCCCCAAAAAAAAAATGGGAGGTAGAGAATGGGCAGTAATGGCTAGTTACAAAGACAGCAAGCTCTGCTTCCCATGTGTTTAATAGTGATACTGGACAGCTAGCATTGCCTGCTAGCATCTAGGAGACTCCTCCTTTGAAGCCTGCCTCAAGGCTCCGAGCAAAGTGCCTCCTCGTCGAACACGGCCTGATAAAAAAGTTAATGTTTACTGGGATAGAGGTGCTGGCTTAGGGAGTGCCAGAAGGATAAACTTTGACTAAATTTAGATGATTCTCTTTGTGAACTAGGCCTACTTCTCTCTGAAGCAAATCTTGGGCTTCTGACTGTCATCAGTTTATTTCCCTCGTCTTCTGACAACAATTCCCCTAATGCTGCACACAGCGCTTATCATAATTATGAAAACCTGAAACAACATCCAGTATCCACCATTTCCTGTTCGGGGGAAGTCCAAAGGACTTTGCAGTCTTGTGGGATGGCCCATTTCCTCAGCAAAGGATGAAATGAGAAGGGACGGGGATTACTTCCCCCCTCTGAGTTCTATTTATCCCTGACACCGTCCCTCCATCCTCTCAAAATGCCTCTGCTATTCTACTTAGTCAGGCCTTACTAAAGGCATCTCACCCAGCATACACTTTTAGAATATGATAGAGTCGGGATTCATAAAAACTAAAACATCGCACTGAAAGTACAGCTGTGAGAAGCAAACCAACCAAGTGGTAACCAAGTGGTAAGTATTAAGGTCTTATTCTTGAAAAATGTTTAAATCAACTAATGCTAATTCAGTAAGTCCCCCCCAAAAAATCGATGACAAAACCAACCAAATGGCAGTGCAGACGTATGCTAATCTGATTCCTTAGGGGCCTTTAATTGTCATCATTGGAGTCTATCTTCACTCTGAGTCTCCAGTAGTGTCATTAGAGAGCTCAATAAGCATAACACTTGTCTCTGGGGCCTTGCTGCACTGTTACAGTCTTCAACACTGGGGGGCTGACGGAGTCATTGCATTACAAACTTGGCAACCTTGCTCTGGAACAGATAAGAGCAGTGTCGAAGTGGAGACAGATCTAGACAGAACAGACCTGGAACTGCATCATCTTCCAGACACGGTCTTGAGGGCTGAGGTTAAAGTTGGGATGTTTCGTGGTTTCGCGGTTCACCTTTCTGCACTATTTGATGACAAACAGGCAAAGTGTTTGTAGGTAGACATAGTATGGAAGATTCTGATGCTGCTGCTCTTTCGAAGGGGACCCGTAACCTGGTTTTCACCTGCTTACCAATGCCAGCTAGAGCTGGGAAAGATGGTTTTCACCTGCTTACCAATGCCTGCTAGAGCTGGGAAAGATGGTTTTCACCTGCTTACCAATGCCAGCTAGAGCTGGGAAAGATGGTTTTCACCTGCTTACCAATGCCTGCTAGAGCTGGGAAAGATGGTTTTCACCTGCTTACCAATGCCAGCTAGAGCTGGGAAAGATGGTTTTCACCTGCTTACCAATGCCAGCTAGAGCTGGGAAAGATGGTTTTCACCTGCTTACCAATGCCTGCTAGAGCTGGGAAATATGGTTTTCACCTGCTTACCAATGCCTGCTAGAGCTGGGAAAGATGGTTTTCACCTGCTTACCAATGCCTGCTAGAGCTGGGAAAGATGGTTTTCACCTGCTTACCAATGCCAGCTAGAGCTGGGAAATATGGTTTTCACCTGCTTACCAATGCCTGCTAGAGCTGGGAAATATGGTTTTCACCTGCTTACCAATGCCAGCTAGAGCTGGGAAATATGGTTTTCACCTGCTTACCAATGCCAGCTAGAGCTGGGAAATATGGTTTTCACCTGCTTACCAATGCCTGCTAGAGCTGGGAAATATGTTTAATGTTCTCCTTGGATGGGCTTTATAATTCTTTCCACTGGTGTACCTGGGGGGGGGGGGGGGGGCGACCTTTAACCAGACTGACTGTCTGGTTAATGATAATGATGATAATGCCCCTTTGAAGGAGGCGCCACGAACTTGCGCCACAGCGGGGATGCTGGGAAGAGCACAGCTCAGGAGAGTGGTGGGGGAAAGGGGGAGGATGATAAAGGGTGTAACAAATAACTTTGCTGGTAAAACTTCGACCAACAGAATATTTTCACCGAAGTTAAAACTAACTTTTGCTCAAGGGGGGACCTAAAAAGTTTATCATTGACGTGTTATTTCTGGGAGAGAGAAAACATTCCCCTGAGTGGTTGAAAGGGTTAACTGTGGGGCAGAGGTGGTCCTGTGTTGTTGCGTGAGTGTGTACGCCTGCTGTGAGATGGGTGGCGGCTGTGCAGCCTGTATGCATCACCGGTGTTGTTTGGGCAGGGTTTAAGGTAGGTCCCTCCATTGTTTGGGAACTGCTCCTGTTGTGGGGGGTAGGGGGAGAAAAGGCCAGGTTTCAACCCAGAGAAAGGACTGTGTTTCTGTCTTTGTGTGCCCTGCCTCCGGGGCTTGTCAAGAGAGAGCCTGGTCTATCCCATCAACTAGACTCCCAAGGGGGAGCTGGAGAGGAGGATTGCTAAGGGTGTTGGAGATGGGATGTGGGGGAAGGATGACAGTGTAGTGTTAACTTCAGCTCAACTGGGAGGACACACCTCCCCTCTCCTCCCCATCCCCCAACTAAGCAGCCCCCCTCTCCCTCTCTTCTCCATCCCCCAACTAAGCACCCACCCTCTCCCTCTCTTCTCCATCCCCCAACTAAGCACCCACCCTCTCCCTCTCTTCTCCATCCCCCAACTAAGCAGACCCCCCCCCCGTTGCACTCCTCCTCTCCATCTCTGCTCAGGACATAGGAGGTATTTTGGAAACAGTGGGAATCTTTATCCATTGTCCAATCTTAAAGTTGGCTCTAAACAAAACATTTAATCTGATCAGTGAATTTTTTATTTTCATGACAGTGTTTTCTTCTGTAATGTAAGAGAGAAGCAGGTAGGGAGGGGTTGAGCTATAACAGGGTTCCCAACTGGACGCCAAGTTTTCATAGCAGAAAATATATACAGAATATGTTTTTTAATTTTCATTGTTGGACATAAAAGACTTAAAAGACCAGGAAAACAGCTCCAAGTAATTTCAGTTTTGGACATCTGTTCCTAAGTATTCCCACGCATAATAGAGAAACACGTGATTGTATACAAATGTAAGCAAGGTTTGAAAGATTTTATTTTAGTGAAATATTTTATCTGTTTGGGCTTCTTGCGGTCAATTTGCAGTCTACAAATTATTTGCAATTATACTGAACAAAAACATAAACGCAACAGGTAAAGTGTTGGTCCCATGGATCATGAGCTGAAATAAAAGATTCCCACAATTTTACATACACACAAAATGCTTATTTCTAGCTAATTTTGTGCACAAATGTCTTTATATCCATGTTAGTGAGCATTTTTCCTTTATCAATATAATCCATCCACCTGACAGGTGTGGAATATCAAGAAGCAGATTAAACAGCATGATCATTACACAGGTGCACCTTGTGCTCTGGACAATAAAAAGCCACAGATGTCTCAAGTTTTGGAGCGTGCAACTGACTGCCAGAGCTGTTACCAGAGAATTGAATGTTAATTTCATAAGCCGCATCCAAAGTCGTTTTAGAGAATTTTGCAACTGAGAGAATCCAACTGGCCTCAAAACCACAGACCTAGTGTATCACGGTAGCCTAGCACCTTCTCATCCGGCTTCTTCACCTGCGGGGTCATCTGAGACCAGCCACCCGGACAGCTGATGAAACTGACGAGTGTTTCTGTCTGTAATATTTTTAAACAAATTCTGATTGACTGAGCCTTGCTCTCCAGTGGGTGGGCCAGTCTCCCAAATTGGTGGGCCTATGACCTCCCAGGCCCACCCATGGCCTGCCCTGTCATGTGAAATCCATAGATTAGCGCCGAATGAATTTGTTTCAATGGACTGATTTCCTTATATGAACTGTAACTGAGTAAAATCTTTGACATTGTTGCATGTTTTGTTTATATTTTTGTTCAGTATATGTTCTGGCCCCCCAAACATCCACCGAAGAAGGGAAAAGAAATTGGCCAACGGCTGAATCTCGTTGATGATCCAATCCCTGTCCTATAACCTGATGTGAGAGACAAGGGTTTGAGGCAGAACCGGTGTGGTCCAGTGTGGAACTGCATGACAGTGTTACGTGTGTAACCACCGTCACAGAGATTACCCCCATCTTGTAAAATCAGTGGTTTGTCTGCGTCTCACGGCTGATGGTATTAGCATGTCTAGAAACAGGAGGGAACTTCAAAAGAAAAATGGAAACTCAAAACAGTAGTCCATCCAGTCAGTGAGAATGAAAGTTACACTTTCTCTCTTGAAAATGTTTTTTTTTTAAGAAAAAAGTAAACAGTCAACTTAACTTCTGGGCATCCTCCAAACAAAACAAAAAAATAGGCCACTATTCACATAAAGAATGAGTAGGCATTTAGACAAATAATGTGTTGTTTGATGTAGGCCTAGTTGAAAACTACTTAAAGGTGCTGAATCATTTCAAACAGAAAGACCAAGGATTTTATCCTATGTTGTCATGCAGACAGAGAAGAGAGAGGGGGAGACTTAATTGAACCTTATCAGTAGAGTGGAGCCCCCAATCCCTAGCCCCCTCCCACTCCTGTCTCCTCCTACACTAGGACCTCTCCCACCCCCCTCCCCCACCTCTCACGCAGCTTTGCTAAGGGATGCTTTCTAAGGTGTGTGTGTGTGGTGGGAGGGGGGGGGGGGTTCGAGGCCAAGGAGGAGCGACAAACAACAGGTCTGGGGGCCTGTGCACTGGTCTCTATGGAGATGAGGTGTGTCCTGTGTGTTTGTAGAACAAACAATGGTACCTGATGGGGGGAGGACGGCTAGAGTGTGTGTGTAAGGTGGTGACCACATCATATACACTGTGGGAATGGGAAAAGGAAGTGGTGGCTCAGTGTTTCTTCCAAGGATGCCCTTTTGAAGAGGCATTACGTGGGGCCAACCTAGCCGGATTAATAGGGATTACCACGGTAGAGTTGGGTTTAACAATTCAAATGCAAAGGAAATGTGATTATTGTCGTGCAATTCTATTCTAAAAAGCTCCTATACACCATAAACCAAGGTATACAGAATAACACAAAGTTTAGGCCTACTCAAGGTTTGGAAGTGTAGGCTAAAAGTAACACATGGTAGAAAAATATGAAACTGCAGGAAATGGCTCGGCTCGACATTCAGGATGAAGCCTCTGAAAGCTATTAGCGTGTCGGCCACCCATTGGCAGAGTCACCTCTGACATCACTGGCAACATTGCCCAGCATGCACTACTCAGGTGGGGTGTCATTAGAGCAGCTCGTCCTTCTATATTTACTGTCTCCGTGTGGCTAACAGACCGTCTGAGATAGACAGACTATCTAACAGAGTCCTCTCTCGAAAAAACAATTCTAAATGTGTCCCTCAAAAGCGTCAGATGTGGAAAATCCACCGTACCTAGCCAGGGGCAGGGGCAGGAGGACCGAAGGAGGAGGCAACCTACTATGTGGTAGGACTAGGCTGTGTCCGTCCAGGCATCTCTCTAGTCCTGCAGACATACCAATCACCAATCAGGATGTCACTTATTCTAGGTCCATCCATTTGAATACTTTGCTCTACACACCTATTTACATTCTGAAAACACAATATTAGGTGGCATCAAAAAAGACAGTTTGCCTGAATATTTACCTCCACAAGTTCAAAAACTTTTATTTGCAGTAACTTCAATCTGGCTATGTGTTGATAAAATCAACATAACCTAAGTATGTTATATTTTCATGTTCTCTTCTCTTCCCAGCTCTCTCTCTCACACACAAAACTGGTTGGACCATGCTGTTGCCTTATGCACTTCTTTTCCTCTCCCTCTGTTCCTCCCTCCCTCCTCCCTCCCCTGTCTAGCTCCAGTGAGCAACAAGTGCTGCCTGTGAGTACCACCCCCTCCCCCTCCCCCTCCAACCTCCAGAAGCTATCTCAAATCCTCAGCCTGCGAGCAACTGCCAGCTGACAAAACTGTTTAGTCAGCATGAAAGACAGGGAGGGAGGGAGCGATGTGGGGCTAGACGAGAGAGAAAGAGAGAGTGTGATAGAGAGATGTAGAGACAGAGCAAGGAGGCAGAAAAGGGAGAGAGGGAAGTAGAGACAGAGCAAGGAGGCAGAAAAGGGAGAGAGGGAAGTAGAGACAGAGCAAGGAGGAAGAAATGGGTGAGGGAGAGCAAGAGCAGGAGACATTCTTACTGCGCACACTCCATTCAGCTCTCTCTCTCCCTCCCTCCCTCCCTCCCCCTCTCCCTCTCTCATTAACCCTTTCCTCTCCGAGACAGCCAACACAGTTTAGAGATGGCTGCTAGAGGCTAAAAGTAACACTCAAACCACAGCTAGGAAGACAATCCACTCCATGGAAGGAATATTTTGTGAGTAAACAGAGGACTATGGAACCATATAAAGATTCCCCTGCCTCCACTACAACTCAAATAAAGTATTGTAAACACAACAAGACAAAAGTTTATGTATCCTTCATACGATGGAGTGAGTTGCTTGGAAACAGGCTGACTTAGGAGAGGAGGGGACAACTCTGGAGAGCGGAGCCATTGTTGTTCCACTTCCTCCATCTCTTCCCCCACCACTTCAGAGAGGAGGCAGTTTCACTTCCTGTCTCCCCCATGCTTCACCCCTCCTCACCCCAGGTGCTGCTGCAGCCTCCATTTTCTAGCCTCTCTCTCCCTCTCCTCTCCCCTCCCCCTTGTGGCATTCTTTCACATCAGTGGCACAGCCGTCAAGTTAGACTTTGAACCCGAGGTAAATACCTGCTTTATTTGCAGCCTGTGCTGGAGGCTGGTGGTGGCCTCTGTGGCTGGGAAGGGTGTATGTTGGTGGTGTGTGTTTGTGTGTGTGGGGGGGGGGGGCAACATGTATAGTGACAACTCAGAGCTGTGCAGAGGGATAAAGGACACGTAGGGCTCTGCACTGAGACAGGGCCGACATCACCCTGGTGCAGCGTTCCCGCTCTCCCTGCAGCTTATCAGTTAGACCCTGAACACACCCTGTGAGATGGATGACTTGGCCAATATTAACAACACACTTCTGTGGGCCGAGGAGAAAGAGGAGAACTATAGGACAATAAAGGTTCTACTTGGTTGTTATGGCAAGCGATGCTGGTAAAATAGGTCACTCATTTCCCATAACAAATAAAACATCCATTCATCCAACCAAGATCATGTTCACCAATGTAGGACGGATGGCATGGATTTTCTCGTAGTTGGTTGAAAGAGTTGTCCTGGCAGCAATCAATTAATCAAATTGTTTCCCGAATCCAACAACTTGATCCAATAGTACGTTGAGAGACAGGCACCTAAACATTAGCACCTACTTTGCACATTAGCTGTGCAGCCAAGTGTCGCCTATAAAAAGCCAGTGGTATTAATCTAGATTTGGGGCTTCTACCACAAATGTGTGACTGTGCCTACAAATATCATTGAGCCTCACAACTAGGCCTATATTTACACTGGGTCCTAGACCACAGCCAGGATAAAGGGGGCTAACTATGGACTCACCCCAGGGACATGTTGTAATGTCTACTGTTAAGGTCCCTCTGTGTGTGTGTTAGTTGCAGCTTACATTCACACACCTGTAAAAGAACTCCATCTCTTACTCGGTCCCAATGAAAACCTCAGTTTAAAGCAGCCTACGTGCACACAATGTCAGCACCGACACTGTCCTACTTAGCTGTTCCGTCCACTTCTCAAATTTCCGCCATCTCACTTGGCTGTGTTACCGCATCCTCATTAAAGCACCCACACGTACCTTGAGCCTCATTCCATCAAGACATCAATAATGTTGGGTATGCCGCACATATTACAAGATGCAATACAGCATGTGTAGCATAAATTAAATGTGTGCATTCTCATTTTTTAAACTATGAGTCAATGCTTAGTAGCAACTGCATAATCAAAGAGGAAAAATACAAAATAAACATGTTATGAATTACTTCAATTTGCCATGTAGCATTTAGCAGTAACATACATTTGAGGTTGTAAGTCCTAAGCAAGGAAGGTTCGGGAAGAGGAGGGGTGAGGTGACACAGCGAGGCCGAACCCCAAGCTTGGATTCCATTTTGGAAACCATCTTCCTCAGGTTCCCTCTTTCCTCTTACATCTACAAGTAGAGTCCCTATGCCCCCTCCACGCCCTGCCGGCCGCGGGATGGAACCTAATCTTATCTAAAAAAGGCGGGTTAAAAATAGCCCTGGGGGCCAAAGGGGAGCCAAAGGGCCAGCCCATCTGTACCCTTGGGGAAACCACAACCTATCTCCATCAGGAAGAGAGGTAAGAAGAAGAAGTGTCTTCATTTTTTAATTTTGACCCGAGACCTTCAGCGTGTTCTGGGTGGTTCGCCTCATACACCCCCCTCCCCCCTCCTATTCCATTGATTTAGCCTCAGTGAACAACAACCGGTTAACAGTTAAATGAGAGGCGATAAAGACGAGGGGGAGCCAGTGAGGACCTAATACCAATGCTCTGCATTGTTGAAGGGACTTGCCTGTCGGCTTGCCATCAGGGGACACTGTGTTTAAGTCTGTGTCTTTAGAGGATGGATGGAGTCTTATTAGGCTAAATGGCAGGCTAATGAGAGCATAAGGGACCCAAGGGGGTTGAAGGCTCTTAATTACCACCCTCAGCATCCTTGTCTGGCCCAAACCTCAACGGGAGGAACGTTGATCAACTGACTTTTCGTCAAAGAACATATAAGATTAAATGATTCTCCTTTTAGTTCATCCAAACTCCTAAAAACTTGTGTTATCATTTTAGTGATGCTACAGAATGCCCCGTTTCACATCTGGACATAATCAAATGTTTAGTTGAAGGCTTAATCATTCCCTTGAGTAGCATATTTGTTTATTATTAAAACCATTTAGGCCTAAGACAAAACAAACAAACAAACAGAAATCATTACATTAAAGACATTAAAGACATTGGCATGGATATGTTTTAACTATCACATCGAATTGCAGAGACGAAACATCACAAGATGGCAGGAAGTCAAACAATTGCCATTTCTAACTAGGAGTGTAAGACAGACAGTAAGATCTTACTTGCGTAAGATCCAAGTACAACCAACAGCTTAAACCAGAAATATCCATTTAGACTTCTGAGGTGTATAACTAGGCTACAACTGGTCCACATCATATTAAATGAAACATCATTTTTGCACTCAGAGCATCCCACATCAAGAATTGAAAACTGTTCAAAGTGACTTCCTTGTATAAACGGAGACCCATAGCGAGTCTATTTTGTCAACACACTAGAGTCATGAGTACCAATAATGCAGTGGATTTGGACACTTTGTGGAGGGTGGAGAGCTGAGGACATACAAAGGGGACATCCTCTACTTAAGTGTGGTTCCACATTGATCAACTATCTCTAGGCTCAGAATTCAATAGAAAATAGCTGGTCAAATTAAACGGTTCATCATTTATTTATTCAACTACATCATTTATATAATGTCCTCCAAACAGAGCGTGATCATTTGAGGGATGATTACATTATTATTCCAAAAATACTCAACTGTCTTCTTGGCAGTGCAAGAGCATCTTCCTCTTATCCAGTCTACTATTTCATATGCACTTTACTGTGACTGCAGGGCCTAAACCAGGACAGGCTCATCATCATCTATCTGTACCACAGAAAAACAACTTTTTTTAAAACAAGTCTCTTTCCTATATTAAGACCCCCTCAATACATGCTTACCCCACCCCCACCCTCACACCATCATCATCATCTACCGGTCATGCCTTGGTTTGAGTCGTTAGTTTCACCGCACATTTAACCTTTCAGTCGCCTATTTCTTCATCTCAAATTCACCTAACATCTTTGTTCCAGAGTACTGAATTGGGATGGTGAATTTCCCTACAGCGAAATGACTGCGTTTGATCCGACGGTCGCCGTAGGCCTACTCGTCTACAGTGTAGAATTTCGTAATGGAATGCGAACTGCTCATCCGGATCGGCACTCTCCTCCCTGTCTCCTTCCAAGTGGTCAGAGAGCTCGAGAGAAGAGGAACATCGAACAGCAAGCTCCAAAACCGTGTTGCTTCTATTTTCAACCACCGACAAAATAGTCGACAGTGCCAATATCAACAGATCATCTCTCCATCGCCAGACAACATGGTGTAAACAAAACAACAATGTAGACACAAAGTTACACTTTTACCCAATGCTGTTCTATGCGCACGGCAGTCAACGAGACCAAGGGACGAAGGCAAAAAGAAGGGAAAAAATGCCTAGCAACCATTATCTAACCAGGTCGCGCAACGTTGCAGTTCCCCAGGAGTGAAACGCATCAATTCATCACTTCTGAGCGTCGAAAAGAGCTACAAATAAAAAATACCCATGAATGATCCCAAATAAACACTGTATACATCAACCATGCATTTTGCATCATTCTCGTTGTATATGATGCGAAATAAATTCATTTTCATAAAGTCGATTATAATAATTAAAGGATGTAAAAAATAAAAAAAAGTGAGAAATACTGATAGAGGTGTTTATTCTCGTAATGATGAATGAGGAAAACTATAGACTAGTAGGATATCACGCTTCATGATGAGTATGAAGAACTGCTTCGGTTTATTTAATAAACAATTAAAGGTGGAATCGTGTCGAAATCATTGAATTGTAACATTTTAACATAGACAGACTACTGTTTAAAAACAAATAAGTTTCGTAAACGTCTCTGCAAGGTCAAAATGTAGCTAGCTATACCGACACATGGCCACTAAGCTGTAGCTAGGCTTCGATCAAAGTGCACTGAAGATATGGATGCTCGAGTGCAGCAACAGGCGGCTAGTTAGCTAGCAGACTTTGAACCTCCTCGAACCCCTATCATTAAAAACACTTTACCGAGGGGGGGAAGTCAGAACTCCAACAATTAATGTTGATTTTAAGAGGGAATTAGTAGCTAACTAAACTTCGCTGGTTACAAATAATAATAGAAGGAAGAGACATTCCACCGCTCATGATGAGCATCAGGTCCTTAGCGAAAGTAGGAAGCAAATGGGAGTTGCGAAAACTATCCTATCCACATCTCCTTTCGAACTTTAACAACTTTATGTCACAACAACAGTAAACTTCGCCAAACACTCAATTACCATCGCATATCGACTAAACCAGACAAATAAGGCAGACTTAAGAGAATACGCCGAGGAGCTAGGTACTTACGTTCGACTTTGTTGGGGTTGGGCTGCTTGCGCCGAGACATACTGATGATGGTGAATGGTGATGATGGGCTAAGAAAAAAAAGAAGCTGCAAAGTTGTTCCGGAGAGGAATCAAAATGGCGTTACTGAGGATGTGCAAAGTTAGACAACTTTGTTCCCCTCTCTTTCTTCCAAATTCCTAAAGAGGAAGAAAGAGTTGAGAGACGAGAGGAAAACACTTATTTCGCTTTCCTCTCTGGCCGTCCCCAAAGCGCTGCTCTCTCCTCTCCCCTAAACCTGATAAGTAAGACGCATCACGTGTTGCTCCTGCTAGTCTCCAAGGGGACGTGTTACTGAGGCTGCTGCCACTAGACTTGAGCCAGTAAGCATCTCTACAGGAGGGGTCTCAAAAGAGCAAAACGTTTTATCGAGCGGCCTGGTACCGATGACTGCGTGGTACCCTCAACATAAAACTCTGAGAGAGGAAGTGCACGCGGAGGAAACTCAAGCCCTTTAAAGTTCTAGAACTTGGTTGTTGATCTACATTTACACACCTATCATTTAAAAATGAGTGTGATTATTTGATTATTAAATTATGTTTAAGTAGATACAGGACGCAGTGATGGATTCACAAGCAATCAGTATTTAACTAGTTTCAATAGTTGCATTTAGTTTCAACTGGTGCCTGCGTACTCCCACATTCCTCCAAGCCCTCATCTCTGGATACAGACCCCTCCCCGCGCCTATGCTCATCAACCACTGGCCGAGAAGCATTTCCCTCCCCTCTATGCAACTCAGCTGGTAGGAGCCTACTACGCAGCCCTGATTCACACTGTCTGGGCCACATTGAGATGGAGTCAGATATTTGGCTACATTGCTAGTATTTCCAGTATTTCCAACTTTTCGAGCATTTTGTGTAATTATTATATCTAAATTAGTCTAGACAAACTACTTTCATTAAGGACAAATGCACTGAAGAGTAAATGTGATATTTTGGTGGGTATGACTTGATAAGGACAGCAATGGAGTTGGAAAGAGCACAAACAGATCTGTGACCAGGCTAAGACAATAGGCCTAGCCCAAAGAGAGATTAGTCATTGTGACTTCCTTCAGTTGATTAGATCCAACCTAAACTTAATTTGATTAGAAGTGTGTGACACTCTTCAACATGTTTGGTCACACCACCATATTTGCACCCCAACTCTCCTCCATAATTGCGAAACAAAAAGTTACGCTTTAGGAACGTTAATAAGGATGCTACATGGGCTGTCATTTGTTGACATCACATTATTCTCAGAGACACTTTGCAATTTGATCTGAATATTGATCACAAAAAATTCTAGTAAAGCTAAACTCTCTAGGCTTTGCGTCCACATGTGCCCAATAAACCCAACTGAATGGAAAAGACCGACACCAAATAAAATAAGGAAATTAGATGGTGCTTATATTTCCTATAAGGCATATAGCTCGATCTACACTATGGCATGGGAAGTGGACTCATCTCAGTAGACCACTTTTGAGCTCTTAAAACATCTAGCAAACATCTGATTTTGGGACTGAGAGTATATTTGCATATCTAAAATCACAGAAGATACCTAAGATATTTCACAAGGCTAAGTAAAAGAAAGATGATCATTGGGGAGCTGTTCGATTTTAGGCTAAAATGTTTATGTTACACATAATGTGCAATAATTTAGGTTTATAAAAAAAATATGCTGACCTGAGTGTTTAACACACACACACACAAACACACACACACACACACACACACACACACACACACCTGCAGTGCCATTCACTTATCTGAAGGAACTACTCACAGTATCAGCCTCATGAGCCTGAGATGAATAGTATTTACATTACACCACTAATCCAATCAATTGTTTTCTTTCAAATTCAAATCAAACTATTGACAAGCAATTAGCACATTTAGTTTCAAGTTGCTGGGCATGCTTGCCTGATTCACAAACATGTTGGCTTTTCCCTAGGGTGATATCACTCTTCGTTATCAAGTGCTTGCATGCAAAAAAAAAAATCTATTTTATACATCTAGGTTGCGCAAACGTTATGGTCTTCCATTGAAACACTCAAATAGGCATTTTAAAAAGACACTCAATTTCATCACTTTGACTTTCAAAAGACTGTAGCCTACATTGCGGTCAAAAAAGTAGTTTGTGTGCGCGCGGACGCGCGTATTTTAGTTGACAAAAGTGGTAGCGTGCCCATAGAGATCCCAATAAATGACCGATTCTGAGTGTGCCTTTCTGCTTTCACAAAACACAGCAAAATGAGTATGATCTTATTTATTAAACGTAACCAAGGCTTCAACCCCGTTGCTAAGGAACAACCATCCCCACTTCGACAACAACAAAAGGGTGGATTCCATCGTGTGTGAGGCGGCCTCAGCATCGCACATTCTGTAAAACAAGTTCCAGACGGGTCTGAGCCGCGCGCGAGCGTAAATCTGCAAAAGAGTCGAACGAGTTGATAACACTCGACGCATATGGGTCACCATGTTTGAACTTGAAGAACCAGGCCATTTAACGCTGGCCTACAAACTATAATTACACTGTGTTTGACTATACACCTGTTGGTTGTTTGGGGGATGACAAGTACATGCTGCACTTACTCAATTGGCTGTGAACTGTCTGCCAGTTTTTTTTTTTCATCTATAGGGCCTACTTTTTTCTTATATAGTTTACTTTTTTCTTCATTTTTTTGTGTTCTCTACATTTACTTTGTGTTTAAAGAACGTGTATGAATTACAGTAATTCGAGTTGTCAAACTAAGATGTTGGCCTGGCTGGCTCCAGCATGTGCTTGGAAGAAAAATGCATAGATAAGGAAGGACAGGGGGAGTGGTGAAAAACCGGTTTCAGTTGGTGACAGAACAGATGACTTGTAGGTAACAGTTGTTTTCATTGCAGCCTGCATGGCACTGAAGCTGCACAGAGAGTAGGGCAACTTGTAAATGCTCTCTTTATAACTTGCAGATTCGGATACTGTGTTCCAAGGCGCAATATGCACAAACAAATGGTGTGCAAGCATTTATTTGTGGCAGTTTGATTACACATAAATCACAATTTGGTTATGTCTATAATATCCCTGAGCCCAGAGAGAAAGGTTACTGATTGAAGTGCATAGTCTACCTTAGTGGCAAGTCATAAAAGAGCTTGGATGGAAGACATGGAAATTATACTCAGGAAAGGTGAAGAGAATAACAACAATTATAAGGGGCAACTATATGTTAGCCACAAGTGCAAGAATGTCCTCTCCCTCTAACATCTCTTGTTAGGATTTTGCAGAAATGACAGGTCATGCAATAAATAGAGCTTGACTCACTCTTCCATAGTAGTCTCTTTGCCAATGGATGTTTTTTCAAAAACATTTCAGGAACTCTGATTTAATCCCATTGATTGAATTACGTCCACTACTCTACCCTGCACATTAGACTGCTGCCCTATGTACAGTACATAGTCATTGAACAATGGAAACTTTAATCATGTTTACATACTGTTTTACTACTTTATATGTACAGTGCCTTGGGAAAGTATTCATACCTCTCAACTTTTTTCACATTTTGTTAGGTTACAGCCTTATTCTTAAAATTGATTAAATGTTTTTTTCCCCCATCATCAGTCTACACACAGTACCCCATAATGACAAAGCAAAAATAGGTTTTTAGAATTTTTTGCTAATAAAAAAATACTGAAATATAACATTTACATAAGTACTCAGTACTTTGTTGAAGAACCTTTGGCAGTGAATACAGCCTAGAGTCTTCTTGGGTATGACTCTACAAACTTGGCACACCTGTATTTGGGGAGTTGCTCCCATTCTTCTCTGTAGATCCTAACAAGCTCTGTCAGGTGGAATGGGGAGCGTTGCTGCACATCTATTTTCAAGTCTCTCCAGAGATGTTTGATCGGGTTCAAGTCTGGGATTTGGCTGGGCCACAAGGACATTCAAACACTTGTCCCAAAGCCATTCCTGCGTTGTCTTGGCTTTGTGCTTAGGGTCGTTGTCCTGTTGGAAAGTGAATGTTCTCCCCAGTCTGATGTCCTTAGAGCTCCGGAGCAGGTTTTCATCAAGGATCTCTCTGTACTTTGCTCCATCCATCTTTGCCTCGATCCTGTCTAGTCTCCCAATCCCTGCCTCTGAAAAACATCCCCACAGCATGATTCTGCCACCACCATGCTTCATCGTAGGGATGGTGACCAGTTTCTTCCACATGTGACGCTTGGCATTCATCCATTGGTGTAAAATACTTAAGTAAAAATACTTTAAAGTAGTACTTAAGTCGTTTTTGGGGGTATCTGTACTTTACTATTTATATTTTTGACAACTTTTACTTTTACTTCACTACATTCCTGAAGAAAATTATGTACTTTTACTCCATACATTTTCCCTAACACCCAAACGTACTCGTCACATTTTGAATGCTTAGCAGGACAGGAAAATGGTGTAATTCACACACTTATCAAGAGAACATCCCTGGTCATCCCTACTGGCTCTGATCTGGCAGACTCACTAAACACATGCTTCGTACAGTAAGTGGTGTCTGAGTGTTGGAGCGTGCCCTTAGCTATCCGTAAATTAATAAAACAACAAAATGTGTCCGTTTGCTTTACTTAATATAAGGAATTTGAAATGATTCATACTTGTACTTTTACTTTTGATACTTAAGTATATTTTAGCAATGACATTTACTTTGATACTTAAGTATATTTAAAACCAAATACTTTTAGACTTTTACTCAAGTAGTTTTTTACTGGGTGACTTTCACTTTTACTTGAGTCATTTTCTATTAGAGTATCTTTACTTTTACTCAAGTATGACAATTGGGTACCTTTTCCACCACTGGTTTCATCAGACCAGAGAATCTTGTTCCTCATGGTATGAGAGTCTTTAGGAGCCTTTTGGCAAACTCCAAACGGCCTGTCATGTGCCTTTTACTGAGGAGTGGCTTCTCTACCATAAAGGCCTGATTGGTGAAGTGCTGCAGAGATGGTTGTCCTTCTGCAAGGTGCTCCCATCTCCACAGACGAACTCTTGAGCTCTGTCAGAGGGACCATCGGGTTCTTGGTCACCTCCCTGATAAAGGCCCTTCTCCCCCAATTGCTCAGTTTGGCCAGGCGGCCGGCTCTAAGAAGAGTCTTGGTGGTTCCAAATTTCTTCCATTTAAGAATGATAGAGGCCACTGTGTTCTTGGGGACCTTCAATACTGCAGAAATGTTTTGGTACCCTTCCCGAGATCTGTGCCTCGACACAATTCTGTCTCGGAGGTCTACGGATAATTCCTTCGACCTCATGGCTTGATTTTTGCTCTGACATGCACTGTCAACTGTGGGATCTTATATAGACAGGTGTGCCACTTTCCAAATCATGTCCAATCAATTGAATTTACCATAGGTGGACTCCAATCAATTTGTAGAAACATCTCAAAGTGTCAAGGGGTCTGAATACTTTCCGAAGGCACTGTATATAGTGTATTCTAGCCATGGCTCATCCTCTATAACTACTGATGTGCACACCTTTACTATTCATATACTGTCCATACTGTCTATACACTCCATTCACATACATATATATTTATTTATATTCTCTTCTTTGATATGTATTTATATTCTGAACTCTGACATGTATTTATATTCCGGACTCTGATATGTATTTATATTCCAGACTCTGACATGTATTTATATTCCAGACTCTGACATGTATTTATATTCAAGACTCTGACATGTATTTATATTCTGGACTCTGACATGTATTTATATTCCAGACTCTGACATGTATTTATATTCAAGACTCTGACATGTATTTATATTCTGAACTCTGACATGTATTTATATTCCGGACTCTGATATGTATTTATATTCCAGACTCTGACATGTATTTATATTCCAGACTCTGACATGTATTTATATTCCAGACTCTGACATGTATTTATATTCGTCCAGCTGGCTGGTACATGTATATTAATCAATTCCAGTCTCTGTTCCCACATGTATTTATAAGGTTCCGTCTCTTACATGCTTTGATATTCACCTCCCTACCTGACTCCCTAGACCCACTTATTTGCTGACCGCTCAAATAGGTCCACAGACGATGCTCTTACACTGCCCTATTTATAAGAGGAATTCTGGACTTTGACATGTATTTATATTCCAGACTCTGACATGTAGACCCTTTATAACTGGGTCTGGACTCTGGCATGTATTTATATTCCTCCCCGACTCTGACATGTATTTATATTCCGTCTCCCTGTACATGTATTTATCAAGTTTGCGGACGACTCAACAGTGTATTTATATTCCAGACTCTGACATGTATTTATATTCCACTCAACTCTGACATGTATTTATATTCCAGCAGAGGGAACACCCCCCTATCCACATCTTGGAACATGTATTTATATTCTGGGCTCTGACATGAATTTATATTCTGGACTCTTACATGTAAGAAATTTATATTCCATCTCTTACATGTATTTCAACCGTATTCTGTCTCTTACATGTATTCCAGAGGGTATGTTCCAGACTCTGACATGTATTTATATTCAGGACTCTGACATGTATTTATATTCCTGAAGACTCTGACATGGGACCGAGAGACTAAAAACAGCTTTATCTCAAGGCCATCAGACTGGACCACTCTGAGTGGCATGTATTTACTGACACTTCAACTCCAGCCACTTTAATATGTATTTATATTCACTAGTCTCTTTAAACATGCTATTTATATTCTGGACTCTGACATCTATTTATATTCTGGACTCTGACATGTATTTATATTCACTAGACTCTGACATGTATTTATATCCTGGACTCTGGCATCTACTGTATTTATATTCCTGTACCATCTGACATGTATTTATATTCACTGTGTATAAGACTGATTAGCATTGTTATTTATTGTTGGTTATTACTGCATTGACTCTGACATGTATTTATATTCGCATTAACATCTTACATGTATTTATAAAATTTGATTTGATTTGATTTGACATTTATTTATATTCTGGACTCTGACATGTATTTATATTCTGGACTCTTACATGTATTTATATTCCATCTCTTACATGTATTTTTATTCTGTCTCTTACATGTATTTATGTTCCAGACTCTGACATGTATTTATATTCAGGACTCTGACATGTATTTATATTCCAGACTCTGACATGTATTTATATCCTGGACTCTGGCATGTATTTATATTCCGTCTCTTACATGTATTTATATTCCGTCTCTTACATGTATTTATATTCCGTCTCTTACATGTATTTATATTCCGTCTCTTACATGTATTTATATTCCAGACTCTGACATGTATTTATATTCCGGACTCTGACATGTATTTATATTCCGTCTCTTACATGTATTTATATTCTGGACTCTGACATGTATTTATATTCCGTCTCTTACATGTATTTATATTCTGGACTCTGACATGTATTTATATTCCAGACTCTGACATGTATTTATATCCTGGACTCTGGCATGTATTTATATTCCAGACTCTGACATGTATTTATATTCTGGACTCTGGCATGTATTTATATTCCAGACTCTGACATGTATTTATATTCCGTCTCTTACATGTATTTATATTCCAGACTCTGACATGTATTTATATTCCAGACTCTGACATGTATTTATATTCCGTCTCTTACATGTATTTATATTCTGGACTCTGACATGCATTTATATTCTGGACTCTTACATGTATTTATATTCCATCTCTTACATGTATTTTTATTCTGTCTCTTACATGTATTTATGTTCCAGACTCTGACATGTATTTATATTCCAGACTCTGACATGTATTTATATCCTGGACTCTGGCATGTATTTATATTCCGTCTCTTACATGTATTTATATTCCGTCTCTTACATATATTTATATTCTGGACTCTGACATGTATTTATATTCTGGACTCTGACATGTATTTATATTCCAGAATCTGACATGTATTTATATCCTGGACTCTGGCATGTATTTACATTCCAGACTCTGACATGTATTTATATTCCGTCTCTTACATGTATTTATATTCCAGACTCTGACATGTATTTATATCCTGGACTCTGGCATGTATTTATATTCCAGAATCTGACATGTATTTATATTCTGGACTCTGGCATGTATTTATATTCCAGACTCTGACATGTATTTATATCCCGTCTCTTACATGTATTTATATTCCGTCTCTTACATGTATTTATATTCCAGACTCTGACATGTATTTATATTCCAGACTCTGACATGTATTTATATTCCGTCTCTTACATGTATTTATATTCTTGACTGACATGTATTTATATTCCGTCTCTTACATGTATTTATATTCCAGACTCTGACATGTATTTATATTCCGTCTCTTACATGTATTTATATTCTTGACTGACATGTATTTATATTCCGTCTCTTACATGTATTTATATTCCAGACTCTGACATGTATTTATATTCCGTCTCTTACATGTATTTATATTCTGGACTCTTACATGTATTTATATTCCAGACTCTGACATGTATTTATATTCTGGACTCTGACATGTATTTATATTCCAGACTCTGACATGTATTTATATTCTGGACTCTGACATGTATTTATATTCTGGACTCTGACATGTATTTATATTCCAGACTCTGACATGTATTTATATTCCAGACTCTGACATGTATTTATATTCTGGACTCTGACATGTATTTATATTCAAGACTCTGACATGTATTTATATTCCGGACTCTGACATGTATTTATATTCCAGACTCTGACATGTATTTATATTCTGGACTCCGACATGTATTTATATTCCAGACTCTGACATGTATTTATATTCCGTCTCTTACATGTATTTATATTCCAGACTCTGACATGTATTTATATTCTGGACTCTGACATGTTTTATATTCCAGACTCTGACATGTATTTATATTCCAGACTCTGACATGTATTTATATTCCAGACTCTGACATGTATTTATATTCTGGACTCTTACATTTATTTATATTCCGGACTCTGACATTGTCACGCCCTAACCATAGAGAGCGTTTTATTCTCTATGTTGGTTAGTTTGGGGTGTGACTAGGGTGGGTTATCTAGGTGATTATATATATATATATCTATGTTGGCGTGGTATAGTTCACAATCAGAGACAGCTGTTTATTGTTGTCTCTGATTGGGGATCATATTTAGGCAGCCATTCTCCCCATTGTGCTTTGTGGGTTCTTGTTTTTGTGTAGTGCCTGTTAACACTGCAATTACTTCACAGTTCGTTTGTTTTCTGTATTTGTTTTGGTGAGTTTCTTTGATTAAAACATGTGGAACTCTACGCATGCTGCGCCTTGGTACGACCATCATTATTATGAACGCCGTGTATTTATATTCCGGACTCTGACATGTATTTATATTCCAGACTCTGACATGTATTTACATTCCAGCCTCTGACATGTATTTATATTCCAGACTCTGACATGTATTTATATTCCGGACTCTGACATGTATTTATATTCCGGACTCTGACATGTATTTATATTCCAGACTCTGACATGTATTTACATTCCAGCCTCTGACATGTATTTACATTCCAGACTCTGACATGTATTTATATTCCAGACTCTGACATGTATTTATATTCAAGACTCTGACATGTATTTATATTCCGGACTCTGACATGTATTTATATTCCGGACTCTGACATGTATTTATATTCCAGACTCTGACATGTATTTATATTCCGGACTCTGACATGTATTTATATTCTGGACTCTGACATGTATTTATGTTCTGGACTCTGATTTTTTTATTTTATTCCTGACTCTGATATTGCTTGTTCTGATATGTCTTTATCTCTTGTTATTTCTTTCTTCTTCTGTCTATTGTATTGCTAGATATTGCTGCACTGTTGGAGCTAGAATCATAAGCATTTCACTGCACCTGCGATAACATCTGCAAAGCTGTGAACACGACCAATAAACTTTAATTTGATTTGATCCATGAATAGAAGTATTCTAATATCATCTCTCCAACCAGGAACTAGGTGACAATGTCATTTTTATGTTTCTTGTCAGATTGGTTTCTACTGGTTGAAGAGGTTTACAGTCCTTTGTTGACCCCAAATCACCACAATATCCTGTTGAAGACCCTGTCACATGGGCTGTGTTCATTGGGCACCAAACGTATGTAAACAGAGTGAAACAGGGAGGGACTACCTAGACTTGTCTCTCTTCACTCTTTTCTCTCTTCTTTTGGAGGACCTGAGCCCTAGAACCATGCCTCAGGACAACCTGTCCTGATGACTCCTTGCTGTCCCCATTCCACCTGCTGTCCCCATTCCACCTGCTGTCCCCAGTCCACCCCAGTCCACCTGCTGCTGCTCCAGTTTCAACTGTTCTGCCTGCGGCTATAGAATCCTGACCTGTTCACCGGACATGCTACCTTGTCCCGGGCCCTGTTGTTTTTGACGCTATCTCTCTACCGCACCTGTTTGACTCTAACTCTGAGGTGATTATTATTATTATTATCATTTGACCCTGCTGGTCATCTATGAATGTTTGAACATCTTGGCCATGTACTGTTATAATCTTCACCTGACACAGCCAGAAGAGTTTTTCCTAGCCACTACATCTGCTTTGCTTGCTGTTTGGGGTTCTAGGCTGGGTTTCTGTGTAGCAATTTGTGACATGGGCTGATGTAAAAAGGGCTTTATAAATTCATTCATCTGTTTTCAAATGTTTTCCGTTGCATATCCTAATGACCACAACTCTGGATAAATATGAAACCTGTGTTACCTGTGCTGACACTGTCCTGACATTAAGGGGAAAAACACTGACAAAGATGTTTCCAATTATGAACGGATAATTGCAGGGGTGCAACTTTGGTTTTAGAAGTGGGGGGGGGGGGGGGGGGGCATAATATATTTTTATATTTTTATCCAGTCGGATAAACACTCCAAACAGCCTACCCGACCACTCGGGGGCATCCACATGGTCCTGAAGCACACAGTTTCCTTGTTTCGTATCACATTCCAAAGATAAAACTGAGGGGGGGGACAAAAATGCAATTTCAGAATTTTGGGGGGACATGTCCCCCCCCCCCTTGCCTCCAGTGAGAGTTGCGCCTCGGGATAGTAGGATAAAAGAGTGAGGAGAGGGGAGGAAGAGAGAGAGAGAGGCAATGTAAGCATATGTTTCCCATGCCAATAAAGTCCCTTAAATTGAATTGAGAGAGAGAGAGAGAGTAGGTGGTAACATGAAGCCTCCTTCAACCCTGTCAAAGGATCCACATTGTTTGGAGTGCTCAAGTGCTTTGAGACCTGACCTGTACTGCAGTGTGGCTGTCTGTCCTACTAAAGGCTTTGCCCAGAGGCCATCACACAGTCTGTGATGAAACAACCTTGGGATTTGTCACAACAGTAGCAGTAGAACCGCAGTTAATCATTGACCTGTTGCTAGTCCCAGTGTTGGTGTGTCATTGTGTGAGGTTATTGCTGCATTTGTGTGGTTGGGTGGATCATGAGTCACTAAAATGGTGGGTAAATGAGGCTGGGCTGGGGCATAGAGATAGATAGAAAACTCTAGTGCCCAAAAGGGTAGTGCCATTGAGGACCAGGTGTTGGAACCGGTTCAGGGAACAGAACAGAAAAATAACCTACTTTTTAGAGGAATGGACACAGAAACGCAAACAAAAGTGATATCTAGTGTTCAAGGAACAGTTGTTTTAAAATCTTGAGAACCGGTTAATAACAATCTTTAAAGTTCAGAGCGATGTTTTCAGTCCCAGAAAAAAAATCACATCAAAGCGCCTAGGCAAAGCACTCACTCTGTCACTCAGAATTTTTTCATTCCATTGCCTGCCAGCTTTTTCTAGGCTAGTTAAGGATACTATTAGCAATCATGTTTCACATTGGATTTATTAACTACAAAAAGGTAAGACATGTTTTGAATTCTGGTGCCGCTGCACACACAAGCTTGTTATTAGCTCTGGTCCAAGATGTTGAGCCAAAGTTCAGACATTCAATGTTCCTCCATATTAGCCACTCCTCCGTAGATAACTAGACAATTATATACTATGTAATTCAGTGAAGTAGGAATGATAGGCCTGCTACTAATAACCTAAACACTTCAATCCAAGCCTCCTCCATATCTACCCCTGTCTCTCGCTCTCTCCCCACCTGCAAAATATGAGTCGCAACGCACACCCTACACTTGTCCATCCATCAAGCACGTAAACAGTTAGCTTGCCCGGTGTGGTGATACTGATGGTTTGTTGATGACTATCACCATTTTGAAGTAGTCAACTGGGTGGGACTTCCTATGGCTTAAGGAAGGATCACAAAATTCTATCCAGATTGTCAAGAGGGATCAACCAATGAATTATACTCATGAGCAAACCTTTCATATCTGCAGGTGGCAGTAAATCGCAGAGCTTGGCTTTATACCTGTTCAAACAAAACACGCCAGGGGGCAGTATGCATGTTTACCAACTCAAAGAAGTTGTAGAAAAAGAAAATGGACTACTTCAAAATGTAGATGGCTTCAGTGGAGCTCCACATGCTCTAACGCAGGGTTTCCCAAATAGATTGTGAAAACCTACTCTAACGGATGCCATAATGGGACAGATAGAATGTTGTGTCCTTTAACTGTCTGTATGGGCTGGGGTGAGACAATCCAACATTGTGCAGAGCTGTATGGAGGGTTGCTATGACTTCACACCTGTTATTGAGGATGCTTTCCAGTTGCCACCTTTCAGACAAACACGAGAGCCACACAAAGTTCCTCAGACGCGGACACCAGTGTATTCACATTTCATTTTCAATCAGAACAAGCAAATTCTTTCCAAACGGGTCACCTTATTCAGACTGAGGTGTTTATATGAGGTTATTTTATTCAGAATGAGCTCTTGTGACTTTTATTTTATGTTTTTTTAGTGACTCCTAGCACTGAAACACAGACTCCTTTCTCTGATAATGACCCAAGCCATCTTCTGCTTAGAAAGTCCACACAGTGAGTGAAGCATTTGACAAAGAGAAAAGGAGTCTACAAAGACAATAAAAAGTTGAATACATGGAAACAATAATATTGTATTGCCTATAACAATGTATCCAAATTCACATGTACAATCACCAAAAGCAACAATGTATCAACATCCAGCTAAAATAGCATCACTGTCCAATTCGACCACAGAGCACCTTTATTGATAAATAACACAGTGACATTGATGTAACAGGATACAGTAATGGGTTCACAAATTATGTCAACAATAAAACCAACAAGGGACTTCTCACGTTTGGCATGGAGAATTATCTATGTGTACTGTCTCACACTGAAAAGAGTGGGCCCTCTGGTGGACCAGACTGGAAACTGCTGATGTATGCCTACTCAGTCAAAGGACATGTTTGCCTTTGAAGTGTTTATTTTAAGTAAGAGTTTAATTTTGGAATCATCAGTAGTCAGAAGAACGTTAAGAAACCTAATTTGTTTGTTGAAATATGTAGCAAGGGAATCAGAGAACCTGCAGAGCAAATAAGAAATAACTAATTTACAAGAATGTATACTTGAACAACCTGTATTTAGACTGACATTATTCACTTTCACAAAACATGGGTTTCTAATTAATGCTATTTGAATTATAATGCAGGTCAGTTTTATTCAAATGGTTTCGTTTTGTACGTGGTTTCGTTTTGTACATGGTTTCGTTTTGTACATGGGCCGGTTTCCCAGACACAGATTAAGTGTAGTTTTAGACTAAGAAGAAGCATGTTTAAGAGAGATTCTTCATTCAAAGTAGTTTTAAATCTAATACTAGGCTTAATCTGTGTCCAAAAATTCTATATGTTTATAGAATGACAAATCTAAAGTATTGCAAACACAGCTAATATCTCAGTACATTGTTTGTTATTTCCGTAGCATTCACCACACTATCCTAAAACTATTGACCAAATATGGCCAAATTGATTTAATATTCTCCTCTCATCCCTTATGTAATCTAATTCATATTAAACCTTTGTCTCCCCTATCTTTTATGAAAGTGACATTGAAGCAGGCAATGTGGTAACCATATGGGTTCACCAAAACAACATGCACATCCTGTTGACCCTGGAGAGGAGAGCAGAGGAAGAATAAATGCATAATATCAAATTCACAAGAATGAGTCCAAATATACGCTTCACAATATCAGATGCAATCAATATCAAATAACAATTGCACACAAGTTTACCAGTGGTAAATTGTCCAGATTCTTCAACTTCACTGGTTTTTCATAATCAATTCTGCAAATAAACACACACTGAAATGTAAAGTTTAAGAAACACATCCAAGAGAACCAAAATTGTATATTAGTCATCAATCTATTCAATGTATCATTCATTTTTGTACACCATTGTGCTAGAGTGCACCCTGCTAATGCATCCCGTCTATCTATGCTGTCCATGTTTTCAACAGTATAACTTACATTTTAGCATAAGGCCTATATGCCCTCTGACAAATGTGTATATGGATCAACAAAACATAACCTACACATACAGTCCCTTCAGACAGTATTCACACCTCTTGACTTTTTCCACCTTTTGTTGTGTTACAAGTCCATATTGTGGAAAGAACAGGTCAAATAAGCGAAGGCAAACAACATGAAGGTCAGTCAATGAAGAAAAATTGCAGGAACTTTGAACGTTTCTTCAAGTGCAGTTGCAAAAACTATCAAGAGCAATGATGAAACTGGCTCTCATGAGGACAGTCACAGGAAAGGAAAACCCAAAGTTACCTCTGCTGCAGAAGATAATTCATTAGAGTTAACTGCACCTCAGATTGCAGCCTAAATAAGATGCTTCACTAGGTTCAAGTAACAGACACATCTTAACATCAACTGTTCTGAGGAGACTGTATGAATCAGGCTTTTGTGGTTGAATTGCTGCAAAGAAACCATTACTAAAGGATACCAATAAGAAGAAGAGACTTGCTTGGGTCAAGAAACACAAGCAATTGACATTAGACCGGTGGACATCTGTTCTTTGGTCTGATGTCCAAATTTTTCATTTTTTTTCCCAACCGCCGTGTCTTTATAAGACCGTAGGTGAACGGATAATCTCAGCATGTGTGATTCCCCCCGTGAAGCATGGAGGAGGAGGTGTGAAGGTGTTGGGATGCTTTGCTGGTGATACTGTTGGTGATTTATTTAGAATTCAAGGCACACTTAACCAGCATGGCTACCACAGCATCCCATCTGGTTTTGGATGAGTTGGACCGCAGAGTGAAGGAAAAGCAGCCAACAAGTGCTTAGTATATGTGGGAACCCCTTCAAGACTGTTGGAACAGCATTCCAGATGAAGCTAGTTGAGAGAATGCCAAGCGTGTGCAAAGCTGTCATCAAGGTAAAGGGTGGCTATTTTGAAGAATATAAAATCTAAAATCTATTTTGATTTGTTTAACACTTATTTGCTTACTACATGATTCCATATATGTTATTTCACAGTTGTGATGTCTTCACTATTATTCTACAATGTAGAAAATAGTAAAAATAAAGAAAAACCCTTGAATGAGTAGCTGTGTCCAAACTTTTGACTGGTACTGTATCTGTAATTCCTTTTTGATACGGTCGCAAAGCTAACTAAAAAGCAGCATTCCCCAAGAGAGGATGACTTTCACTTTAGCAGTGATAAATTCATGAACTTCTTTGAGGAAAAAATTATGATTATTAGAAAGCAAATTATAGACTCCTCTTTAAATCTGCGTATTCCTTCAAAGCTCAGTTGTCCTGAGTCTGCACAACTCTGCGTGGACCTAGGATCAAGAGAGACGCTCAAGTGTTTTAGTACTATATCTCTTGACACAATGATGAAAATAATCATGGCCTCTAAACCTTCAAGCTGCTTACTGGACCCTATTCCAACTAAACTACTGAAAGAGCTGCTTCCTGTGCTTGGCCCTCCTATGTTGAACATAATAAACGGCTCTCTATCCACCGGATGTGTACCAAACTCACTAAAAGTGGCAGTAATAAAGCCTCTCTTGAAAAAGCCAAACCTTGACCCAGAAAATATAAAAAACTATCGGCCTATATCGAATCTTCCATTCCTCTCAAAAATCTTAGAAAAGGCTGTTGCTCAGCAACTCACTGCCTTCCTGAAGACAAACAATGTATATGAAATGCTTCAGTCTGGTTTTAGACCCCATCATAGCACTGAGACGGCACTTGTGAAGGTGGTAAATGACATTTTAATGGCATCGGACCGAGGCTCTGCATCTGTCCTCGTGCTCCTAGACCTTAGTGCTGCTTTTGATACCATCAATCACCACATTCTTTTGGAGAGATTGGAAACCCAAATTGGTCTACACGGACAAGTTCTGGCCTGGTTTAGATCTTATCTGTCGGAAAGATATCAGTTTGTCTCTGTGGATGGTTTGTCCTCTGACAAATCAACTGTAAATTTCGGTGTTCCTCAAGGTTCCGTTTTAGGACCGCTGTTGTTTTCACTATATATTTTACCTCTTGGGGATGTTATTCGAAAACATAATGTTAACTTTCACTGCTATGCGGATGATACACAGCTGTACATTTCAATGAAACATGGTGAAGCCCCAAAATTGCCCTCGCTAGAAGCATGTGTTTCAGACATAAGGAAGTGGATGGCAGCAAACTTTCTACTTTTAAACTCGGATAAAACAGAGATGCTTGTTCTAGGTCCCAAGAAACAAAGAGATCTTCTGTTGAATCTGACAATTAATCTTAATGGTTGTACAGTCATCTCAAATAAAACTGTGAAGGACCTCAGCGTTACTCTGGACCCTGATCTCTCTTTTGAAGAACATATCAAGACCATTTCAAGGACAGCTTTTTTCCATCTACGTAACATTGCAAAAATCAGAAACTTTCTGTCCAAAAATGATGCAGAAAAATTAATCCATGCTTTTGTCACTTCTAGGTTAGACTACTGCAATGCTCTACTTTCCGGCTACCCGGATAAAGCACTAAATAAACTTCAGTTAGTGCTAAATACGGCTGCTAGAATCCTGACTAGAACCAAAAAATTTGATCATATTACTCCAGTGCTAGCCTCCCTACACTGGCTTCCTGTCAAAGCAAGGGCTGATTTCAAGGTTTTACTGCTAACCTACAAAGCATTGCATGGGCTTGCTCCTACCTATCTATCTCTCTGATTTGGTCCTGCCGTACATACCTACACGTACGCTACGGTCACAAGACGCAGGCCTCCTAATTGTTCCTAGAATTTCTAAGCAAACAGCTGGAGGCAGGGCTTTCTCCTATAGAGCTACATTTTTATGGAACGGTCTGCCTACCCATGTCAGAGACGCAAACTCGGTCTCAACCTTTAAGTCTTTACTGAAGACTCATCTCTTCAGTGGGTCATATGATTGAGTGTAGTCTGGCCCAGGAGTGGGAAGGTGAACGGAAAGGCTCTGGAGCAACGAACCACCCTTGCTGTCTCTGCCTGGCCGGTTCCCCTCTTTCCACTGGGATTCTCTGCCTCTAACCCTATTACAGGGGCTGAGTCACTGGCTTGCTGGGGCTCTCTCATGCCGTCCCTGGAGGGGGTGCGTCACCTGAGTGGGTTGATTCACTGATGTGGTCATCCTGTCTGGGTTGGCGCCCCCCCTTGGGTTGTGCCGTGGCGGAGATCTTTGCGGGCTATACTCAGCTTTGTCTCAGGATGGTAAGTTGGTGGTTGAAGATATCCCTCCAGTGGTGTGGGGGCTGTGCTTTGGCAAAGTGGGTGGGGTTATATCCTTCCTGTTTGGCCCTGTCCGGGGGTGTCCTCGGGTGGGGCCACAGTGTCTCCTGACCCCTCCTGTCTCAGCCTCCAGTATTTATGCTGCAGTAGTTTATGTGTCGGGGGGCTGGGGTCAGTTTGTTATATCTGGAGTACTTCTCCTGTCCAATTCGGTGTCCTGTGTGAATCTAAGTGTGCGTTCTCTAATTCTCTCCTTCTCTCTCTCGGAGGACCTGAGCCCTAGGACCATGCCCCAGGACTACCTGACATGATGACTCCTTGCTGTCCCCAGTCCACCTGGCCGTGCTGCTGCTCCAGTTTCAACTGACCTGAGCCCTAGGACCATGCCCCAGGACTACTTGACATGATGACTCCTTGCTGTCCCCAGTCCACCTGGCCGTGCTGCTGCTCCAGTTTCAACTGTTCTGCCTTATTATTATTCGACCATGCTGGTCATTTATGAACATTTGAACATCTTGGCCATGTTCTGTTATAATCTCTACCCGGCACAGCCAGAAGAGGACTGGCCACCCCACATAGCCTGGTTCCTCTCTAGGTTTCTTCCTAGGTTTTGGCTTTTCTAGGGAGTTTTTCCTAGCCACCGTGCTTCTACACCTGCATTGCTTGCTGTTTGGGGTTTTAGGCTGGGTTTCTGTACAGCACTTTGAGATATCAGCTGATGTACGAAGGGCTATATAAATAAATTTGATTTGATTTGATTTGTAAGGTCCCTCAGTCGAGCAATTAATTTAAAACACAGATTCAACCACAAAGACCAGAGATGCTTTCCAATGCCTCGCAAAGAAGGGCACCTATTGGTAGATGGATAAAAAGCAGATATTGAATATCCTGTTGAGCATGGTAAAGTTATTAATTACACTTTGGAGGGAGTATAAATATACCCAGCCACTACAAAAATACAGGCGTCCTTCCTAACTCAGTTGGTGGAGAGGAAGGAAACCGCTCAAGGATTTCACCATGAGGCCAATCAATGGTGACTTTTAAACAATAACAGAGTTTAATGGCTGTGATAGTAGAAAGCTGAGGATGGATCAACAATATCGTAGTAGACGGCCTACAGGGAGGAGGTGAGGACCCTCGGAGTGTGGTGTCAGGAAAATAACCTCTCACCCAACGTCAACAAAACAAAGGAGTTAATCGTGGACTTCAGAAAACAGCAGAGGGAGCACCGCCCTATCCATATCAACGGGACAGTAGTGGAGAGGGTAATAAGTTTTAAGTTCCTCGGTGTACACATCACGGACAAATTGAATTGGTCCACCCACACAGACCGCGTGGTGAAGAAGGCGCTGTAGCGCTTGTCACCAAAAGCACTCACAAACTTCTACAGATGCACAATTAAGAGCATCCTGTCGGGCTGTATCACCGCCTGGTACGGCAACTGCTCTGCCCATAACCGTAAGGCTCTCCAGAGGGTAGTGCGGCCTGCACAACGCATCACCGGGGGCAAACTACCTGCCCTCCAGGACACCTACACCACCTGATGTCACAGGAAGGCCATAAAGGTCATCAAGGACAACAACCACTCGAGCCACTGCTTGTTCACCCCGCTATCATCCAGAAGGCGAGGTCAGTACAGGTGCATCAAAGCAGGGACCGAGAGACTGAAAAACAGCTTCTATCTCAAGGCCATCTGACTGTTCAACAGCCATCACTAACATTGAGTGGCTGCTGACAATACTCAACTCCAGCCACTTTAACAATGGAAAAATTAATGGAAAAATGTATCTCTAGCCACTTTAAACAATGCCACTTAATATAATGTTTACATACACTACATTACTCATCTCATATGTATATACTGTACTCGATACCATCTACTGCATCTTGCCTATGCAGGTCTGTACCATTACTCATTCATATATTTGTTATGTACATATTCTGTTCCCCTTTACACTTGTGTGTATAAGGTAGTTGTTGTGAAATTGTTAGGTTAGATTACTCATTGGTTATTACTGCATTGTCGGAACTAGAAGCACAAGCATTTCGCTACACTCGCATTAACATCTGCTAACCATGTGTATGTGACAAATACAATTTGATTTGATTTGATACTAACCTAAATGACAGAGTGAAAAGAAGGAAGCCTGTACAGAATACAAATATTCCAAAACATGCGTCCTGTTTGCAACAAAGCACTAAAGCAATACTGCAACAAATGTGGCAAAGCAATTAATGCTTTGTCCTAATTAGAAAGTGTCATGTTTGGGGCAAATCCAACAACACAAGAAAATCTGGAATAAGTCAAGGGGTATGAATACTTTCTGAAGGCACTGTCCTGAAGGCACTGTCCTGAAGGCACTGTCCTCTACTCTGTAATACGGTGTGCATTTAATGCAAGAGAAAGACTTAAGATGTTATTATTAGGGTGAGTTTTTCTTGACATGGGGCTTAATTCAATCAAACACGCTTTTCTGTATTTACACCATAGTTTTTTCCCCCATTGTCAAATAAACTCACAGACTGGGCTATATAAAAACCTACAACTACAGTACTACCAGACAGTGAAGTTTGTAAACAAAGTGAGCATAGCTATGGTAGTTACTGGGTATGATTAAGTTCCAGCTCTGATCTGCTATTAGTACCACACATACCTTCTTTCTTCCAGGAGCAGAAGGAGAAGCGGGGGAATCGGGCAGGCACAGGGGCTCGTCATGGTATGATGGAGCCACCACTCCTGTGAGCACATTAGTAGACAGGTATATCTCCTCAATAGACTGCCCTGTGGGAGAGGGATACACAGAGAGGGCAAACACTCACTTCCTGCTGGGGAAAAATTGTGTGACTCAACTTAGTTTTAATTTAGGATCATTGTAGCTTTCACATAGCATCAATGTAGCAGGTGGGGTGAATTTGCCAAAAGTAAATAATTGACCTTGATTTCTGCCTTAAATCAACAATAGGATTTCAAGGCTTATTGGCTTATTCAGAGTGTTCATGCTGACAATGCAGTTACATACCATTTACCAACCTAAATTGAATGATGATGATCTGGTGTCTTTTCCCAATGGGTGGATGCAGTTGAATTGATTTATTTCCTACAGTATTCTTCAGGGCAATATGTTTGAAAACATACACTCATACTTGGGCGGTAAGCGCTGTTTGGTGATGATGTGGAGTGTTTCAACCTCATCTTTTACAGTGAGAGAGGAAATGATGATGTCAGTTCTATTCATTCAATCTCTACATTTCATATTGATGTGTACCATTAAGTCAGGGTCAATGTTATGGTCGGCGTAAGGGAGCTATAACACCAGTGGCTTTGTTAGGAAGGGAAGTGCAAACAATCAACAAGGGGAAGGCCAAAGAAATATTGAACTCACGAAGCAGAAGTGACACTCTCAAATTGCCCTTGTAGGATGGTGGCATGGGAAGGCATGTGTTAACAATGATGCCAATGTCCTGTAAAGGGTCTGGAAAAAAAACCCAGAAACATTAAAGCAACTTAAGACATTTTTAAAAACGTTCTTATGAGAAGAAGAAGAAATGAATGAAACCAGAAAATGAAACTGACGTGACTATCACAGTACAGCAATTTGGTAAAAAATACAGTGCCTTCAGAAAGTATTCCCACCCCTTGACTTAATGTTTTTTTTAAATGTGTTTCAAAGTGGGATTAAAACATTTTAATCATTTTTTGTCAACAATCTATACAAAATACTCTAACTTCAAAGTGGAAGAAAAGTTCTAACATTTGTAAGGCACTGCCTCTAGGTGCTAGAGGCGTCACTACAGAACCTGGTTCGACCCTGGTTCGATTCCAGGCTGTATCACAACATAAGGTGGTGCACAATTGGCCCAGCATTGTTAGGGTTTGGCAGGGGTAGGCCGTCATTGTAAATGAGAATTTGTTCTTAACTGACTTGCCTAGTTAGATAAAAGTTTATTTTTAAATGTTGTCAAAACTGTGACTTTTCCACTGTCTTCTTGGTAAGCAACTAAATTTGGTCTTGTGTTTTAGGTTATTGTCTTGCTGAAAGATGAATTAATCTTCCAGCGTCTGGTGGAAAGCAGACTGAATCAGGTATTCCTCTAGGACTTTGCCTGTGCTTAGCTCCATTCCAATTCTTTTTTGTCCTGAAAAAAAACACCAGTCCTTAATTATTACAACCATGCCCATAACATGAAGCAGCCTATGCTTGAAAATAATGAGAGTAGTTCTAAGTACTGTGTTGTATTGGATTTTCCCCAAACATAACACTTTGTATTCAGGAAAAAACAAAGTGTTTTTGCAGTATTACTTTAGTACCTTGTTGCAAACATGATGCATGTTTTGGAATATTTTTATTCTGTAAAGACTTCCTTCTTTTCACTCTGTCAATTAGTTTAGTATTGTGGAGTAACTACAATGTTGTTGATCCATCCTCAGTTTTCTCCCATCACATCCATTGAACTGTGCAACCATACAGAGTGAGTCTCTGCAACTTATTATGTGACTTGTTAAGCACATTTTCACTCCTGAACATATTTAGGCTTGTCATAACAAAGGGGTTGAATAATTATTGACTCAAGACATTTCAGCTTTTCATTTTTAATTAATTTGTTTTAAAAAAGAAGAATAATAATCTAAAAACATCATTCCACTTTAACATTATGGGGTATTGTGTGTAGGCCACAAAAGAAAATCCCTTACCATTTGAAATGCAGGATGTAACACAACAAAATGTGGAAAAAGTCAAGGGGTGTGAATACTTTCTGAAGGCATTGTAGACCCACTGTGGTAGTGCTATAGCTCTACTCAGCGTCAAGGAATCCAAACGTGTGCAGTTCAATAATACCTTCTTGGTAGGCGGTAGTCGCTAACATTAACTCACGTTTTGCCTCATCACTGTAACGTTTGCTTCCTTGCCACTGGGCACAAACTGGTTGACTCAGTGTTGTTTCCAACGTGGAGTAGATGTTGAATTGACATCTGTGCCCAGTGTTTTTGTTCTGTCGTATTAGTGAGTAGTGAGTTGCTTTGCAAATGAAAAGGAATATTTTCTTTAAAACTCAGCACAGCTGTGATAGAATATCTGCAGTTTGTCCATGTTGCAAATAATGTGGACAGGTCATTGGACCTCCTGAACTAACCCCCACTGGGGTCAGTAGGCCAGCAGGATAGCTAGAACCAAGAGCAGAGCTTGGTGAGACATAGTCCCTTCAATACACTCTTTGGATCTTGTCAGGACTTAAGACCAGGCTCTCACTGGGTGACTGATCTTTGCTCTCCGCACAGCAAAAGGAAGTAACCAGCATGACAGACTTCCCCAATTTCAGTGTGTGTGTGTGTGTGTGTGTGGGTGTGTGTGTATTTGTGTGTGTGTGTGTGTGTGTGTGTGTGTGTGTGAGAAAGATAATGAGTGTGAGACACAGACACACAGACAGAGACAGAGAGAGAGAGAGAGAGAAAGAAAGAGAAAGAAAGAGAAAGAGAGAGAGACACTCTCTTCAACATATATGCTGTATCGACAAATTGCTGAGGGCACTAGAACAGTCTGCAGCACCCGGCCTCACCCTACTAGAATCTGAAGTCAAATGTCTACTGTTTGCTGATGATCAGGTGTTTCTGTCCCCAACCAAGGGGGGCCTACAGCAGCACCTAGATCTTCTGCAAAGATTCTGTCAGACCTGGGCCCTGACAGTAAATCTCAGTAAGATAAAAATAATGGTGTTCAAAAAAAGGTCCAGTTCCCAGGACCACGAATACAAATGCATCTAGACACTGTTGCCTTAAAGCACACAAAAAACGGTTCATACCTCGGCCTAAACATCAGCGCCACAGGTAACTTCCACAAAGCTGTGAATGATCTGAGAGACAAGGCAAGAAGGGCCTTCTATGCAATCAATAGGAACGAAAAATTCAACATACCAATTAGGATCTGGCTAAAAATACTTAAATCAGTTACAGAACACATTGCCCTTTATGGTTGTGAGGTCTGAGGTCCGCTCACCAACCAAGAATTCACAAAATGGGACAAACACCAAATGGAGACTCTGCATGCAGAATTCTGCAAAAATACCCTCTGTGTACAACGTAAAACACAAAATAAAGCATTCAGATTAGAATTAGGCCGATACCCGCTAATTATCAAAATCCATAAAAGAGACGTTAAATTCTACAACCACCTAAAAGGAAAAAATTCCCAAACCTTCCATAACAAAGCCATCACCTATAGATAAATAAACCTAGAGAAGAGCCTCCCAAGCAAGCTGGTCCTGGGGCTCTGTTCACAAACACAAACAGACCTCACAGAGCCCCAGGACAGCAACACAATTAGACCCAACCAAATCATTAGAAAGCAAAAAGATAATTACTTGACACATTGGAAAGAATTTACAAAGACAACTGAGCAAACTAGAATGCTATTTGGCCCTAAACAGAGAGTACACAGTGGCAGAATACCTGACCACTGTGACTAACCCAAACTTAAGGAAAGCTTTGACTATGTACAGACTCAGTGAGCATAGCCTTGCTATTGAGAAAGGCCGCCCGAAGGCAGACCTGACTCTCAAGAGGAGACAGGCTATGTGCTCACTGCCCACAAAATGAGGTGGAACCTGAGCTGCACTTCCTAACCTCGAAGCCAAATGTATGACTGTATTAGAGACACATTTTTCCCTCAGATTACACAGACCCACAAAGAATTTGAAAACAAATCCAATTTTGTTAAACTATACATATCTATTGGGTGAAATACCACAGTGTGCAATCACAGCAGCAAGATTTGTGAACTGTTGCTACAAGAAAAGGGCAACCAGTGAAGAACAAACACTATTGTAAATACAACCTATATTTATGTTTATTTATTTTCCCTTTTGTACTTTAACTATTTGCACATCATTACAACACTGTATTTAGACATAATATGACATTTGAAATGTCTTTATTATTTTGGAACTTTTGTAAGTGTAATGTTTACTGTTAATTTTGTATTGTTTAATTCACTAAGTGTTTATTAACTATTTCACTTGCTTTGACAATGTAAACATATGTTTCCCATGCCAGAAAAGCCCTCAGATTGAAATGAAATTGAGAGAGAGAGAGAGAGAGAGAGAGAGTGACTAATTTAACTTCTCTGCTCTCCGATATAAATGGTTCTCTATTGGCATAGACAACTACCGTTATGAGCTTGTACAGAATACACATAATATAAATACTCCTTTGACTGATCTGATTGATTATTTAGCATCTTATAGCATATAGCATGAAAAATGTCTCACCTAACATGTAATGAGATGATTGTGGACTTCAGGAAACAGCAGAGGGAACACCCCCCTATCCACATCGATGGAACAGTAGTGGAGAGAGTAGCAAGTTTTAAGTTCCTCGGCATACACATCACAGACAAACTGAATTGGTCCACTCACACAGACAGCATCGTGAAGAAGGCGCAGCAGCGTCTCTTCAACCTCAGGAGGCTGAAGAAATTTGGCTTGTCACCAAAAGCACTCACAAACTTCTACAGATGCACAATCGAGAGCATCCTGGCGGGCTGTATCACCGCCTGGTACGGCAACTGCTCCGCCCTCAACCGTAAGGCTCTCCAGAGGGTAGTGAGGTCTGCACAACGCATCACCGGGGGCAAACTACCTGCCCTCCAGGACACCTACACCACCCGATGTTACAGGAAGGCCATAAAGATCATCAAGGACATCAACCACCCGAGCCACTGCCTGTTCACCCCGCTATCATCCAGAAGGCGAGGTCAGTACAGGTGCATCAAAGCTGGGACCGAGAGACTGAAAAACAGCTTCTATCAAGGCCATCAGACTGTTAAACAGCCACCACTAACATTGAGTGGCTGCTGCCAACACACTGACACTGACTCAACTCCAGCCACTTTAATAATGGGAATTGATGGGAAATTATGTAAATATATCTCTAGCCACTTTAAACAATGCTACCTTATATAATGTTACTTACCCTACATTATTCATCTCATATGCATACGTATATACTGTACTCTATATCATCGACTGCATCCTTATGTAATACATGTATCACTAGCGACTTTAACTATGCCACTTTGTTTACATACTCATCTCATATGTATATACTGTACTCGATACCATCTACTGTATCTTGCCTATGCTGCTCTGTACCATCACTCATTCATATATCCTTATGTACATATTCTTTATCCCCTTACACTGTGTATAAGACAGTAGTTTAGGAATTGTTAGTTAGATTACTTGTTGGTTATTACTGCATTGTCGGAACTGGAAGCACAAGCATTTCGCTACACTCGCATTAACATCTGCTAACCATGTGTATGTGACAAATAAAATTTGATTTTCTAATTATTGAACATATACTATACTGCATTTGCACACTCTCTGCTAAAGTCTTTCATTTGCACGCTCTCTGCTAGTCTTTCTAAAAGTTGGTCAACAATATAACATTGACTCTAAAACAATTTGCAGTTGCAAGTTTAACAAATATTTCTTAAGTTTAGAATGGGAGTACACCACATATAAATTCCTTAACCTGATTTTGAGAAATGGAGGAAATTGAAAATGTTTTCGAACAGCAGTCAAGATGCACAAATGTCTTGTTGTGTAGTACATGATTACAATTTAGTTGGGCGCAATGATTGGCAGCACGAGAGACGGCGAGAGACAGCCAAACCAAAGATTTGTATAACTAACCCAAGATAGACCAGAGCCTGTCGTTTCCAATGGAAGCAAATTAATCATGGTGTGCAAAACAAGCAAGGATGTGGGCAGAGCCAGTGAGCTAGTGAGATCCTATTGGCGCGTCCTAGCATTTTTTTTGTTGCATTTTTCCGTTAGGGAACGCCTACTCAATGTGCGTGTGTGATAACTCAATTCGCCCTTGCACTCCTTCGAAACAACGCTTTTTTAAAAACACGTTTGGCAAAGTCTACACAACACAGTCAACTATGTGTTTTACAGATTCTAGTTTTGGAAACAGAAAACTGTATGGAGATCAAATGTTTAATCGATGAGTAAATTTGCAGAATGTCAGCCAAAATCCATCTCGCTCCATCTTCTCCCACTTTTGGCCACTGCAATTCCTCTCATCACCATATTTGGTAGTGAGCGAAAACAACAACCGGATGCTTCACATTTAAACATCCGGTGAAATATCTGACTCATTGTTCTATCTGTGGCCAAGCGATACCGCAAGCGAGCGCACTTGGTTCCGGCCCGTTCTTCGCTTCTTGTTGTTGTGAGCTTGGTAAATTAAGACTACGATGAAACTGATATTTTTTTTTTGGAATACTAACAACAATCGCTGCTGGCAATACTGGGGTGGTGGTAAACACACCGGGAACAGTCTCCAAACTCTTGACGTCTCCAAACACCGCATGAGGCTTTCGGTGGAATACCGCTGAACTCAGACGGGTGGACTACTCACACCCCTCCGCCGGACCTGTCCTCATCTATCCCCAGCTATGGAACCTCGCAAACTGGCTGCCATACAGTATTGATTTCGGTACGGGTGTCAGTTTGCCATTCTGGTATTCGGTCGCTGTGTCTTCCTGAGGCAGGTGATGAGTCAGTCCGTCTCCAGCTCTGTATGGACACCTGGAAGACCGAGGAATTCCGTCTCATGCTACGGGACACTAGCGGAACAACGGGTCGGGGTGTGATAAGACAGCACGATGTTTACATTATTACCAGGCAGGCAGGCAGGCATGGATGTTCAGAAGTTTTGCCATGACACTATTACATTACCCATGGGCTCATTTAGCTCCTTTTGCACCACAGTATCTCTACTTGCACATCCATCTTTTGCACATCTACCATGCCAGTGTTTAATTGCCATATTGTAATTACTTCGCCACCATGGCCTGTTTATTGCCTAAACTCCCTTATTTGACCTTATTTGCACTCACTGTATATATATTTTTTTCCTACTGTATTATTGACTGTATATTTTGTTCATTCCATGTGTAACTCTGTGTTGTTGTATGTGTCGAACTGCTATGCTTTATCTTGGCCAGGTCGCAGTTGCAAATGAGAACTTGTTCTCAACTAGCTTACCTGGTTAAATAAAGGTGAAATAAAAAAAAAAAAAAATGCTTAATTTTGACAGGCATTCATTGAACTGTCAGTTATTTGAAACAGATCATTAATAGTAAAACAAATAGTTAAACTACGTTCTTGTCATCAAACATTCCCGCTAGGTTTATATAGGCTGTACATTACTGCTATGCTGTCCAATCTCTTCCAAAAACAGCTCCAACATGACATCAGTACAAGAACTACAGTCATTATACTACCAGGGAACAAAAACTGGTAGGTGGCCAATTTCAGTGTGATAAAATGAGCTTCACTTTTATTCTCTCATGTCTTCCAGTCCGTTGCAGAGTTTGACCTGAGGTGCTACACTATGAGGTGAAGTCGGCAAAATGCCACGAGGTGAGTTTGGCCATGCCCCCTCATGACCACATCAGCTTCAACTTCCACTGCCAGCAGGAGGCTCAGGAGTGGGCCACCGTGGTGATGTCATCACTCAGAGAGGCACATAGGGGTCAGTTACCACCTACAATGGCAAGAAAAAGTATGTGAACCCTTTGGAATTACCTGGATTTCTGCATAAATTGGTCGTCAAATTTGATCTGATCTTCATCTAAGTCATGACAATAGACAAACCGTGTGCTTAAACTAATAACACACACATTCTTGTATTTTTCTTGTCTATATTGAATACCTCATTTAAACATTCAGAGTGTAGGTTGGAAAAAGTATGTAAAGCCCTAAGATAATGGCTTCTCCAAAAACTAATTGGAGTCAGCTAACCTGGAGTCCAATCAATTAGATGAGATTGGAGATGTTGGTTAGAGCGGCCTTGCCCTATAAATAACACACAAAATGTGAGTTTACTATTCACAAGAAGCATTGCCTGATGTGATCCATGCCTCGAACAAAAGAGATCTCAGAAGACCTAAGATTAAGAATTGTTGACTTGCATAAAGCTGGCAAACTTTACAAAAGTATTTCTAAAAGCCTTGATGTTCATCAGTTCACGGTAAGACAAATTGTCTATAAATTGAGAAAGTTCAGCACTGTTGCTACTCTCCCTAGGAGTGGCCATCCTGCAAAGATGACTGCAAGAGCACAGCGCAGAATTCTCAATGAGGTTAAGAAGAATCCTAGAGTGTCAGCTAAAGACTTACAGAAATCTCTGGAACATGCTAACATCTCTGACGAGTCTACGATATATAAAACATTAAACAAGAATTGTGTTCAAGGGAGGACACCACGGAAGAAGCCACTGCTGTCCAAAAAAAACATTGCTGCACGTCTGAAGTTTGCAAAAGAGCCCCCGGATTTTCCACAGCTTTACCTGCAAAATATTCTGTGGACAGATGAAATTACAGTTGCGTTTTTTGGAAAGAACACACAACACTATGTGTGGAGAAAAAAAGGCACAGCACACCAACATCAATACCTCATCCCAACTGTAAAGTATGGTGGAGGGAGCATCACGGTTTGAGGCTGCTTTGCTGCCTCAGGGACTGGACAGCTAGCCAACATCGACAGAGAAATGAACTCCCAAGTTTGTCAACATTTTGCAGGAGAATGTTAGGCTATCTGTCCCCCAATTGAAGCTCAACAGAAGTTGGGTGATGCAACAGGACAATGGCCCAAAATACAGAAGTAAATCAACAACCGAATGGCTTCAACAGAAGAAAATACGCCTTCTGGAGTGTCCTAGTCCTGACCTCAACCCGATTTGATATGCTGTGGCATGACCTCGAGAGCAGTTCACACCGTTTCGTAAAGAGGAATGGTCCAAAATTCCTCCTGACCATTGATTGTGTAGGTCTGATCCGCAAACCTTGTTTGGTTGAGGTTATTGCTGCCAAAGGAGGGTCAACCATTTATTTAATTCTAGGGTTCACATACTTTTCCCACCCGCACTGTGAATATTTACAGTGTGTTCAAAAAAGACATGAAAATGTATAATTGTTTGTGTGTTATTAGTTTAAGCAGACTGTTTGTCTATTATGACCTAGATGAGGATCAGATCAAATTTTATGACCAATTTATGCAGAAATCCAGTTATTTCCAAAGGGTTCACATACAGTGGCAAAAAAAAGTATCTCTATTCTCTCTGACCTGTTTGTCCAGTTAATTCTATTCCGAGCCTTCCTGTGCTCTAATAACCCGAGTCCTCTCCTCGTCTCCTGACCCCTCAGTGGCAGCCAGCCCTCCCACCGATGACAGACAGCTGCCTCTGGAGGCCTTACCACGCACAGGTAGCCCTACACAATATGGTTGCATTATGGGCAATTCCACATGAACGGAATTAAGCTGAGAATCAGATATTTCACTTTAAAATGTATGCCAAATGAAAAGCCATGATTGCAAAGTTAAACTATACAACTTTATATGATGGAACAAAAAGCACTGCCCGTCATTCTGTTACCAAACTTTGCATCTGTACTGTTCTTCAAGTAAGGGAATTCACCCCCGTAGTGGACAAAAATGAATGGCAAATTATTGGCATAGGACAAACCATGTACACATTGGCCAATACCACCCAAAGCGGCGTTGATTCATGCAAAGTTTACTTCAATTGCCATATGGCTATTGCCAGTTGTAACACTTCAAAAATCCAACAGGTGGCGATTGCGCTCCACCATGGTTTTTCATATTGATATTGGACTCCAAGTCAACATCCAAAAGCCAAATTTTGAAAAAATGAATTTTTTCAAAAAAACTTATCACCCCTTAAAAAAGTGCTTTCTGGACCGTTTTTCGAAATTCTTTCGCTTTTTTTTGACAATTACACATGTATAAGAACTGTATGAAAATACTTTTGTCCAATTTCATTATTTTAATTTTTTAAAATTTTTTACTTACATTATTGCATATGTTTTGTCCATCTGCAATATGATTTCATAGGAAGTCAGAAGTCAAAAGTCAAAAATTATTAAATTTCATAAAAAACTTCACACACCCCTAAAAAAGTGCTTTCTGGACCGTTTTTCGAAATGTTTTCGAATTTTGTGTCAGTTACACACGTATAAGAACTGTATCAACATACTTTAGTCATATTTTATTATCATAATTTTTTTTTTTTTTTTTTACTTGCGCATTATTGCATGTGTTTTGTCCATCTGCAATATGATTTCATAGGAAGTCAAAAGTCAAAAATTATTAAATTTCATAAAAAACTTCACACACCCCTAAAAAAGTGCTTTCTGGACCGTTTTTCGAAAAAATTTCGAATTTTGTGTCAGTTACACACGTATAAGAACTGTATATACATACTTTAGTCATATTTTATTATCATAATGTTTTTTTTTTTTGCTTGTGCATAAGGCATATGTTTTGTGGGGGCCAAATGTCAAAAAATTTGACATTCTCAAAAATCCTTCAGAAATGCAAAATTGACTGGCCTGATGAACTCGGGATGGCCGGGCAGTGATTGTTGTTCCTTTCAATCACTCGTGGTGTTGATTTCATCATGTCCATTTGTTTATGTTTTCTCACTTTTGCAAAGTCACTGTGCATTTGCCATATGGTTAACTGGGCATTCACCATCACCAATTTGTCATGCTATAAAAATCATGCAGGAATGCCAAATTGACTGGCCCGATGAACTCGGGATGGCTTGGCAGTGATTCTGGTACCTCTCCATCGCTCGTTAGGGTTGATTCCAGAATGTCCATTTGGTGATTTTTCTCACTCTTTCAAAGTCACTGTGCATTTGCCATATGGTTAACTGGGCATTCACCATCACCAATTTGTCATGCCATAAAAATCATGCAGGAATGCCAAATTGACTGGCCCGATGAACTCGGGATGGTTGGGCAGTGATTCTGGTACCTCTCCATCGCTCGTTTGGGTTGATTTCAGAATGTCGCTTTTGGTGATGGTACCTCACTGTTAAAACATATTGCAAATGTTTTCTCACTTTTGCAAAGTCACTGAAAATTTGTGCAGGAATGACAAATTGACTGGCCCGATGAACTCGGGATGGCTTGGCAGTGATTCTGGTACCTCTCCATCGCTCATTAGGGTTGATTTCAGAATGTCCATTTGGTAATGTTTTCTCACTCTTTCAAAGTCACTGTGCATTTGCCATATGGTTAACTGGGCATTCACCATCACCAATTTGTCATGCCATAAAAATCATGCAGGAATGCCAAATTGACTGGCCCGATGCCATAGGGATGGCTGGGCAGTGATACTGGTACCTCTCCATCGCTCGTTTGGGTTGATTTCAGAATGTCGCTTTTGGTGATGGTACCTCACCGCTAAACATATTGCTAATGGACAAGAGTCACCTGCAAGTCACCGTCCATCAGTCAATTTGATATCATTCTGACACCAAACTGATACAAACTGACACCAAACCCACTTTTCCCAACTCATTTAGGAGCCAAGTATAACATACTTCAGAGCTGGCCCAAAATTCACAAGGCCTTCGGTACAAAACATTAAAAAACCATAAAACACATAGTTACTTTCTAGCTGCGGGGCCAGTTTGGACATTATGTGTAGTCCTATGTGAGGCGACCCCGAATCCCGAGTTTCGGCTCGATAGGTCATTGTCCGAGTAAAAGCCTAATTGGTGCTGAAAATCCACTTTTTTCCATGCCTTGCTACGGGGTCCTTGAATGAGCTATCGGACCGAGATGTTGGGTTCTGTCTCTATGGGCCGAGACGGTCACAATGCACCTAGTCTTGTGTCTCTGGGACATTTCTAAATGTCGCCATTTTCGTAATGGTCAAAATGAATTGAAGTCATTGCAAATGTTCGACGCTGTTTCTCGGTCCGAGAACCTCCTAGAGCGCCGTAACTCACCACGCACTATCTACCTGAGGTCTAGAACAGGATTCTAAAGTTTCGGAACTCTAGGTCTGACGGTTCTTTTTTAGCTCGAACAAAGCTAACTATTGGAGGCACTGTCAGTCTCTACACACCCCAATACGTCCCTCCATCCAAGTTGTGTATCTGTGTGATTTATTTTTCCTTTGAATTTTTATGGGAAAAATGACTGATTTACAGTTCATGGGGGTTGTCTAATCACACATATGAAGTTTTGGACAGATCTGATTTTTTTAACCCTTCCAAACAGCCCCTGAGACACCAATTATGGCACTTCCGGTTGGCACAGGAAGCTATAAATACACACATGTCTTGACTGACATAGAAACCTAGGGAATCCTGAGTTTTAAGTCTTTAAGTTGAGAATTGACTGATCTACACAGGGTTGAATAATGCAGAGGCCTTTTCACCTTTCGATGTGATGTACATCCAAATACCTTTTGGGTCAATTTAACCACTTCCGGTTGCTCCAGGAAGCTTAGAATCGACACAGGTAGACCTCATAGTGGTCTGATGGAATGTCATAGAAGACAGGTTCATACAGCATTCATAACCCATAAAGACCCCAGGTTGTATTTAGGGGAGCAGGCAATGTATTCCTATGGGGAGAGAAGTCAATGCACACTGTTTTTATGTAAACACCTTCTTTTAACTGTGAAAGGTTAATGCCACACAGTCAAGGTTAGGCTTGCACAGATCGGGAGGACCTTAGGAACAGTCCTGTGTTTGAATTGTCCTTCTAAACCTAACGGTTCCGCCGCTGTCACCCAAAATCAAATGACATTGTGGTGCAGGCTTCATTGTGGGCCTATTTTTCTCATGGTCGCTGCGCTCAGACCGAGTGAGCTACGGTCAAGCGGGGCACCTCGTTGGACTCGGCCCTGCCTTGGGATTATGTTTATGCCATTGCCTGCTCTCTGTGTCTTTAAACACCACGCTTTGTCACTCCATCCTTGCTGTGTGTGTGTGTGAGAGCTTTTCTTTGACATCTGTTGGGAAAAATGACTGATTTACAGTTCATGGGGGTTGTCTAATCACACATATGAAGTTTTGGACAGATCTGATTTTTTTTAACCCTTCCAAACAGCCCCTGAGACACCAATTATGGCACTTCCGGTTGGCACAGGAAGCTATAAATAAACTCATATCCTCATTGGGGTATGCCTTTACAGAATCCTGAGTTTTAAGTCTTTACATTAAGAACTGAGTTATTTACGGAGGGTTTAGTGAGTGTGTGTTATTTCAGAAAATCATAGAAAATCACAGAAATGTCGCAGAGCTCCGCAGCACATTTTAAAAATATTCGTATGAACACCCTGCAACTGGATCTGTAACCGTTGAAAAAAAAAAACACCTATATCTGAACATCACGATCTGGTCATCGTACGATTTCTCTTAAATGACGATAGATAAATGGCCGATTTTTTTTTTTATTGACACCGGAGGCTCCTTGACTTTGACGTGAAGTGAAAAAATCTTTTCTCTATTTTCATTTTGGACCTTTAATCCCAGAAATATGGCCATAACTCAAAAACCGTTGAGGCCTAGACGCCATCTTGTTCGGGGCCATCTTCCCATAATGCCAAACCTACACTCACCAAGTTTCGGCTTCGAAATATTTTCAGTTTTCGAGATATGGCACGTCGTGATTCGGGATGTTTTGTCCAATAGCAATATGATTGCTTATGCCCTCTTGTGGGATATTCCGGCATAGCGCAAAAAATGGGCCAAAATTTGTTTATTTTATTAAACGAAAACCGAATGTCCGACAAAGTTCATTTGATGACTTCCCGGTAGGTCTGGCCCTGCCGCTCGCCCGACGCCGTCCCCGAATTTTTAAAATGTTTTCGGACGTCTAGTAAGGGACCGTACAGTTCCAATAGGGACTTTCTCACTAACCATACGGTGATTGTCAAAATGTTCCCTTAGGGTATGTAAATGCGTCTTTGTAACATTTTCTGTGGAAATTGTTAAAAGTAGTCCTTGTGCATATTGTATAGTTTGTTTGACTTTTCAATCATTGGTTTTTGTTTGGCATACATTTTAAAGTGACATCGGAGTGTAGGCATCATTTTGAATTGTCCTTGTGCTTCATGTGAATACTTAATAGCGGTTGTGTGTACATAGGCCTAGTTTCTACCCTTTTCAATGGCTCACTGTCCCTGCCTCTTGGTTTCTTCCTTGTCTCCACTGGTCTGTAGAGGAGATGTGTGCTGACCTGACCAGGGTCATCGAGGCTGGTGACATCCAGGCGGCCTCCATCTAGGCTGCTGCCCTAGCTCATCAGCAGGCAGGGCTGAAGATCCAGCCCTCTGAGAGGAGCTACAGAGACACAGAGCTTATGGAGAGGGTTAAGAGCTCTAGAGCTCCTGGGTAGAAGAGAAAGTTATTGAAGAATTCAGAATATAACTTTGTAGGACAGGAAATGCATATTTTAGGAGTTGATGACGATTGTATATTTTTGTGAAAGTTTGGCTGTAGTGGTTGAGGATTCTTCATCATCCTGTTGTGTCACGGTGAAAGTGTTCCCCCACACAACCATTGACCTGCTGCTTGAGTATTGCAGTCTGAACAGCTGAAACAATGTATATAAAAAAGTTTAAATTTAAATTGAGTTCTCTATAAAATTTATTTAGCTATAAAATAGTTTTAACATGAAAACCTTTCTGTCAACGTTTATTTGTCTTTCTGTCTGTCCCTCTGTCTCCTAGGTATTCCTGGAGTATGGCTTCCATCCGCGGGTGCAGTGCTGGGTCATCGGCCAGTGTCTGTGTGCCGAGCAGCGCTCTCTGGCATCATATTGGGTGCGCAGGGATGGAGACACGGCCTTCCTGTACCTCCTCTCCGCCTGCCAGGCCTGCCTCACATGGCAGCTGCTCCAGCAGGACCAGGAGAGTACCCTCCTCACCCGCGCTACCCCACCTCACGGGCCCCCAGCAATTTCCCCACATCCCAGGACTGGAGGGGTTACAGTACCCTGCCACTAAGACTGAGCCACAGCAGCAAGGGTGAGACTGCTAAACACGCACACACCATTGACATAAGGACCCATTGTTGGCACCCTCCTGACCAAGCGTTGTTCCTGTCCCTGTAGGTTCAAATGGAACAGGGCCAAATGGAGCAGGGGCAGAGAGGCTGAACATCAGTGAAATCAAAGACCTCATCAACCTGGAGATGCCACAACTCAATGATGCACTTAGTCCCAAGAAATCAGGCCCGCAGGTACACACAAGCTCTGTACAATACCCCTTGGTAATAATTGAATAACTATTTGACTCGGCTTAATGGATTTTACCCTCAGCATAACTGATACATACCTAGATGCTGTAAGTTGACATACAGTAGATATCCATCTACACACCTGCAAAGACGCTCTTGCTGTGTCTCAGTGTTGGGCCTGCCCCTTTTGTACGTACATAAACAAGCCAATGTGGCCTGGCTGTGAGATCTGCAGTACAGACCGTCCAGAGTTCTACTGTTTCTGGAAGCCACAAACCAGACCCTCTGGAGTCCACCGCATACAGCAGGAAGAAGAAACTGTCCAACAGTACCAGCAGGTAGGATGGTTTTAAGCTCAGACAGATCCACACCCACATACTCCCTCACTCATACATGTAAACACATTCAAATAGTGCTGATGCAAGCTGTCAGACCGTGCCGACAGGACAGGTAGGACTCTCTGATGTAGACACACACATGCACACTCTTGCACGTACACAGTTGAAAGTGAATGACTGTAGTTTAAAGGTTTGTTAAGGGAAAGGCTTAGTAGGATAATGTAAGGGTTGAGATGACATGGGAAGGTAGGATGGGCTCTCAAAGGCTGACTCTTCTTTTCTGTCTCTGTATTTTTAAAGGATAAAGGGAGAAGAGAGCTGGGGGGGCGCGGGTGCTCAAAATGAGTCCCTACTGGAAAACTTGGACCAGGACTACTGACTCGCACGCTCCACGTATCATCACAGAAAGAGACCTGCACGCTCCACGTATCATCACAGAAAGAGACTCGCACGCTCCACGTATCATCACAGAAAGAGACTCGCACGCTCCACGCATCATCACAGAAAGAGACTCGCACGCTCCACGCATCATCACAGAAAGAGACTCGCACGCTCCACGCATCATCACAGAAAGAGACCTGCACGCTCCACGCATCATCACAGAAAGAGACTCGCACGCTCCACGTATCATCACAGAAAGAGACTCGCACGCTCCACGTATCATCACAGAAAGAGACTCGCACGCTCCACGTATCATCACAGAAAGAGACTCGCACGCTCCACGTATCATCACAGAAAGAGACTCGCACGCTCCACGTATCATCACAGAAAGAGACTCGCACGCTCCACGTATCATCACAGAAAGAGACTTGCACGCTCCACGTATCATCACAGAAAGAGACTTGCACGCTCCACGTATCATCACAGAAAGAGACCTGCACGCTCCACGTATCATCACAGAAAGAGACTCGCACGCTCCACGCATCATCACAGAAAGAGACTCGCACGCTCCACGCATCATCACAGAAAGAGACTCGCACGCTCCACGCATCATCACAGAAAGAGACCTGCACGCTCCACGCATCATCACAGAAAGAGACCTGCACGCTCCACGCATCATCACAGAAAGAGACTCGCACGCTCCACGCATCATCACAGAAAGAGACTCGCACGCTCCACGCATCATCACAGAAAGAGACGCTCCACGTATCATCACAGAAAGAGACTCCACGCTCCACGTCATCACAGAAAGAGACTCGCACGCTCCACGTATCATCACAGAAAGAGACTCGCACGCTCCACGTATCATCACAGAAAGAGACCTGCACGCTCCACGTATCATCACAGAAAGAGACTCGCACGCTCCACGCATCATCACAGAAAGAGACTCGCACGCTCCACGCATCATCACAGAAAGAGACTCGCACGCTCCACGCATCATCACAGAAAGAGACTCGCACGCTCCACGCATCATCACAGAAAGAGACTCGCACGCTCCACGTATCATCACAGAAAGAGACTTGCACGCTCCACGTATCATCACAGAAAGAGACTCGCACGCTCCACGCATCATCACAGAAAGAGACTCGCACGCTCCACGTATCATCACAGAAAGAGACTCGCACGCTCCACGTATCATCACAGAAAGAGACTCGCACGCTCCACGTATCATCACAGAAAGAGACTCGCACGCTCCACGTATCATCACAGAAAGAGACCTGCACGCTCCACGTATCATCACAGAAAGAGACTCGCACGCATCATCACACGCATCATCACAGAAAGAGACTCGCACGCTCCACGTATCATCACAGAAAGAGACTCGCACGCTCCACGCATCATCACAGAAAGAGACTCGCACGCTCCACGCATCATCACAGAAAGAGACTTGCACGCTCCACGCATCATCACAGAAAGAGACTTGCACGCTCCACGTATCATCACAGAAAGAGACTCTGCACGCTCCACGTATCATCACAGAAAGAGACTCGCACGCTCCACGTATCATCACAGAAAGAGACTCGCACGCTCCACGTATCATCACAGAAAGAGACTCGCACGCTCCACGTATCATCACAGAAAGAGACTCGCACACTCCACGTATCATCACAGAAAGAGACTCGCACGCTCCACGTATCATCACAGAAAGAGACTCGCACGCTCCACGTATCATCACAGAAAGAGACTCGCACGCTCCACGCATCATCACAGAAAGAGACTCGCACGCTCCACGTATTATCACAGAAAGAGACTCGCACGCTCCACGCATCATCACAGAAAGAGACCTGCACGCTCCACGTATCATCACAGAAAGAGACTTGCACGCTCCACGCATCATCACAGAAAGAGACTTGCACGCTCCACGTATCATCACAGAAAGAGACTTGCACGCTCCACGTATCATCACAGAAAGAGACCTGCACGCTCCACGTATCATCACAGAAAGAGACTCGCACGCTCCACGTATCATCACAGAAAGAGACTCGCACGCTCCACGTATCATCACAGAAAGAGACTCGCACGCTCCACGTATCATCACAGAAAGAGACTCGCACGCTCCACGTATCATCACAGAAAGAGACTCGCACGCTCCACGTATCATCACAGAAAGAGACCTGCACGCTCCACGTATCATCACAGAAAGAGACCCGCACGCTCCACGTATCATCACAGAAAGAGACTCGCACGCTCCACGTATCATCACAGAAAGAGACTCGCACGCTCCACGTATCATCACAGAAAGAGACTCGCACGCTCCACGTATCATCACAGAAAGAGACTCGCACGCTCCACGCATCATCACAGAAAGAGACTCGCACGCTCCACGCATCATCACAGAAAGAGACTCGCACGCTCCACGCATCATCACAGAAAGAGACCTGCACGCTCCACGCAGCATCACAGAAAGAGACCTGCACGCTCCACGCATCATCACAGAAAGAGACTCGCACGCTCCACGCATCATCACAGAAAGAGACTCGCACGCTCCACGCATCATCACAGAAAGAGACCTGCACGCTCCATGCATCATCACAGAAAGAGACTTGCACGCTCCACGTATCATCACAGAAAGAGACTCGCACGCTCCACGCATCATCACAGAAAGAGACTCGCACGCTCCACGCATCATCACAGAAAGAGACTCGCACGCTCCACGTATCATCACAGAAAGAGACTCGCACGCTCCACGTATCATCACAGAAAGAGACTCGCACGCTCCACGCATCATCACAGAAAGAGACTCGCACGCTCCACGCATCATCACAGAAAGAGACTCGCACGCTCCACGCATCATCACAGAAAGAGACTCGCACGCTCCACGTATCATCACAGAAAGAGACTCGCACGCTCCACGCATCATCACAGAAAGAGACTCGCACGCTCCACGTATCATCACAGAAAGAGACTCGCACGCTCCACCACAGAAAGAGACTCGCATCATCATCACAAAGAGACTCCACGCATCATCACAGAAAGAGACTCGCACGCTCCACGCATCATCACAGAAAGAGACTCGCACGCTCCACGCATCATCACAGAAAGAGACTCGCACGCTCCACGTATCATCACAGAAAGAGACTTGCACGCTCCACGTATCATCACAGAAAGAGACTCGCACGCTCCACGCATCATCACAGAAAGAGACTCGCACGCTCCACAGAAAGAGACTCACATCATCACAGAAAGAGACTCGCACGCTCCACGTATCATCACAGAAAGAGACTCGCACGCTCCACGCATCATCACAGAAAGAGACTCGCACGCTCCACGTATCATCACAGAAAGAGACTCGCACGCTCCACGTATCATCACAGAAAGAGACCTGCACGCTCCACGCATCATCACAGAAAGAGACTCACACGCTCCACGTATCATCACAGAAAGAGACTCGCACGTTCCACGTATCATCACAGAGACTGAAACACACTTTCTATTTTTCAGCTCAAATCAATCAAATCAAATTTTATTTGTCACATACACATGGTTAGCAGATGTTAATGCGAGTGTAGCGAAATGCTTGTGCTTCCAGTTCCGACAATGCAGTAATAACCAACAAGTAATCTAACTAACAATTCCCAAACTAATATCTTATACACAGTGTAAGGGGATAAAGAATATGTACATAAAGATATATGAATGAGTGATGGTGCAGAGCAGCATAGGCAAGATACAGAGTAGATGGTATCGAGTACAGTATATACATATGAGATGAGTATGTAAACAAAGTGGCATAGTTAAAGTCGCTAGTGATACATGTATTACATAAGGATGCAGTAGATGATATAGAGTACAGTATATACGTATACATATGAGATGAATAATGTAGGGTATGTAAACATTATATTAGGTAGCATTGTTTAAAGTGGCTAGTGATATATTTTACATCCTTTCCCATCAATTCCCATTATTGAAGTTGCTGGAGTTGAGTCAGTGTGTTGGCAGCAGCCACTCAATGTTAGTGGTTGCTGTTTAACAGTCTGATGGCCTTGAGATAGAAGCTGTTTTTCAGTCTCTCGGTCCCAGCTTTGATGCACCTGTACTGACCTCGCCTTCTGGATGATAGCGGGGTGAACAGGCAGTGGCTCGGGTGGGTGTTGTCCTTAATGATCTTTATGGGCTTCCTGTAACATTGGGTGGTGTAGGTGTCCTGGAGGGCAGGTAGTTTGCCCCCGGTGATACGTTGTGCAGACCTCACTACCCTCTGGAGAGCCTTACGGTTGTGGGTGGAGCAGTTGCCGTACCAGGCGGTGATACAGCACGCCAGGATGCTCTCGATTGTGCATCTGTAGAAGTTTGTGAGTGTTTTTGGTGACAAACCGAATTACTTCAGCCTCCTGAGGTTGAAGAGGCGCTGCTGCGTCTTCTTCACGATGCTGTCTGTGTGAGTGGACCATTTAGTTTGTCTGTGATGTGTATGCCAAAGAACTTAACTTACTACCCTCTCCACTACTGTTCCATCTGTTGATAGGGGTGTTCCCTCTGCTGTTTCCTGAAGTCCACAATCAACTCCTTAGTTTTGTTGACGTTGAGTGTGAGGTTATTGTCCTGACACCACACTCCGAGGGCCCTCACCTCCTCCCTGTAGGCCGCCTCGTCGTTGTTGGTAATCAAGCCTACCACTGTTGTGTCGTCCGCAAACTTGATGATTGAGTTGGAGGCGTGCGTTGCCACGCAGTCGTGGGTGAACAGGGAGTACAGGAGAGGGCTCAGAACGCACCCTTGTGGGGCCCCAGTGTTGAGGATCAGCGGGGTGGAGATGTTGTTGCCTACCCTCACCACCTGGGGGCGGCCCGTCAGGAAGTCCAGTACCCAGTTGCACAGGGCGGGTCGAGACCCAGGGTCTCGAGCTTGATGACGAGCTTGGAGGGTACTATGGTGTTAAATGCCGAGCTGTAGTCGATGAACAGCATTCTCACATAGGTATTCCTCTTGTCCAGATGGGTTAGGGCAGTGTGCAGTGTGGTTGAGATTGCGTCGTCTATGGACCTATTTGGGCGGTAAGCAAATTGGAGTGGGTCAAGGGTGTCAGGTAGGGTGGAGGTGATGTGGTCCTTGACTAGTCTATCAAAGCACTTCATGATGACGGAAGTGAGTGCCACGGGGCGGTAGTCGTTTAGCTCAGTTACCTTAGCTTTCTTGGGAACAGGAACAATGGTGGCCCTCTTGAAGCATGTGGGAACATCAGACTGGTATAGGGATTGATTGAATATGTCCGTAAACACACCCGCCAGCTGGTCTGCGCATGCTCTGAGGGCGCGGCTGGGGATGCCGTCTGGGCCTGCAGCCTTGCGAGGGTTAACACGTTTAAATGATTTACTCACCTCGGCTGCAGTGAAGGAGAGACCGCATGTTTCCGTTGCAGGCCGTGTCAGTGGCAAAAAAGTTATTTAGTCTGCCTGGGAGCAAGACATCCTGGTCCGTGACTGAGCTGGATTTCATCTTGTAGTCCGTGATTGACTGTAGACCCTGCCACATACCTCTTGTGTCTGAGCCGTTGAATTGAGATTCTACTTTGTCTCTATTACTGACGCTTAGCTTGTTTGATAGCCTTACGGAGGGAATGGCTGCACTGTTTGTATTCGGTCATGTTACCAGTCACCTTGCTCTGATTAAAAGCAGTGGTTCGCGCTTTCAGTTTCACGCGAATGCTGCCATCAATCCACGGTTTCTGGTTAGGGAATGTTTTAATCGTTGCTATGGGAACGACATCTTCAACGCACGTTCTAATGAACTCGCACACCGAATCAGCGTATTCGTCAATGTTGTTGCCTGACGCAATACGAAACTTGTCCCAGTCCACGTGATGGAAGCAGTCTTGGAGTGTGGAATCAGCTTGGTCGGACCAGCGTTGGACAGACCTCAGCGTGGGAGCTTCTTGTTTTAATTTCTGTCTGTAGGCAGGGATCAGCAAAATGGAGTCGTGGTCAGCTTTTCCGAAAGGTAAGCGGGGCAGGGCCTTATATGCGTCGCGGAAGTTAGAATAACAGTGATCCAAGGTTTTGCCAGCCCTGGTGGCGCAATCGATATGCTGATACATTTTAGGGAGTCTTGTTTTCAGATTAGCCTTGTTAAAATCCCCAGCAACAATGAATGCAGCCTCAGGATGTATGGATTCCAGTTTGCAAAGAGTCAAATAAAGTTTGTTCAGAGCCATCGATGTGTCTGCTTGGGGGGGAATATATACGGCTGTGACTATAATCGAAGAGAATTCTCTTGGTAGATAATGCGGTCTACATTTGATTGTGAGGAATTCTAAATCAGGTGAACAGAAGGATTTGAGTTCCTGTATGTTTCTGTGATCACACCACGTCTCGTTAGCCATAAGGCATATGCCCCCACCACTCTTCTTACCAGAAAGGTGTTTGTTTCTGTCGGCGCGATGTGTGGAGAAACCTGCTGGCTGCACCACATCTGAGAGTGTCTCTCCAGTGAGCCATGTTTCCGTGAAGCAAAGAACGTTACAGTCTCTGATGTCCCTCTGGAATGCTACCTTTGCTCGGATTTCATCAACCTTGTTGTCAAGAGACTGGACATTGGTGAGAAGAATGCTAGGAAGTGGGGAACGATGAGCCCGTCTCCGTAGTCTGACCAGAAGACCGCCTCGTTTCCCTCTTTTACGAAGTCGTTTTTTGGGTCGCCGGCGGGGATCCATTCCGTTGTCCTGGTTGAAAGGCAGAACACAGGATGCGCTTCGCGAAAGTCATATTCTTGGTCGTACTGATGGTGAGTTGACGCTGATCTTATATTCAGTAGTTCTTTTCAACTGTATGTAATGAAACCTAAGATGACCTGGGGTACTAATGTAAGAAATAAAACGTAAAAAAAAAACTGCATAGTTTCCTAGGAACGCGAAGCGAGGCGGCCATCTCTGTCGGCGCCGTACCCTTCTCTTCAACCCATGCAGTCTCTCAAGCTACTGAGCAATAGTCATTTGTCTTACGACACAACCTCAGTGACTACATTACATAGGACAGAATTGTGGCTACCTACCCTCTGACCTTGTTTGAAACAAATACTGTCTGTCAAAGCAAATGAAAGCATTTTATGTTAATCTTTTTATATAGGACATTGTTGAAGGTGCTATTTTTGCATGTTTATAATAAATATTGTAACTACTGCAAGTCCATGTAGGCCATTTTTGCAGTGTGTCAACCACTTGAAACCTGTTTCAGAGAGGGAAAACAACTCTGCTGTGTTGCCCACTCTGTTCCTGTTTGTTTCAGTCTGGGTCATGAAGTTCAAAACACATTGAAAACAAACAGCAATTAAAGTTAACTCTCAATGCACAATTTCATTAATAATGAATGCATTTTGACTGAAAGTAGAACAAAAAAAACATCTTATTGAATTTAAAACGTGTATTTAACTAATTAAGCAAGTAAAATGCTGTTTTGAATAAAATGAATGCCTGTGTGTTAATTGTGTTTTTGTGGATCCTCACCTCCCCAGGCTACAGAAGCAGAGTGGAGAGAGAACTTTGCCCTGCTGATGATCCTAGATGGGAAGGACCCGGTGCCCAACCCAGAGGCTGTGGACTGTATGATCTGTTATCTGGACTTACAGTCTGGGGAAGGAGTCCTGCTCAGAGAGCCTCTCCACTGTTTCTGAGGGTAACACACAACATAGTGACCCTACCCCTAGTGACTCTATTGAAGTGAGCATAGTAACCCCCTAGTGACCCAACCCCTAGTGACCCAACCCCTAGTGACTCTACCCCTAGTGACTCTACCCCTAGTGACTCGACCCCTAGTGACTCGACCCCTAGTGACTCTACCCCTAGTGACGCTAACTCTAGTGACTCTACCTCTAGTGAACCTAGTGACTCTACCTCTAGTGAACCTAGTGACTCTACCTCTAGTGAACCTAGTGACTCTACCTCTAGTGAACCTAGTGACTCTACCTCTAGTGAACCTAGTGACTCTACCTCTAGTGAACCTAGTGACTCTACCTCTAGTGAACCTAGTGACTCTACCTCTAGTGAACCTGGTGACCCTACCCCTAGTGAACCTGGTGACCTTACCCCTAGTGAACCTACCCCTAGTGACCCTACCCCTAGTGAACCGAGTGACCCTACTCCTAGTGACCCTACCCCCAGTGACCCTAACCCTAGTGACTCTACTGAATATACCCCTATTGACCCTACCCCCGAGTGATCCACTACATGTCAATTGCACACTCCCTAAAAACTTGAGACATCTGTGGCATTGTGACACAACTGCTTATTTTAGTGGCCTTTTATTGTCCCCAGCACAAGGTGCACCTGTGTAATAATCAGTACCAGGATGACCTGACAGCCCATTCTGTTTAATCAGCTTCTTGCTATGCCACACCTGTCAGGTGGATTATTTTGGCAAAGGAGAAATGCTCACTGACAGGGATTCAAACAAATTTGTGTACAACATTTAGCGAGAAATAATATTTTTGTACATATGGAACATTTCTGAGATCTTTTATTTCAGCTCATGGGAACAACACTTCACATGTTGCCTTTATATTTTTGTTCAGTATACTTAAACATACTAGCTACTTAAGCTGGTACATTGGGTATTATAGACATTCTGTATAACACACTGGCTAATGCAGACCAGAACACTCCGGACGGTGTGTCTACGAGGACACAGTCAACGTGTTCCACTGCCCCATCTGCAACAAGCACAACTGCCTGCTCTGCAAGGTACACACATCACATTTACATTCACCAATGATTGCAAACAAAATGGATTTGAAAAGACCACCTCCTCTACTTTCCCCTCTCTCTCAGGCAATCCATGAAGAGATGGACTGTAAACAGTACCAGGATGACCTAACAGCCATGCTGAGAATGACTCAGCAGCCTGCAGAACCAGAGATCTGCTCAAGGTGACACACAGACACTTTTACATGTACTTTATACCTGTAGATTGATTTCAACAAGCATTGAAGACAAGTGGAAGGAATGTTAGGGTTTTCAGGTAGTTAGACATTGCTCATATCATATTCACAGAAAATAACCCTCTCTCTCAGACCCTGGTCCTCTCCGGGGAGGCCTTGCACTGCCCTCAATGCATTATCATTGTGCAGAAAAATGAGGGCTGTGATTGGCTGCGTTGCACTGTCTGTCACACCGAGATCTGCTCGGTCACCAGAGGGTGGCCCTGGGGGTGCTACCGGAAATGTCTGTGTTTCTGTTCCCCCTAAGGGTCCGGGTGACACCAGCAAGGGTTGCAACATCAACAACCAAAAGTGTCAGAACTGTCACTGAGAAAGACAATAAAGGATGTGTGTTGTGAGAGTCAGATGGGTAGCAAGTTAGAATGGTAGGAACCAGAAGCCAAAGTTGACCATGCAGGACAAATGTGTATGTCACTCAAAGGATTGATGATCTCACTGCATGTTCAGCTCTGCACATTTCCTGTTTGTTTTTGATCTCCCTATAAAGTCATGCAATACTTTTCAGGGACATATTAAACTAAGTGCCATTCACCTTTTCAGCACTCAAAGCTAAAGTCTAATGCCAATGACACAGCATTCTGTGGTTGAAACAGAGCGTACTGTGTTCTGACCGGAAATAATGCAATGTTTCTGCTTAGAAACATAATAAAAATAATCTGTTTCAAACTACATTGCGCTGTGTCAATTAATAGCCATTTTGGAAGTACATGAGTGTTCATGTGAAATTAATACTTTGGCATGTTCTGTTTTTTGTCCTGAATGAATAATGCAAGGCTCTGTCACATAGACCGGATGTGAATACTAAAGGTTCTGTTTATTACTCACTGGCTCCTATTACAAACTCATTATGAAGGCCGAGAAAACACTGTCTGTTTTCATGGAAGAATCTGTGGAATTGCTCAGGAACTGCTGGTGTGACATTGTGCCTTAACAGTGTGTCAAAGCTACTAAACGAGGCCTCACAACTGGTCCCTGGTACCAGTTGAAAAAATGAATGGAAGTGTATATATATGGAGACTTGTTTTTTAATGCCAAAAATATGGGGTAAAATCAATAAATTATTGATCTCCTTATCTCTCAGCTATAGGAGAAACACAAGAACAATGTAGTGAATGTTATTAAATGCGTTTGTATGGGCTAATAGCAGTATAGTTCAAGGGGTCTTCAAATGAAAAATCAAATAGCTAAAGGATCCTTGGTAAAACAATTCCATATCAGTAGCTAGTAAAAAAAAATGGGATTACATAATAAAAATAGTTTGATTGCATACTTTTTTTACATAATTTATTTTATAAGTAGTGTACATATTATTTATTCGATGACACCTAAAAATCTATTGTGAGAGACTATAATATATTTGACCTCAAATGCATAGTTTTGGCGCGAAATGCAATAATAAAAATTCAAGATAGCAGAGAGTCGGCTCTTTCGACAATATGAACCAACGTTGAGGAAGGGGAATTTTTATCGCGCTGTTGGGCTGGGAGCAGCCCCGCCGAAAGCGCAGGTCTGTATGGGTCCAGTGATGGTTGAAGTCCCGAAAGCATGCAGGGGAGTTCCACCGTTTCGTTTAAAAGCTTCGACTATTTTGAGAGGAATTTCGAGTTGAGTTCGTCTGAACCGAAGCGAGTTGGATCACCTGCTCCAGATAGTTGGAGCCAGGATCGCCCAGATGGGTACCAACTACCGGGAGTTAGTTGAACGCGTGGCGATTTGTCTCCGGTAAGCTAAATTCTAGTGAATGTTTAAAGCCTTTGATACCGTAATTGATTGATATTAGATATATTTTATGTGCAACCAAGCTCGCCAAAGGGCTCTGTAGTTAAAAGCCCCTATGTGACATGTATTTTTACAGAATGTTTATTGGGACTAGCTCTTTTCCCAAAGTTGGTTTAAAATCCTTTTTAATGATGCAATGTTACCAAATGAAAATAATGTCCGGGTGCCTTCTGCCCTGATGAAGGTAGGCTATTCTTCTCCAGGACCCATTGTTGTTCAAGACAGTAAGTCATTCATCAGAACCCTTTGGGGAAAAGGTTATACCTGGAACCAAAAAGGGTACTACCTGGAACCAAAAACGGTTCTTCAAAGGGTTCTCTCATGGGGACAGCTGGAGCAGCCTTTTAGGTACTAGATAGAAAAAACGGTGGTAAGAGTTAGGCTGGGATACAGTTTATTGATAGTCGTAGATTGAATTGTACTGTTTCAAGGCATTGTGAGTATTACAATATAATTAGTAGAGCATAATAAACTAATGTAGTAGAATATGTGGGTTGAATTTCAAGTTACACACTATTTTAAATTATATTTCAGATTACTGGTGACAGGAGACTCCTACAGGACCATTGGATTCAGCTTCGGAGTTGGACGGTCCACGGTGGCATGCATTGCCCCCCCTGTGGCACAAGCCATTTGGGACTGTGGTTGGTGAATACATGCCTGTCCCCAAGGAGGAAGACTGGAGGGCCATCGCTGACTAGTTCCTGGAGAGGTGGAGTTTCCCCAACTGTCTTGGCTCCATTGCTGGGAAATGTAGTAATCCAGGCTCCACTGTACTCGGATTCGCAAGTCTACAACTACAAGGGTACATATTCAGTTGTACTCTTGGCTGTTGTAGATGCCTTCTACTGTTTCCGTGTGGTCGATGTTGGTGCTTACGGCAAGGGAAGTGATGGCGGGACCCCCCGGGACTCTGCCTTCGGCCAGGCACTTCAGGATGGCATCCTGGAGATTCTACCACCTGCATCACTCCCTGGGGTTGAAGACCTGGGACCTGTTCCCCACGTCTTTGTCGATGACGAGGCCTTCCTTCCCTTTGAGACCCAACCTCATGAGGCCTTACATCTTCACTGCTCTGACAAAATGCAGGTGGAGAAAAAAAAACAATTAGGAAGAGAATGTGTTTTTACTTTCATCTTGTCTTAGATCTGTAAAGGTGTCGGGAAGAAATAAGCAGATTAAGTCTAAATTAGATATTAATAAACAAATGAAACAACTGACTATAAAAACACAATATAAGTATTCAAGTACAGGAAAGAACGTGACAGGTATGTGTGTGGTAAAAATGTAGAAAAAAATAAACTATTGAAAGAGTTGTGTATGTGCGTGTAAAAATGGCACAACTGCAGACAGATACAGGCACTACTCATAAAGCCTAGATGTAGTAGGGGAACTTCAGACATGGCCATAAAGAGAGAGAGGGCAGGGCACTGGAGATCTGAGGGACAGAGAGGAGTGGAGGAGAGTGAATGTGTAGCCACAATACAGGTAAACACACATTTCACCTTTAGTCTTGTAAAAGAACAACAAGAGCATCTGAATTCTCCGGTGTGTCAGCTTCAATTCAGTCAATTTTCACGCAATCTATGTACAACTAATAATGAATGCTATCCTAAGTATTGAGAACCTACTAACAAGGACATAGTAAGCGGAATAAAATTGGAAAATCTCAATAGAGGACAGTTGGAAAATCTCAGTTGCATTTCCTTGATTCCTTGCATCCTCTGTCACGTTCTGACCTTAGTTCCTTTATGTCTTTGTGTTAGTTTGGTCAGGGTGTGAGTTGGGGTGGGTAGTCTGTTCTTTTTTCTATGTTGTATTTCTGTGTTTGGCCTGGTATGAGGCAGCTGTCGATCGTTGTCTCTGATTGAGAAACATACTTGGGTAGCCTGTTTTCCCCATTTTGGTTGTGGGTGATTGTTTTCTGTGTATTCCTTACAGAACTTTTTCGTTCTCGCTCGTTATTATTGTTGTCATTCCAGTGATCAGTTTATTTTGTGTATTAAAATGAACACTTACATTGCTGCACCTTGGTCCTCTTCTCCTTCCACCAAGAGAAGTGTTACATCCTCTCTCACCTCCTGCTCAAAACCGATTGGAGGACAACCAGACAAGTCTCCTCTTCCTGCCCTTCCTTTGAGCTGATCGGCTAAATGGACTCCATCTCTGGAAGGGAAGAGAAAAACAACACATACAAGCATCACATAATATAACACCATGAAAGGTGAGATTTATGTTAACTAAATACTGCTTGTCTAATGTAGTTAGTGACATAAATATTGGAACAGTGTGGTAAAGTTGGTCATTCTTGCTGTTTACTCATGGAATTTGTATTTCAGGTCAAAAGATGAATATGACTGGCAAATATTTAGACAGCAAACTGTTTTAGGATATTTTCTAACCCAGAAACAACAGCTATACATTTGCCTCATATTTATCCTTTGATCTGAAATACCAATTAGCCTACATAAAAATGACCTACTTCACTGTCGCAATACTTATAACACTACTTGTGTTGTGGAGGGAAAAAAAGTACCATTGAACTCGGCATCGAAAGCCGCTGATGAATTTGAACCTTTTCTTTGCTGAGACAGTCTCTTCATGGTTGGCACCAGACTCATGGCAAAGAGGGTCTCTTCATCCTCCTTCCTGTGAGTATCAGGTTGGGCTGCACCCCCCTCGACGGCCTCGTTTGTCTCGACGGCCACATCCTGTTCAACAAGGTCCTCAGTGACTTCCGTGAGGGTCATAATAATCTCAGGTGTTCATAGATCCAGAGATGCTTCCTCCATTTCATCATCTTCCATGGCTCCACCGGTGGTGGTCATACTTGTGGATGGTGTAGATGTTGTGGAGGGTCTCGCTGCACCGGTAGAGGCGTGGGTCTCACTTGTAAATGACGTCGAGGGTCTTGATGCACCGGTGATGCCCACACTTGTGTATGTCGTAAAGGGCCTTGGCTGTAACATTGCCACCCGTTGCCCTCGGCACAATAAATGGATCCAGAAAAGAAAGAATGTGGCAGAAGCGCCAAAGCTGCTGGCCGGGAACCTGCTGACCCAGACCTCTTCTCTTTATCTGCCCTTCTCTCTCTGATACCTGTCCCTGAGTCCTCTCCACTTCCCCCTACAGTCTTCTTCTACATAGACATGAACATGATAAGCCAAACCATTACCGTAACTATAGTTTTTAGAAAGCTATCATGGACATGCAGACAGGTTTGACAGAAATGGTAGCAGAATCCAGATGATGCTGCATATTCTTTTGCGCAAGGACGTTGTCGGTGTGTTCGAAGCTTCACACCGCGGCTCTGTATTTTAGTAATCTACACAGGAAGGCTGTCGGATTCTAGTGCAGTTGTAAGTATAATGCTTCGAAAACACCGAGTGTCATTGCGCAAGATAGTATGCATCATCATCTGGATATGTATGCAACAAAAGTTCAACATTCACCTTCTGCTACCATTTCTGTCAATCCGTCCACGCATACAGTTTGACGCATACATAACACAAGGTATGCACCACACCGAACGCAATGTAAATCTGGTGTACCAAAATGCAATGACGCTGTCGGTGTGGTCGGAGCTGCTAGTTTGGTGCTCTGCAGCCAGAGTTTTCAGATTTCTAGCCTAATGACCTCTCAAAACTGTCCACAAAGGTCTGAAATCTAGCCCAATATCTTTTGGGGCAGAAAGAGAGGAGTTGCCACATGTATCCAATAAACCCTTTTCTCATAACCTTATCGAGTGAATAAAGAAGGAATATCGACATAATTTGTAATGACGTAGGCTAAGACGTTAAATGTGGTTTTCCATCAAAATAATAATTATTTAGAGTTTAAGAATATGTCCCAAGAGAAAATATAAAAACTCACCTGATCATTTTCCATCAATGGATGTCGATTTAACTTGTTTGACTGCTATTATGCAATAAGACCCAAGGAGGTGTGGTACGCAACATACCACGACTAAGGGCTGTTCTTAGGACACAATCCTTAGCTGTAGTATATTGTAAGAACAGTCCTTAGCCGTGGTATATTGGCCATATACAACAAATCCCAGAGGTGCCTTATTGCTTAATTATAAACTGGGTGGTTTGAGCCCTAAATTCTGATTGGCTGAAAGCTGTGGTATATCAGAAGTATGACACAATGTTTATTTTTACGGCTGTAATCATGTTAGTAACCAGTTTATAATAGCAATAAAGCACCTTGGGGTTTGTGATTTATGGCCTATATACCATGGCTGAGGTTTGTATCATTCTCCACATTTAATGTCAGTTTCATTGTGGACTTTTTCCCCATAAGAGAAGCATGCAAGGGAGTTCCGTAACTTCCATTTCAAATTAGAATTTGCGCAGAGCTCGAGAGCCAAGAACTAAGCATGCATAAAACCCTTTGCTTCATACATTTTCCCACAAAAGTCGACATTGGAATGCAGTTTACTTTAAACTTCCTCTGAGCGAATGTATCTAACGCGATCTAGTGCCCTAAAGTAATTTTACAGTGCTTTGTCGCCGCTATATCAGTTCTAGCGCGTTAATGTTTTACGGGGGAAAAGTTTGTCATTATCTAGACACCTATTTCTATATAAATGGCCTACATACAACTGGTAAAACAGTTGTCACGAGATGCGAGCGTGCTGCTCTGACTCAGTTGCCTGCTGTAGCCCCTAAAATCTATGTGCAGCGCTCTCTCAACACACACACACGCTCCTCCGGGCCTCCACCCCACTCACTCAGTCACAGCCTGCTCACTACCGGATAGTCAGCAACAGCACGTCACAGTGAAGTCGTTTTTGTTGTTGTTGAGAAATGCCATGGCGGCCACGGGGAAATTTAGAAGTAGCCCAAAAACCGACAACCAATACATTTTCACCCACAACATAATTTTCAAAGGTGCCCAATTTCTGAGGAAGCCATGGGGAAAATAACAGACATGGCTACCCTGCCTGCAGCTTGTGAACACACGGAGATGGCTACCCTGCCTGCAGCTTGTGAACACACGGAGATGGCTACCCTGCCTGCAGCTTGTGAACACACGGAGATGGCTACCCTGCCTGCAGCTTGTGAACACACGGAGATGGCTACCCTGCCTGCAGCTTGTGAACACACGGAGATGGCTACCCTGCCTGCAGCTTGTGAACACACGGAGATGGCTACCCTGCCCGGCACAGTGCAGCATTTGGTGGATGCCAGGTGCAGAGAGCGGCTAGAAAGGTTCAGAGATATAAAATTAGCCATATGCATAGGGTGTAAGACAGATTGGTGGAAGTACAGTGTGGAAAGATGGAGCTTCCACAGCTGCTCCTCAACTAAGTGAACCTAATGTCGGGGCTGTTGTTTTTGCTGGTCCTGGCATGGTTCCGAGGCCTGTTCAGAAATCTTGCGCCCATGAACGTGCGGTGTCAAAGAACACTTTGATAATGACTCGGGTCGTGGGAAGCAGAAATAACATGTTGAAGGTTATTGTGGAGACTGAGGGTAACATATGTTACAGTAGAAATGGTTGTTGACATGCTGAATAATCTGAAGGGTGGAATCTTTCAGCATGAAATATATCAAGTTTAATGGGGTAGGGGGTTAATTGTATTTTAATGGTAGTACAGAATTGGGCAGATCATAATTGATCGTATATTCCAGCACAGTAGGTGGCGTCATGCACGTAGCCAAAACGTTTGTTTGCGGACAACCATGTCGAAGAAGTACAGCCCGAAGGCAAAGGGGTGGAGTGTAGTCTTTAGTAAATTAGAAACCATACTTTGGTAACCAGAGCAGAGATCTCCAGCATTGAGACAAGAGTGAGAGTGAGGAAGGAGAACGGCAAAGGACGATAGACGACTGGCAAGGATTGGCGACACATCGGATCATCAGTGATAAACCCAGAGCAAGAAGACTCGTAAGTAGCCCTAAAGATCGGAAAATTGCCCTCTCAACTTTTGAAAACTGACTGAGAAAAATTTATTAAAGCCATGCCAACCTACCACTACACCGGCAGTACAAAGTGGTCGCTCGTGGATCAGTGACTTATGAACGACCTACATAAATGGGGCAATCCGTCATTTATGACCAAAGCAATTAGGATAATAATATAGTAATTGCTGCATTGATTTAGTCGAATGTATTGCTCATGACAGTTTTCTGTATGAATAGAATCGTGCACAATATTGCCGATAAAGACTGCATGCCTGCGACACAAACTGCATCCGTCCTCACCAGACTGCTCTCCAGTTAGCGCTTCCTCGACACAAACTGCATCCGTCCTCACCAGACTGCTCTCCAGTTAGCGCTTCCTCGGCGTAGTCTAGTAAACACATAATATACATAATGGGCTATAATATTGTAATATGTGCAAAACCACTATTAAGTGTACTTATTTCTTCAAATCTTCTGGTAGCATATGGTATATATTTGCTGTGGCACATGCAGTAGTGGAACCACTGAAGACATCAAAACCCTGAAATAACACACATGGAATCATGTAGTAACCAAAAAAGTGTTAAACAAATCAAAATATATTTTAGGATCTTCAAAGTAGCCACCCTTTGTCTTGATAACAGCTTTGCACACTCTTGGCATTCTCTCAACCAGCTTCACTTGGAATGCTTTTCCAACTGTCTTGAAGGAGTAACCACATGCTGAGCACTTGTCGGCTGCTTTTCCTTCACTCTGTGGTCCCACTCATCCCAAACCATCTCAATTGGGTTGAGGCCAGGTCATCTGATGCAGCTCTCTATCACTCTCCTTCTTGGTCAAATAGCCCATACACAGCCTGGAGGAGTGTTTTGGGTCATTGTCCTGTCGAAAACAAAGCGCAAACCAGATGGGATGCCGTATCACTACAGAATGCTGTGGTAGCCATTCTGGTTAAGTGTGCCATAAATTCTAAATAGTTCACAGACAGTGTCACCAACAAAGCTCCATCACACCTCCTCTTCCATGCTTCACAGTGGGAACCTCTATCACTGGGAACCACACATGCAGAAATCATCCGTTCACCTACTCTGCGTCTCACAAAGACACGGCGGTTGGAACCAAAAATCAAACATTTGGACTCATCAGACCAAAGGATAGACTTCAACTGGTCTAATGTCCATTGCTCATACTTCTTGGCCCAAGCACGTCTCTTCTTATTATTAGTGACCATTAGTAGTGGTTTCTTTGCAGCAATTCAGCCATGAAGGTCTGATTCACACAGTCTCCTCTGAACAGTTGATGTTGGGATGTGTCTTATTTGAACTCTGTGAAGCATTTATTTGGGCTCAATCTGAGGTGCAGTTAACTCTAATGAACTTATCCTCTGCAGTAGAGGTAACTCTGTGTCTTCCTTCCCTTCCTTTCAGTCCTCATGAGAGCCAGTTTCATCATAGCCCTTGATGATTTTTGCGACTGCACTTGATAAAACTTTCAAAGTTCTTGAAATGTTCCGCATTGACTGACCTTCATGTCTTAAAGTAATGATGAACTGTCGTTTCTCTTTACTTATTTGAGCTGTCCTTGCCGTAATATGGACTTGGTCTTTTACCAAATAGGGCTATCTACTTTAATCCACCCTTACCTTGTCACAACACAACTGATTGGCTCAAACGCATTAAGAAGGAAATAAATTCCACAAATTAACTTTTTAACAAGACACACCTGTTAATTGAAATTAATTCCAGGTGACTACCTCATGAAGCTGGTTGAGAGAATGCCAAGAGTGTGAAAAGCTGTCATCAAGGCAAAAGGTGGCTACTTTGAAGAATCTAATATATAAAATAGATTTTGATTTAACATATAAAATAGATTTTGATTTAACACTTTTTAAACTACATGATTCCACATGTGTTATCACATAGTTATGTCTTCACAATTATTAAACAATGTAGAAAATAGTAAAACAAATAAAATAAATTGAATGTGTAGGTGTGTCCAAACTTATCACTGGTACTGTAAATATCTCTATCTCTCCAGAAACCAGATGACCTCATCTTGAGTGAGTAGTTTTGTCCAGGATTTCAGGAGCAGCAGTTCTCTGTCCATCCTTCATTTCCTCAGGATGACAGAGACTGAAGGGAAGTTTGACTTTGCTATCGACCGTGGTGGTACTTTCACCGACGTCTTTGCCCGATTACCTGACGGCCGGGAGAGGGTCCTGAAACTGCTGTCCCACGACCCCCAGAACTACAAAGACGCTCCAACTGAGGGGATCCGCAGAGTTCTGGAGGAGGTGAGACGGAACTCTGGAGAGACAGGGAGAGGAATTAAAGGACTAAGGAATAGACAGATGAGAGAGAGGTAGTTCATGGAGAAATTAAGAGAGCCGGAAGAGTAGTTTTAGTTAAAGCTTGTGACAAGCTGAGATCAGACATGACGTCAGCAGACAAGAGGTAAACCAGTGCTTAATGTGTGATCCTCTCTACCCCCCCCCCCCCCACCTCACTACATCCTGCTATGTTCACAGGAGACTGGGCAGGCGTTTCCCAGGGAACAGCCTGTGGAGACATCCCTGATTGGCTGGATCAGGATGGGCACCACAGTGGCGACCAATGCCCTACTGGAGAGGCAGGGAGAGCGGACTGCCCTCCTGGTCACGAAGGGGTTCAAGGATCTGTTGCATATTGGCACCCAGGCCCGGCCAAAGCTCTTCGATTTGGTTAGTGCTTTTCTATGGAATGGAGACTGGGTTGATGCTACAGCACAATAGAGTTTTCGCTTTGAGGGCCTTTTGTTTGGGGTGGTAAGGTGGGGGCCATGTCCTGCCTTGTCGGAGACTGACACTAATATATTGATGAATGAATGAATGCTCACTTGAACAATTCCATACCGGCCGTGCTAATGGGACGGTTAACTGAGAGCTGATTATACTATACGCAAGTGGCAGTCGGCACTTTTCCACTATGTTGCTTGGTAATGGAATAATGTACTCTTATCATTGAAGCGTTTCAAATGATTCAGTAATGTTTAGGTAGACTCTTTCACAACAAGTTTATACTACGCCTAGTAAGCTTAGTAAGTGATTCTTTAAATTAGGATCTAATACTGCTTCAGATAAAGTCCCCAATTTATTGCATCAAGGGTTTTGAGAGGCAGAGCTCACAATTGTCTCTAGGTCTGTGTGAGACCTGTTGGAACTACAGCTGCACCCTCCCATCTCTTGCTGGGCTCACAGTACAGACATTATCTACATTTTGTTACCAGGGACAGGTGGGCCTGTCAGGGAGCGCTAAGGGGTTGGGAGGGACGCAACAGGGACTGAATTAATACACCTTGTGCTTACTGGAAGATGTGTGGCAGCATAGAATGAAAAACACACATAGATACATGTGCATAAACAAACACTCAGTGCAGACACGGAGCATGCAGCTGTCTCAGAAACACTGTTCCATGGGCAGTTAATGGGAGGATAGGTACACGAATGGGGGTTGGTCTTGGAGTTTGTCCCCAGACCTGTGTTCTTCTGTTGGTCCGAGTGAACTTTGACTGTCGTAAAGGTCACTGTGGTGACATACTGACCTAGCATATATCCAATGATATTGCAACAGCTTTGTGCTGTCCGCTGCACCTTTGGGACCAGACCCTGCCCTCTGATCATTTTTAGTTGGAGGTCCTAAGGTTTATATGTAAGTGATGACTAATACCATTTCCCAACTTTTCATTTTCAAGGACAGCCAGCTCTTACCCAATATCAACTTCCATCATGGATAGTCAATACTGAGTTGTTTTATTAAAATTATAAAGTTGGGAGTCTTGTAGATTATTTGCAAATTAGAGTAACTTAACGCTCTTTGGGTGTGTGTGTGAGACAGGAGGTGGCTGTTCCAGACGTGCTATATGAAGAGGTCATTGAGGTTGATGAGAGGGTTGTCCTTAGACAAGATGGCTGCCAGCTACCCAGGAAAGAACCCAAGCGTATTGTCACAGGTAACAGCACTACACAGGAGTAACTCAATAACATGCAGGCCTTCAGCTACACAGACTCCACGACACAGTGCATTCAGAAAGTATTCAGGTCCCCTGACTTTTTCCACATTTTGTTACATTACAGCCTGAAATAATATTTCCCCCTCAATCTACACACAATACCCCATAATGACAAAGTGAAAACAGGTTGGAATATGAGGTTGGAATAATACTTTGAAGATTTAGTGTAAGAGCTGTTTGAAAAGACCGCCTGAAATGTTTGCCTGTTTGGGTGGGATGGAATTGTGGGCTGCCTGGTAAATCAAATCAAATCAAATTTTATTTGTCACATACACATGGTTAGCAGATGTTAATGCGAGTGTAGCGAAATGCTTGTGCTTCTAGTTCCGACAATGCAGTAATAACCAACAAGTAATCTAACTAACAATTCCTAATCTACTGTCTTATACACAGTGTAAGGGGATAAAGAATATGTACATAAGGATATATGAATGAGTGATGGTACAGAGCAGCATTGGCAAGATACAGTAGATGGTATCGAGTACAGTATATACATGTGAGATGAGTATGTAAACAAAGTGGCATAGTTAAAGTGGCTAGTGATACAAGTATTACATAAGGATGCAGTCGATGATATAGAGTACAGTATATACGTATGCATATGAGATGAATAATGTAGGGTAAGTAACATTATATAAGGTAGCATTGTTTAAAGTGGCTAGTGATATATTTACATCATTTCCCATCAATTCCCATTATTAAAGTGGCTGGAGTTGAGTCAGTGTCAGTGTGTAGGCAGCAGCCACTCAATGTTAGTGGTGGCTGTTTAACAGTCTGATGGCCTTGAGATAGAAGCTGTTTTTCAGTCTCTCGGTCCCAGCTTTGATGCACCTGTACTGACCTCGCCTTCTGGATGATAGCGGGGTGAACAGGCAGTGGCTCGGGTGGTAGATGTCCTTGATGATCTTTATGGCCTTCCTGTAACATCGGGTGGTGTAGGTGTCCTGGAGGGCAGGTAGTTTGCCCCCGATGATGCGTTGTGCAGACCTCACTACCCTCTGGAGAGCCTTACGGTTGAGGGCGGAGCAGTTGCCGTACCAGGCGGTGATACAGCCCACCAGGATGCTTTCGATTGTGCATCTGTAGAAGTTTGTGAGTGCTTTTGGTGACAAGCCGAATTTCTTCAGCCTCCTGAGGTTGAAGAGGCGCTGCTGCGCCTTCTTCACGATGCTGTCTGTGTGGGTGGACCAATTCAGTTTGTCTGTGATGTGTATGCCGAGGAACTTAAAACTTGCTACATCACCTCTCTGCTGACATCACCTCTGCCAATAACAGCAAATTTTCTGTTTTTCCCTCCCCACTCAAACCACTCCCAGATAGTCTTAGTAAAATTCTTTCTTGAGAAATTGTTCTACGCTAAGAAGCTATTTTGGTTTATTTTTGACTATTTTCATTTAAAACAGTCACAGAAAGGTTCTTAATTATTACCTAGAAATGATTTGATATTGAGATAAAAAACAGCTGCATTGGGTCTTTTACCATTTTAGTCTATTACAATACCCATTTTACAATAAACAAATTATTACACAAATTTAAACACAGAGAGTGCAGTATTCTTGACCATATCCTGCAAGATATGGAAGTTATATGGGTATGTTTCCTGCTCCTACTGAGGCACAGGCAATGACTGACAAGGGGATCTTTTTCAACATATACAATTTTCAGATGCAAATTTCCCACAGGACTATTACCTCCTATGTCAAGTTTATGACAGGTTTGAGTGGTAACTGCTTGGGTTAATAATTTGCATCCACACATACACCTGTCCCTTACCTCTGCCCTGTGTCTCTGTCCTCCAGGCAGTACAGGGGACTCCCTGGAGGTGTGGCGTGAGCTGGACATGCAGCGTGTGGAGGACGATCTGAGAGGAGTGCTGTCCCGAGGGATCCACAGCCTGGCTGTTCTGCTGCTACACTCCTATACGTCAGTATACTTGCCAACCCAGACAGCAAGAGTTTCTTCCAGTTTACTATCTTTAAAGATTGTCGTTGTGTGTGTCTAGTGCCTGGTGTCAGATTACCTGTTTTTCTTGGTGTTAGATCACTGTGGTAGATGTGGAAGTTCAGTCAGTCTGAGAAGGGTAGAGGAAGACTGGCCCTCTTCTCCTTCACTGCGCTTTTTCTCCTGCCATCTCGAAAGTTGAGTTTCTCTCTGTTGTTATATGCATTCTGGGAGTTCTCATTTATTGATTTACAGGGTTCTTTCTACTCCCTTTCAAACTGTAAAGTAATTTAAAGTCGCTGGATGTAAGTACATTGTAAAGGCACCTTCAGAACTGTCTGGCTTAATGCCAGGTCTGATAACCACAGAACACACAACCTTTCAACAGGAGGGAGAGCACTGAAAGGCTTTTCAAGAAAACACTGTACGAGTTAATGAGTCAACTTTGCAGTTTGCCTCACAGTACTAAACTCAGCAAAAACAGAAACGTCCTCTCACTGTCAACTGCGTTTATTTTCAGCAAACTTAACATGTGTAAATATTTGTATGAACATAACAAGATTCAACAACTGAGACAGAAACTGAACAACTTCCACAGACATGTGAATAACAGAAATGGAATAATGTGTCCCTGAACAAAGGGGGAGTCAAAATCAAAAGTAACAGTCAGTATCTGGTGTGGCCACCAGCTGCATTACGTACTGCAGTGCATCTCCTCATGGACTGCACCAGATTTGCCAGTTCTTGCTGTGAGATATTACCTCACTCTTCCAACAAGGCACCTGCAAGTTCCTGGACATTTCTGGGGGGAATGGCCCTAGCCCTCACCCTCCAATCCAACAGGTCCCACCCAGACATGCTCAATGGGATTGAGATCCGGGTTCTTCGCTGGCCATGGCAGAACACTGAAATTCCTGTCTTGCAGGATATCACGCACAGAACGAGCAGTATGGCTGGTAGCATTGTCATGCTTGAGGGTCATGTCAGGATGAGCCTGCAGGAAGGGTACCACATGAGGGAGGAGGATGTCTTCCCTGTTACGCACAGCGTTGAGATTGCCTGCAATGACAACAAGCTCAGTCCGATGATGCTGTGACACACCGCCCCAGACCATGACGGACCCTCCACCTCCAAATCTATCCCGCTCCAGAGTACAGGCCTCGGTGTAACGCTCGTTCCTTCGACGATAAACGCAAATCCGACTATCACCCCTGGTGAGACAAAACTGCGACTCATCAGTGAAGAGCACTTTTTGCCAGTCCTGTCTGGTCCAGCAACAGTGGGTTTGTGCCCATAGGTGACGTTGTTGCCAGTGGTGTCTGGTGAGGACCTGCCATACAACATACCTACAAGCCCTCAGTCCAGCCTCTCTCATCCTATTGTGGACAGTCTGAGCACTGATGGAGGGATTGTGCGTTCCTGGTGTAACTTGGGCAGTTGTTGTTGCTTTTCTGTACCTGTCCCACAGGTGTGATGTTCGGATATACCGATCCTGTGCAGGTGTTTTTACACGTGGTCTGCCACTGCGAGGATGATCAGCTGTCCGTCCTGTCTCCCTGTAGCGCTGTCTTAGGCGTCTCACAGTACAGACATTGCAATTTATTGCCCTGGCCACATCTGCAGTCCTCATGTCTCCTTGCAGCATACCTAAGGCACATTCACTCAGATGAGCAGGGACCCTGGGATTCTTTCTTTTGGTGTTTTTCAGAGTTAGTAGAAAGGGCTCTTTAGTGTCCTAAGTTTTCATAACTGTGACCTTAATTGCCTACCGTCTGTAAGCTGTTAGTGTCTTAATGACCGTTCCACAGGTGCGTGTTCATTAATTGTTTATGGTTCATTGAACAAGCATGGGAAACACTGTTTAAACCCTTTACAGTGAAGATCTGTGAAGTTATTTGAATTTTTTTCGAATTATCTTTGAAAGACAGGGTCTTGAATAAGGGATGTTTCTTTTTTTGCTGAGTTCATATGTTGGACAGGAACATAATGGAATGAATCTGATGTGAGAAGTCTCTCTCACTCTGTATGTCAGGTGGTCTGCCCATGAGAAGGCTGTTGGGTCATTGGCGCGCAGGCTGGGTTTCACCCAAGTGTCCCTGTCCAGTGAGGTCATGCCCATGGTGAGGGCAGTGCCACGCGGGTACACCGTATGCGCCGATGCCTACCTCACACCTAAAATCCGCCAGTACTTGAAAGGCTTCACCTCTGGCTTCAGAGGTGGACTGGAGGTTAGTCAGTGTTTTTGTAAATACATGTGTTTTGTTTTGTTAACATAATGTTGTGTAGCTGTATTTACTGAGCACTCATAGGTGTGCAGAGAGATCATACTCTTGTGTAGCTTTACATTCTGTATAGCTACACACCTTGAAAGACTGCCTCTCTCAACCTCCTGTACTCCCTCCGCCTCTCTCTCAACTGTAGGGTGTGAGTGTTCTCTTCATGCAGTCTGATGGCGGTCTCACTCCCATGGAGCAGTTCTGTGGGTCCCGGGCTGTGCTGTCTGGGCCCGCGGGGGGGGTGGTGGGCTACGCCATCACCTCCTACAGCCAGACGGAGAACAAGCCCGTCATTGGGTTTGACATGGGGGGTGAGAAGGAGCACAGGATATAGTGGGGGGGGCACAATGGAAAAGAAGGAAATGGCTAAAGGGGGGGAGGGGCCATATGCAGCCTATATAGCATGAGGACAGGGGAAGAGGGTAAAGGCGTCAGCATGCTTCTGTTCAGTTGGCGGCTAGCTGAAGTTGTCTAGATGAACTGAACGAGTGTACTCGCATAATCCCTTAATTAAAAGACCTTTGCATGAAAAATGAGAAAAAAGCACAAATACTACTGTTTGTCCATTTTGAGACTCCTTAGCCAGTATACACTTCCTAGCAAAGAGTCAGAATTATTCGAAGATGACTCACGAAATCGGTGATAAATTTTGACCTTTTTGCCGAGGATCTTAGTCGCGCATTTTTACATCTAAAATGTTTGTTGCAGTATTTCAATGAAAACATTTGCATGAAAATGAGTTGAATGACAACAAAGACTTTATTGAAGAATCCCTACTGTTGACCAATCATCAACAGATAGACTTTGACTACCTATCACGAGAATTTAGCTATCTCAATGGTTGAACTCAACTATCACTCAAGCTTTGTAAGGGTCTGGTTAATGAAGAATTAGACAAAGTCCCAGTCAGCAATAGATCAGTCCTTTATTCAGAGAGCGCTCTGTCTTCAAAATGAGAACAGAATATTTTTGGAGCACACACACACACAAATGAACTCACATCAGTAGAATCTCCACCTCTCTTTAGGTGGGCTGTATTTTTCCAAAGTTCTTCTTCTGCAACATGTTTCATGATCTTCTGCAAGCCTAGCCATTTCTAACAGTTTTTCACCTCCCTAGGGTGGGGAGGCCTCTTTCCAGTTATTAGTTTCACCGTTATCACAAGTCGACAGTTCAGTTGTCCTTGAATATCTCAACTATACCCTGCCCATATTGAGGAAAAATTAACACAATGACCTAGTCTTAAAGTCTAGTCGCACACATTATTGGATTATGACTCTAACACATTTCATACAATTATATGGTTTCAGGGTGGAATACTTTAGTCATTATCTTAAACATACAAATTCTTTTATCACTACCGACTTTGGCTTGCCTCCTGGGAAAAAAATTGTGCCTTAACAGCTGAAAAAACCCTTACCGAAGTCCAAAACGAACGAAAACATCACAAAATGTTGTCATAATATATGCACAAACTGTTTCGGGGGGGAAGCATGCGGACGCCTTAATAAAGGGTTGCTGACTTTGAGAGAGCGAGGTGTGAACTAAAGGGTTTAAAAGGAAACGATCATAGCAGGAATGGTACTGATGGATGTTAGACAAAGGCTTCTTTGAAGCCCTTGATGACTAAATCTCACATTATTCACTAATACTGGGCTAAGGAAGTCCTAGCGTTCCATTATTTAGGGAAATTTGGGCTCTTTTACACGTCATGCCCCTAACAGCAACTCTGGGCCACTCTGTGCCCCCTTTAGGCACGTCTACAGATGTGAGTCGCTACGCGGGTCACTATGAGCACGTGTTTGAGGCCACCACGGCCGGCGTCACCCTGCAGGCCCCACAGCTCGACATCAACACCGTAGCAGCAGGCGGTGGCTCCCGCCTCTTCTTCAGGTCAGTCAGGACAACAGGTTCACACATAGTATGAATATGGACTTTCAGCATGGGGTGGCAGGGTAACCTAGTGGTTAGAGCGTTGGACAAGTAACCGGAACGTTGCAAGTTCAAACCCCCGAGCTGACAAGGTACAAATCTGTCATTTTGCCCCTGAACAGGCAGTTAACTGACTGTTCCTAGGCCGTCATTGAAAATAAGATTTTTGTTCTTAACTGACTTGCCTGGTTAAAAAATATATATATATAAAAAATACTTTCAGCATACTGTATGTTTACATAGACTTCACTGTACACAGTCTGTTGCTTGGAGGTCTGGGAAGTATATTATCTATTTTCTCGTGTTTGTGATTTATGCTCAGACTGTTCTGCCATAGCTAAACCATAAACCCACAGTTACTACCTAGGAACCCATTAGACAAACATTGGATGGCAATGTATAACTTCCACAAGGAATGACTGTGTATGTGGTGGAAGTCAATCTAGTCCAGTCAGTCTACAGGGAGGGAAATGTGACATTATAGTCATGACCCATCAAATCTCCCCTCTTTGTTCCAAGGTCAGGGATGTTTGTTGTGGGTCCAGAGTCAGCTGGTGCCCATCCAGGACCAGCCTGCTACAGAAAGGGTAGGAATACTGCCCCCGTCCCTCTCTCTGTCCCTCTCTCTGTCTCACACACATGCTCCTCTTCTTTCCTCTCCTTTTCTCTGTTGAATAGAGCTGTTTCCCTTTTTCTCCCTGGTACAGGTTTCTATCCTTAATCCTTTCCACTCAATTAAATTAAAATGTACAGACATTTTAACATCTGTACGGCCGAAGCTCTTTCCTCCCTGGTCCCTTTTCCCTACCCCATCTGTAGAAACATGGTGCGCCTGAGGGGGAAGGCTTTAAAAAGTTGGAATAACTCCCAAATTCCAACAGAAATGTGAGATTATGTAACAGCTCTGGATACAGCTCAAGTGAAGTACTGTAGTAACCTACAAAACCATTTAGTTTTCTCCTGCTACTGTTGGTATGGTATGACTCCTGATGTGGAAGTGTGCTATTTATAGCATTGCCTATATTCTGAACACTTATGGTTTGGTAGTACTACAGAGAAGACATCAATCTGTGAGTTGTAGTGTGGTCAAAGGCCTGGTGTAATGTCCAGGTATTCCTATATGATCTTCATAGGTGGTCCTCTGACTGTGACGGATGCCAACTTGGCTCTGGGCCGCCTGCTCCCCTCCTACTTCCCCAGGATCTTTGGTCCTGGAGAGGACGAGCCTCTGTCCAGCGAGGAAACCATGGAGCACTTCCAACAGCTCACCTGCGAGATTAACCACTTCCTCTACACCAACCAATCCCAGAGCAGCGCCAACGGAAGCGCCCATTCAAACAACAGCAGGGTCATGAGCGGCAAATCAGAGATGAGCATGGAGGAGGTTGCTATGGGTTTTATCAGAGTGGCCAACGAGGCCATGTGTCGTCCCATCAGAGCACTGACACAGGTATTGATGGGAGGGATTATATTGATGTTTTTTTTGTGTAGTATGGTGTTTCACTAGAGACATTAGTTGAAATACTTGAATTAGTCCCATTTTCACATTCAAAATAAGCAGCGGAGTTTGTTGTTAGACTACAGCAGCGGAGTTTGTTGTTAGACTACAGTAGTGCTCTGATGTTGCTGATAATTCCACCATTCCATGTTCAACAGAAGTTTCTGCTGCCTTTTCCAAAGACTCTCTCGCTCTCTCTCCCCCTATCGCTTGCTCTCTCTGTCTTTCTGTGTAGGCTAAGGGACATGACACCTCTCAGCATGTGTTGGCATGTTTCGGTGGAGCAGGTGGGCAACATGCGTGTGCCATCGCACAAGCTTTAGGTATGAAGACCGTCTTCATTCACAAGTGAGTCCTGTTTCCTGTCTACACATGTCTGAGTAGGGAGTCCTGTTTCCTGTCTACACGTGTCTGAGTAAGGAGTCCTGTTTCCTGTCTACACGTGTCTGAGTAGGGAGTCCTGTTTCCTGTCTACACGTGTCTGAGTAGGGAGTCCTGTTTCCTGTCTACACGTGTCTGAGTAGGGAGTCCTGTTTCCTGTCTACACATGTCTGAGTAGGGAGTCCTGTTTCCTGTCTACACATGTCTGAGTAGGGAGTCCTGTTTCCTGTCTACACATGTCTGAGTAGGGAGTCCTGTTTCCTGTCTACACGTGTCTGAGTAGGGAGTCCTGTTTCCTGTCTACACGTGTCTGAGTAGGGAGTCCTGTTTCCTGTCTACACGTGTCTGAGTAGGGAGTCCTGTTTCCTGTCTACACGTGTCTGAGTAGGGAGTCCTGTTTCCTGTCTACACATGTCTGAGTAGGGAGTCCTGTTTCCTGTCTACACGTGTCTGAGTAGGGAGTCCTGTCTACACATGTCTGAGTAGGGAGTCTGTTTCCTGTCTACACAGGTGGTTGTGTATTCCAAGGAGGGACAGGTGGAGAAGGAGAAAGTGAGGGTGAGCTAGAGAGGCTGGCATGAAAATGCTAGGCTTGTGTTTGGCCAGGGAAACCGGGTGCCTAGGAGGTTGTTGGTTCCGTTCGCGATGTCATTTGACAGTTTGATTCGTTACTGTACATTTTACATTTACATTTTAGTAATTTAGCAGACGTTCTTATCCAGAGAGATTTAGGGCATTCAGCTAGGTGGGACAACCTCAGTCATAATAAGTACATCTTCCACAATAAAGTAGCTAACAGTCAGTGCTAGTAAGGGGAAAAGTCAAGTGCGAGTGAATCTTATTCAATTATTCACAGCTGTAATGTCTGCCGAAGGTGCTTTCACCTAGTGTCAGCACAGGGCTGTGAAGACCTACACAATCAAAACATCTTTGTTTCTTTGTTTGTTGTCTATAACTTTCTTTCACTTTGTAAATGTGTAGTAGGTTGTGTATATCTCTCGAGAAGAGAAAAAATGTAATTGAATCCCTTTTTAGATAAGGCAGCAAAATGTGAAGACTGCAAGGAGTGTGTAGACTTTCACTAGACGCTGTGTATTATAGTGTATAAGTCAGCGTTAGGTGCATTTCCCTTGTCTCACCCTTAGATGAAATGAGGGCTGAGAGATTAGTGCTTTTTAAAGTCAGTTCGAAGAAAAAACATCACTTTTCGACTTCGGTTTCAATAAAATATTAAAATATATTGTGAATGATTTGATTTCTCCCTAGAGAAGCGGCATGTTGGGCTCACAAGACCCCAAACTAAATTGAAATCAAGTAATTGAAACTACGTCGGTCAGTTGTTTAATAACAAGAAATTGGTTAATCGCTCAGCACACGATTAAATAAAACTCAATCAATGTTCCTCCTTCTCTTTAGGAGTTACACTAAGTTTATTGAAACATAAAATAGTACATCTCTCCATCCGTCTCTCTCCCTCCCAGGTACAGTGGTGTGTTGTCGGCCTACGGCCTGGCGCTGGCTGATGTGGTGGAGGAGGTCCAAGAGCCGTGCTCTCTGCAGTACAACCCACGCTCCTTCTCTGAGCTGGACCACAGGGTGGAGCAGCTGACCCAGCGTTGTACAGAGACCCTGAGAGACCGCGGCTTCAGCAGGTCAGACACACACACACACACACACACTCTTTTCAATCATCTGGGTTCTATAATTAAGAAATATGGCCCGAAGAGGTGTAGTATATGGCCAATATACCACGGTTAAGGGCTGTTCTTATGCACGATGCTATGCAGAGTGCCTTGATACAGACTTTAGCCGTGGTATATTGGCCATATACCACAACTCCCTGAGATGCCTTATTGCTATTATAAACTGGTTACCAACATAATTAAAACAGTGAAAAGTCATTTTGGGTCATAACGGTTGTATACAGTCTGATATACCACAGCTTTAAGCCAATCAGCATTCATGGCTCAAACCACCGGTTATAATTAAGAAGGAACCAATGCTTTCTTGTCTCTCTTTCTCTCTCAGCTCTCAGATAACCACTGAGGTTTTCCTCCACCTGCGTTACGAGAAAACAGACTGTGCTCTTATGGTGACAGCCACAGGTTACCCCAGCAACTCTCAGTCTTGTAAGTCAGGGGACTTCCGTAGTGCCTTCAGTAAGCGGTGAGCACATGAACCTTTCCCCTCACTCCTTAATGTTCCTTCATGATAACAACCAATGATCTTACATCTACAACCATCTCACGGAGCCCTCATGTTCCCTCTCTACCTCTCCTTCCCAGCTACCTGCAGGAGTTTGGCTTCACCATCCCAGACCGGCCAATCATGGTGGATGACATCAGAGTCAGGGGCTCTGGGAAGTCCGGAATCAAATCTGTGACCAACACCAAGATGGGATCTGGAATTCTCAAAGCCACTACGGTAAAGAGATTAGTATTTTGAGGGTCACAAATCATCACAAGCACGGTTTCCTTACTGTACATCTCAAAGTAATGTAACTTTTTTCACCTGTGTTTACGGGGCTGTGAATACAGTCTCCTTTTATGTGAGTAACAAGTAGTATTACAGTATATTTAATGTATGGCTCCATCCTGGGATCCTCACAAATATATCCTCATTTCCATCCCTAAGATAACCAAGTGTTACTTTGAGGATGGTTACCTGGATACAAGTGTTTACCTGTGGGAGGAGTTGCCATGTGACCACAATATCCCCGGTCCAGCCATCATCATAGACAAGAACAGGTGTGTATTTGTCATGCTGTATCACTTAAGTGTCAGGAATGGAGAAGGGACAAGGCTACCTTGGAGTATGTACAAATGATGACATTGCAAATACTAAATTCAGATTAGTTTTCAAGCCTAAAATAGCCACTGAATTACACCCGATGGGTTAGATTATGCTGACATTCTATAGCCCGGTGGTTCTCAATCCTGGTCCTGGGGACATAAAGGGGTGACCATTTTTGTTTTTGCCCTGGGCACGACACACCCTGATTCAAATCATCAACTCTTCCTCAGGCTTTGATGATTTGAATCAGGGATGTAGTGCTAGGGCAAAAACATATTTTGTTTGCCCCTTTGGGTCCCCAGGACCAGGATTGAGAACCACTGCTGTAGACCAGAGTAATGTCTTCTGTAAGTACTGTTTTAGACTCTGTCATTGGGTTGTTTCCTCCCAGCACCATCCTGGTGGAGCCCAGCTGTGTGGCCCATCTGACAGAGGGGGGTGATGTGTGCATCGCCGTGGGCTCCGACCCCCACTGCCTCCTGGGAACTGAACTCAACACTGTGCAGCTGTCCATCTTCTCCCATCGCTTCATGAGCATCGCAGGTACGTTAGTACCCAGGGAGGAGGGGACCGAGGGAAGGGATGGGAAAGATGGGGAGGATAGTGTGAAAATGGATAGAGGATAGCTGAGAGGGAAATGGATGGGAGTCGAGGATGTAGAAGAATGAGGGTTAGGGAGTGTCAAACTTGTCATGGAGAAAATCATTGCCATTTACAGTTGAAGTTTATACACCTTAGCCAAATACATTTTATCACAATTCCTGACATTTAATCCAAATTCCCTGTCTTAGGTCAGTTTATTACCACTTTATTTTAAGAATGTGAAATGTCAGAATAATAGTAGAGAGTGATTTATTTCAGCTTTTATTTCTTTCATCACATTCTCAGTGGGTCAGAAGTTTACATACACTCAATTAGTATTTGGTAGCATTGCCTTTAAATTGTTTAACTTGGGTCAAATGTTTCGGGGAGCCTTCCACAAGCTTCCCACAATAAGTTGGGTGAATTTTGGCCCATTCCTTCTGACAGAGCTGGTGTAACTGAGTCAGGTTTGTAGGCCTCCTTGCTTGCACACGCGTTTTCAGTTCTGCCCACAAATGTTCTATAGGATTGAGCTCAGGGCTTTGTGATGGCCACTCCAATACCTTGACTTTGTTGTCCTTAAGCCATTTTGCCACAACTTTGGAAGTATGCTTGGGGTCATTGTCCATTTGGTAGACCCATTTGCGACCAAACTTTAACTGATGTCTTGAGATGTTGCTTCAATATATCCACATAATTTTCCATCCTCATGATGCCATCTATTTTGAAGTGCACCAGTCCCTCTAGCAGCAAAGCACCCCCATGATGCTGCCACCCCCATGCTTCATGGTTGGGATGGTGTTCTTCGGCTTGCAAGCCTCCCCTTTTTTCCTCCAAACATAACAATGGTCATTATGGCCAAACAGTTCTATTTTTGTTTCATCAGACCAGAGGACATTTCTCCAAAAAGTCTTTGTCCTCATGTGCAGTTGCAAACCGTAGTCTGCCTTTTTTATGGCGTTTTTGAGCAGAGGCCGCTCAGCAAGGAAGAAGCCGTTCAGATTATGTCAATATAGGACTCGTTTTACTGTGGATATAGATACTTTTGTACCTGTTTCCTCCAGCATCTTCACAAGGTCCTTTGCTGTTATTCTGGGATTGATTTGCACTTTTCGCACCAAAGTCTCTAGGAGACAGAACGCGTCTCCTTCCTGAGCGGTATGACGGCTGCGTGGTCCCATGGCGTTTATACTTGCGTACTATTGTTTGTACAGTCGTGGCCAAAGGTTTTGAGAGTGACACAAATATTACTTTCCACAAAGTTTGCTGCCTCAGTGTCTTTAGATATTTTTATCAGATGTTACTATGGAATACTAAAGTGTAATTATAAGTATTTCATAAGTGCCAAAGGCTTTTATTGACAATTACATGAAGTTGAAGCAAAGAGTCAATATCTGCAGTTTTGACCCTTCTTTTTCAAGACCTCTGCAATCCTCCCTGGCAGGCTGTCAATTAACTTCTGGGCCACATCCTGACTGATGGCAGCACATTCTTGCATAATCAATGCTTGAGGTTTGTCAGAATTTGTGAGTTTTGTTTGTCTACCCGCCTCTTGAGGATTGACCACAAGTTCTCAATGGGATTAAGGTCTGGAGAGTTTCCTGGCATGGAACCCTAAATATCGATGTTTTGTTCCCCGAGCCACTTAGTTATCACTTTTGCCTTATGGCAAGGTGCTCCATCATGCTGGAAAAGGCATTGTTCGTCACCAAACTGTTCCTGGATGGTTGGGAGAAGTTGCTCTCGGGGAATGTGTTGGTACCATTCTTTATTCATGGCTGTGTTCTAAGGCAACATTGTGACTGAGCCCACTCCCTTGGCTGAGAAGCAACCCCACACATGAATGGTGTCAGGATGTTTTACTGTTGGCATGACACAGGACTGATGGCAGCGTTCACCTTGTCTTCTCCAGACAAGCTTTTTTCCGGATGCCCCAAACAATCAGAAAGGGAATTCATCAGAGAAAATGACTTTACCCCAGTCCTCAGCAGTCCAATCCCTGTACCTTTTGCAGTCTGTCCCTGATGTTTCTCTTGGAGAGAAGTGACTTCTTTGCTGCCCTTCTTGATACCAGGCCATCATCCAAAAGTCTTTGCTTCACTGTGCGTGCAGATGCACTCACACATGCCTGCTGCCATTCCTGAGCAAGCTCTGTACTGGTGGTGCCCCGATCCCTCAGCTGAATCAACATTAGGAGACGGTCCTAGCGCTTGCTGTACTTTCTTGGGCACCCTGAAGCCTTCTTCACAACAATTGAACCGCTCTCCTTGAAGTTCTTGATGATCTGATAAATGGTTGATTTAGGTGCAGTCTTACTGGCAGCAATATCCTTGTCTGTGAAGCCCTTTTTGTGCAAAGCAATGATGACGACACGTGTTTCCTTGCAGGTAAGCATGGTTGACAGATGAAGAACAATTATTCCAAGCACCACCCTCCTTTTGAAGCTTCCAGTCTGTTATTCAAACTCAATCAGCATGACAGAGTGATCTCCAGCCTTGTCCTCGACAACACTCACACCTGTGTTAGCAAGAGAATCACTGACATGATGTCAGCTGGTCTTTTTGTGGCAGGGCTGAAATGCAGTGGAAATATTTTTGGGGGATTCAGTTCATTTGCATGGCAAAGAGGGACTTTGCAATTAATTGCAATTCATCTGATCATTCTGGAGTATATGCAAATATCATACAAACTGAGGCAACAGACTTTGTGAAAAGTAATATTTGTGTCATTCTCAAAACTCTTGGCCACGACTGTACAGATAAACGTGGTACCTTCAGGCGTTTGGAAATTGCTCCCAAGGATGAACCAGAATTGTGGTGGTCTACAAAATTTGTTTTTGAGGTCTTGGCTGATTTCTTTTGATTTCCCCATGATATCAAGCAAAGAGTCACTGAGTTTGAAGGTAGGCCTTGAAATACATATACAGGTACACCTAACTGAAAACAAGCAAACCACCACTAAGTTTTCCCTGAAATCTCCATTAAATGCCCCATGGTCTCATGTATCTACAGAACAGATGGGCAGAGTGCTCCAGAGAACCTCCATCTCCACCAACATCAAGGAGCGTCTGGACTTTTCCTGCGCTGTGTTTGGTCCTGACGGAGGCCTGGTGTCCAACGCACCACACATCCCTGTTCACCTGGGAGCCATGCAGGAGACCGTCCAGTACCAGGTCTGGACGATCACTGCAAGCATGACAATTCACTGCTTTAACAATCTATTCTAAGTCTGCAAAACATATGAAGCAAGTATTTGGGGAATTGGAATTCTCACACTCAGCCAGGAAGAGTATATTGTCATGTCTCTCTGTCCCGCTTTCCTTATTTCTATCCTTGTCATCTACAGATCAAATCCATAGGGAGCATCATTAAAGAGGGTGATGTGATTCTGAGTAACCATCCATGTGCAGGAGGCAGTCACCTCCCTGACCTCACTGTCATCACACCGGTGAGTTTCACTGATAATAGTCCCTAGAAACATGAGGTGGAGTCGGGGGCCTGGAGCCCGGGGTAGGGGGCCTGGAGCCCCTTATCACTATATATCGCGCTCTCTGTCCCTCTCAGGTGTTCAGGAGTGGTGTGAGTGGGCCAGTGTTCTTTGTGGCCAGTAGGGGGCACCATGCAGACATCGGGGGGATTACCCCGGGCTCCATGCCCCCCACTCCACCTCCCTGCAGCAGGAGGGTGCTGTCTTCACCTCCTTCAAACTGGTCACTGCTGGAGTCTTCCAGGAGGAGGGTGAGGAAATTCTACGGAGAGGAACCCTTATGAAAGGGAGAGACAATATGTTGTAATATCTGCTTGGCACTGGCAGTCATTGAGATAGAGTGTGTTGTTATCAGTAGGCTGTATAATGTGTTGTAGCCAGGAGATGTTGGTAGCAGTGGATTTCAGTGTAAAGCTATAGTCACAATAGGATATGTTGAGATTCACTAAACACACCATGAGACTTGTCTGACTGGCTTAAATCCTAGGAATTCAAAACACTCCAGGATCTGTTTTGAAATAACGTTTCCATGGCATTGTACTGATCTCTCTCTTTATTTCTTTCTCCTCCTTTGTCAGCTGTAACTGAAGCCCTCATGGCTCCGGCTCAGTACCCAGACTGCTCTGGGACTCGCAATCTCCATGACAACCTGTCAGACCTGCGAGCTCAAGTGGCAGCCAATCAGCGAGGGAGCACGCTGGTGGGGGAGTTGATTGACAGCTATGGGCTGGCTGTGGTACAGGCCTACATGGGATACATCCAGGTGAGGAGGACGTCACTGTGAGATGCTTCTTTCAGTTGGGCTGTATTGTATTAGCTTTATTTGGATTCTAAGGTCATATCACATTATAAATGGAGTGGTAAGCATTCGAGTGTGTGTGTGTGTGATTCCAGACCAATGCAGAGCTGGCGGTGAGAGACATGTTGAAAGAGTTTGCCCGTTGCCGGCAGAAACAGACGGGCTCCTTGGAGGTGGAGGCAGAGGACTTCATGGACGATGGAACACCAATCAGATTGCGGGTCCAGATTAATGAGAACGAGGTGGGTGGAGATCTGATACTACCCATCGAGCATGGCTGGGGCGCCAGATCTGTTTGTACTGGAGCAACTCCTCTTGCTCTTTCGTGTTTGTCAGGCCTACGAATACGAGAGAAGTGTTGGTTGAAATAGACAGATCTGGCAACCAGTGTGCTACCCACCATCAAAGACTGGGCAACAACTACTGTAAATGTTAATCAACATTACTGCTCCTTTCTCGTTCCCTCTATCCCTCCCTCTCGTTCTCTCTCTTTTTCTCTTTATCCCTCGTTCTCTATCCCTTGATCCCTCTCTCTCTCTCTCGTTCTCTCTATCACTGTATCTCGCTATCATCCCTCCCAGGGCAGTGCAGTGTTTGACTTCACAGGGACGGGGACAGAGGTGTGGGGGAACTGCAACGCCCCTCGTGCCATCACCTTCTCTGCCCTCATCTACTGCTTGCGCTGCATGGTGGGCCAAGACATCCCCCTCAACCAGGTCAGACACCCTTCACATTCTCAATCTACCACAGAACAAAGTCAGTAATGGGAAACATATGCTAGGACCTCTGGTGGGGGATCATGGATACTGCAACGTTGAAGTTTGGGCTCAGTATACTAACAGCTCTAGGTTTCTTTTGTATGGAAGAGTTGTCCTTTTGGTGATTATGATCACTTCTAATGACATGTCTGCACTGAATGCAGAATGTGGCAACATAATAATAATATTAATAATAATATTATTATGATATGTGAAACAGTCTCTCTATATGGATAATGGATTAATTAAACCACTGTCTCTCAGGGCTGTCTCACTCCAATCAAGGTCATCATTCCCAGCGGCTCCATTCTCCAGCCTTCCCAGAATGCCGCTGTGGTGGGGGGGAATGTGTTGACGTCACAGCGGGTGGTTGATGTCATCTTCCGTGCCTTCGAGGTCTGCGCTGCCTCACAGGTAGGAGAGAGCTGCTACTGGAGAGTCCTGCTACAGTTCCAGATGGAGCAATAGTCTTGATGTTTGAGTGTTACCAGCCCTCCCTCTCTCGTTTCTTCTCTCTCACTCACTCAGGGCTGCATGAACAATGTGACTTTCGGGAGCGAGGGGAGCGGTTACTATGAGACGGTTGCTGGGGGAGCAGGTGCTGGTCCAGGCTGGACTGGGCGGAGTGGTGTCCACAGTCACATGACTAACACACGCATCACCGACCCAGAGATTCTGGAGAAGAGGTGGGTGGAGGATATATAATAGAGGCTTTAACCTTCTACAGTGAGAAAGGCAATGCCTTAACATTCAGTTCCATTGTAGTTGTCTTTAACCTAGTTGGCTAGCAATCATTTCTTCTGTCCTGTTGATCTGATTCTCAGGTACCCTGTGGTTCTGGAGCACTTCTCCCTGCGGCCCGGCTCGGGGGGTGCAGGGGAGTACCGTGGGGGCGACGGGGTGATCCGGAAGCTCCTGTTCAGGAATAAGGTGGTCCTGTCAGTTCTGACAGAGAGGCGCTCCACCCGACCCTATGGTCTCCATGGTAATCTCTCACCTATGACCTCTCCAATGACCTTTAGTCGTATGATGTCTGTGTAGTTTTGATTGAGTAGCTGTCTGTTTTGTACCACCATGTCTTCGTCATAACATCTTCTATGGTTTGTTGGTCATTGTATTCTGTTCTCTCTCTTAGGGGGTGACTGTGGGGCATCAGGCCTGAACCAGCTCCACAGAGCAGATGGCAGGGTTCTCAACCTGGGGGCCAAGACCACTGTGAGCCTGGAACCTGGGGTAAGACTAGACAACTGTCATGGCTGTCGGAGTTTGTCTGTGTGGCACATCTGTATGGGCCTATTGGTGTGGTGTACTGCCCACTATGCGCCTGTTAGTGTTCTTGCATTGTACTCGTCTTGTCTTTTGTTCTGAGTATGTGTGTTGATTACCAAACTGTCCATCTGTGTGTTTCTGTGTTGCAGGATATGTTTTGCCTGTACACACCTGGTGGAGGTGGATATGGTGAGGAGGACAAGCAAACAGCTGGGGATGGAAGACTCCTTAAAAAGCGCAGGCGCTTCAATGACAACTTCTCTGAGCGGGGCAGTGTGTTTGAGTATCGCATGGCACAGGAGGGTGTATGAGGACAGGCGACAGGCCAGGGCTGGAGGGGAAAGAGACCTAGAAAAACAGTTACACTAAGATGAGATGTGCTGAGAAACTCCGCCAAAGATGGAGACAACGATGAAGGCTGGAGAGCGCATTTAAAATGCTAATGCATTCATGTCCAGTTTTTAGGCCTTGAACAATGCCTTTTTTCATGTCTGTAGTCAACAACCCATACTACAGTGTTTAAAAGGATGCTCGTGGTATGTCCTTTACAGTACTTTTGAGTTTGCACAGAGACACACATGGAAATTGTTTCATCGGTAGGGGAGTTAATGAAACAAGTTTAATCCTCTGAAGACAGTAAACCTTTAGGCCTAGATTCATTCAGGTCAAGGGTTTACCTGACCTGTGTCAACAGTATCGTTTGTTGTATTTTCCTTTAAGCTTAGGCAGTGTGTTAAAGCTATCTGTAGACATCTAGTCTACTGCCTCTCACCACAACTGATTAGAAACAGGATGTAAAAGCAACACTAGATTAGTTGTATGGCTTCAAGGGTGTTAACTAGACTTGAAACACTACTCTTCAAATCTGTTGATGTAACGAAGACTAGCCGACCTTTGGATCAGATGGATACAGTAAATCGCTGCATTGGATTTGTTCTGTGTGGAACTTTGATTTTCATTCCATTATTATACAGCTAGTTTGGAGATGGATCATGCAGTTGTGATACCAATTGAATACATTTGAAAGCTTGCCATTTATTTATTGAAAAATGACACCATTTAAAACATTCAGGAGGTTTTACAGTAGCAGTTTGAGCACAGCCCTGACAACAGGGAGCATCTCAATTGCATTCTCTCCTTCTCAAAACTCATTGCTCATCCAATGCGTTGAGGCAGCAAGGAGTATGCAATTGAGTCTCCCAGAGAACCAAGGAAAGTAGTTATCAAAATACACACACACACACACACACACACACAAAGCCAAAATGACTGACCCCTCTAGTTTGCTGTTCTTGCACTGCCACCCTGTGTTCAGAGCACCACATGACAAATGTTACACAAAATAACCTGTGTCATGACGGGTCCGTGAGCTATGGGAATGAGTACAATGATTGAGCTCACAGGCCTCAGTTACAACACTAACCCCTGCATGGTGCCTAGGTTTACAGTATCCCCTCAAACTAAAGCCCAGACTCCAATATGAATTACAGGGTGTTTTGGGAGATAAGGAGACACAGCAGGAGGGTTTGGGTGTGGTGGGGCTGAGAGGTCCTGGGGGGGGGGGGGGGTTCCAGGGGAAGGGGTACAGGCTCTGGGCAAGCATGCATGGAGACTAGATTGAGAGATAGTGAGCATCGCTGTTCCAGCCGCAGGAGGTTGGAGTGTGACCATGGATCAAAGACAAAAATCACAATTCCTGTGGTAAAAATGATGGTCACACCCAAAGAGCAAGTCTGCCTCTCCTTGTCACCACTGAGCGCTCACCCACACTGTATTGACTGATACAGTGGCTGGTAGCTACAGCCCTGACTAACATAGGGCATCAGGAACGACTACTCAAGCACCAGTTTTGTATACTGTTTACCTTTTTAATAGCTCTTTTAAAAATGGGTGAAATAGATAAAATTGTAGACATGACTCCAGTCTAGAAGTTATCCTTCACAGTATACAAATAAGCCCTTTAGAGCTGGCTGGGGGATTGAAGCTCAACTTTTGTCAACTGCAAATAGAGACGGTAAGATCCAATTGTCTTGTAACACTGGCACAGCTCTAAAGGACAAAGAATACAAGGTGTTTGACAAGGAACGCTGAACCCATTAACGCTAACAACTTTACTCAAGTCAGGAACAAACACTTAATTTAGGTTGCACCATCTGAACAAACTTCACTGGAGTAAAAAAAAAAGGGGGGGGGGGGTGATCCTCTGGTCTCTAAACCAATGAGATGAGATGACCAACACACCACACACACAAATACAAACAGCGCACTCTTCACTTTGAGGTTTAGAAAACCTCACTTTGTTTTCCTACTTGAGGCTCTCGGCGCTGGATGAGCAATGAACAGCACCCTGCCTCTTCCTACATTGACACTCAAGACTGGGAAAAAAAGTCATACCCTGTAAAAGACAAGTAAACTTTTCAATAATGCCCTTTCCATAACCTGGCTTGATGTGCAGTTTTACAATTAAATCTTAAATACAACCATAAAGACAGGAGGGGGAAAAAAATGACATTTTCCACTGAAAAACATTGAATAGTTGGAGGTAGGCAACAAAGAGAATTCTTAAAAGAAAATTAAGATATACAATAGTGAAAACAAATCCCTGTATTAAGACGGAGGTAAACAGTGGTTGTATGGTCGAGTTAGATATTAGCAGCACATTTGAATGTACAATTGTCTTCTGTAAACATTTAATACTATGACCTGTCAATTAGAAGTGACCAATTGATAGGGTGGACACATTTCTAGCCATGGGTTAAGCTTGTACGAATAGGTCAGTAGTATCCTTGCATTGCACTTACAATATATTTGGTGCTGGTTTGACAGTCATAGTCAATAATGGGGATGACGCCTGAGAGGGGGCCCACTCTGTAGGGTATACTGACCAGCAGGCTGGTGAGACGACTGATTGGGTGGACCCAGAACATCAAACACACTCTTATTGGGCGGTACTGACTGGAGCATAGCGTCCAAGTCCATAATGAGGGGAGGGCGACCGCTGGGTAAGAGGGGCCAGTAGGCATGACCTACAAAATGGCTGGATGAGACAGGAGACCCCCCATAGCCATACAGAGGCATCCCTAGTGGAATCAAAGGGCCCCCATTAAAACGCATGCTGGGCGGGGCCACAGCATTGGGCGGTGTGTACTTGGCATACGAGGTGGGCAGCTCCCAGGGAGGGGCAGAGACTATGCGGGCAGACTTGTGTGGAGGGAGTCTGCAGTCCTCTAACCCATCTGATCCCGCCTCTCCCTCAGGCACCCGCTTCCTTCCCTGCGACACGCCCCTCCAGTCCTCATCGGAGGAGGAGGAGGCGGGGCTGGCGGAGCTGGCTGAGGCGCTGTGGGCAGTGGAGGAGTAGCGAGGGTGTGGACGAGTGTGGAGCTCCACCCCCCAGCAGTCCCTGCCAGGCTCTCCTGCAGCGCTGGCCGGCCTCAGGCTGTGAAGGAGGGAGTCAATGGCAAAGGACGAGTCCAGCTTGGGCCGGTACAGCTCCTCCTGGAGGGAGGAGTGTTGTCTGGTGGGAAAGGGGAGTAGAGCAGTGACAGGTGGGCCTGGGGGTAGAGCAGTGACAGGTGGGCCTGGGGGTAGAGCAGTGACAGGTGGGCCTGGGGGTAGAGCAGTGACAGGTGGGCCTGGGGGTAGATCAGTGACAGGTGGGCCTGGGGGTAGAGCAGTGACTGGTGGCGATGGGGCCGGGGGCTCTGCATCTGGCTTATGTTGGTGCCCATGCAGGATGTAAGGGGCGAGGTCCTGGGTGAAGATGGTCTCATCCTGGCGCGAGACGGCAGTGTTCTGTCTCTTGAGGAGCTCCAGGGGCACAAGGCTCTCCTCCACAGCCCAGAAGTTGCCCTTTCCCTGGGGCTTACCAGGGTCCTTCAATACCTACAGGGACCGGGAGTGACAGACAGCAGTGAGATCAAGAGTATAGTACAACCTGAAAACCAGTCAGACAGGATTGCCCCAGTTTCACAAAACTCAGAATAGCTAGAATGATTTACTTGATCTAAAGTTTCATGAAGCACTGCAGTGACCCTTGGTAGGCTACAAATAAAATGTATTCTGTATTTATTTGGACAGTGAAGCTCAAACTTAATTTCTCCCAATCCTCCAGCATTTGTGATCAAACGTTTTATATACAGTATGAGGCAACAGAGCGTCACCCTTTATTTTTGAGGGTGTTTTAAAATATTTTTACTGTTTAGAAATAAAAAGCACTTTTTGAATTGAGTCCCCCCCCATTTGAAGGGGTCATAAATATTTGGACAAATAGTCAAAAGTGTAATATTTGGTCCCATATTCCAAGCACGCAATGACTACATCAAGCTTGTTGGCTGCATGTGAAGTTCGTTTTGGTTGTGTTTTTTGGAATATGTTTTGCCCAATAGAAATTAATAGTAAAAAAATGTATTGTGTGCACAAAGATCATGCCCCCAAAACATGCTAACCTCTCACCATTGCCAATAACAGGGGATGCTAGCATTTTTTTTTTGGGGGGGGGGGGTGTATGATATTTGCCTCCAACTTTCTCATTCATCATTACTTATGATTAATTCATGATAATCTGTAATCATGGTAGCATCCATCAAGAAGTGTTCAAAAACATTCCTATTTACAATAAAAGTGACTACAACACATTATTTTACCATTCATTAATTACACATTTCTAGAGAGTCACAAGCTTGATGTAGTCATTGCATGCTAGGAATTTGGGACCAAATACTGACCTTTTGACTACTTTAATACATGGCACCTTCCAATGGGGGGGGGGGGCTAGATACTTAATGCTTTCATTTCTAAGCAGAAAAATAGGTATGAGAAAAACCCTCGAGAAAAGGTGATAAAACATTTGATCTCAAATAAGAAATGCTGGAGTATAGAGCTGAATTAAAGGAGTTTGCTTCATTGTCTAAAGAAATACAGATGGGAGAGTATACTTGCTTGTCGGTTGTTTGGATTTTAGAATCAAAAGTGCCTTTTTGAGCCCACTGATTGACAAACCAATAAAGACCCCTAATAAGACACACCTTAACAAAGCAGTCATAGGAAGAGAGGTTGTGTCTCACTGAGTCCCGCCAGCCCTTGTAGTTCCCTTCAAAAAAAGGGAAAAGTGTACTAATCTCCTTTAGAATCTGGGGAGAGAGAAGGGAGTCCATTTACTTCAATTGGTGTCTGCATTAAAACAGACACATTATCAGACTATATTAAGATATATACGATTTAACACACCACATGATTGTAGGCATACATTTAACTATTTACATTAATCATTCACTGTCATCATGCAGCATTTTCATAGGCCTAGAATAAATAACCTAAGATACACTGTAGGACTGCACAATCCTTGACTATACTTCTTATCAACTCAACCCACTCCAGCTGATACATCAGTGTCTGGTTTCACTGTATGCTGCTATCCTTAACAAAACAAACCGAGAAAAGCATGGCAGTGTTACTACTCTGTTAAGCGTCAAAGGATTGTCCTGTTGGTTTACTGCAATAGAACTGCATATCCCGACCAACAGTTTTAAAAAACGTATCATAAGAGAACATCCCCGATTAGACATGGTTTTAAAATAATTAAAACCCATGTAACCTTTATTTTCGGAAAAAATAACCATGATTTAATAGACAAAACTGACACATAACCATGCATAATTTGGCCAAAATTGACACAACCGTTCGTATTTTGGCCAAAATGTACCATTCTAAATTCGCATGTCCACACACGAACTCACTTTACCTCAGACAAAGTAAGCTTCTTCTCTGGAGAGTTTTGGATGACCATGGTAATCATTGCGAGGTAGGAGTAGGGTGGTTTGGGGTAGCGCTGATAGTTTTTTTTCTTTCCACTTTTTGCATTTTTCTTTCCACTTTTCGCATTTTTCTCCTCGTCCCAAGATTGCTCCTGGTCAGGCGGCGTCGCTTTATCCATGGGCACTGAGGCCAGGCTGAATTGATCAGGGGCAGGCTTCTCGAGCCGTGGAGACTGTTGGACTGGCGCCTGGATTGGGAAGTAGGGCCAGTGTTGGGCTGAAGAGCTCCGCGCTGTGTTGCTCAGAGGATGGATCTGGAAGTCAAGTTGATGATCTTGGTGGCCTACCAGGCTAGGCGAGCGTAGGTAGAGAGCGGGTGGTGCCAGCATGCTCTGACCCCCCCAGTGCTTTGTCATGCTGATCAACCTGGGGGCAGATCGGGCTGCACGGTCGGACAGGAGAGGGAGGGAGTCGGCCCTTAACCCCTGGCAGACTGCTGGCTCCAGGCCGCTGGCTGGCTGCCTATTTGAAGAGCAAACAATTAACAGTTTCATGTAAATCCCGCTGTGTAATCGATGAGAGAATAGAGCGCTATCTGCGGGCAGAATGACTGATCGCCCCGGGCGGCTAGGGAGGGTCTGTGTGTAAGAAAGAGACAGTAAACCTGTAAATAACCCCTCGACAAACATGCCACTTTACCACACAGCGTTCATTTTGGTAATCCGCTCCAAAACTTTTAAGCATCAGGTGCGCACAGGAGTGAAGTTCTTATATCTGCAGAGAGAAACATCCAAATGTATTTATTTATCAGTCCACTGGAATGAATTGAATCATTAGCCCCACTCACACAAGGTGTTGGGGATCCCAGTGAGGAAGGTACCCCCCGACCTCCTCTCTTTCCTTCATTTTTAATACTTGCATACAGTAAACACAGATTGTGATGTTCCAACACCACTACATCAGTCGCCAACGTGCCCCATATAAAGGGGAGAATTGAGAGCGGGAGAAGTAGAACAAGAGGGTCCCACAAAGCAGATTGAAAAATAAACCAAGAGGTATTTTTAGTGAGGCTTTCATTTCATTCAATATACATAGGACCGCTAATATACAAACATTAAGGGATTAACACCCTGGCCCACTAAAACACATACTGACGGAAGACAGAAAATGTCAACTGAAAGATTACCTCATTAATTGTGTTGCTGATTTCTTCATTGTTACAAATTGTCAACACTGGACAAAATCTAATCGATCACATTAGTCAATGGTAACTGCTCGATTAAGGTCCTGTATACCATATTTATTAGAAGGATAATATGATCGAATTATTTAAATATGGTAGATATTGCATAATCGGAGAAAACAAACAGGCAGACTAGGCACTGGTATAGCCTGCGTGGTTTCAGCAGAATTAGGATCGATGTTCGTATTCAAGCGCAAATACACATTTTGAGAGCTATCAAAAACCCAGGGACCGTGCAGGAGCGCACCGAGTTGAGGGTGCAGGAGCGCACCGAGTTGAGGGTGCAGGAGCGCACCGAGTTGAGGGTGCAGGAGCGCACCGATAATAGTTGAGGGTGCAGGAGCGCACCGAGTTGAGGGTGCAGGAGCGCACCGAGTTGAGGGTGCAGGAGCGCACAGTAGGAAGTCCCTTGAGAATATGCAGTGCACGTCCAAAGACAGTTTCTTTTGTGTAAATTAATGTAGTGCTAATGCCATAGCCCTTACCTCTCAGCAAAACAAGTTGGATTAGCCAGATTGACCCCGTCTCGTTCCTGGGATTGCCTACTAATCAGCATGTGATGAAAACACAATGGAAGATTGAACACCATCCATGATCGCCAAGTGATGGGGACATTCGCACCTTGTAAATACGAGCTAATGTCCGATTTATGCACAGGTTCAATTTAAATGTAGGCTATGCAGAAGCAGTTACCTGACATTATTATGAAGGCTGTCTAACCAACATTTTAATTAATTAACTCTGACAGTTAGCAGACCAATATGGGGAGAAATTTGCACGTAATAAATACATGTTTCCTAAAATATGTGAAAGTGGAAAAACGCGTTTTAGCCGGTTGAGTGTATCACCTAGGCCTGACTTTTTTATGTCTTCGATTTTACCATGTAGAAATGAGCAGTCAAATGTTTCAGATCAGATATTGGAGTGAAGATGATATCGAAAAGGAACAGGAGACCGTCGTGCATTCATGCTGTCCTCATCTGGCTAGCAATCCGCTGGTACACGGTCTAATTGCTCCAATGTGACCTCTCGTTTCCAATTAGTTGTAATCAACCAACTCTTCCTGCTTCCTATTATGAATTGTGTTTTGACAGGCATTCCATGCTAAACACAATTTCAGAGTACTATGAAACTAAATATTTTAATTTATTTGGGTATTTATAGAAGAACAACGTGATATAGTTTATAAAGACCAACTAATATTTTATAGTCTGCTGTTCAGAAACTTGTTAGGATATGTATGTACATTTGAGTAGACATGTTCAGGTCAAAATAAATTCTTCAGTACTGCTCCCTGATGACTATTAAAATTAGAAAATTACGGATAATAGATAATACAGTGCCCTACTTAATTAATGGGACAGTGAAGCATTTTATCTTATTTTGTCGCTATACTCCAAAAGTTTAGATTTGAAATGACTATGAGGTTAAATGGCATACTGTCAGCTTTAATTGGATGATATATTCATCCATATCACGTGAACTGTTTAGAAATCACAGCACTTTTTGTACATAGTCCCGCCAATTTAGGGGACCAAAAGTATTGGGACAAATTCACTTGTACTTATATTAAAGTAGTAAAAAGATAAGTATTTGGTGCCATATTCATAGCATGCAATGACAACATCCAGCTTGTAACTCTACACATTTTTTGGATTCACCTTGTTTGGTTGTGTTTGAGATGATTTGATGCCCAATAGCAATTAATGGTAAATAGTGTATTGTGTTATTTTGGAGTCAGCAAAGAACAAATTATTATTTACAATGATGCCCAACACCGGCCAAACACGGACAATGCTGGGCCAATTGTGCTCTGCCCTATGGGACTCCAAATCACGGCCGGTTGTGATACAGCCTGGATTCGAACCAGGGTGTCTGTAGTGACGCCTCAAGCACTGAGATGCAGTGCCTTAAACCGCTGCTTTCACTCTGGAAAACATGCATCCTGTTTGCAACAACACACTAAAGTAATACTGCAAAAAATGTGTTTAAAGCCATTCATTTTTTGTCCTGAATGCAAAGTGTTATGTTTGGGGCAAATAAATGGATTGGAGCTAAGCACATGCTAAATCCTAGAGGAAACCTGCTTCAGTCTGCTTTCCACCAGACACTGGGAGATTAATTCACCTTTCAGCAGGACAATAACTTAAAATACAAGACCAAATCTAAACTGGAGTTGCTTACCAGGAAGACAGTGAACGTTCCAGTTTGGACTTATATCTGCTCGAAAATCTATGGCAAGACCTGAAAATGGTTGTTTAGCAATGATCAACAACCAATTTTACAGAACTTGAAGAATTTGAGAAGAATAATGGGCAAATGTTGCACAATCCATGTGTGGAAAGCTCTTAGAGCTTTACCCAGAAAGACTTACAGCTGTTATCGTTGCCAAAGGTTATTCTAACATGTATTGACTCAGGGGGTAATGGAATTGAATTTATTTAATTTTTTTACCTTTATTTTACTAGGCAAGTCAGTTAAGAACAAATTCTTATTTTCAATTACGGCCTAGGAACTGTGGGTTAACTGCCTGTTCAGGGGCAGAATGACAGATTTGTACCTTGTCAGCTCAGGGATTTGAACTTGCAACCTTCCGGTTACTAGTCCAACACTCTAAACACTAGGCTACCCTGCCGATATAGATAGATATATTAGTGTCATAGTTTTCATATTTTTTTATATAAATGTTTGAATTTTTCTTCCACCTTGACATTAGAGTATTTTGTGTAGATCATTGACAAAAAATGACAATTAAACCCATTTTAATCCCACTTTGTATGACAGCAAAATGGGAGAAAAGTCTTGGGGTGTGAATACTTTCTGAAGCCACTGTAATCCTTTTAAGCTTCTCTGAGATGCTCCCCGATACTGAGATGGACTAAAGAGAGTAGGTTTAGTCCTGCTGGGAGAGAGGAGTCACTGTCTTTGTCCCACTGAAGCTTTCCAATAAGGGACAAATTCCATGTCTGAATCAACTACAGACCTTTCAAATACATTCTCAGTCAGGATGCACAATCCTCTGGTTTGGATAAGACTAAGACAAAATCTTTAGTTTGAGAAACAGAAATGGAGGGGACTGCACAGCATGGATGATCCACATGAACAATAACCATGCAATCCCAACATCCTTTTTAAGTTATCTTGAATCGGTACACATCATGAGATAATGGAAAACCTTTCTTTTCCTGAGCCTCCTCTAGACAATGTTGCTAGACAAGCACAAAACATAATTCAGGATGCATCATTCCTAAAGTGAAAAACAACAAGAGAAGCATCCCATTCTCTGTGCTGCTACCATGTTGTGTTTCTTTAAAAAAAAACATGTTGCTACCATGTTGTGCTGCTACCATGCTGTGTCTACATTTGTTGCTGCCTTGCTATGTTGTTGTCTTTAGGTCTCTCTTTATGTAGTGTTGTGTTGTCTCTCTTGTCGTGATGTGTGTTTTGTCCTATAATATATATATATATATATATATATATATATATATATATATATATATATATATATATATATATATATATATATATATATATATATATATATATATATATCAGTTAAGAACAAATTCTTATTTTTAATTACGGGCTACCAAAAGGTAAAAGGCCTAATGCGGGGACAGGGGCTGGGATAATTAAAAAAAAAATGTATATATATATTATTATTATTATTTATTTTTTATCCCAGCCCCTGTCCCCGCAGGAGGCCTTTTGCCTTTTGGTAGCCCGTAATTAAAAATAAGAATTTGTTCTTAACTGACTTGCCTAGTTAAATAAAGGTTAAATAAAATAAAAAATCTCTGTCCAAACCACTGCAGAATGTTACTCCAGTGTTGACCAGGGAGGTCAGCAGAGGTCAACAGATTACTGAGTCATCATTGTCTGCGGGTCTCAGCAGCAGATCGTCTTGGCCTGGGAGTTTTCCCAGGATTATCTATCAGTCCAACCAACCCCGAGCTGTCAGTGGAACCGTCACATAAACAGAATAGGCCTACTACATTTTAAACACATTTCTAGCACATGTTAGCTAGATCACTTCAGGTGTGTTATCTTCATTCTCTGATAGATACAATACCCTCCCCTTTCACTATTGTAAAATATAACACACCTATATATTTTTTCTAGTGGTTAGAGCCTTGGGCCAGTAACTGAGAGGTTGCTGGATCGAATCCCCGAGCTGACAAGGTAAAAATCTGTCGTTCTGCCCCTGAGCAAGGCAGTTAACCCACTGTTCCCCGCACCAAAGACGTGGATTCAGAGTGGTTGGGTTAAATGCGGAAGACACATTTCAGCTGAATGCATTCAGTTGTACAACTGACTAGTTATCCCTCTTTCCCCTTTCTATGAAGCAAGAGAAGGGGTGGACTACAGTTATTTTCATACAGCTGTTCTTTTGAATGATTTTAAAGGGAAATGTCAGAAAATGTGAGACTAAGTTTAGGTAGCTAGGATTTTGTTGTCAAATAGTTTGGTGAAGGTCATTTTACTGTACAGTTACAGTTGATATGCACTGTATGTCACGTAATAAATATTTCACTAAGCGCACAGTATTTTAATTTATAGGGTTTGGTCTGAGCAATGTCGTCCTCTTGTGGCACCTTTCAATGACAACAGCCGATGTTATGTTTGAATCAGATGGCGTGTCAAGTGGAGATGAGAGTGAGAAGAATTGGATTACAGTGGAAAATGCAAAAGGAAATAAGAGAAGTAAATTGCTAGTGGACTCGAGTAAATCCAAGCGTAGTTATGACAATTTTTAGGTCGGAGTAAAGGTTTTGGATCGACGTTGTTACCTGGGAGATCCGATTGAAGTCTATAGAAATTGTGGTTTGAGGTGGCGTCGATGAGAGTACCAAGAGGTGCGCACTTTCTTTGTGGTGTGTATCTTTGGAACAGAAGGAGCGTGCTCTGCGCCCTCAAGAAGATATCGGATTGGAATGTGACGTGTGTGGCTTTTCGAATCAGAGCGCATATCAAGGGTGTTATCTCTGGTGTGGCACGAGAAGTGAAATCAAAGGATATATGTGAAGAATTGGATCAAGTGGTTGGTGCACACCGACTGACCCGCGTAGTAGAAGGCGCGAAGAAGCCCACTCCATCCATTCTATAGTTAAAAAAAATATATATATGAAGTCTCCTCTCCCTTCACCTGTGTATTTTGATTTTATGTGATACCCTGTGAGATCCTTCATGCCCAAAACCCACGCAGTGTGATAAATGCAAAATATTTGGTCACGTGTATGTAGATGAGCGGGGTATCGTATGCCAGCTGAGCCACATTTTTATTTTACCTTTATGTTAACTAGGCAAGTCAGCGAAGAACAAATTCTTATTTACAATGACGGCCTTCCCCGGCCAAACCCTAACACGCTGGGTCAATTGTGCGGCACACTATGGGACTCCCAATTACGGTCAGTTGGGATACAGCCTGGAATCAAACCAGGGACTGCAGTGACGCCTCTCGCACTGCGATGCATTTCCTTAGGCCACTGCGCCACTCGGGAGGCTTCAGCAATTGCGTTGGTGAACATGCACCCGAATTTCTGAAGTGTCCTGTTAGGGTGAAGGAGACTGAGGCGGTAAGAATATGGACTGACCAGCATGTCCTATCTGGAGGCGGTGAGAAGAGTGGAAGAAATTAGTGAAGTTTAAGAAATAATGGTAGTAGGAGTAGAGACACCAGATAATATTAATTGTCAGAGGGATCCTGACATGTTGCATATTAAGAAGTTGGACTTTAGCGTTAATTGCATTGGCTATCATCTGCACAGGGCAAACAGATGAAACCTAAGAAAATAGGTATTGTGAGTGCAGCTGAGCATTTTGTTGGGACTTGTGGGATTTAAAAAAATATATATATTTTTTTTACAGCAGAGGCATTACAAGGAATGCTATCGATGAATGCTCCATCTTCACATGCACCCGAGATAGTTTATGGATGGGATTTGAACTGTGACTGAAGGAGTGAGATGTTTAAAAAAATAATTGTATAGCCTCATGTTCCCACCCCATCCCGCAATGAAATATATTTTGTTTCAATACCCGGTGCAGTAGATGGCGGCAATAGACCTACACCAATAGGTGTATTCTGCCAAACAACCTTAAAAAGAAGAAGAAGAAGAATATGACAGCGCAGCGGTTGTTATGGAGAAGCATTTTCCCCGAGGGCTGGAGAAACATTGGAGAGCTGGCGTTGGGGACAGAAAGCAGCTGATCGGTTTCAGACGGGCTGAGAACACGAGCTCGCGCTTCTGTCAGACTGAATGAACTCCATAGGTAAGCAACATGCTTTGTTTTTCATCGCCAATACATTTGAAAGTTTACATTTGAGCTACGCAAAGCAAACTTTTACCGCGACTGAATGAGGTTAGGTAAGTGAGTTGTGTTAGCAGCCTAGCGATAGCTTGGTTTCCTAATTAATTTGCATGGGAAGGCATTACAAAATGGCAATGACGCACAGGTTGGCCACGGAGAGCGAGCGGTATGTTTGATGTAGCAGGTCGTTTATGATAAGCGATGTAGAAACGTTTGCCGATTACCAAATTTAATTTAGTACGTCAGCTAACCAGCTGCATAGTTTTATGTGACTGGAGGATTCGATTTAGACTTTTGGCTGAACTAGATAGCTACCTAGCTACTTACTGCGTGTAGTGTAACCTGGCACCTAGCATGCTAGTCTCTTACTGTAGCGTGCTAATTAAATCTGCTAACATCTACACACAGTGAAACAGATTTTTCATAATGATTCTGCTTGCTTACTATTCAAAGTTTGTAATGTATTGGTCAGTCATTAGACATTTCCTGTTATTTTAGGAGGATAACTTGTTACATGATGGTAGACAGTTGTTAACAAGTTACTTGCATTTTTCAGTAAGCTTGCATTGCAAGACTGTTGTTTTGCCAGGTACCAAGTAAATAAGCATAAATAGATGTATACATTTTAATTCCTTACTTTAGAATAGAAATTCAAGTCTATTGCATTTATGTATCTTGTCCATGCGTTCTTTTCCAGGTCTGACTGTATGAACTTTTGGTGTATTGTATTTGTGTCAAGGACCAACAGGATATCAGGCCTAGAATTTATGTTATAAGAATGAAAATGACAATCGCACCTTATGTTGGCTGTCCCTACACTTAATGTCCGTGCAGCAAACATTTATGATACTGGTCATAGTGGTTCCTATTTCCCTGGATTTGCATAAGTTAGCATTTGATTTTGTTTTCATAAAGAAACCATCTATTTAAAGAGAGGAAGCAGGTCACATTTCTTATTGTACTTTAGAGAGATCTGGCAGACGAGAGGTAGAGGTTACACCTACTGCATGAACTTGAGTAGTGCACACTGCTGCACTCATGTGTACACTCACATGTGTACACTATCAAAGATTCTGGAGATGAACACAATAGCTTAGGCCACATTGCAACATGGTACACACACTGGCCTACGTAAACTTCTGCTCTGTGGCTGACTGGTTTTTGGTTGACTTTAAATCTTGCTAACTCTTTTGAAAGAGGGTCTTGCCACTTTAAGGTCGTTATGTTGTCTGAACAATGCAGACTTCATACAGCAAGGAGAGAGAACCATACCTAACCAAACGTCTTATCCAACTATAGGATAAACAATACTAGCTCTGCTTTTCTCTGCCTATCGATGTAGACCTAACTGCTGGGGACAATGTTCAGTTTTCAGAGGAGCCATATAGCCTTCACAAATCTGGCTGTCTCTTATCCATCTCTAACTACTGTATAGCCTAATGATAAGACAGTGAGACGGTTGGGCTGATAAGCCTGGAAGGAGTTTATAACTACTGCACCCTGACTTTGACATTTCCTCTTTTTTTTGCCACCTACTGAAAGAACCTCATTAAAATATTGCCTTTGGGTTTGCCTCCCTCCTGCCTTCCCATTCCTCTTTACCTCCATCACTGTCTTTCCTCCACATCCTCTTGCCTTAATTTCCCTCTGCTCTCCCGTCTGTCTTCCTCCGTCTGTCTTCCCCTGTAGCCTCGGAAAGGCTGAGTGATTGTGTCTAACATGGCTAAAGGTCACTCCAGTCCACAACATGACAGGACTTCTGAGGTGTCATGTGTTAGTTGCTCATTAAACCATTTTAAAGCTGGGGGGGGGGAATTGACCAGGAGATTAGACAACTGGGCAGTAGTTCAGGTGGCAGGATCATTCCAGAACACCATTGATTCAGCATTGTTAGCCTATATAAAAGCCAGGGATACAATGTACATGGGGTTGGTTCTTCCTGTCCTCTGATGGGACAGGAATGCTATTTAGGCCCAAGCTAAATCTAGCCAACATGTATGGTCAACTACCACCACCAATTGATATGTTGCTGGATTTATCATTATCGCCTATAAGGCTTCTTTAATCAGATTTCAAACCCATTTTTAGATTAAATTTGTCTCCCTAACCAATACTTAGGCCTGTTTGTTACTAAGCCTAGGGGACCACAGGTTCACAGTAATCCCTGTTTTTGGCCTATAAAGTCCCTTTGAATACCTTACTCTATAGGCCTTACTCTATAGGCCTTACTCTGTAACTCATGTATGCACAAATGTGTAAGTCATTTGCTTTTTCTCTTGGGGACTAAACCAAACAAAACAAATATTTTTGTGTGAGTATTCATAGTGAGGGCCAGTCACTGAGTGATTTGTTCCACAGAACCACCGGCCCTCCCTGTCCAGGCTGAGTCATTGACAAGGTGGCTCATGTTAAGTTCCAAGCATTCACCGACCAAACTCAAAGTACACTGATGATACATGAATGCAGATGAGCAAACTAGGCCACCCAGAAGCCTGTAAGCTGGTAGTGTGTACTACTGAGGTAGAGAGGAGATTCAGCAACACATGGGGCACAATGGAATCAAATAAAAAGCTTCTTTATTTAAAAAAGTAGAACCAACGCATTTCAATTTTTGGCCTCCAGGGGTTTTTTCCACTCCTGCCGGTGATACCCAACCTGACGCATTCCTATACTAACTTGAATACTTACTGGGTAGGGAGGGAGTGACATGTCAAACTTTCAGTAGGCCTACCTCGTGGCACCCATTTTTAAAAGGTATGATAAACTGTCATCTGCTTGCTGCCAGAAGACAGTAAAACAAACTGTCTGGAAGTATGCCTGGTTGCATACATGAACTGAGATACAGATACAGTGGAGCAAAAAAGTATTTAATCAGCCACCAATTGTGCAAGTTCTCCCACTTAAAAAGATGAGGCCTGTCATTTTCATCATAGGTACACTTCAACTATGACAGACAAAATTAGAAGAAAAAAATCAAAAAGTTATATTTTGGTTTCATCTGACCATATGACATTCTCCCAATCTTCTTCTGGATCATCCAAATGCTCTCTAGCAGACTTCAGACGGACATGGACATGTACTGGCTTAAGCAGGGGGACACGTCTGGCACTGCAGGATTTGAGTCCCTGGCGGCGTAGTGTTACTGATGGTAGGCTTTGTTACTTTGGTCCCAGCTCTCTGCAGGTCATTCACTAGGTCCCCCCGTGTGGTTCTGGGATTTTTGCTCACCGTTCTTGTGATCATTTTGACCCCACGGGGCGAGATCTTGTGTGGAGTCCCAGATCGAGGGAGATTATCAGTGGTCTTGTATGTCTTCCATTTCCTAATAATTGCTCCCACAGTTGATTTCTTCAAACTAAGCTGCTTACCTATTGCAGATTCAGTCTTCCCAGCCTGATGTAGGTCTACAATTTTGTTTCTGGTGTCCTTTGACAGCTCTTTGGTCTTGGCCATAGTGGAGTTTGGAGTGTGACTGTTTGAGGTTGTGGACAGGTGTCTTTTATACTGATAACAAGTTCAAACAGGTGCCATTAATACAGGTAACGAGTGGAGGACAGAGGAGCCTCTTAAAGAAGTTACAGGTCTGTGAGAGCCAGAAATCTTGCTTGTTTGTAGGTGACCAGATAATTATTTTCCACCATTTGCAAATAAATTCATAAAAAATCCTACAATGTGATTTTCTGGATTTTTTTCCTCTCTCCTTTTGTCTGTCATAGTTGAAGTGTACCTATGATGAAAATTACAGGCCTCTCATCTTTAAGTGGGAGAACTTGCACAATTGGTGGCTGACTAAATACTTTTTTGCCCCACTTTACATTAGTTCAGTGTTATTTCCTGATAGTTGCTGGTTGAAAACACAATCTACACAGGAACTTCAAATCAGCAGGTTTCCATGGTAACATCACCATACATTACATTTGCTAATAGACCAACAACGACTTTCAAACCCCTCTGCCAGTAACAACTTGTTTTCAGTTTTCCCCACTAACACCACTCCCAGACAGTCCTGGCAAAATACTTGCTTGAGAAATATTTTTACCTAAAAAGCCATTTTTGCCAATTTTAATGGAAATTTATTGAAGTAAAGATCTTAATTGTTACCCAGAAATAATTTGATGTTGATATAAAACTGCTGTGTGGGGACTTTTAATAGCCACTCATCCCTCACACACTCTTTCTTGCAGGTAGTAATTTCTGTGGGGTGTTGGGGTGGAGCCAGTCTTCGGCAAGAACAAGCTGTGAGGTTCTGTGTGGAGTAGAGCGAGGAGTGCATTCTCACTGCTTTTTTTTAATGTTCTCTGAGTTTAGAAGACACCGTGGCTGTTATTGAACTGAATCTCCTGTGGGCCTGTCTGCTCGGCTGAAGTACTGTAAATATACTGTTCTGTCTCGGTCTCAGACTTGCTCTCTGTTCGACTGACTGGCTGCGACTTGGTTTGTTTTATTTGTCGCATTTGAACTACAACAGATGAGCAATGATGTCCTTCCGTCCGAAAAGCTCACTCTGCAACTAACTCCATAAAGGACTGTGTATACACACAGGGTCAAAGTTCAGCGATTATGTGCCTACATGTTTCCTGTCCCCGGGAGAGGCTTGAGATCATATCTATGGTTTGTTATGTAATTCAACTATCTCTTTCAAAATGTCTTATCAGCCACCAGGTGGTTATATTCACAGAAATATGAGCATGCTCTCTTCCTATCCTTGTCAGATTTGATTTGATCAGTTGATATCTAGGACTATTCTACTGGCTATCCAGGGTGAAATTAGACACTTTGTGTAGGTTTCATGGAAATTGAACAAGTGTGATTATATAGGCTAAGCTTCATGTTCACTTATGGTCTTGATGAAGTATACAGTGGGGGAAAAAAGTATTTAGTCAGCCACCAATTGTGCTAGTTCTCTCACTTAAAAAGATGAGAGGCCTGTAATTTTCATCATAGGTACACTTCAACTATGACAGACAAAAGGAGAGAGGAAAAAAATCCAGAAAATCACATTGTAGGATTTTTAATGAATTTATTTGCAAATTATGGTGGAAAATAAGTATTTGGTCAACTACAAACAAGCAAGATTTCTGGCTCTCACAGACCTGTAACTTATTCTTTAAGAGGCTCCTCTGTCCTCCTCTCGTTACCTGTATTAATGGTACCTGTTTGAACTTGTTATCAGTATAAAAGACACCTGTCCACAACCTCAGTCACACTCCAAACTCCACTATGGCCAAGACCAAAGAGCTGTCAAAGGACACCAGAAACAAAATTGTAGACCTGCACCAGGCTGGGAAGACTGAATCTGCAATAGGTAAGCAGCTTGGTTTGAAGAAATCAACTGTGGGAGCAATTATTAGGAAATGGAAGACCTACAAGACCACTGATAATCTCCCTCGATCTGGGGCTCCACGCAAGATCTCACCCCATGGGGTCAAAATGATCACAAGTGAGCAAATATTCCAGAACCACACTGAGGGACCTAGTGAATGACATGCAGAGAGCTGGGACCAAAGTAACAAAGCCTACCATTTAAAAAAAAAAACTTATTTAACTAGGCAAGTCAGTTAAGAACAAATTCTTATTTTCAATGACAGCCTAGGAACAGTGGGTTAACTGCCTGTTCAGGGGCAGAACGACAGATTTGTACCTTGTCAGCTCACTTTGTCAGTCCAACACTTTGACCACTAGGCTACCCTGCCGCCCCGGCATTAACGCACTATGCCGCCAGGGACTCAAATCCTGCAGTGCCAGACGTGTCCCTCTGCTTAAGCCAGTACATGTCCAGGCACGTCTGAAGTTTGCTAAAGAGCATTTGGATGATCCAGAAGAAGATTGGGAGAATGTCAGATGAAACCAAAATATAACTTTTTGGTAAAAACTCAACTTGTTGTGTTTGGAGGACAAAGAATGCTGAGTTGCATCCAAAGAACACCATACCTACTGTGAAGCATGGTGGTGGAAGCATCATGCTTTGGGGCTGTTTTTCTGCAAAGGGACCAGGGCGACTGATCCGTGTAAAGGAAAGAATGAATGGGGCCATGTATTGTGAGATTTTGAGTGAAAACCTCCTTCCATCAGCAAGGGCATTGAATATTAAATGTGGCTGGGTCTTTCAGTATGACAATGATCCCAAACACACCGCCCGGGCAAAGGAGTGGCTTCGTAAGAAGCATTTCAAGGTCCTGGCGTGGCCTAGCCAGTCTCCAGATCTCAACCCCATAGAAAATCTTTGGAGGGAGTTGAAAGTCTGTGTTGCCCAGCAACAGCCCCAAAACATCACTGCTCTAGAGGAGATCTGCATGGAGGAATGGGCCAAAATACCAGCAACAGTGTGTGAAAACCTTGTGAAGACTTACAGAAAACGTTCGACCTCTGTCATTGCCAACAAAGGGTATATAACAAAGTATTGAGAAACTTTTGTTATTGACCAAATACTTATTTTCCACCATAATTTGCAAATAAATTCATAAAAAATCCTACAATGTGATTTTCTGGATTTTTTTTCTTCTAATTTTGTCTGTCATAGTTGAAGTGTACCTATGATGAGTTACAGGCCTCATCTTTTTAAGTGGGAGAACATGCACAATTGGTGGCTGACTAAATACTTTTTTGCCCCACTGTAATGATAAGAGGTGAAGGGGTTTATCTCCATGTTGATTGACAGCATTACTGGGAGAACTGTCAGCCAAAGACCGTGAGATTAGGCAGGAAGGGGAAGTTAGCGGTTTTGTGATTGAGGCCAACATAACGTGCAAAGATGTAGACATGCACTTCTGTCAGGCTCCCACAGATCAGTGTTCACTCTGCAACTAAACAGGCTCGTGACTTTCAGCAGTACAGAGGGGCGCAAAGATGGGTGATAACTTTCTATGCATGTGTGTCATTAAATCCCTGGTTCACATGGTGTGTGTTCCTAGTGCGAACAGCAAACACAGTAAACCGGTTTTATGAACAAGGTTGTGGGATTGAGGACAAACACATAGACATGATGACCAGTAGTTCTCATGTCTACATCACTGTTTTCAATGCAAAAAGTTAATTTAAAATATAGGCATACGACTGGTGTGGTGCTGTATTTTGTAAATGCTGATTGCGGTTTTATTTCGGTGGCATTGTGGTTTGTTTTTAAATAGTTTATAGTGCTTTCTTCTGCTCCTGAAGTAAAGTCCCTACAGGGATTGTGGGGGACATGGCCTCTATCCATTCCTCTTCCAAATCTCCTTAAGTGTCTGTAAAGGATGAGTCTTCTCTCTCCGTGTTCACTGTGGTGGGGAAGTGGGCCTTGAAGGGTTACGCTACTTAATGCTCACTGATTACAAACTGTTCTGTGGTGTGTGGACACTAGACCGCCACAGTTGACTGGTTTACCATGGTGATTTAGCCTATAGCCTGTTAGCATATGCGTCAGCAGCTGGTTTGTGTGTGTGTATACGGCTGCTTAGTTAGTCTGTAGGTGCTGTTGAAGGAAGAACAAGTAGGTAGGAAACAGTTCAGTTCTCTGGGGGGGGGGCCTGGCCCGGCCCGGCTCTGGCCTGTATGCTGCAGTAAATATATTTGAATAGGAATACCAGTATGCTGTGTGTTTCATGTGCCCTGACGGGGACACTTTACTAGTGTGTGAGGGTGAGTAAACATTCTGAATCCAAGGAAATCCTTCCACTGTGGTCTGGGCGCTGACAATGGCCAGGTCATCCTAAATATAGTTTGTGGCCACAGTGACAAAAGTGTCTCTAAAGCAGGTCTACTTATTATGAAGAGTCTTGCCATCTGCAGAGGAGGGTGTCAGGAACAGCTTGTCTTCATACTGACAGATCTTTGATGTATTGTCCTCGTCCACCCCTCAGGTAGACCTCAGTTTGGAGTCGTTTCCCTGGTCCTGCCTGCTATCTCGGTCTCCCTGAGTGCGTCTAGTTGACCTTCCTCTCAGCGACTCACAGGCCAGGCTAAATAATGGATGAGGTGCCTGGAAAGAGCGGCTGGCGAGTATGGTCCGGGACGATACCAGTATCGCGATACGAGTTAGTATCGTGGCAAGGAAACAAAAAAACAAAGCTGATTTAACGTCTTTAGAACAGCCCTAATATTGGAAACAAACATCATTATGTTGTCATCCAGAGTCACATGTATTTATTTTCTAAACTACAGCACAATATGTTACATACAGCAGGTTATTAAAGGGACAATGAGTGAGGTCTGCTTCATGTTTACATTTTTGCCACTGAAAACTATTGTGATACTGGTATCATCACATCTCTACTACTTCCTTAATTTAATCTGTTATACTGTGTGTGTGAAATTAGTTATGGTTCAGTTTCGAGGCAATTATCAACTGGGCAGGGCACCTTCAACTGTCGGGAGGATTAGGGGAGCAGGCCCTACCAGTCGGGGCGGCAGCAGGGGAAAACCATTCAAGAAATGACATGTCCTCCTAATACAGAAAATATTGCTACACTGGTGTGAGATGCTACATACCTGGATAAACAGGGAGGACAGCCAGAAGGGCCACTGCTAGCCTAGCACTTAGCACCCAAACAAGTGTCAAGTACTACAACCCAACTAATTACCACCCTACAACATCCCTCCCTGATCCGTCCTCTCACACTAACCAACCACAGAGCGTGCTGTGCTGAAGCCGAGGTGGTTCTGCGCAGGGCAGGCAGGGTGTGTCAATCATTAATGAATGGTGTCCCATCTCCGGTTTCCTCAGGCAGGTAGGGAGAGTGGGACTGGTTCAAGATTGTGTACATTACGGTAACAGTGAACTCTCTCTCTCTGTCTCCAGGTGTCAGGGGAGGGAGGTAGAATGTTACGTATTCTCAGCAGCACAATGGATCCTTGAGACGCCTTGATGCCGGACTCTTCCTGGTTTCTGAAGCACCACCTGCACTGGCCTATTACAGGACTAGAAGACTGACAAGTGATCCAATCCCATGCAGCCCCCACCTCTGACCAGCCTCTGCCCTTCCATTCTCTCGTACTATTGCATTCTGAATTAAGGTTCTGTGCAGTATTAGTTCAAATGTCTTTTATTTTAAAAATGTTTTTACCTCATTGAGATTTTTATTTTTTTAATATACCGGGACCTCACGATACAATACTTAGGCGCCGATATGTATTGTGTTTCTCATGATTCTATAGTTATTGTGATTTGATACTGATTTGATTTTATTCGCATTTGATGTTCCAAACATTTTGCTCACCACATGTCGGCTGCAGAGAGTCTAGAGAAAGCATGATAAAATGAGTTTTGATCATTCATGGAAATAAGTGCTGAGAACATGTTGGCTCATTATTTAAGAAGAAGATGGAGAACAAGTTAAAGGATGGCGAGTGCTAGTTAACGCTTCCTAGCAAGGAAAATAAATTACAAATCAAAAGTGGCGTTTTATAATGGAACTATATCAATTTCAATTTTTTTTTTAGCGCCAATATGGATTTAAGGACTGAAATATGGTTCAAAGTTATTTTTCTTCACTTTCTACTGCTAAAATCCAGAACCAGATCAGACCAGTGAAACAGGACAACAGAGGGGGGAGGGGGTGGGCATTGGCGTGGCATGGCGGAGCACGGCGAGCTGCTCGGTGAGATGGCCACAATTGGGCGTCTGAGCGCCACGGAGCGCTTGAAGCATGCCCAGAAGCGGCGCGCCCAGCAGCTAAAAGGCTGGGCCCAGATGGACAAGGACATGGCCCGCGGCGCGGGCAAGGCCGGCCAGAAAAGCAACAAGAAGGGGCGCACGCGCAGGGTGGTCTTCCCCAACAACATCACTCTGCTGGAGGCTGCAGCCCGCAATGACCTGGAAGAGGGTGAGTCAGTCAGCACACCACTATGGGACGGTTTCAGAAACCTTTTTTTTTTTAAAGCCTCGTCTTGGGTTAAAAAAGCATGCTCAATGGAGAATCTCTTCATTAAAAGTGCTTTTAAATCCAGGATTAGGTTTAGGATAATCCATGTCTGGGAAACGGGCCATAGAGGTTTTATTCTACCAAAGGAATTCCCACTACCCCTTAGAAAAGCCTGTAGTTAACACTCACTGTTTTTCATGGCTGCTGTTCTTCAAAGTAACATGAATAGTGGCAGGGCAGTTGCACAGCACGACCGCTCTATAAACACAAGTTACACAAGAAATCATTCATGCATATTTTACGTGAGGCGCATCATACTTTTAGGCTTATCAGAACGGGCGTTTGGTTCCAATGGTGCTATTGTTAGCACACCTGATTATGGCTAATTATAGCGGAAACTTTTGATTGCGTTGCAAGAGCAGAGGTTATCTGAAATTTATACAACAGGTGGGTCAAATCCTACATTCTAATTGGTTAAAACCACATTCCAGACGATTTCTATTTGACAAGTTACCACCAGCTAAAGCTATGACTCTGTAACACATTAGTGTTCCATTTCACTGTGAAATCCACTGTCTCATCAGCCCAGCCAGAGCCATGCAATTCCTAAAAGTTGATCTCCACTGTAAAACTCATCGACATTATTTCCTATTTTTTTAAGACATGTAGATTGTTTATTGTTAGCTGTTACTGCACTGTTGGCGCTAGGAGCACAAGCATTTCCCTACATCCGCAATAACATCTGCTAAATATGTGTATGCGACCAATAAAATTTGATTTGAAGACTAGTATTTGGTTTCCAACTGCAGAGATTTGCATAAACCTCGCTGTGTCTCTCGACTCGGTCCTAACAACACCGTTCCAATATCCTCCACACCGGCTTCTCGGGCAATATCACTTAACTAAGATTCAGTGTGACTTACTGGAGTTCTAGTGAATAATGGCCATGTGTTTCTCTGCAGTGAGGGAGCTGCTGAACGGTGGAGTCAGTCCAGATCTGTACAACGAGGACGGACTCACTGCCCTTCACCAGGTACACATGCGCTCACACACACAGTCCGACGTCTGCCCGCTTGACCACCCTGTGGGTGTCCGTTTTATGTTTAGTGTGGTTCTCAACACTGTAAGTACTGTCTGTCTGTGGGGTGTTGATCTAAAATCACAGTTTCTGTAAACACTGTAGAATGTTTTCACACTGCTTCTAGAGCTAGACATGTAACTGCTGCTCTGCTTTGGGCTGGCTCTTACATTCCTAGACCGTTGGGGAGGATAGATTGTGACCCCCCCCCCCCCCTCATAGCACTACTGTGATGTTTGGAAACGTCTACCAACTCACCACCAAGAAATGACACGATCTCCTTAGAAGTAAAACACACACCCTACATGTACATGTTACCCCCCCCCCCACACACACTCACACACTCACACTGTAAATGTGTAAGAGTGGCACTAGCGAGCACAGTGCTCTCTCTATAGTCATGAAGTATTTCTTCCCTCCAGAAAAAAATTAATGTGTTTACTTAGTAAAAGGATGGAGGCCTGAACCTGTGCAAATTCAGTTTACTTTTACTCTGCAGTTGACCGTAAACCCGTGTGTTTTTTTGCCTGTTGTGTGTCTGTCTGCGTTTCCCCTGCAGTGCTGTATTGATGACTTTGTGGAGCTGGTGCAGTGTCTTTTGGATGCCGGGGCCAGTGTGAACGCCTGTGACAGTGAGCTGTGGACACCGCTTCACGCTGCTGCCACCTGTGGACACACAGACCTGGTGCAGCTCCTCGTGCAGTCGTGAGTCACACAAACACCTCAACACGACACAGTTACAATGTACTGTGCAGAATGCGGAGGGCTTTAAAATGTACATAGTAATAGTTTTGACCCATTCCTCTGGGTGAAGTTCAACAACTTCTTCCCTTTCTTCAGACACTATTTTAGAGTTCAGACATCCTTATCATTTCCAAGTAGGCTGTGATAATGATGTGTGTGTGCTTCTGGTGTAACGTTCTCCTTGTCTGTGTGTAGTGGAGCAGAGCTGCTGGCTGTCAACGCTGATGGCAACATGCCCTATGACCTTTGTGAGGACGAGGCCACTCTGGAGCTGCTTGAGATGGTCATGGCAGAGCAGGGTCAGTAGGGAGACTAAAAACCAACCTGATTTCCCCCCTCCCTCCCCAGACTCATCCTCTCTTTACATTTCTAACCATACACTCACCCTCTCACCATGGCTACAGCCCTTAGCCACAACCCTGTAACCATAGCTACAGTTGAAGTTGGAAATTTACATACACCTAAGCCAAATACATTTAAGCTAAGTTTTTTTCACAATTTCTGACATTTAAGCCTAGTAAAAATTCAATTTCTTAGGCCAGTTAGGATCCCCATTTATTTCAGCTTTTATTTCTTTCATCGTATTCCCAGTGGGACAGTAGTTTACATACTAATTGAGTATTTGGTAGCATTGCCTTTATATTGTTTAACTTGGGTCAAACATTTTGGGTAGCCTTCCACAAGCTTCCCACAATAAGTTGGGCGAATGTTGGCCCATTCCTCCTGACAGAGCTGGTGTAACTGAGACAGGTTTGTAGGCCTCCTTGATCGCACACGCTTTTTCAGATCTGCCCACAAATTTTCTATAGGATTGAGGTCAGGGCTTTGTGATGGCCACTCCAGTACCTTGACTTTGTTGTCTTTAAGCCATTTTGCCACAACTTTGGAAATATGCTTGGGGTCATTGTCCATTTGGTAGACCCATTTGCGACCAAGCTTTAACTTCCTTACTCATGTCTTGAGATGTTGCTTCAATATATCCACATAATTTTCCTCATGATGTCATCCATCTATTTTGTGAAGTGCATCAGTTCCTCCTGCTGCAAAGCATCCCCACAACATGATGCTGCCACCCGCGTGCTTCACAGTTGGGATGGTGTTCTTCGGCTTGCAAGCCTCCCCGTTTGTACAGATGAACGTGGTACCATCATGCGCTTGGAAATTGCTCCCAAGGGTGAACCAGACTTGTGGAGCTCTACAATTATTTTTTTCTGAGGTCTTGGCTGATTTTTTTTCTTTTGATTTTTCCATGATGTCAAGCAAAGAGGCATGTAGTTTGAAGGTAGGCCATTAAATACATCCACAGGTACACCTCCAATTGACTCAAATTATGTCAATTAGCCTATCAGAAGCTTCTAAAGCCATGACATCATTTTCTGGAATTTCCCAAGCTGTTTAAAGGCACAGTGCACTTAGTGCATGTAAACTTCTGACCCACTGGAATTGTGATACAGTGAAATAATCTGTAAACAATTGCTGTAAAAATTACTTGTGTCACGCACAAAGTAGATGTCCTAACCGACTTGCCAAAACTATAGTTTGTTAACATTTGTGGAGTGGTTGAAAAACGAGTTTGTGACTCCAACCTACGTGTATGTAAACTTCTGACTTCAACTGTACCTGGAAGTTGCAATCCCCTCTACGAGCCTTACTTAAACCCAGTCCATGTTAAATCAACAATGGTCTGTGTGGAAGAGCTCTGACTTCCTGTGTGTCTGTGCAGGTATAACCCAGGACCGTATAAACCGGTGTCGTGGGGCTAAGGAGATGAATATGCTCACAGATCTTCGAGTGCTGGTTCAGAATGGAGCGGACCTGAACGCTCAGGATGACAACGGGGCCACTCTGGTGAGACACATTCAAATAGATGGTTTTTTTTTTTTTAATTTTATTCTTCCCCTCTAATCAGGGACTGATTTTAGATTTGGGCACCAGGTGGGTACAATTTCAATATCGGGTAGAACAGAAAACCAGCGGTACTCTGAACCTCATGGTTTTGGATTTGAATACCCCTGCAGTAACCCTGAAAACATACCTGGCTGGGGAGATTTTCTAGTCTTGTATTATGATCATATCTTCACTTCACCACTGGGACGAAAGGTTGACTAACAATTCCCCTCCAGCTGCACATAGCGGCGGCTAACGGCTACTTGTTGGTGGGGGAGCTGCTACTGGAGCACCGGGCCAAGGTGGAGCAGAAGGACACAGACGGCTGGACACCACTCCACGCCGCCTCCTGCTGGGGACAGGTCAGTATTGTAGCACTCTGAGAACAGGCTGGAATGAAGCCCCCTTTCTCAACGGTTATGCTAAATGGCTGGCTCACTGACCTGAACGTACTGGCGTGTCTGTTTCCCTAGATTCTGATGGTGGAGCAGCTGGTGGCTCATGGGGCCAGCCTCAACACCAAGTCTGTCCTGGAAGAGACGCCGCTGGGTAACAACATCACATGTTTACTTTTGAGTCATTTAGCAGACGCTCTTAACCAGAGACTTCAGATAGCTAGGTGGGACAACCACATATCACAGGCATAGAAAGTACACCTTTCCTCAATAACGTAGCTATCAGTAGTCAGAGCTAGAAGTGGGGGTCAAGTGCTGGTAATTTAGATTTTATTTTTTACATCCTGTAGTTAGACTGTGAGGATGTGATGGGCAATGACACAGAACCCTTGTATAGGTTGACTTATTACCTGTTATCTTGATAGCTAATAGTCCTCAAATCAAATGTTACACACAGCATCACCATGTATCAAAATGTAAGCCTGAATGGGGAAGGATTCGACAGAAATGTCTTCTGCATTTACCCCTCTGAATCAGAGAGGTGCAGGAGCTGCCTTAATGGATGTCATCGGCGCCCAGGGAGCAGTTGTTGTTGGGGGTTAACTGTATGGGGAGGACATGTCCTGACTCCGTTGTGTTTTCTGTCTGTGGTAGATGTGTGTGCTGACGAGGAGGTGAGAGTCAAGCTGATGGAGCTGAAGCACAAACACGACGCAATCATGAAGAGTCATGACCGACACAAGGGCACCTTGCAGAGACGAGCCTCCAGCACTGGCAGCAGAGGGTGAGTGGGGGTTGAACAATAGAGAGGATTAGTTCAAGGTTTAAAGATGGAAGGTTAAGAGCAGATGAGGGTTTTGTTAAGACACAGGCAAAGCCTCAGCCTCTTGTCAGTTTGTAGCTGTGTCTACAGTGTCTGTCTGTCGCCCCCTGTCTGAGCAGAAGGTGGTGCGGCGTGTGAGCGTCAACGAGCGTTCCAGCCTGTACCGGCGGGAGCATCACAAGGAGGCCATGGTGTGGCAGGAGAGAGGTCGGCAGGCCGAGCCGCAGGACGACGACGAGGACAGACAGACGGACAACGAGCTCCACCATCACGTTGCCATGGTGAGTTGTACTGTTATTTCTGTCATAGCAACAACACCAGGACAAACTGCTACCATGTTCAGTCGACATTGAGAATAGAGGATATGATTCAGAGTTGATAGGTGAATGTGTCATTAATTCTGTTGCTCTGGCTTTCTCAGGCTGCAGGTACCATGTCGAGGCTGGAGAATGAGGAGGGAGCGGAGAGGAAGTCTAGTCTGGGGAACGGTGGGACGCCCCTTGCCCTCTCGGCGTCTGTCCCAGGGGAGCAGTGGAGTAGAGGCCGGATGGACCGCAGTGCCTCCTACCAGCTGAGCCCTGCCTCAGGGTCTGGGGAGGAAAGGGACAACATGACCCTGGAGAAATCCCACCAGACTCTAGCGGACCTGAAACGCCAGCGGGCTGCGGCCAAGCTCAACAAGTACCCCGCCCCACCTCTACTCCCTCCCTCAGAGGAGGAGCCTCCCACCCCTCTGCAGGAGGTGACCCCCTCCCGAGCCACCCAGGAGACCCCCAGCACAGAGGTGGCCTTTCCCAGCGCTGTGTACTTCACTCCAGCCAGTGGGGACCCGCCCCTGCTCAAACTACGAGCCCCAGAGGAGGACACGTCCAACAACACCAAGGAGCCCTGCTGTGGAATCATGTAGAGACATACAAACACTCCCAAGCCACAATGTAGAGACACACAAACACTCCCAAGCACCCACTGCCTGACTGGAAATGAGGGGATGTGTAACACTCCTATGTGGCAAACCGATTTCAAGTCAAAACACTACAGTGACCACCAGATATACTTTTAAGGATTCATTGCAGTTTGATTCATTCTAAGCATATTATTTGGTTCCGTCAATATGCCGTTGAATGTTTGGTCTTAACTCCATTTTAGTAAATGTAGTAGTACATTTTATCTTCTTGCACAGATTTATTTTAAACCCTCCTTCCTGAAAAATGTCAAACATTTAATATATGAGCACTTAATGTAATGTTCCTCATTGCTCCTCTGAGGGTGTGGCCAGAGGGGTCTATTTGGATCTCAGGAGACCTTGTGTGGCCACCAGTTGGCTTTTTAGGCTGTGTGTAGAGACCTACAGATACCAGTATTACTCTTGCAATAGCACTGAGTACTTTCCTCTTAAGTCCCTTTTTTCCATGTGTGTTTGGGGCTGTTCAATAAGAGTTCTCACACAGGATGTATCAAGCACATACTATATGAATTGGTCATCTGACTTCAGTGAGTAAGATGTGCTTATTCAAAGCAGAAAAGGGGCAAGAGCAGAATGAACCAAACCTGATTTATTATGCTTTTTTTTTCAAGCTGATATTTGGACCAATGAATGATTTTTCCTACTTATGATTGACTGAACATGATTTGAGATGTGCACTATTGATTGAAGGGAAGCACGGATTATGATCGAGAGTGAGGCGATTTCCTAAAGTGATTGATACAAAAGGTACGTGATAGCATTTGTTGATCTGACAGTGCATCCTGAAAGTATTCTGACACCTTGACTTTTTTCCAAATTTTGTTTCATTACAGCCTTGTTCTAGTTGTTTTCCCCCCTCAATCTACACACAATACCCCATCATGACAAAGCAAACTTATTACAAATAATAAAAAAACTAAATATCACTTTTACACAAGTAATCAGACCCTTTACTCAGTTATTTTTTTGAAGCACTTTTGGCAGGGATTACAGCTTTGAGTCTTGGGTATGACGCTACAATGTCATGCTTCAACATAGGGAAGGTATTGGCCAGGTGTTGAGCAGTGCCTGGTTTCCTCCAGACGTGACGCTTGACTTTCAGGCCAAAAGTTCAATCTTGTTTTCATCAGACCAGAAAATGTTGTTTCTCCTGGTCTGAGTCCTTTAAGTGCCTTTTTGCAAACTCCAAGCGGCCTGTCATGTGCCTTTTACTAAGGATTGGCTTCCGTCTGGCCACTCTACCATAAAGGCCAGATTGGTGGAGTGCTGCAGAGCTGGTTGTCCTTCTGGAAGGTTCTCCCATCTCCATAGAGGAACTCTGGAGCTCTGTCAGTGATCATCAGGTTCTTGGTCACCTCTTTGACCAAGGCCCTTCTCCCCTTGATTGCTCAGTTTGGCAGGGCGGCCAGCACTAGGAAGAGTGGTGGTGGTTCCAAACTTCTTCCATTTTAAGAGTGATTGAGCCCACAGTGTTCTTGGACCTCCAACGCTTTGTAAATATTTTTGTACCCTTCCCAGATTTGTGCCTTGACACTATCCTGTCTACTGACAATTCATTTGACATCATGGCTTGATTTTTGCTCTGACATGCACTGTCAACTGTGGGACCTTGGAAAAGCACACACAGCTGTCTAAGTCATGTCCAATTAATTGAATTTACCACAGGTAAACTCAAATCCTGTTTTCGCTTTGTCATTATGGGGTATTGTGTAGATTGATGAGGGAAAATGTTTACATAAGGCTGTAACAAAATATACAAAGTCAAGGGGTCTGAATTCTTTCCAAATGCACTGTATTTGTCTGTCTGACAGGGTACAGAATTGGGATTGTTTTTGAGAAGTTAATTTTTCTCGTTGGTTTGAATTTGTATCACATTTAAGTGTAGACAAGTGCTTATTGCCCTACCTTTCTCCTGATCAGCATTCATCACTGTTATTAAAAGGATTTAATGAACAAAAAAATAATCTGTTCAAGTGCACTAAGAAAATTGTACATTTTAATAAGTCTAAGATGCAATTTGTTATCAAGTTGTTGTTTTGTTTTTTCCTAAATGATTGTAAGAGATTCTTATATTTAAATGAAGGTGTTTTTGTCATGATGTTCAATGTTCCTCCTCAGGATGACAACTTTCTCTAGGCATTTCTATTTGAACACTTTCTATACTCTGAATAGTGATGTATGTCGTGCTCAGTGGCTACAGTAGGTTGTCCTTAACATTCCTTCACAACAAACCTTTCCTTCCTAGAAACCAGGATCTACCTTGTTTTCTATACATTTCTGTCAGGTGTTCTGATGACCCCTTCATTTAATTTAGACAATCTTGTTTAACCTCGTCAGTATGATGGTTTATCAACAGTAAGTGTCTTCTGTAGCACCCGATGTTGGTGGCACCTTAATTGGGAGGCACAGGCTCGTGGTAATGGCTGGAGCGGAATCGGTGGAATGGTATCAAATACATGGTTTCTATGTGTTTGATGGTATTCCATCGGCTCCGTTCCAGCCATTATTATGACCCGTCCTCACCTCAGCAGCCTCCACTGTTCTGTATGGTTGGCGAAGTGAAAAATATACTGAACAAAAATATAAATGCAACATGTAAAGTGTTGGTCCCATGTTTCATAAAAGATTCCAGAAATAAATGATTCCAGAAATGTTCCATATGAAAAAAAGAAGTTTCTCGCTAAATGTTGTGCACAAATTTGTTTACATCGGTGTTAGTGAGCTTTTCTCCTATGCCAAGATAATCCATCCACCTGACAGGTGTGGCATATCAAGAAGCTGATTAAACAGCATGATCATGACACAGGTGCACCTTGTGCTGGGCACATTTAAAGGATGTCTCAAGTTTGTGGGAATGTGCAATTGGCATGTTGACTGCAGAAAATTACCACCAGAGCTGTTGCCAGAGCATTTCATGTTCATTTCTCTACCATAAGCCACCTCCAACGTTATTTTAGAGAACTTGTTAGTACGTCCATTTTATTTTTTTGTATGAGACATGGGCTTAGAGTACTTGTGTAGACTGTCACTTATTTGTATATGTTCGGAGTCAGGTGGACAGTCATGCTTGCTCTCAAAGTGGCAATCCTTAACTGAAGCTTTAAGTGTTCTCACTGCCACAGTTTCAGTAAAAAGCTGAGGGATGAGGCTGGAGAAATGCAACCACTCTCAAACCATCGACTATGCTATGGATGCATGGACCATCCATAATATCAAAATGATCGTTTTAACCACATTTTTTTTGGCTATACAGTGGTTCTTTACATGTACTTTGTTTACAAACATTGGAGTAAAACAAGCTTATATTTTGGGTTCTGATGGGGTACGACAGTTGAACTAAGCTCACGGGGCATTTATACGTTATATTCTTCAAGAATCAATGGGTACTTATTCACCAGTCCAAAAAATGTATGTAGTAACTAAGGAATGCCTCTAATAGATAGACCGTTGAAGTCGGAAGTTTACATACACCTTAGCCAAATACATTTAAATTCAGTTTTTCACAATTCCTTATTTAATCCAAGTAAAAAATTGTCTTAGGCCAGTTCCACTTTGTTTTAAGAATGTGAAATGTCAGAATAATAGTAGAGAGAGTGATTTATTTCAGCTTTTTCTTTTATCACATTCCCAGTGGGACAGAAGTTGACATGCTACCAAATACTAATTGAGTGTATTGCCTTAAAATCGTTTAACTTGGGTCAAATATTTTGGGTACCTTCCACAAGCTTCTGACAATAAGTTGGGTGAATTTTGTCCCATTCCTCCTGACAGAGCTGGTGTAACTGAGTCAGGTTTGTAGGCCTCCTTGCTCGCACACGCTTTTTCAGTTCTGACCACACATTTGTCTGGGATTGAGGTCAGGGCTTTGTGATGGCCACTCTAATACCTTGACATTGTTGTCCTTAAGCCATTTTGCCACAACTTTGGAAGTATGCTTGGGTTCATTGTCCATTTGGAAGACGCATTTGCGACCACACTTTAACTTCCTGTCTGATGTCTTGAGATGTTGCTTCAATATAACCACACAATTTTCCCTGTGATGCCATCTATTTTGTGAAGTGCATCAGTCCCTCCTGCAGCAAAGCACCCCCATAACATGATGCTGCCACCTCCGTGCTCCGCGGTTGGGATGGTGTTCTTCGGCTTGCAAGCCTCCGCCTTTTTCCTCCAAACATAACGATGGTAATTTTGGCCAAACAGTTCTATTTTTGTTTCATCAGACCAGAGGACATTTCTACAAAAAGTATGATCTTTATCCCCATGTGCAGTTGCAAACCGTAGTCTGTCTTTTTATGGCGCTTTTGGAGCAGTGGCTTCTTCCTTGCTGAGCGGTCTTTCAGGTTATGTCGATATAGGACTTGTTTTACTGTGGATATAGATACTTTTGTACCTGTTTTCTCCAGCATCTTCAGAAGTTCCTTTGCTGTTGTTCTGGGATTGATTTGCACTTTTCGCACCAAAGTCCGTTCATCTCTAGGAGACAGAATGCATCTCCTTCCTGAGCGGTATGACTGCTGCGCGGTCCATGGTGTTTATACTTGCGTACTATTGTTTGATGAACGTGGTACCTTCAGGCATTTGGAAATCGCTCACAGGGATGAAACAGACTTGTAGAGGTCTGCAGTTTTTTTTCTGAGGTCTTGGCTGATTTCTTTGAATTTTCCCATGATGTCAAGCAGAGGCACTGAGTTTGAAGATAGGCCTTGAAATACATCCACAGGTACACCTCCAATTGACTCAAAAGATGTCAATTAGCCGATCAGAATCTTCTAAAGCCATGACATTTTCTGGAAATTTCCAAGCTGTTTTAAGGCACAGTCAACTTAGTGTATGTAAACTTCTGACCCACTGGAATTGTGATACATTGAAATATAAGTGAAATAATATGTAAACAATTGTTGGAAAAATGACTTGTGTCATACACAAAGTAGATGTCCTAACCGACAAAACTATAGTTTGTTAATCAGAGATTTGTGGAGTGGTTGAAAAACTAGTTTTAGTGACTCCAACCTAAGTGTATATAAACTTCTGACTTCAACTGTAGAGCGCTGTGCAATGTCTCCTTCGCCTGCTACATTACTGTACCAAAATCCGGTAGGATAACACTGAGGGAAGAGAACCATGCTGCTCAACATTCACACCAGTTTCCTCTCTATTGAACATGAATGTAGCTGCACTGAGTAAAGGAATGGTTGTTGAAGTGCTGAAGGTGCATATCGTTGTCTTTCCTGTTCAGCAGGTCCAGGGGAAGCATTTGGTTCCGTGGAAGGACTCCATGCTGTATAAACTCTGACTGACCGAGGACCGACAGTAGAGCCATAACAGGTGTTGCTTTGGTACCTTCTTTCCCTTTGTTTCATTTCCTATTTGATCACTTTACAACAAATCTAGAGCTTTTTGTAAATATTTCAGAATAAATATGTTGTATTATGTCAAACTTCAGTCTGTTCTTTTCCTTGTGTATTTTATGTGCTGCATTCAGGTTTACATATGGACGCAGTAATCATTATCCCCTAGTGGTGGAATTGTACAGTGTCTTGGCAAAGAAGATCTTCCATTCAACACACACACACTGTACTGATTGCATTCCAGTGCCCAGAAGACATCCAGGCAATACGGGTCTCTTCCCCTGACTGACCCTGACTCACCCTCTGTGTTGTGTAAAGGCATGTGGTTGCAGAACGTATACATCAGCATGGATGTGAGGTGAGTGGTGTGACGCTGAGGGGTGATATTCCAACGCATGGTGAAAGATGGATACACCCTGCAGTGTAGACCCCTAGTAATTGGCACTTTTCCTGCCCTTCAGTCTACACCTGCCTCAACTACCACCCCTCTCTTAGTTTCTGTGCTGACTTTGACATTGACAACAGTTGGTTATCCTGGGTCTTTTACAGGATGAGGAGGTGAGCCATCGCCCAGTGGTGGAGTTCGAACTTGATGTCAATAAAACCAAGGATATGGCTATTGATTTCCAGAGTAGCTCACTGCCTCCAATGCAGGCCGATAGATGGTGAGCCAGTTGATACCGTTGATCGATGTGAATATCCTGGCACTTTCCTTGACAGAAAACGGAGTTTTGAGGCCAATGTGGATGCTATCTGTGCAAAGGGACATCAATGCTTGTTCTTCATGAGGAAACTCTGCTGTTTCAGAGTGGATAAAACCCTAATGACCATCATTTACAGATTGTTCATTGATTCCATTGTAACATTCAATATCATCTGCTGTTTTGGTAATCTAATTTAGGAGTAAGAACAGGCTGGATAACATTATGAAAGTAGCAGGATCGGTAGTTGTGCACATACAGTACCTTGCAAAAGTATTCAGAATCCTTGGATTTCTTCACATGTTATTGTTACAAGGTGGCTTAAAATGGATTTAATTGTCATTTTTTTGTCAATCTACAACAAAATACTCTATAATGTCAAAGTGGAAGACAAATTATATGTTTTCAAAGATAAATAAAAAATTAATTACTTTTAAATATAGTTGTAGCATAAATATTCAGCCCCTTTGTTGAGGCAAGCATCAATTAGTTCAGGAGTCACATTTTACTTAACAAATCACATTATAAGTTACATGGACTCACTCTGTGCGGCAGGTAGCCCAGCGGTTAAGAGTGTTGGGCCAGTAACCGAAAGGTCGCTGGTTTGAATCACTGAGCGGACATGGTGAAAAATCTGTCGATGTGCTCTTGAGCAAGGCACTTAACCCTAATTGCTCTAGGTTAAATAATGGCTGATCCCTGGGCGTGACCTCACTCTCTGAGTGTGTCTCAGGGGGAGTGGGATATGCAAAAAAATACAATTTTGACATAGATTTTTTAAGGACCAAACCTTCCTTTGTCCCCCATACATACAACATCTGTAAGGTCCCCCCAGTCAAATGCTGAATTTCAAGCACAGATTCAATTACAAAGACCAGGGAGCAAATCCTGGGGAGTTTTTCAGGATAAAAACTAACGGGATAGAGCTAAGAACAGAAAACATCCTAGAGGAAAATATGCTTCAGTCGGCTTTACACCAGAGACTGGTAGAGAAATTCATCTTTCAGCAACAATAACCTGAAACACAAGGCCAAATCTACACTGGGGTTGCTTACCAAGAAGACCGGAACATTCACTGAGTGGCCAAGTTAGAGTTTTGACTTGAATCTCCTTGAAAATCTATGGTAAGACTTGAAAATTGCTGTCTAGCCATGATCCCCAAAATCTTAACAGAGCTTGAAATATTTTGAAAAGAATAATGTGCAAATATTGCACAATCCAGGTGTGCGAAGCCCTTATAGGCTTACCCAAGAAGACTCACAGCTGTAGTCAATGCCAACGATGTTTTTAACATGTATTAACTCACGGAGCTGAATACTTATGCAACAATTATATTTCTATTATTTTATTTCTATTAGTCTTTAAAACAAATCTTGGAATTTTTCTTCCACTGACATTAGAGTACTTTGTGTAGATTGTCATTTTTTTGGTCAACAATTTAATATATGATAATCCCACTTTGTAACACATTAAAATGTGAAGAAATCCAAGGGGTCTGAATACTTTTGCAAGGCTCTGTATTGCAGTATATGCTATATTGTTTTGTGTATATTGTCATGTGTTCAATGTGTTTTTACGACGTGCCCCCAGGGGATAATACAGACTGCTCTACTACTGCTCTCAAGCTTGTGTGAGGGAAACCCAGTGAAGAATATACTAAGGGTTTATGACAACCTAGGCCAGAGGTCGGTATTAGGCAGCCCAAAGTTTTTTGCAAAAAAATATTTTTGTTTTTGATTTAAAAAAAGAAGATTATATTAACAATGAATAAAAAATACAAAAAATAATTCAGGAAATCTGTTCCAAGTATTCCCATTAATAAAAAAAAAGAGACTTGATGGTGTCTCAATGTAATCAAGGTATGAAATGATTGTATTGTTCAAGTACAGTCTATTTCTGTATTTAGTTGTGGTCAATTTGCAGTGTACAAATTATTATAATTATGTTCTGTCCCCCGACCATCCTGTCCGATAAAAATTGTCCCGTGACTGAATCTAGTTGCCTACCTCTGACCTTTTGAGATTTAGATTTGAGCTATGCAAGTCAAAAAATTGGAGGGATGCATATGTGCTGATTGGAGTCCCCATGGCCCATATGGAGAATAGGAGTAGTAGTAGTAGCAGTAGCAGCAGTAGTAGTAGTAGTATTAGTAGTAGTAGTAGTAGTAGCAGTAGCAGTAGCAGTAGTAGTAGTAGTCGTAGCAGTAGCAGTAGTAGTAGTAGCCTACTGACATAGTTTGAGAACAGTATGTTGTATGACCAACTGTAAACTGTGTGGTACATGAACGTCACTGGACCTGGGAGAATCACATGGTTGCGTGCCCACCATGTGAGGAGGGATCAAATGTCTTTTCCACCCACAGAGACACACGCAACATTCCATCTCCTTGGACTGTATGTTCCACGTCTGCCACTCCCCTCGTAGAATGCTTGCTGATCCTAGACCAGTTGACACAGTGAGTGGGCATATAATAAGACAGTGAACACTGAGCACAGAACAGTCCAAACTGTGGCTGCTGGTTTTGAAATACAGCCCAATTCATCCACTCTCATGCGGGTCAAAGGCCAGGCAGAGTGGTTCTTATTTCGCTCCTCAGTTTTAACAGCCGCTGTTCTTGAATAGGCCAGAATTGGCCACTGGAGGCGGGGAGAAGATGTGACATCACAAGTCCAGTTCTGTCCTATGTCCTGGTTGTCAGGGTAAGGTGGAGACAAAACAACCAAAGACAGACTGACTGACTGACAGGGATATACAGAGAGAACCCTTGTGCTTTTACTGACCACTGATTGACCATTGGCTAGTGGCTACATTCACAGAGAGGATACAGTTCTCTGGTGAGTGTTGAGTTGTTTCACTGTGATTTAATTGTAGGAGTGAAGGTCACATAGGAAAGGCATGGACTAGACTGGAGGGTTACAGAGGTTATGCAGTGTGCTGTCATGTCTCTGGTCAGACCAGAGCACTGTTAGACATGCTGAAAATGTCTGATTTCAGCAAACCAACACATGTAACACAGGGTAACAGAGGACTGGGCCTGTAACTAATGCAAACATAATTGTTATAAAGGATATGCCTTATTTATACCAGAGGACCAGTGGAATAATCTATGTAATAATTATGTAGCATGTAAATACACACAGTTACCCTGGAGTAGTAACTATGCAATGTTACATTTTTCTTAGGACTGTTTAAATCGAATGCATTGGACGATCAATCAAATATTTTCAGAGGAGTATTGTACTACTGACGGGTGACTGGAATAATTGCAAACTTGTCATAATCTGCAGTGTTTCTCACAGGAGTTATTTAGGACAAGGAGGAGTCAGGTTAGGATGTTGACAATGAAGGGAATGGTTTGATATTGATGTGTGCAGGGGGGTGGGTGGGAGTGTTGTTGTGGTACCAAAGTTGAAGAACATACGCTTATCCAGGTACTTTCCGCAGGTCCTGGAATTGCAGGCGAACTCATGGAAAACAGAAAGGAAAGCGCTGCACACTGTTGCTCATTCTCCCATGTGATATTTATTTACAACAACGTTTCGACCCCTAGGTTTTCATCAGGCATCCATATCCCAGGTGGGGGTGGAAGGTCCTATATATAGGGGCAGTACTCAGTGACATCCCTTCCTGAAATAAGAGGTAAAAAAATGTAGAACAGTTTCACAATAAACATTCAATGTATCAGAATATATGATCATACACAGGGAATGTGATCAATATTTACAGTAATATGCATACACATACAATATTCAATTAGAATGAAAAAACAACACAATTCTGACATTGAAACTATAAAAACCTTTAAAAAGAAAAAGTGGGACATGACCCTGGAGTGGGGTGTGGCATCCATTGTGCATACATTTGGCCAGACAGTAAGAGTAACACTACACTCCTGGGTGGGAAGAGGAGGGCAGGGATGTCCCAGTTGAGAGCACACAGCGTGCTGTGCCACAGAGGAATTTGTAGCCCTTTCGGTGCTGTGCAATTCTGGAAAGCAATGTAAAGAGCAAAAATAGAATGTCTGCCAACACTGCTCTCCTTTTCAGTCTCCATGGCAATAATGTTAACCCTTCAATGCAATTGTAATATGTTTAACCTTTGAGCATTGAAAATCACTTCCCTAAAGATTTTCTTATTATCTATAATTATCTTTTACAAATAATTTGTGTCACGAGTTCTTTAAATCGACCCCAGCTATTTGGTCAGAGTATTTCGGTCTATGTAAGTACCTAGCTACTAGGAAAACAACAGCCCCAGAATTCCCATGTGAATCAATTACTAGAATTTGAATAGTACGAAAACTGGTTTAGTTTGAACACTTCTCTGTCCATCATCTCAGGCACCCAGATCCCACATCCATTAGTCTGTTACGAGAGACCATCATCTCGGGTCGGGGAAGTAAATAACAGAATAAGAATTAAAAGGGCATATTTGTAAACAATGGAGGAAAATGTATATTTTGTTTTCTGATTGACAGTCGAACTAACCACATGAGACATTTATAAGTTTGATTCTTTAAGAATCAATGGCTATATCATTAGTTGAAAAGTACAGGAATGGATGTAGGCCTACAAATCCCAGATTGCCCATTGTTCACATTTTTTTCTCTCACAGGCCTCATGCTCAGAAGCTAGCTAAAGTGAAGGGCTGGAATTGTATTTATATTTATTTCACCTTTATTTAACCAGGTAGGCAAGTTGAGAACAAGTTCTCATTTACAATTGCGACCTGGCCAAGATAAAGCAATGGAAGGGAATAAATAGAAGGGTATCAAACATATGGAAACCACACGTTTGACTCAGCTCCATTTATTCCATTCCAACCATTACAATGAGTCCGTCCTGGTGGCTTCGCATCTCCCTGTCTGGTATTAAATACCACAAGTCTAAACGAGGCGTGAAAACCTCCTTATAAAAACACTGACTGTTGTAGCCAAACCGGCCGCCAGAAAGCGCTATTATTCCATAAACCACGTAAAAAGAATAATAGTGCCAGCTCCCGGCAGGTTGGGCAATGACCGTTGGAGGGGGGAGTTTGTCTCTGACTGTGGCCATCCATAATCTATGTGGCCGAAAAGTTGTTTGAGAAACTCACAGCCTGTTGAAGACCTGGAACTGACGAAACGACGGTTTGGGCGCGCGTTTTGGGTGGTTATGGTAAGACATGATGACAAACACGTTTTGAATCCAGTTTATGTCACTGAAAGAAAGTTTGACTAATAGTGTAACGGATTTTACTCCGAGCCGTTCACTTGCGCACACATGTGTGTAATGTGTCTTCTCCAGTGCAACGATGTTCGGATACCGCGCGCGTGCGCTCTGTTGCAACAATAATACTGGCTTTCGCAAGTACTGTACATGCTCGTGTGGTGTGCATTGGTGGTTTCACACTTCGAACTAACCAACCACTCTTCGTTTTTTCTCCTCTGCACTCTCAAATTTCACAGAATATTTCGTGTGCTATCAGCGGAACAGAGTGTGAGCTCCAGAAACCGAACATGACTGAAAATGGACTTGGGAACCGGGTGCTTAACATGGACACCATGAACCCGAATGTAAAGCGGGTTGAGTATGCTGTCCGTGGTCCAATCGTGCAACGTGCATTGCAGATTGAAAAGGAGCTCAAAGAGGTATAGTGTGTACTGTTGGACAGAGATCGAGATTTGCATGTGGCTGGCCTTTTTCTTGAGAAATAGGACAGCCCAGGTGACATGGTGCAAACTACCAGATGTCCGTGGGAAGTTGCCCATTATCCAACCTAATGTAGCAGTAGTAAAATAAACTTTGCTGTAAACCATGATCAGACTGGGATGAGTAAAGACTAAAATGTAAAAACCCACTGGGTTCCTCGGAAGCGTCATTTACACGCAGAATGAGTTGGGACATAGGCGATGTCAGACTTTCAGTCAACCTATTTACTAACTTTTCATGCATTGAGTGCACAAACACTGTCAAATAGTATAGAGCCGTGTGATGATAGTGCACTCTGGTGACATTGGCACGTATCATAGATCACCATTCTTTCCTTAGAGAACACACAAATATGCAAAGGATACTGATCTTTATGAGGGACTGCCCTGAAACTAATGCTCACTCTTTTGGAGAAGCTGACCCTGAGCAACAACATTGTTTTAAAGGCAGTAGTCTCCTAAAGCAGTGGCTTCCAACCTTTTTCTGGTACTGTACCACCAACTGCTTTTTGCTTTGTATCCCTGAAGTATGAGTGATGATTAGCTGAGAGAAATTGATGATAAAAAAAATTGTGGTACTGTTTTTTTGGACTTTATCGACCATAGTCTGCTGCTGGAAAAACGTATGTGTTAAGGCTTTACACCCCCTGCTATTTTGTGGATAAAGAGTTACCGGTCTAATAGAACACAGAGGGTGTTCTTTAATGGAAACCTCTCCAACATAATCCAGGTAGAATCAGGAATTCCCCAGGGCAGCTGTCTAGTTCTCTTACTTTTTTCAATCTTTACTAATTACATTTGAGTAAAGCCAGTGTCTATGCATGCGGACGGCTCAACACTATCCACGTCCACTACTACAGTGAGTGAAATCAATGCACCACTTAACAAAGAGCTGCAGTTAGTTTCAGAATGGGTGGCGAGGAATAAGTTAGTCCTAAATATAAAAAAACTAAAAGCGTTGTATTTGGGACAAATCATTAACTAAACCCCTAACACTCAACTAAATATTGTAATAAATAATGTGGAAATTGAGCAAGTTGAGGTGATCAAACTGCTTGGAGAGTAACCCTGGATTATAAACTGTCATGGTCAAAACATGTTGATACAACAGTAGCAAAGATGCAGAGAAGTCTGTCCATAATTAAAGTGCTGCTCTGCCTTTTTAACAACACTATCAACAAGGCAGGTCCTACAGGCCCTAGTTTTGTCGCACCTGGACTACTTTTCAATGGTGTGGTCAGGTGCCACAAAGAGGGACCTCGGAAAATTACAATTGGCTCCGAATAGGGCAGCATGGCTTGCCCTTAAATATACACAGAGAGATAAAATTAGTGGAGGAGAGATTGACTTCATCACCACTTGTTTTCGTAAGAAGTGTTGACATGCTGAATGCACCGAGGTGTCTGTTTAAACTACTAGCACACAGCTCAGACACCCATGCATACCCCACATGACATTCCACCAGAGGTCTCTTTACAACCCCCAAATCAAGAACAGACTATGGGAGGTGCACATAGAGCCATGACTACATGGAACTCTATTCCAAATCAGGTAACTGATGCAAGCAGTAGATTCAGATTTTTTTTAAACAGATAAAAAAATACACCTTATGGAACAGCGGGGACTGTGAAGAGTCTCTCACACACACACACACACACACACACACACACACACACACACACACACACACACACACACACACACACATGGATGTTGTATTGTAGATATGTGGCAGTTGAGTCGTGGCCTGAGGGAACACACTTAATGTGTTGTGAAAAGGGTTATGTAATGTAATGTTTTAAATTGTATATAGTTGCCTTAATGTTGCTGGACTCCAGGAAGAGTAGCTGCTGACTTGGCAGAAACTAATGGACCCCAGGAAGAGTAGCTGCTGCCTTGGCAGGAACTAATGGACCCCAGGAAGAGTAGCTGCTGCCTTGACAGAAACTAATGGGGATCCTTAATAAATACAAATACCCCTGAAGTACCCCCTCATGTACATTTTACCAGAAGGTCTATTGTCTCAGAAGTCTTCTCAAGTACCTTCCTGGATAGGCCATGTACCCCCGGGGGTCTTAGTCGTTCACTCCTAAGGCCTGAGGAAGGGATGGTTACCAAACTAGAGTGGATTGATTCAGAGTACAATTGAGTATACACCCTCCCTCTCTTTTGTCTGTGAATTGACTCCTTCACTTGGGCTACTGGAGCAGTTGACTGGGCACTGTGCCAACAGCTAAACCCTGTCGAGCAGGTGCCCATTGTGACATCACCACCCCTATGCTTCTCTTTGAGGAGGCCATGTAGGGTGCTTAGGTTTAGCAGAAAGTAAAGTTATGTCTAAAGTTCAACACCACAATACCCCCACCTGTGTTCTCCCTCCCTCCAGCCATAAAGTATGTGTAATATAGTAGTATCCTTTCCATGTTTCAGTTATAACAGGGTTCAAAGAATACAATAATTGCCTAATTTTAAAATTATGTTGAGATTCAACTTGACAAAGGTTATTGGATATGTTACAGAAGCTTACTAGCATTCACATGGAGTGGGATATGCCCATTGCATTGGCTGGTATGCTGAGAGACTTCCTGTCAGGGCACTGGGCAGTGCTGAGGTCTTTTCACCTCAGCAAAACAGATGGGACTAAGGCCAGTCTGGTTTGAAGTGGAATGGCTGATACATTCACCTCAGACTGGTCAGTCATTTATTCCTCGGCTGCATCCAAAGACTGGCATACAGTGAATGGGTTTTGAATTTTATAGCCAACTTTCCAGTGACTTTTTCCAGAAAAAAATGCAAATTTCATAAAACAAGTATTAGGTCAATATAATTGGGCCAATTTGTTTTGGTCAGTGCTATCCGGAATCCTTGGTACATTCCTACCTTAACCCCAACCCCAACCCTTACCAAACGTTAACCCTTACCATTAGCCTAACCCTTACCGAACCTTAAACCCTACCATTAGCCTAACCCTTACTGAACCTTAACCCTTACTGAATCTTAACCCCTACCATTAGCCTAACCCTTACCGAACCTTAACCCCTATCATTAGCCTAACCCTTACCGAACCTTAACCCTTACCATTAGCCTAACCCTTACCGAATCTTAACACTTACCATTAGCCTAACCCTTACCGAACCTTAACACTTACCGTAACCATTTAAAATGTCAACTTCAATGGGGTAGTGTCTCATGGATTCCGAATAGCACGGACCAATTTGTTTTGGTGCAAGCTAGTAGCTCTGCCTGTGTGTCTGGTTGGCACAACAAGGGTCTTTTCATGATGGTGATCAATGAGAGAGTGCTTAGTTTAGCCTCAATGAGGTTTCTATGGTGACCTACCTCAATTCCCAGGCTTTGCTGTGAAGAACTGAAAATAACATTTTATCAAATGCCCTTATCCAGAGTGTCTCACAGCAAGAGCACATGACAAGGGGATCAAAGGACATCATACAAATGTCTGGAACGGGTGTATGTCACTTTTGATACATTTGTCCAGAACTTGCAATTCATGAATTTCACTGATAAAGCTATAGTGAATAGAGTTGTGTCCTGGTCTCAATTGGCCGGTCCAAAGCCCTGTTGTCAGTGCCTGGTGCTGAACAGGAGAACCCAGAGCTGACCAGTGGGAGGGGGGCAGTTCTCACACAGTGAACAGCACACTCATTGTTCGACTCAAGCGAGGGATAAGACCAAGAAGGGAAGAGCTTTGCGTCCCTTCTCGGACCTTCCCGATCAGATCTGTATGGTAGTTAGAATGAGGTGAATCACAGTAGGTTAACATAATAGGGATGTTGACTCAGTAAAATTATTCAATAGAAAGAGACCAGAGACAATGAACAGCCAGATAACAGCCAGTTTCTGTTACTTAACTGAAACAATGGAAATTAAAAATATATTTTTCACATACCGTGGTTGTCATAACATTGAAGAACTCCGACGGCGCATGATTCATTCTGAGAATCGCCCCTCACCAAAATATAATTTCTATCCTCTGTAGTCTACCCAGGTCCTGATCTCCCCTCTGTAACTTCTGTGCCAGGCTGACTCTGTGCCAGGCCGACTCTCTGCCAGGCCGACTCTCTGCCAGGCCGACTCTCTGCCAGGCCGACTCTCTGCCAGGCCGACTCTCTGCCAGGCCGACTCTCTGCCAGGCCGACTCTACACAGAACCTGGGGGCACAGGGCTGCTAATGAGAGAGGAGGACTGGCATAGGGGATTGGGACTGTGCGATGAGGGAATGAACCAGTCTGATTTGATTTTACACGCAGCCAATGTCAGCTGATCTGAAAGGAATGAACAGCTGATCTTTCATTATGCATGTGCCATGTGTCCCATTCTAAGAATCCTGAGAAGTGTTTTGGACGTTTAACTCAAGTTATTTAAAGGGCCAATTAATAACAAAGTGTGTTTTGGTAAAAAGCTGAGGGATGGGCTTGTATAGACAGAGCTATGGATGCAAGGACTAACCGTCGATGATAACAACATTAGTGTTTAACCATGTTTTGAGGCTATACACTGTTTACATTTTACAATGTTTACAAACATTGGAGTAAAACAGGCTTCTATTTTGGGTTCTGATGGGGTACAACAGTTGAACTAAGCTCATTAGGCAAGTCCAAAAATGTATTTTGGATAGTTGTTGTGTGGCATTCAGCTCCGGTGTCTTTCTCTGTTTGTAAAATGGAATAACTGCTCTCCCTGCCTAAACACAGTTGGGTGTCCCCCTCCCCCTTCCATTTTGATTGGCAGAAATCATGAGACGCCCCCTGATATTGACCTACAGGAGGAAAGCAGGAAGGTATCATGTGGGTTTAGGTTTCAGTTGGGGGATGAACAGAGTGCCTGTTTAGCTACACAACAAGGAAAGCAGTGTAATCTACAGTATAGACATTCCCATACCAAGATGGCTGATGTGAAGACGGAGCACTCGGACAGTAAATGCAGCATAGACATCACATAGGCTTTCTTTTAACTGTTAATATTAGGTTATGTAGTGTGTAGCTTTGATGACACCTCAGGGGACTACAAAAGTTAAAAGAAAGTTAAACTCCAAATCCCACTAATCCAGGTGCTGTACAGTAAAACCATAGGGGGGTGTATTCAGGGGCTTATCAGATTATGCTGTTCAATGACTACTTGGTCTACCACGTCTTCTAGATCTACCACGACTACTAGGTCTACCACGTCTTCTAGATCTACCACGAATACTAGATCTACCACGTCTTCTAGATCTACCACGACTACTCGATCTACCACGACTACTAGGTCTACCACGACTACTAGGTCTACCACGACTACTAGGTCTACCACGTCTTCTAGGTCTACCACGACTACTAGATCTACCACGACTACTAGGTCTACCACGTCTTCTAGGTCTACCACGACTACTAGGTCTACCACGACGTCTTCTAGGTCTACCAGGACTACTAGGTCTACCACGACTACTAGGTCTACCACTACCACGTCTTATAGATCTACCACGACTACTAGGTCTACCACGTACTAGGTCTACCACGTCTTCTAGGTCTACCATGACTACTAGGTCTACCACGTCTTCTAGGTCTACGACGAATACTAGGTCTACCACGACTACTAGGTCTACCACGACTACTAGGTCTACCACGACTACTAGGTCAACCACGACTACTAGGTCTACCACGTCTTCTAGGTCTACCACGTCAACCACGACTACTAGGTCTACCACATCTTCTAGGTCTACCACGACTACTAGGTCAACCACGACTACTAGGTCTACCACGACTACTAGGTCTACCACGACTACTAGGTCTACCACGACTACTAGGTCTACCACGTCTTCTAGGTCTACCACGACTACTAGGTCTACCACGACTACTAGGTCTACCACGTCTTCTAGGTCTACCACGACTTCTAGGTTTACCACGACTACTAGGTCTACCACGACTACTAGGTCTACCACGACTACTAGGTCTACCACGACTACTAGGTCTACCACGACTACTAGGTCTACCACGACTACTAGGTCTACCACGTCTACTAGGTCTACCACGTCTTCTAGGTCTACCACGTCTTCTAGGTCTACCACGTCTTCTAGGTCTACCACGACTACTAGGTCTACCACGTCTTCTAGGTCTACCACGACTACTAGGTCAACCACGACTACTAGGTCTACCACGTCTTCTAGGTCTACCACGTCTTCTAGGTCTACCACGACTACTAGGTCTACCACGACTACTAGGTCTACCACGACTACTAGGTCTACCACGACTACTAGGTCTACCACGTCTACTAGGTCTACCACGACTACTAGGTCTACCACGTCTTCTAGATCTACCACGTCTTCTAGATCTACCACGTCTTCTAGGTCTACCACGACTACTAGGTCTACCACGACTACTAGGTCTACCACGACTACTAGGTCTACCACGACTACTAGGTCTACCACGTCTTCTAGGTTTACCACGACTACAAGGTCTACCACGACTACAAGGTCTACCACGACTACTAGGTCTACCACGACTACTAGGTCTACCACGACTACTAGGTCTACCACGACTACTAGGTTTACCACGACTACTAGGTCAACCACATCTATCAGGCTACGCAAAGAACATGTTGTCATTGTCGCGTTACACTGTTTCCACTCTAGGTCCTGTCCATCGAGTTTCTTGTATTGGCTACAAGCCTGAATGCTTGTTTATCAAGCCTTTGCATTGCAGATGATATGCTCCCTGTTGTATTTTTTTTTACCAGTATCATGAGTTTGAATGAAATTATGATTATAAGAATTGGAGAGGGCTATGGAGTAGGCTTGAGCAGGGACAGAATGACAGGGAGAAAAAAGAGTGAGAGTGAGAGGCATTGGCACAGCAACAGCCCTATTGTTTTACCCAGATCTCTCCTGCCCTCCCCAGTCTACACACAGTGGGAGTATCACAGCTGTCCCCAGTCCCTCTGTTTAACATGCTGTTGGCTTCCAGGATTATACAAAGTCCAATGGTTGAATAGGCAGGGATTTTAAACCAAGTGTAGAGTTATCATACTCATAGAGGTTGGCGCGTAAGTATTACTATTGGGGATTGTCATGCACTAAATGTGACTTATGTTTAATTATCAAGATAACCATATCTGTGTAATAACTGCGACTTTCTCTGTTTCTGCAGGGGGTTGAGAAGCCTTTTACAGAGGTCATCAAGGCCAACATTGGTGATGCGCATGCTATGGGCCAGAAACCAATTACATTTCTCCGACAGGTCTGTTAATCGTTGTTCTAAAGCTGTGGTGTATTTTATATGGAAGTGTCCCATTATTATTATAGATGACTATTTACTATACATTACAACTTCTCTGTTCCCGTCAGGTTGTAGCGCTCTGCGCCTACCCAGATCTCCTAGAAGACGACAAGTTTCCAGAGGATGCTAAAAATAGAGCACGGCGCATTCTTCAGGCCTGTGGAGGGGGAAGTATAGGTGAAATAACTTACTGTAGGCAGGCAGTGTGTAAAAACCCCCGCCTTTTGTTAAATATCCATTGAACTTTTATCTATTTCAGGTGCATACAGTGCTAGTCCAGGTATTGAGATCATACGACAGGATGTGGCTAAATATATTGAGAAGCGGGACGGTGGCATCCCCAGTAACCCTGACAGCATCTACCTCTCCACCGGGGCCAGTGATGCCATAGTGGTAAGACTGATGATGGCAGTAGTACTGAGTTCTTGACTTGTGCTCGCGTGACTAAAATGCTGATTACAACCAACAACTGGATCAGTAAATCATCTCTCAATGCTGAATCGGATCTTACGGCACATGACTCTCCCTATCCGTCCTTTCTATCTCCCTCACATCTCTCTCTATAGACCATGCTAAAGCTGTTGACGTCAGGCGAGGGGAAGAACCGTACAGGGGTGATGATCTCCATCCCTCAGTACCCCCTCTACTCTGCTGCTCTGGCTGAGCTGGCGGCTGTCCAGATCAGCTACTACCTGGACGAGGACAAGTGCTGGAGCCTGGACGTCAATGAGCTGAGGAGGGCTGTGAAGGCAGCCAGGGAGCACTGTAACCCCCGCGCCCTCTGCATTATCAACCCTGGCAACCCCACAGGTATGTGGACACAAGTTTAGGGATCTGACTCTCTTATTTTTATACCATCTCTGTTCTGTTTAGAGAACTCTTGTCACCCATCACTGTGATAGGTCAGGTCCAGAGCAGGCAGTGCATTGAAGATGTGATCCGATTCGCTGCTGAGGAACACCTTTTCCTGATGGCTGATGAGGTAATTTAGTAATAATACAATCTCTTCTACCTGATCTTACCCTTTCTCCCCCTTCTCTAAGGTTTTTCTTCCAGACAAGATATTCAATACATATCACTCCCTCCCTCTGTGGCTACCAGGTGTACCAGGATAATGTGTATGCGGAGGGTTGCCAGTTCCACTCCTTTAAGAAGGTTCTGTTTGAGATGGGACCAGAGTACTCCAGTGTTGTGGAGCTGGTCTCCTTCCACTCCACCTCCAAATGCTTCATGGGAGAGTAAGTCTGTAGCTACACATCCACGTATTCTCACAGATGGTGACTGATATAACTTGGCTCTATTAGGAAAAACGAACTTGACACGTCGTACAGTATGTGAATCAAGTATGCCAGTTACTGTACCATATGAATGTGTGTGTTCCTGTCATACAGGTGTGGTTTCAGAGGAGGGTACATGGAGGTGGTTAACATGGACCCTGAGGTGAAGTTGCAGCTGACTAAGCTGGTGTCTGTGCGGCTGTGCCCCCCCATCCCTGGGCAGGCCCTACTGGACCTGGTGGTCAATCCCCCTCAGCCTGACGAGCCTTCCTATGCCACCTTCATCAAGGTCAGCATACACATGATGTGGATGTTAGGATTCAGCCCTAAATGTCACATTAATATTATTACAGTGTAACAGGTGCTGTTCAGTAAAAATGTATGTACATTGTGTCACAATTTGTGAGTATTATCCTGACCTCTGACCACTTAACAGGAGCGTACTGCCAACCTGGATATCCTGGCTGAGAAGGCCAAGATGACAGAGCAGGTCCTCAACACGGTCCCAGGGATCCACTGTAACCCTGTCCAGGGAGCCATGTACACCTTCCCCCGCCTCTCACTGCCAGAGAAAGCCATCAATGCGGCAAAGGTATGTCTTTCCATCCCCCTCTTTCACCCTCCCTCTCTGTTAATTGATCTCTCCTTTCCCTGCCTGTTTCTGATGCTCAGTTGTCTGATTCTTCCTATTCCAATCCCTTCTGTGTTGTTATTCAACCTTCTTTACCTCTGTGTAGGAGAAAGGCCAGGCTCCAGACATGTTCTACTGTATGAAGCTGCTGGAGGAGACTGGTATCTGCCTGGTTCCAGGTAGTGGCTTCGGGCAGAGAGATGGAACCTACCATTTCAGGTTAGACCGGTCGCCTGTCTACCAGTCTGTTTAGCTATCATTCCACTCCTTGTCATGTCAAATGTTTTTCATGGCAAAGAGTGGAATGATAGCTAAACAGACTGGTACCCTGCCCCCAGTGATGTTCATGCTAAGAAAACATAGAGATTAAAAAATATCACACTCTCTTTCTTTCTCTGTGTAGGATGACCATCTTACCTGCAACTGAAAAGCTGAAGGTTGTATTGGAAAAGATCAGAGAGTTTCATAAGCGGTTCACAGAGGAGTTCTCATAACCCCACTCCTCTTCCCAGTCTGGTCTGTAACAAAAGCCCACCCCTCTTCCCAGTCCGGTCTGTAACAAAACCCCACCCTTCCTCCTCAGAAACTGGTTGGAGAGATGGTGAAAATATCTAACTGAAAGAGTGCCAGTGTGTTACCAACACCCCCCCTGTTCGAGACTCTCCCATCTAGTGTCCTAGACTTGACATTAAAAGAGGAGCAATGTGTTAAGAAACTGCACTTTTTAGCATGGTACCTGGCATGCTGTTCTGTTTCAGCTAATTGTTTAAATTGTGTGTCAGACAGCATCTGCACAGTGTACATATGTGATAATGTTTTAGTCATTTTCAGTTCATGACTATAACTGATTGTGTCAGGCAAAACAAGTAAAACCCTCAACTATCTAGTTTTACAGGTTATACAGCTACATTATGATCAGTCATACTAATATCAGTAAATAGTTGGCAGAGGTGTGCTTTTATTGCATGCCAGAGGGAGTGCAATGGCTGTTGCATTGAAAAGGATACTGTGAACTACTGTGTGTACGATGAACAGTCTGAATGTAGTTACAGTATTTAATAACCATGTTGATTTTTATCTTGAATTGTAAAAATATAAATGAAAGTGTAATTTCTATGTCTTGATTTGCTCATGCCTTGTCTGTGCACCACATCAGTGTGGGAAGCTGAAAATACTTCTACAAAAAAATATCTTATCGTATGCTCTGGAAATGTTTATGGCAATGTCACCTACTATATATATTTTATTTTATTTTTTATTTAACCTTTATTTAACCAGGTAGGCAAGTTTAGAACAAGTTCTCATTTACCATTGTGACCTGGCCAAGATAAAGCAAAGCAGTTTGACACATACAACAACAGAGAGTTACACATGGAGTAAAAAAACACAGTCAATAATACAGTAGAAAAATAAGTCTATATACGATGTGAGCAAATTAGGTGGGATAAGGGAGGTAAAGGCAAAAACAGGCCATGGTGGTGAAGTAAATACAATATAGCAAGTTAAAAATGAATAAATAAATAAACACTGGAATGGTAGATTTGCAGTGGAAGAATGTACAAAGTAGAGATAGAAATAATGGGGTGCAAAGGAGCAAAATAAATAAATACAGTAGGGGGAGAGGTAGTTGTTTGGGCTAAATTATAGATGGGTTATGTACAGGTGCAGTAATCTGTGAGCTGCTCTGACAGCTGGTGCTTAAAGCTAGTGAGGGGGATAAGTGTTACCAGTTTCAGAGATTTTTGCAGTTCGTTCCAGTCATTGGCAGCAGAGAACTGTAAGGAGAGGCGGCCAAAGGAAGAATTGGTTTTGGGGGTGACCAGAAAGATATACCTGCTGGAGCGCGTGCTACAGGTGGGTGCTGCTATGGTGACCAGCGAGGTGAGATAAGGGGGGACTTTACCTAGCAGGGTCTTGTAGATGACCTGGAGCCAGTGGTTTGGGCGACGAGTATGAAGCAAGGGCCTGCCAACAAGAGCGTACAGGTCGCAGTGGTGGGTAGTATATGGGGCTTTGGTGACAAAACGGATGGCACTGTGATAGACTGCATCCAATTTATTGAGTAGGGTATTGGAGGCTATTTTGTAAATGACGTCGTCGAGGATCGGTAGGATGGTCAGTTTTACAAGGGTATGTTTGGCAGCATGAGTGAAGGAGGCTTTGTTGCGTTTGATGTGGGTCTGGAAGGAGAGTTTACAGTCTAACCAGACACCTAGAATATGTGGACAACTACAAATACCTAAGTCAGAACCGTCCAGAGTAGTGATGTTGGACGGGCGGGCAGATGCAGGCAGCGATCGGATGAAGAGCATGCATTTAGTTTTACTTGTATTTAAGAGTAATTGGAGGCCACGGAAGGAGAGTTGTATGGCATTGAAGCTCGTCTGGAGTGTTGTTAAGAGTCCAAAGAAGGGCCAGAAGTATACAGAATGGTGTCATCTGCGTAGAGGTGGAACAGAGACTCACCAGCAACAAGAGCGCCTTCATTGATGTATACAGAGAAGAATTTAACCCTGTGGTACCCCCATAGAAACTGCCAGAGGCCCGGACAACAGGCCCTCTGATTTGACACACTGATCTCTATCAGAGAAATAGTTGGTGAACCAGGCGAAGCAATCATTTGAGAAACCAAGGATATTGAGTCTGCTGATGAGGATGTGGTGATTGACAGAGTCGAAAGCCTTGGCCAGGTCAATGAATATGGCTGCACAGTATTGTTTCTTATTGATGGCGGTTAAGATATCTTTTAGGACCTTGAGCGTGGCTGAGGTGCACCCATGACCAGCTCTGAAACCAGATGGCATAGCGGGGAAGGTATGGTGGGATTCGAAATGGTCGGTAATCTGTTTGTTGACTTGGCTTTCGAAGACCTTAGAAAGGCAGGGTATAATAGATATAGGTCTGTAGCAGTTTGGGTCAAGAGTGTCCCCCCCTTTGAAGAGGGGGATGACCGCAGCTGCTTTCCAATCTTTGGGAATCTCAGACAACTCGAAAGAGAGGTAGAACAGGCTAGTAATGGGGGTTGCAACAATTTCGGCAGAATTTTAGAAAGAAAGATTATCTAGCCCGGCTGATTTGTAGGGGTCCAGATTTTGCAGCTCTTTCAGAACATCAGCTGACTGGATTTGGGAGAAGGAGAAATGGGGAAGGCTTGGACGAGTTGCTGTAGGGGGTGCAGTGCTGTTGCCCGGTGTAGGGGTAGCCAGGTGGAAAGCATGGCCAGCCTTAGAAAAATGCTTATTGAAATTCTCAATTGTAGTGGATTTATCGGTGGTGACAGTGTTTCCTATCCTCAGTGCAGTGGGCAGCTGGGAGGAGGTGTTCTTATTCTCTATGGACTTTACAGTGTCCCAGAACTTTTTTGAGTTTGTGTTGCAGGAAGCAAATTTCTGCCTCAAATAGCTAGCCTTGGCTTTTCTAACTGCCTGTGTGTATTGGTTTTTAGCTTCCCTGAAAAGTTGCATATCACGGGGGCTGTTCGATGCAAATGCAGAATGCCACAGGATGTTTTTGTGTTGGATAAGGGCGGTCAGGTCTGGAGAGAACCAAGGGCTATATCTGTTCCTGGTTCTAAATTTCTTTAAAGGGGCATGCTTATTTAAGATGGTGAGGAAGGCTTTTTTATCTTATTTTTTTTATAACCAGGCATCCTCTACTGACGGGATGAGGTCAATATCCTTGCAGGATACCCCGGCCAGGTCGATTAGAAAGGCCTGCTTGCTGAAGTGTTTCAGGGAGCTTTTGACAGTGATGAGTGGAGGTCGTTTGACCGCTGACCCATTACGGATGCAGGCAATGAGGCAGTGATCGCTGAGATCTTGATTGAAAACAGCAGAGGTGTATTTAGAGGGCAAGTTGGTTAGGATGATATCTATGAGGGTGCCCCTGTTTATGGCTTTGGGGTGGTACCTGGTAGGTTCATTGATCATTTGTGTGAGATTGAGGGCATCAAGCTTAGATTGTAGGATGGCTGGGGTGTTAAACATGTTCGTTTAGGTCGCCTAGCAGCACGAGCTCTGAAGATATATGTGCAGCAATCAGTTCCCATATGGTGTCCAGAGCACAGCTGGGGGCGGAGGGTGGTCTATAGCAGGTGGCAACAGTGAGAGACTTGTTTTTAGAGAGGTGGATTTTTTAAAAGTAGAAGTTCAAATTGTTTGGGTACAGACCTGGATAGTAGGACAGAACTCTGCAGGCTATCTCTGCAGTAGATTGCAACACCGCCCCCTTTGGCCGTTCTATCTTGTCTGAAAATATTGTAGTTTGGAATGGAGATTTCAGAATTTTTGGTGATCTTCTTAAGCCAGGATTCAGACACGGCTAGAACATCCGGGTTGGCAGATTGTGCTAAAGCAGTGAATAAAACAAGCTTAGGGAGGAGGCTTCTAATGTTAACATGCATGAAACCAAGGCTATTACAGTTACAGAAGTCATCAAAAGAGAGCACCTCGGGAATAGGAGTGGAGCTAGGTACTGCAGGGCCTGGATTCACCTCTATATCACCAGAGGAACAGAGGAGGAGTAGGATATGGGTATGGCTAAAAGCTATGAGAATTGGTCGTTTAGAACGTCCGGAGTAGAGAGTAAAAGGAGGTTTCTGGGGGCGATTAAAATAGCTTCAAGGTATAATGTACAGACAAAGGTATGGTAGGATGTGAATACAGTGGAGGTAAACCTAGGTATTGAGTGATGAGAGAAATATTGTCTCTAGAAACATCATTGACACCTGGTGATAATGTCATCGCATGTGTGGGTGGTGGAACTGAAAGGTTAGATAAGGTATAATGGGGCGGCAGGTTAGCCTAGTGGTAGCCTAATCCCCGAGCTGACAAGGTACAAATCTGTCGTTCTGCCCCTGAACAGGCAGTTAACCCACTGTTCCTAGGCCGTCATTGAAAATAAGAATCTGTTCTTAACTGACTTGCCTAGTTAAAGGTTAAAAAAATAATAATGAGCAGGGCTAGAGGCTCTACAGTTGTCTATATGAGTTCACAAGACGGCACAAACAGATGTGGCAGCAGGCTGTACTACAATTTACTATTTTGTACATTTTTCAAAACCATGTAAAAATGCATTATTGGGTTACAAGGTATGCCAAACAATGTCAACAAGGAGGAGACGCCTCACTGCTTGAACGAATGGGGTCTAGTAACAAATGATTGGCATAATACAGAGACGCCAGTAGACTTTGACAGTCACTTGCAACCAATCCCAAATGCAGATACTGTAGGTGGGCGGGCACTAAACAGGAAATTTGCTCAATCGATGAAGCTTCTGCTCCACAGTGCACATGTTTGTAAATTATCCATGTATTCAATATTTTGTTATCTTTATTAATATGCAATATTAGACAGTTGAGTTTGAATCCGGACGCTTGCTTTACTGGTCTTCTGAAATCTCATCCCAAGAAATAATATCCTTTGACGGTAAGTTGCCAGCTAGGTAGCCAAGTGTTAGCTATACTAGCTAGCTATCATAAAATGTTTTTTTTTTCTCCAATATCTATATAACGTTAGCTAGTATATACTTTCCCAGATCTATTTGAACTGCTATTGGCCATAACTAGCTACGTAGGCAGACCTTTTGACCATTGATGTTGGCAAGCTAGCTTGCTGAGTACTAACAACGACCGGCTGAAACCGAAGAGTATGAAGATGGGCTAGAACTGCTTCTCCAATAGAAATCCCCGACCACACTTGTGGGCGATGTCATGGCGACGTTGGCTAGATAAGCTCATGCGTGTATGTGCAGGCCGTCGAATCAAAGCCATTCCGATATGAAGTCGTTTTTTACTCAATTAAAATGTAATTGTCACTTTCACGAGGTTGGAGTATTAATATGTTCAACTATTTAATACATTGGCTCGAATCTAGATTGTGCGCTCAGATTTCGAGAAAATTAACTAAGGAATACTTTTTCACTTCTCAAACCTTTGCCCGGTCTGTTCAGCCTCGCGACCTTGCCCCTCTGGGTTGGTAGCAGTGTTGCCAACTCGTTTTCAGGGTAAATTGCTAGAGGCAGGTTGATTTGTTGCTAAATGACGTTACTCAAATTGACCGGCCATCTCGGCCAAAAATATGATTTGACATTTGTTCAGTTACAGACTCCCACTCGTTTCTGTACTTCTGGCCGTATAATTTTGATTGAAACATGTTAATTAATGTTGTAAGTTCTGTTCAAGATCAAACATTCGTCACCAACTATATTTATTGGGTTTGGCTCGTCGACTGACTGCTATTCGGCCAACAATGATTTGCAATTTGCTGAAATTGTTGCTGCCTGCTGCTAACGTCACTCACAACGCACTTTTACAGCCAGGCACGTGTGTTGTGACAGAGAAACGTTTTTGTGTCATTGAGATGGAAAATGCGTGCATTTTAGCGTTTGTCACTTTTCAGAAGTTGCTAAAAGTTCCAAATACATTTTTAAATTTAGCTACATTTGTTGCTCGGTGCTGTTTGAAAAAAAGTTACCAGGGTAGTCTGAAAAGTTGCTAAATCTTGCAACAAAATTGCTAAATTGGCATCACTAGTTCGCTAACGATTTAGAACGTTGGGAGCCGGCTCGCATATCAGAAGAGCCGAATCTATTTCTAAAAAGAAATACAAAATTAAGATATGAATAATCAAAAGATTTAAATGAATGGAATTAACTAATTCATAGAACGAAAAAAGATAAAATAATATAGGCCTAAATGCTCAAGAGCACACACATTCGTTCTGTCTGCTCAGACTAACAGCCTCACCTGTTGTTCCCGTCAATCAGACACGCAGTGTCAACCAATGATCCAAAGATGCGCGAGGGAGGGCCGAGCCAACTCAGTCACACACTTAGCAGCGGAGGAGAGAGGGGAAGTGGAGAAAATGAGTCGGAAACACAGTAGCATTTGGATACGTTTTAATAATGTAGACAATGTTAGAGCACTGTGTAGAATTTGCCAAAACAAAATCTCATATAAGGCCGGTTCTACGCACAACCTACACCGGCGTTTGCGAACTGTGCACCCAACTGTGAAGCTCGCTGTAGCGGAGCTGCGAGAAACTAGCGGGCCTGCTAGTGATAGTGGTGGAGCCAGCACCTCCTCAGCAACGCAGTCTTCTATGGACCAGTTTATGCCAAAGTCTATGTCTGTAGCAAAACAAGGCCAAATTGATATTGCATTGGCAAAAATGATTGCCAACGATTTCCAGGAATTTACGATGGAGGACTTTTTTTTGTTGAAATTATAGCAATAGCCTAAATCCAATGTACACAGGCTTCAGTACAGGAAAGAGTACAAAAAGCTACTGCAGTTTGCCTTACCAATGACTGCTGGACATCAAGGGTAACCACTTCTTACATGTCGGTTACATGTCACTTCATTGAACATTTTTCAGTGTCTAGCAGTCTTCTGGACTGCTTTGAGTTCAGCGACAGACACACTTCAGAGAACTTAGCAGAGGAACTGTTGAGAGTGGCCAGAGAATGGCAAGTAGATGGAAAAGTGGTCTGTTGTGTTAGCGACTATGAAGCTAACATAACCGAAGCCATGAAACTGTTTAAATGGACTCTTCGTCCATGTCTTATCCACACAATAAACCTGATTGTAAAAGATGCTCTGAAGGTCATGAAGCCCACTGTGGACAAAGTGAAAGCAGCTGTGGAATACTTCCACAGGAGCACAGTAGCTGCCTTGATGGGGATGCCTGAGCTGAGGCCTAAACAAGACCGCTCTACAAGGTGGAATTAAACATTTTATATGTTGAAGTGGTTTCTTGAGGCAAAGGATGTCGTCATCTCTACCCTGGCCATTGTCAATGCACCTGTTGATGCTCAGACCCAAGAGGAATGGGAGGTGGTGGAGGTCACTGTGGAGATCAGTGGAGAGAGGTACAGTAAGCTGTTATTACTACATATGTATATGAGCAGTAGATGAGAATGTCGTATCAGTAGACAAAACATGAACCTGAACTAATAAGTTACTGTTCTCTTCAGCTATGTGACAGCCTCAAAAATGATACTCTTGTGTCAGGGTCTGCAGCGAATCACAGCCAGCCGCCAGAGAGAAGAAAATGTAACCACAGGACATGTGAGAGTTGATGGACAGAAACCGCTGCACTTGAACCCAGGTTTAAGTTAGCCTTCAGTGATTCCAGAGAGATTGATGAGGCTCTTTAAAGAATAACCTCAGCAGTAGGGAGGGACAGCCCCATCAGTCAGCTGGCTCAGGCAACAGGAAGAAGAGGGATCAGATGGAGCAGAAGCACCAGCAGTAGTGCCACAAACGTCTGCTGTTTAGGTGTTGTTCGACGAGAGCGCAACTGGGGATGCAGCACGAAGGAATCTCAGCAGATGCCATAATGAAGGAGCCCCTCCTCCAAAGATCTGCAGATTCTCTGAGCTGGTGGAAGAACAAGGCCTCTGTCTACCCACGACTTGCTAAAGTCATGAAAGGGAGACTGCATAATGGCCACATTGTTCCCTCAGAGGGTCTTCTCAAAAACGGGACATAATTACTGAGAGAAGAAACCGCATCAGCCCCCTGAAAGTGAGGCAGCTTGCATTTCTGAATGCAAATTTCTCATAAAGCAAAATACGGTCAGCATTGCTGTGTGCTGCTGGTTATAACATGGCAATAAAGAAGAGAGAGAAGAGGGACCTGTTTTATGTGGGATGTTGCAGTTTTGCACATTGATATTTATTTTTCTTTTGATATGGTACAATATTCTATTATTATGTTGTTCAGATTGTATTCATTTTGAATTGTTACATTTATATGCAAAAAAGTTGCAAATGTTTAATAGCACTTTTTCATAACAAACCAATTAATTTTTAAATACATTCTGGTTAAGGTAGCATATGACTTCATTTAATAATTTAATTAATTGTTTTAACACCAATCATAGTCAAACTATCACAAACTGTTTGAATTTAAATACAAAACATATATTTTTTTAAAGAGCCGTTTGGGAGCCAAAAGAGCCGTCTCTTTTTTTTCTTTTTTTGAACGAGCCGACTAAATGAAAAGAGCCGGAATGCCCATCACTACTCTGTGGTGGTACTTCTTCAATGACGTATAACGGCGGTTGGCTTCCAATAAATGTTACCATCTAACCCTGCACTCACTAAAACCCACCACCATTACTCCACTATTTAAATACCCTACCATCTAACCCTGCACTCACTAAAACCCACCACCATTACTCCACTATTTAAATCCCCTACCATCTAACCCTGCACTCACTAAAACCCACCACCATTACTCCACTATTTAAATCTATCTAGTCCATCAGCCTGAAAGGACGGGACACCACCACTCAACACACCCTGTAACTCTTCTGATGTCAAGTCTCATACACCCACATACCTCTGTAGCTGTCACCAGAACCTCAACCTGCCTCTCTTGCACTGGACACTTCTGATTCCCAGCCCCATGGGCACCCCTACAATTATACAATTAACACAGACCACTACTTTCCCCAATGCTACACATTCCTTTGTCTCATGGCCTTAGGTACACTTGTCACTTCCTAGGAACCTCCCTCCTAGACACTGCTGCCAAAAGCCCATAAGCTTGACACTAATAACAACGTAATGTATTTCGGCACAAAAGCTTGTACAGGATAACTTACATATCCTAATCACTTTGTCGGCAAAGACTCAACATCAAAACTCAAAAGAACAAGGGAATCTTCCCCTTCAGTTGGTCAACTTTAACATTTACCGCTACCCAGTATTCACTCCTTTCACTGGCACCCTTTTCTCGAGAGCAAAACAATTAACATCTCTTGTCCCCATTCGTTTAACGCGGAGCTCCTGCTCCCTCCGACCAGCAGAAACACAAACAGTTATCACCAGACCACTTCTGATTACCCTCGCCGATTCCTTTACCCTCACCGATTCCACAGCACCCAACTGTTTTCACCCTCTCTGAAACCACAAATGGATCAGCCAAAAGGCAATGGTCCACTTAAAAAAAAAAAAAAAATCACTCCTACTGTCACAGACTCATCTTTATCCTGACCCTCAGAGAACCTCACCACACCGACCCCCTCTGATACTTCGCCCTCACTCACTTTCATTTCTCCTGCTGTCTTTGACCCAGCTTAACCTTTCTACTTCTTTAACAAGGGGGCGACAAGCTAGCTAGCTAGAGCAGTCAATCAATGTCCAAAACAATGGTTTGCTGTGTGGCTTTTGATTGAACTGCTTGGGCGTCCCTCCCTGGCTCTAACAATATTGGTTGGATGTATTAGTGCAGTTGAAAAGGTCCTTATTGTGTCATCCAGCAAGTTTGTAATGCAAGGATTTATTACTAAATCTTATTTATTCTGTCAGCCTTCATGTCATTACATCTTCTGTCATCAATTTGCTCAAATCAAGCCCTGACTAGTGTTTTTGGCCTGGTGTTTTGCTGCATTGTTCTCAGATCTGTGTATCATTTTCTGTCTACAGTCATGGGAGAGGTTGAGTTGTCCTGTCTCGCCTATGTGAAGATGTACCTGCACGCCTGTCTGTTTCCACGGTGCAGTGTCAATGGGCTGTTGTTGTCATCCAGCCCAGCAGGTGGCGCTGTGTGTGTGACAGACTGCGTTCCCTTGCTTCACACTCACCTACCATTGGCTCCCATCACCCAGCTGGCTCTCACACAGGTAACCACCTAATAACCTGTGGTCTTTGCTGTCCAACATACAGTATGTCAGAAATGATCAAACACAAGTAGCCTAACTACTCGTTCTTAACTGGCAGTGGTGCATGTACAGTGTGGATCAGTCTTTTGGCTTGTCATGTATTTATGTGCTGTAATGTATCATACCTTCTTTGCTTCAGGTGGATGTATGGTGTGCACAGACACAGCAGAGGATTGTAGGTTACTACCAAGCCAACGCCTGTGTGTCAGACAGCAGGTGTGTGTCCCACTGTGGTTCAGCTTCACTATTGACTCTAGATGTTAATTTCTCTATCATGTGGTTTCAGCGGCCTGTTAGCCTGCTTATCACATGCTAATCACCTGTGTTAAACAATAACCGCTCCTTCTCTCTCCCCTTCGCTGGGCAGCCCTACGCCATGTGCGTTGAAGATTGCAGACAAGATCGCAGAGCAGTGTAACAATGCAGTTTTGTTAATGGTAGGCATCCACTGTGGTTTTATTGTCTGTAATTCCTTATTGTGCGTGTGTGTGTCCAAGCTCACAATGCAGCAGCTTTTTGGTAAATCTTTCTGATGTGTCTGCATCCCCTTCTCTCTAACTGTGACCTGTGTGGCTTGTCAGATTGATGGTGGAAAGATGTCTCCTGACTACAGGGTGCCTCCCATCATGATGTATGAGCGAAAAGATACCCGCTGGACCCTCAAAGACAAACACACGTAAGATCTGGACATCTCTGCTATCCTTCTTTCAAGATAGTTAATTACCATTTGCTTTTCTGTTGATAGCACACCTCTATCAAGTACATTCACAGTAGCTGTGGCTGTAGCAGCTGTGTAGGACTACATTGTATTTTTAAGAGGAAGCTCGGGAGAGGGGGTTTCTTAAGAGTTTGTGCGCAATCTCTAATATTAAGGAAGTCTGTTCGCCTGAGTTAGAATACCTCATGATAAGCTGTAGACCATACATTTTACCAAGAGAGTTTATCTATATTATTCGTAGCCATCTATTTAGCACCACAAAACTGATGCTGGCACTAAGACCGCCCTCAACGAGCTGTATAGGGCCAGAAGTAAATAAGAAAATGCTCACCCAGAGGCGTTGCTCCAAGTGGCTGGTGACTGATGCAGGAAAACTTACATCCGTTTTACCTAATTTCTACCAGCATGTCACCTGTGCAACTAGAGGCAAAAAAAACAACTCTCGATCACCTTTACTCCACACACAGAGATGCATACAAAGCTCTCCCTTGTCCTCCATTTGACAAATCTGACTATAACTCTATCCTCCTGATTCTTGATTACAAGCAAAGACTCAAACAGGAAGCACCAGTGACTTGCTCAATAAGTGGTCCGATGTGGTCCGATGAAGGGGATGTTCAGTTACAGATTGTTCCGGGATTCATCCGATGGCACTGAGGAGTTCACCAGATCAGCCATCGGCTTCATTAATAAGTGCATCAACGATGTCGTCCCCACAATTACCGTACGTACATATCCCAACCAGAAGCCATGGATGACAGACAACGTCCTCATTGAGCTAAAGGCTAGAGCTGCCGCTTTCAAGGTGCGGGAGACTAATCCGGATGTTTATAAGAAATCCTGCTACGCCCTCTGAGAAACCATCAAACAGGCAAAGCGTCAATACAAGACCAAGATCGAATCCTACTACACCGGCTCTAATGCTCGTCAGATGTGGCAGTGCTTGCAAACTATCATGGATTACAAAGAGAACCCCAGCCGCGAGCTGTCCAGTGTCATGAGCCTACCAGATGAGCTAAATACTTTCTATGCTCGCTTCGAGGCTAGCAACATTGGACCATGCATGAGAGCACCAGCTGTTCCGGACGACTGTGTGATCACGCTCTCCGTTGCCGATGTGAGAAAGAACTTTAAACAAGTTATCTTCTCACGTCACCCCGCTCCTCCGCTCTCTCCACTGGCTTCCAGTTGAAGCTCGCATCCGCTACAAGACCATGGTGCTTGCCTACGGAGCTGTGAGGGGAACGGCACCGCAGTACCTCCAGGCTCTGATCAGGCCCTACACCCAAGCAAGGGCACTGCGTTCATCCACCTCTGGCCTGCTCGCCTCCCTACCATTGAGGAAGCACAGTTCCCGCTCAGCCCAGTCAAAACTGTTCGCTGCTCTGGCCCCCCAATGGTGGAACAAACTCCCTCACGACGCCAGGACAGCGGAGTCAATCACCACCTTCCGGAGACACCTGAAACCCCACCTCTTCAAGGAATACCTAGGATAGGATAAGTAATCCTTCTCACCACCACCCCCCCCTTTAATGATTTAGATGCACTATTGTAAAGTGGCTGTTCCACTGGATGTCAGAAGGTGAATTCACCAATTTGTAAGTCGCTCTGGATAAGAGCGTCTGCTAAATGACTTAAATGTAAATGTAAATGTTAACATTCTCAAGGCCGCAGGACCAAATGAATTACCAGGATGCGTCCTCAGAGCATGTGCTGACCAGCTGACCAGTCTTCACTGATATTTTCAACCTTTCCCTGACCCAGTCTGTAATACCTACATGTTTCAAGCAGACCACCATAGTCCCTGTGCCCAAGAATGCAAAAGTTGGACTCCCATCTGTAGAGATGAAATGCTTTGAAAGGCTGGTCGTGGCTCACATCAACACCATCATCCCAGACACCCTGGACCCACTCCAATTCACATACCGCCCCAACAGATCCACAAATGATGCAATCTCTACTGCACTCCACACTGCCCCCTCCCACCTGGACAAAAGGAACACTTACGTGAGAATGCTCAGTGTTCAACACCATAGTGCCCTCCAAGCTCATCACTAAACTAAGGACCCTGGGATTAAACACCTCCCTCTGCAACTGGATCCTGGACTTCCTAACGGGACGCCCTCAGGTAGTGAGGGTAGGTAACAACACATCCGCCACAGGGGAGCGTGCTTGGTCTGCGTGGCCACGAGCGTCTCCAACACCATCAATACGCTTGCAGAGGACACGACGGTGGTAGGCCTTCAAGTTCCTCTGTGTCCACATCACTAAGGAATAATCATGGTCCACACACACCAAAACAGTCATGAAGAGGGCAACGACAACACCTCTTCCCCCTCAGGAGGATGAAAAGATCTGCAAAAGGTTCTACAGCTGCACCATTGAGAGCATCTTGACTGGCTGCACCACCACTTGTTTATGGCAACTGCTTGGCATCTGACCACAAGGCTCTACAGAGGGTAGTGCACATGGCCCAGTATATCACTGGGGCCGAGCTCCCTGCCACCCAGGAACTCTATACCAGGTGGTGTCAGAGGAAGGCCCTGAAAATTGTCGAAGACTCCAGCCATCCAAGTCATAGACTGTTCTCTGCTACCACACGGCAAGCGGTACCGATGCACCAAGTCTGGAACCAACAGGACCCTGAACAGCTTCTACCCCCCCCAAGCCATAAGACTGCTAAATAATTAACCCGGGTAGCTATTTGTTAACTAACTATCGGCATTGACCCTTTTTGTCTCGATTCATCACATATGCTGCTTTTACTGTTTATTATCTATCCTGTTACCTAGTCACTTTATCCCTACCTATATATACACATATCTACCTCAGTTAACTCGTACCCCGGGGAAATCGACTCGGTACTGGTACAATGTGTATATAGTCAAGTTATCGTTACTTATTGTCTATTTATTCCTCGTAATTATTTTTCTATTAATTCTCTTTTGTCTCACTGCATTGTTGGGAAGGGCCCGTTGTCATTTCACTGTTAGTCTACACCTGCTGTTTACGAAGCATGTGACAAATACAATTATTTGTTAGAAAAATATACATTTATTTGAAGTATACATTCATTAAAGATACCTTTTCTTTCCCCAGGATAATGCTGCGGCAGTGGGAGGAGACTCGGGACATAGCCAGTCAGCTGCTGGACTCTGGAGATCACTCGTTATTAGTTGATTTTGACAGCCATTTGGACGACATCACTAGGGACTGGACAAATCAGAAACTGAATGCCAAAATAGCAGAGCTTGCCTCACCAGCCAATGGTAATGTTTGAAATAAGCTTGTAGATAACTAACTTTTGATAACATCTTTCAAATTTAAATAGTTGGAATTATATACAGTATGTCTTAAACCTGCTGAAACTACACATATTTAGTTAAGAATCTTATTTTTATTATTACCATCTAACAGCCAAATAAGCACATCCACGATATTTTCAAAATATGAAATAGATTTAATACGGTCAGGCAGAACACTGACAACACAAGACATGCATAAATAACTGAAATATTGACAGATCTGTGCAGTCTTCCACCTAACAACATTCTCAGTCCAGAGTGTGCCTTGTGTCAAACCCAGCAGCCATGTTGTTAACCCACTTACAATCATGAACTATGAGCACGGCTTTGTTAAATGGCTGCCAATGGCATCACAACATTACGTACATCCTGACCCACTGCTTTCAGAGTGTGTAAGCTTATCAACTCATTAAACTACATCTACAAACTATTTAAAGTATTCATGTGATATTGTGTTCATATAAACATCGGTTCATAAGAGAAAGGAGCCCCCCCCTGGATTCATTTCTATATGACGAAGAGATAAAGTACACAATATTGTTTTTTCTCAATATAAATGTGCTGAACAAGCATTACCACTTTCAGAAACCAAAACCTCAGACAGACAAGTTGGTTTCCTGCCTCGAACAGTTGACATGGTGATGATCAAATAACTGAACTTTGGCCCTACTATGGCTTTCTGAGCCTGTTTTGGCAGAATCTCATACAACAGCTTTGTCAACAGTTACGCTATCACAGACTATGTGAACAACACGAGGAGGATCCTGAAAGGTATCTGAAGCAGTACCACAGTCAGCATTCATAAAGACAGCAATAAGGAGTAAAAGTCTCTGACTCCCTATAAAAAGGCCCAATTGTGATATGTTTTTCCACTAATTGGTCTTTTGACCAATCACATCTCTTTTTCATAGCTGATCTGATTGGTCAGTAGAAAAAGATCAGAATTGGGCTGCCTATGTAAACACAGCCAAAGTGAGTTGAATATCATTTGGACCAATAGTATAACATCAGGTGATTGGGTTGGTAAAGGGCAATCCTGAAGGCTAAACCAAAGTGATGTCTCCATTCCATGTAGTGCTATTCAGTCGAGTGGTTCATGTCTGAGAAGGCTTGGGACTCCGTTAAATCCGTATCATGGATGTTCAGTGCGATTGAAATGTAAAACTAATTTCCGACTGAGCCGACTTGTGCAGCGTTCACCGTGAATGCAGTCTCCGCAAACGCAGGAACATTGCCTTTAAATTGCGCTATTGCGCTGAATTTCCGCGACACGGATTGAATTGAGCCCTTGGTATCAGATCAGATAGTGCTTCAATATTTTCTCTCTCTTAATTTATACGAGATGTCCTGTGATCAGATGCTCAGGGGTAAGGCACTGGAACCAGGTTGATGGTGACATCTCCTGATTGGCTGGCTATGTCGCGGAGGTAGGTCATTGACTCCCGGAAGTCTTCAGCTTCTTTGACCTGCTGCTGAGCCCAGGGTAGGGTTATCTGGAGAAGGAAGGGGTGCGTGGTTCAGTCCCTCTTTAATTCACAGTGAAACGTGTAGTTATCCTGTACTTACATAAACCTTAGTTGAAAGGCAGGGATCATCAACTAGATCCAATAATTTCAAACCTTGCTTACATTTGTATACGATCACATATCTCTTTATTATGTGTGGGAATATTTTTGGAACAGACGTCCCAAATTAAAATCACTTGGAGCTGATTTGCTGGTGTTTTTACAGTGTTTTATGTCCAACAGACAATTTGGGGGGCCGCCAGTTGGGAAACCCTGTTCTAAGGTATGCATTTACTGCACCTTTTGGTTACATTTGAACAGGTGTTACAGTTGTTTATTAGTAAGTGAGGAAAAGCTTTCAGCTGTACCTGTGTGATGATGAGTTTGCTGGATGGGTCCTCTGTGGCACTGAACTCCTCTCCGAAACACAAGGTGATGCCACACTGAGGAGGGTCTCCCCCGTAACTGCGGAAGTGGTCCAGCTCTAAGGAAACAGTCAGTAAATACACACTGACTGCTGAAATATCCAATAAGGGGCCAACAAAGAAGTGGGTTATCCTCACCAAGAGAGCGTGAGCAGCACCATGTCACTCACCCATTTTGAAAGCCTCTCTGTCAAAGAGCAGCACGGGCTCCACAGCACGGTTCATCTTGTGGGGTCCCGTCGTGGTTGAATGTGGCCCTGTCCAGAACACCCGGCCCTGGCAGTAGCGCTTAGCATAGATCCCTGCCCCCGTGGAGGTCAGGATCACCCCTTTCTCCATGAAGGGCAACAGTGTGGAGAGGGCCTGGAGCTGAGGCCCGATGCCAGGGCAGGAGGTCAGGGTGGAGGGGTACTCTGGGAGGGGGATGCGTGGGAACCCACCCATCATCAGGGTGGGTGGAACAGGTGATGAGGGCAGGTAGGCGATTCGGACATCGCTGCCTATGACCTCACGTTTAAGCACCTCCTGTCCTATGTATTTCACTAAGACATGGAACGAGTCCCGTGCTGGAGTGAGAGAGAGAGAGAGAGAGAGAGAGAGAGATGAGTGAATGAGAGACCGAGCAGGAATAGTTCATGTAGTATGGGCCCGATTCCAGTTTAGGAAATTCCACCTTTCCTACGCACTTCTCAATAGTTGCTATTCAGACTTCCCTCACGAAGGTGCGTAACAGGCTTTGCAGGCGGGCGCGTTCTTAACAAATGTAATTCAACAGCTGAAAACCCTCCCACTTGCTGGCCAACAGATTATTTAATGGAGTTTAAATTAAATAGGGTCTACAGTACATTTAACTTAAGCCATCCCTTTAAATACGGTGTACCTTTTTAGTTAGAATTTTGTTGACAGACTCACTAGAATATTTTGAGAGAACACGTTCAGAATATTAGGGATCAATGAAAGAAAGCCATCCAGATATATGCTTATTCGTCTCCGTTTCAGTACAAATTGGTAGATAAAAAAATTACTCTGATCTTGTAGATTATTTAGGGTTAGGAAACTACAGTATATCTAAAACAAGTGTAATTTATATTTACAATTCTCTTGTCCAAACGGATTACTCATTTACCTAGCATTTATAAAGTTGTAAATTACAATATATGAAGAATTGGTGTTATTTCTATCTGAAAAAATAAAGTAGATGTTTTTCCACTTGATACCAGTAGGTTCGCTAGATGTTATTCATGGTTTCCTCGCTCCTAAAGGTGGTGGAATTATGAGGGAATTAAGTCGAGGTCAGAACAAGGCGTATCAGGCCTCCTTAGTGGCTCAGTGGTCTAAGACACTGCATCGCTCTGCCACTAGAGATCCTGGTTCGAGTCCAGGTTCTGTTGCAGCTGGCCGCGACCGGGAGACCAATGGGGCGGCGCACAATTGGCCCAGTGTCGTCTGGGTTAGGGGAGGCAGGGCTGGCAGGGATGTCCATGTCCCATCACCGCTCCTGTGGCGGTGCAGTCACACACTGGCATGGTCGCCAGGTGTATGGTGTTTCCTCCGATACTTTGGTGCGGCTGGCTTCCGGGTTAAGCGGGCATTGTGTCATGAAGCAGTGCGACTTGGGTTGTGTTTCAGAGGACGCACAGCTCTCGACCTTCGCCTCTCCCGAGTATGTACGGGAGTTACAGCGATGGGACAATTAGATGACACGAAATTGGGGCAGCATTTTTTTTATACACACCTACATTTATTCAATCTCCATGCTTAAGTTTAAGGTCAAAATACGAGTAGAGAGAAAAGTGCATAAAAATGGAAATGCATTCCATTTACGTGCACTTAACTCAGATCAGAATCGGCCCCCATGTGATTGAGAAGCTGATTTGACTTCCTTTCTGCATAGCATTACCTCCAGGGGGAGGGACGGTCTCAATCGTGACGTTCACCTGGAGCTCATCGACCGCTAGAGGAAGACAACAGAATATCAACAGCATGTCAATCAACCACATGCTATTGGAGAACTCCCAAGAGTGGAGAAACAGTGGCTGAGAGATCCAACATAAATTAACACAGAGATTCAGTGTTTGACAGACATTTGGAGGACAGACATGACATTGAGTTAGTAAGACATAAGACTTACTCCCATCGCTCTTCAGGATGACCAAGGGCTGATCGAACTGGTCTTGTTGGATGGTAAGAACACTTTCATCAATCTCCTGAACAGACTGATAAAAACACACACAAATTGACATCCCAAATGTTTCTAGAACTTGTTTCTGTCTTCAAAATGCCAGACCTACCATGGTGATTGGGGCGGTGATGATCTCCTCTTTCATCTGTTTGACCACAACCTCCTCCTTCACCTCCTCCTCCTCCTCGCTATCTGAATCGCTGCTCCTTCTCTTCCTCCCTCCTGCTCTGGCTCGGCCCCTTATTTTAACATTCCCCAACACTGAAGGGAAAAGGCACCATATGTTAGCAATTGGTTTACTGCAATTTAGCCTGCTTTGAAGTTGTCTCAACAGCTACAAACTATGTGGAGTTATTGCTGCTCTGATAAAATTTGCACCGCTGACCCCTGTATGACTATGTCCCTCTGGACTGACTGAGGGAACTATAGTAGAGTACAGTCGTGGCCAAAAGTTTGGAGAATGACACAAATATTAATTTTCACAAAGTCTGCTGCCTCAGTGTCTTTAGATATTTTTGTCAGATGTTACTGTGGAATACTGCAGTATAATTATAAGCATTTCTAAAGCGTCAAAGGCTTTTATTGACAATTACATGAAGTTGATGCAAAAAGTCAATATGTGTAGTTTTGACCCTTCTTTTTCAAGACCTCTGCAATCCTCCCTGGCAGGCTGTCAATTAACTTCTGGGCCACATCCTGACTGATGGCAGCACATTCTTGCATAATCAATGCTTGGAGTTTGTCAGAATTTGTGGGTTTTGTTTGTCCACCCGCCTCTTGAGGATTGACCACAAGTTCTCAATGGGATTAAGGTCTGGGGAGTTTCCTGGCCATGGACCCAAAATATCAATGTTTTGTTCCCCGAGCCACTTAGTTATCACTTTTGCCTTATTGCAAGGTGCTCCATCATGCTGGAAAAGGCATTGTTCGTCACCAAACTGTTCCTGGATGGTTGGGAGAAGTTGCTCTCTGAGAATGTGTTGGTACCATTGTTTATTCATGGCTGTGTTTTTAGGCAAAACTGTGAGTGAGCCCACTCCCTTGACTGAGAAGCAACCCCACACATGAATGTTCTCAGGATGCTTTACTGTTGGCATGACACAGGACTGATGGTAGTGCTCACCTTGTCTTCTCCAGACAAGCTTTTTTCCGGATGCCCCAAACAATCAAAAAGGGGATTCATCAGAGAAAATGACCCTACCCCAGTCCTCAGCAGTCCAATCCCTGTACCTTTTGCAGAATATCAGTCTGTCCCTGATGTTTTTCCTGGAGAGAAGTGGCTTCTTTGCTGCCCTTCTTGACACCAGGCCATCCTCCAAAAGTCTTCGCCTCACTGTGCGTGCAGATGCACTCACACCTGTCTGCTGCCATTCCTGAGCAAGCTCTGTACTGGTGGTGCCCCAATCCCACCAGCTGAATCAACTTTAGGAGACGGTCCTGGGTCTTGCTGGACTTTCTTCGGCGCCTTGAAGCCTTCTTCACAACAATTGAACCGCTCTCCTTGAAGTTCTTGATGATCTGATAAATGGTTGATTTAGGTACAATCTTACTGGCAGCCTGTGAAGCCCTTTTTGTGCAAAGCAATAATGACTGCACTTGTTTCCTTGCAGGTAACCATGGTTGACAGAGGAAGAACAATGATTTCAAGCACCACCCTCCTTTTTGAAGCTTCCAGTCTATTATTCGAACTCAATCAGCATGACAGAGTGATCTCCAGCCTTGTCCTCATCAACACTCACACCTGTGTTAACAAGAGAATCACTGACATGATGTCAGCTGGTCATTTTGTGGCAGGGCTGAAATGCAGTGGAAATGTTTTTTGGGACTCAGTTCATTTGCATGGCAAAGAGAGACTTTGCAATTAAGTGCAATTCATCTGATCACGCTTCATAACATTCTGGAGTACATGCAAATTGCCATCATACAAACTGAGGCAGCAGACTTTGTGAAAATGTATATTTGTGTCATTCTCAACTTTTGGCCACAACTGTAGAGTGCTGAATGCATGTGGTCATGGAGTTAGCCAGTATTAACAATCTAAATCTTCTCAATCTCGAGTGTAACTTCCTCAAACCTAAAGAATGTACATTGCTACACCCGGTCTGTTCCCAGATAGTGGATATGAGGATGTGGTTATACTGTAGATTCCTACACAAGATCAAAAGATAATGGCTGGAACATTGTAAAAGAGGGGTAGAAATAAACATTGCATAACTAACTCAGTGTGTGTTTGTGTGTCTCTCACCTTGTTCATTCATCGGTACAAGGCAGTAAACTTTGTATGGTTCGGAGATGTCTAGCTGGGACCTCTCGGGGACCTCTTTGAACTCCGGGCTCTTATTGAGAGCACAGCGCAGCCGGGTCTTCCAGGAGGCAGGGTCCACACGACCCCCATCGGACATCTTCCCCTTAAACACCGCCCATGCCTATGGATGAGGCATTTAGACTCACAGCTCAGGAAATAATGCCTACTGTATGTTTTAATAGATTATAAATAACAAGGGGCTACTGTAAAATGACGACTTAACGAACTAGGGATAGTACTAATAAAGTGTCAGGACCTTGAAGATGGCACCATCCTCTTCACTGCGGAAGTCCTGTTTCCCGGCGTGTTTCCAGGGGATACGAAACATGGTCTTGGCGTCATCGTCCCATATCAGGCCAGGGTACTTCCCACTGCTGACCTGCACAAGACACGGTGGGGGTGAGACCAGGACAACACTCACTCAACCCATGTCCCAGACAGACAGTACACTAACTGTGGTGGCAGATAGCCTAGCGGTTAAGAATGTTGGCCCTATAACTGGTTTGAATCCCTGAGCCGACTAAAAAATAAAGAGAAAGGCAGTTAACCCTATTTCTCTGGAGAAGAGCATCAGTTAAATGACTCAAATATACAGGTCACTGGGCCTCCCGGGTGGCGCAGTGGTTAAGGGCGCTGTACTTCAGCGCCAGCTGTGCCATGAGAGACTCTGGGTTCGCGCCCAGGCTCTGCTCTGTCGTAAACGGCCGCGACCGTGGGGCGACGCACAATTGGCCTAGCGTTGTCTGGGTTAGGGAGGGCTTGGTCGGTAGGGATATCCTTGTCTCATCGCGCACCAGCGACTCCTGTGGCGGGACGTGCGCAGTGCGCGCTAACCAAGGTTGCCAGGTACACGGTGTTTCCTCCGGGCTGGCTTCGGGGTTGGATGCGCGCTGTGTTAAGAAGCAGTGCGGCTGGTTGGGTTGTGTATCGGAGGACGCATGACTTTCAACCTTCGTCTCTCCCGAGACCGTACGGGTGTTGTAGCATGAGACAAGATAGTAGCTACTACAAAAATTGGATACCACGAAATTGGGGAGAAAAAGGGGTAAAAATTACAAAAAATATAAATATATATACAGGTCACTATGGTGTACCAGCTCAGACACATCCACTACAAACAGCGGTTGGTGCACACACATTAATTTGCTCAAAAGGAACTATTGAACAAATCATCCTCAAACACTCACCTGGTCTACCATCCAGGAGCGTAGTCTGCGGGTTGAGCGAATTCTCCCAGATGCCATAGCTGTGAAAACAGTATAACTTTATTTCCATCTAGTCTGGCAAAAAATATATATATAATTGTGTCATACAAACTATACACATAGTATTAGGCCTACCTCAGTGGAGGCTGCTGAGGGGAGGACGGCTCATAATAATGGCTGGAACAGAGCTAATGGAATGGCATTAACCCATGTGTTCGATATCATTCCAGCCATTACCACGAGCCCGTCTTCCCCAATTAAGGTGCCACCAACCTCCTGCTGCCTACATAGGCTGATACAAACAAACTCAATATAATACAGTAAGAGCAGCGCTAGCAAGATAACGAATATTGTGAGTACATGACTGATTATGTATGCGTGACGTGTGTGTGTAGTTCAGCTGAGGACATTCACACTGGCAGACTGCTATGTATGTTTGCAAAATAGCTACTTAAAGGCGCAGTAGTAAAGGCTAGGTTCTCATTGAATGCATATGAGAAGCGGTAGATCCGGTAGAGCCATTTCTATGCTTCCAGTTGCGTTTTTTTGCTCTTTTTACTTTCGGCTTTTTACATCAGCTTCAAACAGCTGAAATAACTATATTTATGTTTTATTTATGAATGTAGGCAACTATTATGCTTAGAGCCGATACTGTAATCAAATCAACTACTGAAGTCCCCATCTAAATATATCAAACTAATAAATAAATAAAATTGCTAATGAAGTGTAACTATTTTACATACCACTTTTCCACATATTTAGAAATAGTGTGATGAAGGTGAATAGTTTCATTTACCTTAGGTTGCGTTTCCTCGGATTCTTCAATAGAGCGGATTATGAGCGCATAGTACTGTACTTTTGACTGGAAAATCCAGAGGCTGAGCGCCTGCCTCCCGCAGAGCAGAGGCAGGCGCTCCCTTTCCCCGAAATCACGTGACTTTAGAGAACTACAGCAGGTTACTGCTTAGACAACTGGGGGCGACATTTCACTCAAATATTGGATATTTTCTCAGAGCATATCCTGCAACTGGATGAGACTAAATTGAGACCGGTCACAAAAGTAATTTTTAAATCAATAAAATACTTTATTGCATGGTATACCCTAATGTTACACTCTGTATAGTATGTGCTATTGATCTCACAATATTGACTGCCATTTTGAAGATGACAGACACCTTCCCCTTATGAGTTCTGAAGTTGTTTAGTGCTGTATTTTAAACTCATATATTTAATCCAAATAAACCAGAAAGAGATCATGTATTTCTTGTAAGTCTTCCTTTGCAGCTTTGTCCTTGTACAGAGAGGAAATTGAGATACTACCTGTAGATGTGTAATTGTGAACAAAATTATTTCAGAAATCTAACGAACCATATAACAAACAAAGCATGTTAAACTTCAATGAGATGTAATATAACAGCTAGGTTGGTAATGCTATGTGGTGGGAGGTTTGAAACCCGATGCTGTTTGCAAATAGGATACCTGTACTTTCCTTAAAATGGATAATAAATTCTTTAAAATCAATTTCATCTCATCCGAGGAACCTTTTCTCCAAGTGGAACTTCCATCAGTTTCTGTAAAGAAAGAGTCAATTACACTTTCACACAATCTGAACCACAACAAAAACACTACATCAAAATGAACATAGAAACGATTTAGTGCAAACTTCCAGTGAGGACACAAGCCTAACTGAGTGATGACTGACCTTCAGCAGTCGAGCCTTGTACACCCTGTCGTCCTCCCCCTCCCCTTGTTGCTCCTCCACCTGGTACCTCTTGCAGGCAACTGTCACCTCTTGTTGGTCGTAGAGAATACCGGGGTCCAGGGTGTGTCCGTTGATGAGACTAACCAGATACTCTCTGTAGTGTTTACTACAATGGCACACACAGAGACAGACAGAGTGAGAACAGCCTAACAGCCAGAAAAGGTGGTTAAAAATGGATTATAACCTGGGTGGTTCGAGCCCTGAAAGCTGTTTGGCTGACAGCCGTGATATATCAGACCGTATACCACTGGTATGACAAAACATGTATATTTACTGCTCCAATTACATTGGTAACCAGTTTATAATAGCAATAAGGCACCTCAGGGGTTCGTGGCATATGGCCAATATACCAAAGGCTGTATCCAGGCACTCCGCATTGCGTCATGCTTAAGAACAGCCCTTAGCCGTGGTATGTTGGCCATATACCACACCTCCTCAGGCCTTACTGCATAAATATGATTAACTTTTCATGACATATCTTCAATAGCGGAGAGTGGGGTAAGTTTAGCCACCCTTATTTCTAAGAAACCATACACAAAATATATAATTTGGCCAACTATTTAGGAAGAGGTCATCATTTCATGGAGTCTGTGAAGGAAGAAACCACATGGAAAAAGTGGAAAGCAAGTTAGGTCCAAAAAATGGATTTTCAGCAAGTCAAATTAGTTTATTGTGTTAGAGGTTTCATGATGCTTGTATCTAAACCAAAGTAGGTCATTTTAAGATTGTTCTATACATCAGTTGTGTCTCTATGAGCTTCAGTATTGGGTCCTAAACCAAGCATGAAAATGCATCCTTGTAGCTGTGTGGGATTATATTGTCAAAATGTTTGCCACGGGTAAATTGAGCCAATGGTTGAACCAATGGCAAGTTGACGTTTTCTTCCAAGGAATAATGCAAGGCAAAGTGTTTGTTAGGTGTTAAACCTGTTAAAAGATGATTAAAATGATTAAAGGACAAAAAAGCGATTGTGATTTGTGTTGAATTGTGTTTGGGAAATGAAGATACATGGTTTTGAAAAGGTAGTGGTGATATTTCATTCAGTACAGACGTTTGTAGGCGACTTAACAAGACCTGGGGTAAGTTGTGCCAAGAGGCCACTTTTTTTGGACAAATCATTTTATTATTTTTTTTACCACTATTTCTCCCCAATTGGTAGTTACAGTCTTGTCCCATCGCTGCAACTCCCGTACGGACTTGGGAGAGGCGAAGGTCGAGAGCCGTGCGTCTTCCGAAAGACGACCCCGCCAAGCCGCACTGCTTCTTGACACAATGCTCACTTAACCCGGAAGACGGCCGCACCAATGTGTCAGAGGAAACACCGTACACCTGACGACCGTGTCAGTGTGCATTGTGCCCGGCCCGCCACAGGAGTCGATAGAGTGCAATGGGACAAGGACAACCTAGCCAGCCAAATCTGTATGACACTGGGCCAATTGTGCGCCGTCTCGGGAGGCTTTTTTGGATAAATCTGATTATTTCCAGGGATACAGAACATCCTGAAATATATGTAGATATCTTTATTAGAAAGAATACTGTATTTTCCTTGAACCAACTGAATGTAAAAAATGTCTCAATTTACCCCACTCTCCTCTACAATTAAATACAATTCAATTGTGTGTTTGTGTGTGTGTGCATGTGGGTGTAGTGCACAAACAAACAATAAGGTATTTTCAACTATGTGTGTGTGTGACTAACTTGCAGAGTCCAGCTTGTCCTGGCTGAGTTTGGACTCCACAGGGTGAGTCAATCTGCTGACCCCCCTCGTCCTTCTGCTCCATCACTCCACATGCGTCTGAGTCACACAGAAAGGAGTCAGACAGAAAGAGAAAATCAAAGTATGGGCAGAAAGAGAGAAAAAAATAGAGTAAAGTTCTCACAGATCTGGGATCTAAGAGAGGATAAACAAGAGGTCACTCTCACCAGTCTGTGTCCCATTAGGGGGGTCTGTGTTGAACTCAACAGCATTCCTCTATGGACAAAATACAAACAACTCAGCTCAGAAACACAACATTGAAATGACAACCCTTTAACGTTACCAGAACATTCCCTCTAACATTCCCAAAACATTCCCCCTGAAATATTCTCTGAACATTCTCTATAACATTATCTCTGTAATGTTCCCAGAACATTCCCTCTAACGTTCCCAGAACATTCCTTCTGTAACGTTCCCAGAACATTCCCTCTAACGTTTCCCCCCTGTAACGTTCCCAGAACATTCCCTCTAACGGTCCCAGAACATTCCTTCTGTTCCCAGAACATTCCCTCTAACGTTTCCCCCCTGTAACATTCCCAGAACATTCCCTCTAACGTTCCCAGAACATTCCTTCTGTAACGTTCCCAGAACATTCCCTCTAACGTTTCCCCCCTGTAACGTTCCCAGAACATTCCCTCTAACGTTTCCAGAACATTCCTTCTGTAACGTTCCCTGAACATTCCCTCTAACGTTCCCAGAACATTCCCTCTAACGTTTCCCCCTGTAACGTTCCCAGAACATTCCCTCTGTAACGTTCCCAGAACATTCCTTCTGTAACATTCCCAGAACATTCCCTCTGTAACGTTCCCAGAACATTCCCTCTAACGTTTCCCCCCTGTAACGTTCCCAGAACATTCCCAGTACATTCACCCATGTAATGTTCCCAAAACATCCCTCATCTCTGTACCTGCAGCAGGGCCTGTAGTCTGGCAGGCTCCCAGTCCCTGAGGTAGAAGAGACAGTCTCGTGGGTGATGAGCATGGAGACCTGTGATCTTACACTGGACAGTTTTACAAGCCGTCTGAGAGAGAGGGAGGCGGAGGGTGAAGAAGGGAAAGCGAAAAAGGAAGCAGACATGAGGCTGGGAATGTATGATAAGAAAGCCCTGGGGGAAAGGGAGATCCTTCTCTCTGACTGAATCCATTTAGTGACAAATATGGTACTCCATGCAGTCAATTTTATGTGACTTACAGTGTGGAAGGGATTGTTGCAGCCACTGCAGAACTGGTATCTGCATTGGGAGCAGCTGAAGTGCATGCAGCCACCTTTGGTCAAGGCATACTGGAACCTGCAGTGAGGACAGGCTACGTAGAGAGATGAGAAGGGCCACATCATTGTGTTATAACAATTATGATGATGGTGATGAGATGGCATTGTGTGCCAGGAGTCAAGAGTCTCAAAGTAGAAGTGCTGATCTAGGACCAGGCCCTATCTGTCCAGATAATCGTATTTATCATTATCTAAAAAATGAAATCTGATCGTATATCAGCAATCATACTCTTTGTGAATATGGGCCAATAACTGCAGGCTGTTTAGGCTGACTGACTCACTGATGCCGTTGTCCCGCAGGAACCCGGCCAGCCCCTGTCTCTGGTAGTCAGGGTCGTTCTCTCTTTTCCACAACTGGAACTGCTCACAGGATACATCCTGGTGCTGAGCTTCCCACTGACAGAGAGAGAGGGGGGAGGGGGCGGGAGGGAGGGAGGGATAGAGAGAGAGGGAGAGAGAGGGAGGGAGAGAGGGATAGAGAGGGAGGGAGGGATAGAGAGAGGGAGGGAGGGAGGGATAGAGAGAGGGAGGGAGAGAGAGAGAGGGAGGGATAGAGAGAGGGAGGGAGAGAGAGAGAGAGAGAGAGAGGAGGGAGGGAGGGAGGGAGGGATAGAGATAGAGGGAGGGAGAGATAGCGAGAGAGAGAGAGGGAGAGAAAGAGAGGGAGGGAGAGAGAGGGAGGGAGAGAGAGGGAGGGAGAGATAGAGGGAGGGAGAGATAGCGAGAGAGAGGGAGGGAGAGAAAGAGAGAGAGGGAGGGAGAGATAGATATAGATAGAGGAAGGGAGAGATAGATAGATAGATAGAGGAGCGAGAGATGGAGGGAGAGAGAGATAGAGAGAGGGAGCGATAGAGATAGAGGGAGGGAGAGATAAAGAAAGAGATATAGGGAGAGCGAGAGAGATAGAGAGAGAGAAAGAGAGACAGGCATCATTATTTGGGTCCCACATACACGTGGCTATGAAATGACACTACATGGCAGGCAAGGTAACAACAGGTATATTTTGTACTTACAGGCTTTTTGCATTGGTTACAAAAGCTCTTCATACACGTGGGGCAGGTGACTTTGTATTGGTTTCCATCATAGATAAAGCCAAAGGTGCACTGAGAAGGGAAGAGGAGGGAGAGAGAGTGGTGAGAGTGGCGGCAGGTAGCCTGTTCCCCTGAGCGCTGACATGGATGTCGATTAAGGCAGCCCCCCCCCCCCCCTCCCACAGAAGACACATTTCAGTTGGATACATTCAGTTGGACAACTGACTAGAAATCCCCCTTTCCCTGAATGAAAAGGGAAATACAGTAGAGACTGTTGATGTGATGGAGCTGGTTAGAAACCCCCTCACGTGACAACACCACAGGAACATGGGGTCCTTCATCAGAGCATGTTCCATCAGCTTCTTGTGGAAGAGCTCGTACACCTCACGATCCAGACAGTCTCGCAGCTAAACACACAACATCAATAACAATGTTATAAACATGAAACACAACCAGCAGCAGCTCATGATCGTCCCATTTCAATCTACCTATAGCCCCTCCAAGGGACGCAAAATTGTAGACTTTTTCCAAAAATGCTCAAATTGGAATTTCTGAAAAAAGAAAACAGGTAACTGCTAACTGGATCTCTCACTTCTATCTCCATATCTTCCATTCCAAATAAAGTTGATTCTTCTTCATCTTCTCACCTGAATGTCCAGAGTAAAGAAGTAGCTGTCCAGGTGCTCAGGGTCGTTGATGTCTGGTCCTGCACACACAGGACACACCATGTCTCTGATGTGTTTGTCTCTCACAGCGATGGTGAAGTGCTGTGTGAAACACTCGTGGCACACCGAGCACTGACACGAGGTCAGGGACTGCATCTGAGATGTACAGAGAATATATAGCATTAATCCAATAACTCACATACCGGTATTAACATCTTATAGGAAATTACGCACCATATCTGAGAGAGGAGGGCACCAAAGTGAAAGTTACAGTATGTCAATTGTGCTAAAGAATGACAAAACAACACGCAGTGCAATGTAGCTCCACCATTCCACACAAACTCAACCAAACCCCCAGCAGCCCACCTTGCTGTGGGGGAAGATGCTGAGGCAGCAGGGGCACTCGTTGTTGAGGAGGCGGCGGAGGAACTCTCTGTCCTGGGACTCTCTGACGGCCTGGATGACGTCCTCCAGGGAGTACTGGGCATCAGGCTCCTGGAGTAGAGACAGGGCCAGCTCACAGCGCCCCCAGCTGGGCAGCTCGTACAACGCCAGCAGGCGCCTGCACATCCTCTGAGAGGACAATGGAGGGTAATGATGATGAACAACAATCAGATGATTTGTGTTATCTATGGCCTTGGAAAATGCAGTTTAGTTGACTTGTGCATGCTCTCTCTCTGTCTCTCTCAGACACACACTCTCTGCAGTACCTGCTTGTCAGGGTTCTTGGCATCAATGGGGGCCTCTGGCTGGTCGCTCCAGATGCGCTGGTGGAAGGGCTCCAGGAGGGGCCGCTGCAGCAGGGACAGAGCCCCCCGCACCTCCCCTCCACTCAGACGCAGAGCCTCCTCACACTGCGACGCCTCTCGGAAGCCCAGCGAACGCAGCTCCCGCATCTACACAGTCAGAGTAGAAACAGCTCTTTTATATCTCTTAGTATTACTGCATTGTTGAGGGGCATGCATGTACGCATTTCACTGGACGTTTACACCTGCTGTATCCTGTGCACGTAACAAATAAACGTTGGTTTGGTGCATGTAGCCTAGAGGTTAAGAGCGCTGAGCCATTAACTGAATGGTCGCTGGTTTGAATCCCTGAGCCGACAAGATTCAACATTTGTTGATGTGCCCATGAGCAAGGCATTTAAACCTAATTGCTCCTCTAAGTCTCTTTGGATAAGAGCCTCTGCTACCTGACAACATTTTTTAACTTCAGTATACTTTGCATATAGGCTTAATTGTGACACAGACTAGCTCAGTAAGTAGCCTTGCATGAGTTGGAATGGCTCATAGGAGCATGAGACTATCTGTGTCAAGCAGAGTCACCTCAGGTCCCATTTTTACAGTCTTTGGTATGACTCGGCCTGGAATCAAACTCCCAACCTTCCAACCTCAGGGCTGACAATCTAACCACAAGGCCACAGATGGGTCTAGTGAACGCTTGGTTATTTGAGTGGATATCTAAAGTGATTAGCCATATCAGTTTTGAGTGACCATTAGGGTCAGGTGAACTGTCTGGTTCTCACCTTGGCCTGTCTGTCTCGGAGCAGCTGACGGACTGCTCTCTCAGTGTTGCCCCCTGCTGCCAGCCATGCCTGCTTGGCCTCAACCCTGGACAGCTGCACTCCCTCACCCAGCAGCACACTGGGACTCTGTTGCTCTGTCGACCCCTTATCTGTGTTATCCTGCGGCCCAGAAACCCTTGCTTTGAAGTTCTGCAAAGCTGCCGAAGCTGCCATGGCACAGATCTCATCCAGTAGGTGAGGCAGCTCTGATTTCAGCCAATCACAGGGGTTGACGTTGCTGCCCCTGGAAATGCAGAGGGCTGCGTACACCTCCTCAGGGCCCACTCCCTTCTTCTCTCCCTTCTGAGGAAAAACATCCATTTAGAAGTTAGAATAATACCAGTTAATGTGGCTTTAATTCACATTTAGAGTCAGTTCAAAAGCCACCTACTCGTATTTGATGGACCAGCTTCAGTCCTTCATCCCTCATCAGGTTCTGTCTCTTAATGTCGATGTTTACCCTGGAAGAGATCTCCGGAGGGACCTGGGGCATCACAGGAGGCGGGACAAAGTCTTTGACTGGAGACTGCAGGAGGAGGGACTTGGGACTGGTCACTGGAGGATCTTTGCACGGCAGGTTGCACACCTCACAAACCACTGCAGGAGGAGAGTTCACATAGGTGCAGAACTGACACATCCACTACAGAGAGAGAAATAGCATGGGAAAGAGGCAGGGACGGGGAGAGATTGTGAAAGATTAAAACCAAAAAGATACACTTGAATGATTTGATCTCACAGAACATTCCAACTCTAGAGAGTATTTAAACCACTGGGGGGGGGGTGTAACCTTTGTTTCCTTGTCTGCCGTGGGTCCTGCCGTGGGTAGTACTGGAGTACTGGGGAGTACTGGCGTGATAGAGGGACGGGTGGCCAGACGGGGGCGCTCACACACCTCACACAGTATACTGCTGCCTTGGTTCACCACCGTACAGCTCTTACACTGCCACTCTATGAAAGAGGTCAGAGAGGGTAGATAAACAGACAGCCTTATATTGATCTTAGCTTCTAGTAATGCGTGATTATTATTACTGATATAGAGGCACAGGTTACGTGAACACCTCAAACAGAACAGGACAGGACAGGTGACTGATGTGGTGTTCAAATGAACATCACATGAAAATTACTCAACAGTTGAGACGTGTATATGAAAGTGACCTGGGTTGGGTTGCGGCTGCCCCGGGTCCTCCAGATCTATAAGGGAAGCGATGGCCAGACGGGGTCGTTCACAGGTCACACACAGCGCAGCTTTCACCTCGTTGACTGTAGTGCACTGAGCACACTCCCATGAGGAAAGAGAGAGGCTAGAAAAGAGAAGAAACACAAGTGAGAGGAAAGAGAGAGACTAGAAAAGAGAAGAAACACAAGTGAGAGGAAAGAGAGAGACTAGAAAAGAGAAGAAACACAAGTGAGAGGAAAGAGAGAGGCTAGAAAAGAGAAGAAACACAAGTGAGAGGAAAGAGAGAGACTAGAAAAGCTTCGTGTCCAGCAGACGCCTCAAACTCTTTACGTTCCGCTGGGAAGTCATTCAGCATCAGTGGAGCAGTCCGTCGCAGTAGGATGGGATGCTGCACTAGGATGGGATGCTGCACTAGGATGGGATGCTTCAGTAGGATGGGATGCTTCAATAGGATGGGATGCTGCACTAGGATGGGATGCTTCAGTAGGATGGGATGCTGCACTAGGATGGGATGCTTCAGTAGGATGGGATTCTGCACTAGGATGGGATGCTGCACTAGGATGGGATGCTGCACTAGGTTGGGATGCTGCACTAGGATGGGATGCTGCACTAGGTTGGGATGCTGCACTAGGTTGGGATGCTGCACTAGGACGGGATGCTGCACTAGGACGGGATGCTTCAGTAGGACGGGATGCTGCACTAGGATGGGATGCTGCGCTAGGTTGGGATGCTGCACTAGGACGGGATGCTTCAGTAGGACGGGATCCTTCAGTAGGATGGGATCCTGCACTAGGTTGGGATGCTGCACTAGGTTGGGATGCTGCACTAGGATAGGATGCTGCACTAGGATGGGATGCTGCACTAGGATGGGATGCTGCACTAGGATGGGATGCTGCGCTAGGTTGGGATGCTGCACTAGGTTGGGATGCTGCACTAGGTTGAAATGCTGCGCTAGGTTGGGATGCTGCACTAGATACGAGGTGCGCCCTGTCTACCACATGAGTTCAATATTTTCAACTTGTGCATTGCAAAACGTTCATAAAAGGCAGTGAGACCTGTTGGATAGTTTTCAGGAAACCAGCCAACAGAATGACGTGTAAAATGAATATCCACAGAACTGTTCTGTGCGTAATTTAGCGTGCCATCATGCATGACAAACTAGTGATTTGAAATCAGTAGCCTACTCTATATGGGAACAACCAGTTCAATTTATTCATGTCGCTCGAGATGAATGTGCCAGAAGGTTAGAAACAACCTCGATGAATTCCTGTAATGTGGCCTTGTGTGCAGCCGATGAAACCAGTAGGTCCATATGAGAATAACATTCATCTGCTTTAACTATTAGCTTTCGTTGAACAGGTCAATAATGATCTTCTCCATGCTGCAAACCGTACTGCAGCCTTGCGAAGCAGATGTGCATCGAGTATGGAAAATGTGGTCTAGACATCTGGCAAAAACAACATAGGGCAAAACGCGTCTGGTGGACATATGGTGGAAGAAGTGAGTGATCAGGTTTGTGTGTGTATGTGTGCATGTGTGTGTAGAGTCGATTATAACACATCCTCATTTCTGACCTAAAAGCTCTTGTTAGTTTGGCGGGGGTAACCAGTGTCCTGTTGTGACCCCCACGGTCAGGGTGAGAATGGTACAGTCTGTCACATTCCAGACACAGCCTCTGAGAACAGGTGGAGCAAGGGGCGTAGACTTGGGACATACCACAGATGGTACAGGTCTCTAAGGGGGGGTTTAAAGATGATAAGTGTTAGTTTACATATTCATGGGTAAGAATATTTAAATAAATATTGGATTAAAAGTGAGATTTGAGCTGAAATGGTCAAAGCTATGACCCATATCTTACCCTGTATTCTATCTCTCCTGTGATTGGCTCTGGACGGGTGGCGGTGGTAGATGAGGTCACATGACTGACAGAAAGGAAGAGAACCACAGGGTGGGCAGAGGAGAGAGGGAGTGGCACCGCACAGATTACACCCCCCATCTGAGAGAGAGAGAGAGAGAGAGAGAGAGAGAGATGGAGAGAGGGACAGAAAGAGAGAGAGGGAGAGAGAGGGAGAGAAAGAGAGAGAGGGAGAGAGAGAGGGAGAGAAGCTCAATAAGCAATATGCAATAAGTTTGTCATCCAATGACAGTACAACAGACAGGCAGATGACATATGCCAGTGGGGTTGGAAGTGGGCAGGTTGCCAGGTAACAGACAGGTAAACTCGTACAGGGAGTGGGTGTCTGTCTCACCTGTGGGAGTGGTCGGGGCGTGTCTTTGTCCAGGACTAGCAGCCGGTTTGGGTGGAGGAGATAGCAGCTGAAGGTCTTTCCCACTGTCCCCATGCTCCTCTCCTGGTGGGATGACCACTGCATCAGACATCAGCTCTGGTTTCTCCTGAAGAGAGCAGAATAGCCCTAATTACAACAGTAATCACAGCAAAAGTTAGAAGTAGAAACAGACAAACCGATTAACCACTCGACTGTACGTTGTTACACAGACCTGATTTGTCTTCGGGAGACTAAGGGATGGGATTATACTGCTGTAGATTTCTGGGTGAGCATGTGTACCCTGACAGACAACAACAACACAGTAACACATAAGAGTCAGCAAGAGATCAACCATGGAAACTCATCTTTGTGGTTATCCTCAAAATGAGAGTGAGAACAATTTAAACATGTTAATTAGATAATAACACTCTTAGACTCTCATATGAACGTTCACCTTGATAAGCATGTCCAGTTCCATGCGCAGGGTCATGACCTCAATGGTCACTGCAGCAACCTTCCCAACGTCTGGATCTGTGACATCATCGGGGAAGCTGAGGCCGTCTGGCTGTTGATTGGTGTAACCGTAGAGAAACAGGACTGACCTGCCACCCTGTAGAAAAGATAGCAGACAGTAGAATAAACCACCGTTGACTCAAATTAGTGAAAAAGTAAACTAAAATGCTTTAAAAATCACTGGGTACCCACTGCTCTAGGTCTATGTCTATGACCCATAAGGCACTTTAAACATTGCTTATTGATCCACTCCCTATTTGAACAATCTGACTATTTGTAGTGAAAACAATAGACTCTAATCTGTCCTATGCACAAGGAAGTCAATAATGATCCTGTAATAATAAGAAAAGGGCAGTAAGTTCCTGATAGGAACTTAGGAACTGTGTTAACTAACCTCCAGACGAGCTTCAATGCCATACAACTCTCCTTCCGTTGCCTCCAACTGCTCTTCAATGCAAGTAAAACCAAATGCATGCTCTTCAACCGATCGCTGCCCGCACCTGCCCACCCGCCTAGCATCACTACTCTGGACGGTTCTGACTTAAAATATGTGGACAACTACAAATACCTAGGTGTCTGGTTAGACTGTAAATTCTCCTTCCAGACTCATTTTAAGCATCTCCTATCCAAAATTAAATCTAGAATTGGCTTCCTATTTCGCAACAAAGCATCCTTCACTCATGCTGCCAAACATACCCTTGTAAAACTGACCATCCTACCGATCCTTGACTTTGGCGATGACATTTATAAAATAGCCTCCAACACTCTACTCAGCAAATTGGATGCAGTCTATCACAGTGCCATCCGTTTCATCACCAGAGCCCCATATACTACCCACCACTGCGACCTGTACGCTCTCGTTGGCTGGCCCTCGCTTCATATTCGTCGCCAAACCCACTGGCTCCAGGTCATCTATAAGTCTTTGCTAGGTAAAGCCCCGCCTTATCTCAGCTCACTGGTCACCATAGCAGCACCCACCCGTAGCACGTTCTCCAGTAGGTATATTTCACTGGTCACCCCCAAAGCCAATTCCTCCTTTGGCTGCCTTTCCTTACAGTTTTCTGCTGCCAATGACTGGAACGAATTGCAAAAATCAATGAAGCTGGAGACTCATATCTCCCTCACTAACTTTAAGCATCAGCTATCAGAGCAGCTTACAGATCATTGCACCTGTACATAGCCCATCTGTAAATAGCCCATCCATCTACCTCATCCCCATATTGTTATTTATTTTGTTTTATTTTGCTCCTTTTCACCCCAGTTTCTCTACTTGCACATTCATTTTCTGCACATCTATCACTCCAGTGTTTATTAGCGAAATTGTAATTATTTCGCCACTCTGGCCTATTTATATAAAGGTGAGAAAAAAAAGAAAATAATTGGGTTTAAAGAGGCCTGTCTCCCTCCTTTACCTTGATGGCGTCCACGGTAGCCCTGAAGACTGGGTTGTTGTGCTTGACGCTGCGCCAGTACCTGGGCCTGCTGGGGCTGGTCAGGTTACAGCCATACTTTTCCAGGATGCTCAAGGCTTTAAACAACCGTCCAACAGACTCTAGGACCTGATGGAGGGAGGAGAGGTGGGGGAGAGGGGATCAGGGGGCAGAGGGGTTAACAAGAATATCTGAAGGTGCAAGGCGTACAGTAAAGACAAAAGATACATTTAGGGGGCAACTGGATTGGACTGAATATAAAACCTCACCTCCTCCCTGCTCTGCCCTGCTATGTTCTGTGTCACCATGGTCTGTGCTGTGATGTGGTGAAACTTGTCAGACAGGGACAGGGGAACATTGGCCATGAACTGGACATCAGTCTTCAATGCCTGGGCAGAGCCTGAATAGGACAGGAGGGACTCAGCTCTCCTCCGCACCTCCTCAAAAGGGACAGGCTGGGTACTCATCATTCACACACTGGGGGGATAGAGATATAAAATGACAGGTCAACTCAGGGATGGGACTGTTGACTGATGTGCAGTAGGTAGGCCTACCGTCATGTCTTATGTATATGGGTGTACCGTCTAGCTACTCTGTCTACTGTGAACATGGATATCTCCAAGGTAGCTCAAATGGTAGAGCGCTCGCCAGGGTAACGTTTCTAATATAAGTAGTTCTGTCTCGATAAGAGCTTCTGCTAAATGGCTCAAATGTTAAATGTAAGTACATTGAAGTTTCAACTTATATCTCAAAATGACACGTGACACTAGATAGCTGTAAACTTTACAGTTAGCTAGCTGTAGTGGTGCATGTTCTGAAATTGAAGTGGCACATTGAGCTGGCTGGCAAGTCAATTTGTAATTATGCTCACGCTAATGTATGACTGGCTAGCAAGGCGACATCGAAAGTTTATGATGACAGCCAGATCAGTGTCACTTTACCCTTATCTTCTGCGTTTCCAGATGTATTTCGTGATCCAAGTCCTTTATGAATCCAACTGACTGTTATATCAAGGCAAAATGTGGCTACATTTCTTGTATCACGTCGGTCTTCTGAAGCATGTCTTCAAAAGCACAGCTAGCTAAAGTCACAACAACAGTGAAAATGTAGTTGACGCGGAAGTTGTTATCGAGAGGGGCGATGTAGAATAAACCTTGATGTACACTACCCTCTAGTGGTATTATAAAGAATAGTAGTTACTGTAGTTACGCTGACTACAGTTAAACAACATTGTTATTATTACATTGTTATAAATCAATCACTCACTCAATCATGAAAGCCACAAACTGCAGTTCACGTGTCTTCTTGGAACTGAACACAGAACACTGTCTTGGAAACATTACTTTTCATGGTTGGACTGCTTTCATTCATTATTCATAGTATTAGAAATAACTTAAATACAAGTTCAACTCTTCTGTGTGTAAGCTTTTTTAATCATCTAAGCACAACATTTGCCCAATGTACAACGTTCAAAAGATTGTACTTTCTCTGTTTTACCACTAGAGGAGGCAACTGCTATTTTAATAATTAATAGTGCCTTTTCATCGTGATCTGGCAAAAAGAACTCAGAAGACACAAGAGTGTGATTTAAGTTTTTGCAATGACAATGATATGGTCACTGACTAGGTGACCCATACGGCAGTGGTCAGTATTAGGGCTTGAGCCATAACAACAAAATGACCTTTCTTCAGGGAAAGGCCTTTATGTGATATCTAATATCTAACTCAGGCTTGTACTGACATACACGATATGACCAAAAGTATGTGGACAACTGCTTGTCGAACATCTCATTCCAATATTTGGTCCCCCCTTTTCTGCTATAACAGTCTCTCCTCTTCTGGGAAGGCTTTCCACCAGATGTTGGAACATTGCTGCAGGGACTTGCTTCCATTCAAGAACATGAGTGAGGTCGGGCACTGATGTTGGGCGATTAGGCCTGGCTCGCAGTCGGCGGTCCAATTAATCCCAAAGGTGTTTGATGGTGTTGAGGTCAGGGCTCTGTGCAGGCCAGTCAAGTGGACCTCGCTTTGTGCATGGGGGCATTGTCATGCTGAAACTGTTGCTACAAAGTTGGAAACACAGAATTGTCTAGAATGTCATTGTATACTGTAGCATTAAAGATTTCCCTTCACTGGAACTAAGGGACCTAGCCCGAACCATGAAAAACAGCCCCAGACCATTATTCCTCCTTCAACAAACTTTATAGTTGGCACTATGCATTGGGGCAGGTAGCGTTCTCCTGGCATCCGCAAACCCAGATTTGTCCATTGAACTGCCAGATGGTGAAGAGTGATTCATCACGCCAGAGAACGCGTTTCCACTACACCAGAGTCCAATGGCAGTGAGCTTTACACCAGTCCAACTGATGCTTGGCATTGCGCATGGTGATCTTAGGCTTGTGTGCAGCTGCTCGGCAATGGAAATCCATTTCATTAAGCTCCCGACAAACGGCTATTGTGCTAACGTTGCTTCCAGAGGCAGTTTGGAACTCGGTTAGTGAGAGTTGCAACTGCGGGCAGACGGTTTTTACATACTAGTCGCTTCATCACTCGGCGGTCCCGTTCTGTGTGCTTGTGTGGCATTATCACTTCGCGGCTGAGCTATTATTTCTTCTAGACTTACAGTTGACCAGGGCAGCTTTAGCTGTGCAGAAATTTAACGAACTGACTTGTTGGGAAGGTGGCATCCTATGATGGTGTCACGTTGAAAGTCACTGAGCTGTTCAGTAAGGGCATTCTACTGCCAATGTTGTCTATGGAGACAACATTAGAGAGAGAGAGAGAGAGAGAGGGAGAGAGAGAGAGAGAGAGGGGAGAGAGAGAGAGAGAGATGAAGAGAGAGACAGAGAGAGACAGAGAGAGACAGAGAGAGAGAGGGAGATGGAGAGAGGGAGAGGGAGAGAGAGAGGGGGAGAGAGAGAGAGAGAGAGAGAGAGAGAGGGGGAGATTGAGAGAGGGAGAGGGGGAGAGGGAGAGAGAGAGAGAGATAGAGAGAGAGAGAGAGAGAGAGAGAGAGAGAGAGAGAGAGAGAGAGAGAGAGAGGGATAGAGAGAGAGAGAGGGATAGAGAGAGAGAGAGAGAGAGAGAGAGAGAAAGAGAGGGAGAGAGAGAGAGGGAGATTGAGAGAGGGAGAGGGGGAGGGAGAGGGAGAGAGAGAGAGAGAGGGATAGAGAGAGAGAGAGAGAGAGAGAGAGAGATTGAGAGAGAGAGAGAGGGATAGAGAGAGAGAGAGGGATAGAGAGAGAGAGAGAGGGATAGAGAGAGAGAGGGATAGAGAGAGAGAGAGAGAGAGAGAGAGAGAGAGAGAGAAGGAGAGTAGAACTAATGCGAATGCAGGTCTATTTCAGAATCCAGGCAGTTCCTCTCCTATGACTTTTCACTCTAGTTATCATAAAGAATTAATCGTGTGTTGATGCTGCTGGCGACTTGCCAAAATGATGCCTATCAACTCTCTCTCTCTGGCTCTCTCTCTCTCTTTCAATTCACTTCAATTCAAGGGGCTTTATTGGCATGGGAAACATATGTTAACATTGCCAAAGCAAGTGAGGTAGATAATATACAAAAGTTAAATAAACAATCAAAATTAACAGTTAACATTGCACTCACAGAAGTTCCAAAATAATAAAGACATTACAAATGTCATATTATGTCTAAATACAGTGTTGTAACGATGTACAAATGGTTGAAGTACAAATGGGAAAATAAATAAGCATAAATATGTGTTGTATTTACAATGGTGTTTGTTCTTCACTGGTTGCCCTTTTCTTGTGGCAACAGGTCACAAATCTTCCTGCTGTGATGGAACACTATGGAATTTCACCCAGTAGATATGGGAGTTTATCAAAATCGGGTTTGTTTTCGAATTCTTTGTAGATCTGTGTAACCTGAGGGAAATATGTGTCTCCAATATGGTTTTACATTGGGCAGGGGGTTGCTAAGTACAGCTCAGTTTCCACCTCATTTTGTGGGCAGTGTGCACATAGCCTGTCTTCTCTTGAGAGCCAGATGTGGATACGGCGGTCTTTCTCAATAGCAGGGCTATGCTGACTGAGTCTGTACATAGACAAAGCTTTCCTTAAGTTTGGGTCAGTCACAGTGGTCAGGTATTCTGCCACTGTGTACTCTCAGTTTAGGGCCAAATAGCATTCTAGTTTGCTCTGTTTTTTTGTTAATTCTTTTCAATGTGTCAAGTAATTATCTTTTTGTTTTATAATGATTTGGTTGGGTCTAATTGTGTTGCTGTTCTGGGGCTCTGTGGGGTCTGTTTGTGTTTGTAAACAGAGCCCAAGGACCAGCTTGCTTAGGGGACTATTGTTCAGGTTCATCTCTCTGTAGATGATGGCTTTGTTATGGAAGGTTTGGGAATCGCTTCCTTTTAGGTGGCTGTATAATTTAACGTCTCTTTTCTGGATTTTGATAATAATCGGGTATCAACCTAATTCTGCCCTGCATGCATTATTTGGTGTTCTACGTTGTGCACGGAGGATATCTTTGCAGAATTTTGCAATTTGGTGTTTGTCCCATTTTGTGAATTCTTGGTTGGTGAGCGGACCCCAGACCTCACAACCTTAAAGGGCAATTGGTTCTATAACTGATTAAAGTATTTTTAGCCAGATCCTAATTGGTATGTTGAATTTTATGTTCCTTTTGATGGCATAGAATGCCCTTCTTGCCTTGTCTCTCAGATCGTTCACAAGTTACCTGTTGCGCTGATGTTTAGGCCAAGGTGTATATATATTTTTGTGTGCTCTAGGGCAACGGTGTCTAGAATTTGTATTTGTGGTCCTCGCGACTGGACCTTTTTTGGAACACCATAATTTTGGTCTTACTGAGATTTACTGTCAGGGCCCAGGTCTGGCAGAATCTGTGCAGAAGATCTAGGTGCTGCTGTAGGCCCTCGTTGGTTGGTGGCAGAAGCATCAGATCATCAGCAAACAGTAGACATTTGACTTCAGATTCTAGTAGGGTGAGGCCAGGTGCTGCAGACTGTTCTAGTGCCCTCGGCAATTAGTTTATATATATGTTGAAGAGGGTGGGGCTTAAGCTGCATCTCTGTCTCACCCCACAGCCCTGTGGGAAGACACATGTGTGTTTTTTGCCTATTTTAACTGCACACTTGTTTTTGTACATGGATTTTATAATGTCATGTGTTTTACCCCCAACACCACTTTCCATCAATTTGTATACAAGACCCTCATGCCATCTCCCACGGTAGTTATTGGGGTCAAATTTGTCTCCTCTTTTGTGGATTGGGGTGATCAGTTCTTGGTTCCAAATATTGGGGAAGATGCCAGAGCTAAGGATGATGTTAAAGAGTTTTAGTATAGCCAATTGGATTTTTTTGTCTGTATATTTTATCATTTCATTGAGAATATCATCAACACCACATGCCTTTTTGGGTTGGACGGTTTTTATTTTGTCCTGTAGCTCATTCGAGGTAATTGGAGAATCCAGTGGGTTCTGGTAGTCTTTAATAGTTGATTCTAAGATTTGTGTTTGATCATATATATGTTTTTGCTGTTTGTTCTTTGTTATAGAGCCAAAAAGATTGGATAAGTGGTTTACCCATACATCTCCATTTTGGATAGATAATTCTTCATGTTGTTGTTTGTTTAGTGTTTTCCAATTTTCCCAGAAGTGGTTAGAGTCTATTCTTCAATTACATTGAGCTGATTTCTGACGTGCTGGTCCTTCTTTTTCCGTAGTGTATTTCTGTATTGTTTTAGTGATTCACCATAGTGAAGGCGTAGACTCAGGTTTTCCGGGTCTCTATGTTTTTGGTTGGACAAGTTTCTCATTTCTTTCTTAGATTTTTGCATTCTTCATCAAACCTTTTGTCATTGTTGTTCATTTTCTTCGGTTCTCTATTTGAGATTTATAGATTTGATAGGGAAGCTGAGAGGTCAAATATACTGTTAAGATTTTCTACTGCCAAGTTTACACCTTCACTTCACACAGTTGAACATTTTATCCAGGAAGTTGTCTAAAAGGGATTGGATTTGTTGTTGCCTAATTGTTTTTTGGTAGGTTTCCAAACTACTTTGGCATACTACTGCTACTATAGCATTTCTTAATATTACTCAGTTCTTTGGCTTTGATGCCTCATGATTGAGTATTGCTCTGTTCAAGTAGACTGTGATTTTGCTGGGGTTTGACAGGGGTGTCAGTGCGCTGATTGTGAACGCTCTGAGAGACTCTGGGTTGAGGTCAGTGATAAAGTAGTCTACAGTACTACTGTCAAGAGATGAGTTGTAGGTGTACCTACCATAGGTGTCCCCTTAAAGCCTACCATTGACTATGTACATACCCAGCATGCGACAGAGCTGCAGGAGTTGTGACCCGTTTCTGTTGGGTATGTGTTTGTCCCCCTGTGTGCTGAGGGTGTCAGGTTCTTGTCCAGTTCTGGCATTTAGGTTGCCACAGACTAGTACATGTCCCTGGGCCTGGAAATTATTGATTTCCCCCTCCAGGATGGAGAAGCTGTCTTTATTAAAGTCTGGAGTTTCTAGTGGGGGGTATAGGTAGCACACTGGAGGACATTTTTCTCTGTTAAGATTATTTCATTTGAATTTCTAGCCAAATGTAAAATGTTCCTGTTTTGAGAAATTTAATGGAGTGAGTTAGGTCTGCTCTATATCAAATTAGCATACCCCTGAGTCCCTTCCCTGTTTCACACCTGGTCGTTTGATGGGACTACCAGCTCTCTGTAACCTAGAGGGCAACCAGTGGGTCCGTCTCCTCTATACCAGGTTTCTTGTAGGATGACAATGTCTGTATTTCCGATTTCTTTGATGAAGTCCAGGTTCCTGCTCTTCAGGCCAAAGGCAGATGACCTCAGAACGTGGATATTCCAGGATGAGATAGTGAAGGCTTTGTGTTCCATAAAGTGGTCAATGTTGTTGGTCGTGTGGTTTGGCCTCAGACCAGTAAGTGTGAGCAGCCTATCTCTACCCCCCTTGTACCATTCACACATATAAATTAGGTTTGTGCCAAGCACAACAGACCTCCATCTCGCATCACTTAGATACGTCTCAAATTCATAATCCGATACCATTTATCAGACTAGTCACAGCTTCAGATCAGGACCCACATATGGGATGTTAAAGGAATATTACCCACTGTGACACCTTTAAAGGGTTGAAGATATGTTATACTTGAGATGCATCAAAGTAGCTTTGAAAGGATAGCAACACCACATTTCTTTCACTCAATGATGGAAGTACAGCACTCTTATGGAAATACAGAGATGGCTTTGTGTCCCACCTCCACCTTCAGCGTAATACAATATCTGTGGTAAGTTCCTATATCTGTGTTTAGTGTTGTGTGATGTAGCTACCATTGCAGGATGAATCATTCTCAGAATGGTGGGTGAATGTCCAAACATGTTGCTCTTGACAACATCACACCAAGCCTGGGTGAGCTAACCTCAACCATCTATCTTTGTGTTCATCATCTCAATGTCTGAGTAGACAGACCTCATCTGTTACTCTCCTCCCTCTCTCATTCCACTCGCTAAACTCATACTACGTTTAAAAATCACACACAATAAGTGCCTGTGGGTATCAGCCATGAAGGGCAACCATGAAGGTTTGAGTCCTTTTGAGTTCATCTGACACTTAAAAAAAACAAACGATGGTCTTTTATGCTGCCCTTTCATATTTTGAATACCAGTGACAGACTCACTGGTTTCTATTAACAGAGAGCTTCATTGTGTGTGGAGATGGAAGGCAGGGGATGGCAGATGTCTTTATGCTAACACTTCTTTACCTGTCAAACCCCTCTCTCTCGCTCTCCTTCCCCCAAGCTGTTGTGTTATGTACCCCCTATATCTCTATATCCAGGATCAGGGTGAAACAACTTCTCTAACCACTGAGTGAATCTCTGGATCTAGTCTAGTGTGTTTCCAATCAACTCTGATGTCCCTAATGTTGAGAGAATATTTCAGGACCTCAGAAGGGCTTCAGAATTCAGGCCCCTAGCTAGCGCAACTAAAGCAAGCCCTGTCAATCCCCATGAAACCCTGAGTAACGACATTGCTGAATTTCATCACATTTAGGGATGAATTGCTTCTACCCTTCATCCTTCAACAATGACCTTGACTGATTGTTCGCACATCAATCCTTACACACACTCACTCACTCACTCACTCACTCACTCACTCACTCACTCACTCACTCACTCACTCACCAAACCCTCCCCCCAAAAGGTCAAAGGTTGTAGATGTGTACTCACAGTCCGGCTCAGACTTAATCGTTGACCCAGCAGAGCAACAGGGGGTTTGGACATAAAGAACTGCAGTCACCCCCTGAGCATAGCAGAGTCAGTCTGACCAGAGGCCCCCTCAACGCATGCCCACAGCCCCAGGCCAACAGAGACATATTAAAGAACTCATTCACACCCTAGTTTCCACTCACAACACACTGTCCGCCTGAGAGAGAAAACACTCTAATTTACTGGCCCCCAGTATCAGCAGTGACATTTTATCCATACCAGGTTGTATAGAACCTGGCTCTGTGAGAGCCAGAGTGAGTGGATCCTCCACATATCCCACAAACCACAGGAAGAGCTCAACTGTACACCGGAGCACTGCGTTCCCGTGCTTCAAAAACAACATGGAAACCACAGCGACACAGAGAGGTAGCAGTGGCCCCTCTCTACATCTCAAGAGTCTTTGACCGAACAAAAAGTCAACGGCTCAGTTTTACTGCCCGTCCGCCAAGCAACACAGTCTTCATATATGCAACATATCTGTGTCCTCCCACAACCCAGAACATGATATATGCACACTAATACGCAAAGCAGGAGTCTTATGAATATGCTACTGTATGTGTGGCTGTCAAGGTACTCAAAAACACTTCCGCTGGGGTTTTATGTTATTTTGTAAACTGGCTATGGGGTATGTCAACGGCCCTCTGCATTGACCATATTGCTCTACTAAATGTACCTGTGAAGATCACAAAAGTAGGAGGATTTCAATGATGTGTTTTCAATGGACGTCAGCTAAAACACATACCACTCTGCCTTTTATACCTTTCCAAACTGACCAGTTCACATTTTGATTCAATTGCTTCTGACAGGCAAAAATTACTCTTCTGTTTCTCATGAACCTGTTTTTCTCTTTGAATGTGGCAGACAGATTTTGTTGAAATAGGCCGGTGGAATGTGCCAAAGCAGACCAAATGCAGAGCATACTACACATCGGTGTCAGACGGGCTGAGTTCCAATTATGATTCCATGATCACATTATATCTTCAGGAGGAAGAACGCCCAGCACCCACACTCATTCATGCACCCTAAACATCTATGTTTTATTTTACAGTGAGCATAGCTGTCAGTCACTCTAATAGTATTTTATTACTCAGCACCTGAGAGATAATGGATGTTCACACTCAACTATCAGATTCTGACCCCATTCTTTTTTGTAGGTATGATTTGCAGTCAACTCGGTGAGCAGTGGTACTCACAGAATGATTGATTGAAAAACCATTACATTTCACAACAAGCACACCAGGGGCATCATCCCCAAACTGTGTCTTGTGGAATCACTTTTTCTGGAGATATATTTCAGTTATATCCAAATGTAATTGCTGCATGGGAATAAGTTCTCCATAGGAGAAGTTACTTTACACTAAAATGAATATATAGACACCAACTTTTGCCACGATAATTATTTGTATTTTTTATTTTACCTTTATTTAACTAGGCAAGTCAGTTAAGAACAAATTCTTATTTTCAATGACAGCCTAGGAACAATATTATCAATATTAAGGTAGTAGAACGATGCCTTCTACCAATGTAGAGAACCCATACCGTTTTCTATTACATGTACAACGCTTCTCTCCTTCAGCTCACTGTCTGGGCAGGAACCAGAGCATTCCTGTCTGTATCTGTTTGGGGGGGAATAAAGTGTTGTACAGTAATCAGGTGTAAAACAGGTGGAGCAGTGTTGACATAGGAGGGAAGCATGTGAAAAATGTGCTGCTGCCATGCAATCACAAAGGGAAAAGCCAGGCGGTTGATTTAGACGTTTAATCACAGTGCTGGATGATAAGTATAGGATCAAACGAAGGCACGCGATGCCTGGAATAACTGGGAGAGCCACCTAAAGCCTACACAGGGATTCCTGGTGGAAACATGCCAACGCAGTAGCAGTAGGCTGGGATGGATGCCCCAATCATCAGGCCAGACAGAACTGTATCATCTTCAATGGGTCTGGCGATTTGATGGATCGCTGGGTAGCTACTATGCATTCACACTCCTTGACTTTTTCCACATTTTATGTAAATGTGATATTTCCATTTTTATTTGTAATACATTTGCAAAATTTTCAAAAATAAATATGTTTTTGTTTTGTCGTTATGGCGTATTGTGTTATACACAATACGCCATAACGACAAAACAAAAACATATTTATTTTTGAAAATGTTGTGATGAGTGTGATGAGCAAAAAAACTATTTAATCAATTTTAGAACAAGGCTGTAATGTAACAAAATGTGGAAAAAGTCAAGTGGTCAGAATACTTTCACTGTAAGTTATTATTTCACAACAATCTAGTATTTCTAGCTCTATCTGAACATTTGGGGAGATATTCTGTTCTCGTCCCAGTTCTAACATAGGGTCTGGCTTCACTCATTCCCCCATAGTCTGGGGCACACTGACTGACTGATGGACTGATTAAATGGCACAGACCTCTATTGAACTCAGGGCTGGGGACAATTACATTGTTCCAGTCCAGTCAAGGATTGAAACCCCACAGATCTCTGTTTCCATTAAGACATGTTTATAACGTGTAGAACTGCAGAAAAATAGCTTTAAAGCTGCTATTTTTTCTCTCTGGCAACAAGAGGGGTGTGAACAGTTTCGGGTTGCATGGGTTGTGAGGTTGGTGTTTGTTACTATAAATTACATTATCCAGCCCGTCCTTTGCCACCTAGGAAGTTTGTGTAAGAAACCTTCTTGTAGGGTCTATGATTTCCAGTCTTAATTAGGGTATATTAATATATAGACTTAACAGTCTTAATTAGGGCTCCTAAGGGGCGTAGCGGTCTAAGGCACTGCATCTCAGTGCGAGAGGCGCCATCACAGACCCTGGCTCGATTCCAGGCTGTATCACAACTTGCCGTGATTGGGAGTCCCATAGGGTGGTGCACAACTGGCCCAGCATTGATAGGGTTTGGCTGGGGTAGGCCGTCATTGTAAATAAGAATTTGTTCTTAACTGACTTGCCTAGTTAAATAAAGGTTAAAAATATATAAATATTTCAGTGTGCAGGAGCTCAGCAAACACTGAGTGGATTCATTTTTAAATTTAAAAAAGTGTTTTACAGAGTAGGCCTACAGAAAGGACATATGAAGACTATCACTTTAGCTGTGCTTTATAAATATGCGTAAGGCTATGCTGTCAAAATAGTTGCTTAATAAAACTGATAAACAAGGGGGAAGAACAGTAGACGCCCCCTGATCTATATACAGTACCAGTCAAAAATTTGGACACACCTACTCATTCAAGGGTTTTTCTTTATTTTTACTATTTTCTACATTGTAGAATAATAGTGAAAACATCAAACTTATGAAATAGCACATATGGAATCATGTAGTAACCAAAAAAGTGTTAACCAAATCAAAATATATTTTATATTTCAGTTTCTTCAAAGTAGCCACTGTTTGCCTTGATGACAGCTTTGCACACGCTTGGCATTCTCTCAACCAGCTTCATGAGGTAGTCAGGTATACAGGTGTGCCTTGATAAAAGTTAATTTGTTGAATTTCTTTCCTTCTTAATGTGTTTGAGTCAATCACTTGTGTTGTGACAAGGTAGGGGTGGTATACAGAAGATGGCAAGAACAGCTCAAATAAGCAAAGAGAAACAATAGTCCATTATTACTTTAAGACATGAAGGTCAGGCAATCTGTAACGTTTCAAGAACTTGCAGTCACAAAAAACATCAAGTGCTAAGATGAAACTGGCTCTCATGAGGACTGCCACAGGAAAGGAAGACCCAGAGTTACCTCTGCTGCAATGGATAAGTGTGTTAGAGTTAAGTGCACCTCAGATTGCAGCCCAAATAAATGATTCAAAGAGTTCAAGTAACAGACACATCTCAACATCAACTGTTCAGTAGAGAATGCGTGAATCAGGACTTCATGGTTGAATTGCTGCAAAGAAACTACTACTAAAGGACACCACCAATAAGAAGAGACTTGCTTGAGCCAAGAAACACGAGCAATGGACATTAGACTGGTGAAACTCTGTCCTTTGGACTGATGAGTCCAAATTTGAGATTTTAGTTCCAACTGCCGTGTCTTTGTGAGACGCAGAGTAGGTGAACGGATGATCTCCACATGTGTGGTTCCCACCGTGAAGCATGGAGGAGGTGTAATGATGTGGGGGTGCTTTGCTGGTGACACTGTCAGGGATTTATTTAAAATTCAAGGCACACTTAGCCAGCATGGCTACCACAGCATTCTGCAGTGATACTGCAGACATCTGGTTTGTGCTTAGAGGGACTATCGTTTGTTTTTCAACAGGACAATGACCCAACACAACTCCAGGCTGTGTAAGGGCTATTTCACAAAGAATGATAGTGATGGAGCGCTGCATCAGATAACCTGGCCTCCACAATCACCCGACCTTAACCCAACTGAGATGGTTTGGGATGACTTGGACCACAGAGGGAAGGAAAAGCAGCCAACAAGTGCTCAGAATATGTGGGATCTCCTTCAAGACTGTTGGAAAAGCATTCCAGGTGAAACTGGTTGAGAGAATGCCAAGGCTATTTTGAAGAATCTAAAATATATTTTGATTTAACAATTTTTTGGTTACTACATGATTCCATATGTGTTATTTCATAGTGTTGATGTCATAACTATTGTTCTACAATGTAGAGAATAGTAAAAATAAAGAGCAACCCTTGAATGAGTAGGCGTGCCCAAACTTTTGACTAGTACTGTAGATATATATACAGTGGGGCAAAAAAGTATTTAGTCAGCCACCAATTGTGCAAGTTCTCCCACTTAAAAAGATGAGATATGCCTGTAATTTTCATCATAGGTACACTTCAACTATGAGAGACAAAATTAGAAAAAAAATCCAGAAAATCACATTGTAGGATTTTTAATGAATTTATTTACAAATTATGGTGGAAAATAAGTATTTGGTCACCTACAAACAAGCAAGAATTCTGGCTCTCACAGACCTGTAACTTCTTCTTTAAGAGGCTCCTCTGTCCTCCACTCATTACCTGTATTAATGGCACCTGTTTGAACTTGTTATCAATATAAAAGACACCTGTCCACAACCTCAAACAGTCACACTCCAAACTCCACTATGGCCAAGACCAAAGAGCTGTCAAAGGACACCAGAAACAAAATTGTAGACCTGCACCAGGCTGGGAAGACTGAATCTGCAATAGGTAAGCAGCTTGGTTTGAAGAAATCCACTGTGGGAGCAATTATTAGGAAATGGAAGACATACAAGACCACTGATAATCTCCCTCGATCTGGGGCTCCACGCAAGATCTCACCCCGTGGGGTCAAAATGATCACAAGAACGGTGAGCAAAAATCCCAGAACCACACACCTAGTGAATGACCTGCAGAGAGCTGGGATCAAAGTAACAAAGCCTACCATCAGTAACACACTACGCCGCCAGGGACTCAAGTCCTGCAGTGCCAGACGTGTCCCCCTGCTTAAGCCAGTACATGTCCAGGCCCATCTTAAGTTTGCTAGAGAGCATTTGGATGATCCAGAAGAAGATTGGGAGAATGTCATATGGTCAGATGAAACCAAAATATAACTTTTTGGTAAAAACTCAACTCGTTGTGTTTGGAGTACAAAGAATGCTGAGTTGCATCCAAAGAACACCATACATACTGTGAAGCATGGGGGTGGAAACATCATGCAATTCTACAGTTTGACATTTATTTTTAGGGGTATATGGAGGGGGATTTTGAAAACACAGTATAAGTGAAAGGATAAGTGGAAATATTTATTTTAGGAATAAGCAAACTTCCTGCATTTCAACACATTTTGCCATGGTGCAGAGAGAAAAATGTGTGGTTTTATAATGCTATTCTATACATTTTGTCATGAGTCTGAGATAAAATGTTGCAGTTTTAAAGCTAATTTCCTGCAATTTTACACATTTTACCATGGGGCAGAGAGAAACATTATCTGTCTTAAATGAACTGCCCTGGAAACATCTCACTTTTAACAGTTAATATTCTGTTAACTGATACCCAAATAATGTTGATGACTTATCCTATACTCTTATTTGTGGCCAATGCATAACCACCTCAAGCTTCGATCTCAAACAGACCATTTAAAAAATGCTTGCTATTTGCTCATAGAGGATGATGTCATTGCATGAATATGTTTTATGACCGGTATACGCCCACACCATACCAACATAGAAAAGCTGCTTTTTAAAATACTTGATTAACATTTTTTGGAAGGAAACTATTTCACTCATATTGTAACCACAGAGCCTTCAGAAAGTATTCATACCCCTTGATTTATTCCACATGTTGTTGTGTTGCAACCTGATTAAATAAATACCATTTCTCACCCATCTACACACAATACCCCATAATGACAAAGTGAAAATATGTTTTTAGACATTTTAACAAATGTATTGAAAATAAAATACAGAAATATCTAATTTACATAAGTATTCCCACCTCTGAGTCAATACCTTGTAGAAGCATCTGTTTTCACTTCATTATAGGTTATGGTGTGTAGATGGGTCAGAAAAAAATATTGAATCCATTTTGAGTTCAGCCTATAACACAACAAAATGTGGAATAAGTCAAGGGGTATGAATACTTTCTGAAGGCACCATAATTATAGATCATATTTCATAGACATATGGAAACAGTGGAAAGTTAATTTAAAGGTCGACTTTGTGCATAAATGCAAAAATAATGGCTATTATTATATCAATGCACCATCATATATACCATCATATAAGTAATTTAATACTTATATTTTTTTGTTTAAATAAATGGAATAATATCTGTTCTCCAAAATGTATTTAAAGACCCCAATAGTTATTTTTTTGTTAGAGTTAGTTCTTTGTCAGGCAGGCTATTATATAGCCTGTCTACCCATCCACACCGCTCTGGCCAAACTGACGTTTCTTCTCCGATTGAGCACCGTCAGGCAAAGCCTATTTTGCAAGAGGCATATGGTCCTGTTCACAGTGTAACTAAACGATGCTATCGATTTAAATAACTCGCTTCGGTAACACGCGCATCGTCTCTGCTATTTGGGATAATCGGGAAGTCCCTACCCCATTGAAGTTGACATTTCAAATGGTTAAGGTAACGGTTAATGTTAGGGTTAGGTAGTAAGGGTTAAGGTTAGGGTTAGGGTTAAGGTTAGGGACGGTTCAGTGTATATATGTCCCAAGGATACAGCATAGCACTATTCGTATCCAAACGGGATAGGGATCCATTTACCGACCTCCTTGACACACACCGGGTCACGTGACAGATCCTGCACATTTTAAAAAGAACGGGATATCCTTCAATTCACACCAGGGCTTCACCGAGGTGGCTAAATGACTCCCCGGTGCCAGTTGACCGACTTTCGCACCTCCGCAGCCCTTTTGTGCAATTGTCAGAGGAGCGTCAACGGAACAACGCGCTGAACGCACCAACGACACGAGACTTAATAATCAAACCTGTTGACTGGGGCCCCGTCCTATTTTTATCCCCGTTTATATTCTTATACGAAGTTGATCTACAGTCTGCAGAGAAATCAAATTGGAGGGCGAAAAGTGGGGCTATCCTCTGTCATTATTAATATTTGCTCGGGATGGCAGTTAACTTTAGATGCGCAGTTCAAGCCTTAGTTTTACTGGGCTGTGTGATTATCCTCAGTAACGTGCTATGTCCCGTTGGTGCGTACCTCTACAACAACCGCTATGCAGGGTAAGTGAGGATTCTCATTCATTTCTGTGCTTTGTGACTGGAAGATAAAGTTGAATCCTGAGCTCTCATTCGTGTTGAAGACTTGAAGTTGAACACCTATGAAGTAAAAAAAAAGAAGGGTAAAACATAAAAGCAATTATCTGTATTTTAAAGGGGCAATCAGCAGTTGCTACATCCATTTTTGGATTCATTCATTCATGAAATATAGCCTACCCATTGATTCTGGAAGATTATAACATAGGCTATAAATGAGTCATGAACTTAGTTAAACTGTCATATCCCATCAGAACTCAAAATATAAGCTTGTTTTACTCCAATGTTGGTAAACAAAGTAAATGTCAACAACCACTAAAAACATAGTGAAAACAATGCATAGGATATCATGGATGGTCGCCTTTGCATCCATAGCTCATTCTACAAATTTGAGAGTGGTTAGGCCTACATTTCTCTTGCCCTATCCCTCAGCTTTTTACCGAAACAGAGGCAGGGACGCTTTGTTATTGTTTCTACTTTGCTGATTTAAGTTGGTCTACTGAAAGTAATTCTATCCTCAGATTAAGCATGGGGTTTACTTCCCTTCATCTCCTGTTGAAAAGAGATGGATTTTCCAAAGCAACTTTGTATGTGTGAGTGCACGTTTTTCTCTCGTATGGATAGTAAATAATCCTTGCTGGAGACACGTGTTTTCTACTTTGTGTATTCGAGACATATGGGACACCAAAATGTTATGATGGATGTAAGATAAGCCCATAGTTGTCACGTTTTGGCCCCACAGCTCTTATGATAAGTGCTGGCTAGTTAGAGATGCAGCAACTGCAGTTGATACCAAACAGATCTGGGAAACTGGAACATTGAGAGACAGCCTCTTTTGGGACAGAGAACCTCAGCAGAGAACCTGGCTGTGTTGAAGTTCTAGAATTCACAGAGTTCCGTCAAGGTGCATGGGGCACACCGAGGGGGCACAGTGGGAACACTTTGGGCGCCTGAAGCACATTGATGAACTGAGGGATAGTTTAGAGTACACTTTGGGTAATTTTGGAGGGTATTCCTGAGCAAGTAATTGCTCTCCTCTAGACATAATTTCAGGGAGCTTTGGGGTAGTTTTGGGAAGCACAGCAGGATCCCATCTGTCCTTCCATAGCCCCACCCCCCTCTTTCCCCTGCATCCTGGACTTGTTCCAAAAGCCCCGGTAACCCACCCAAACCCTAGCTGCTCAGCACAGACCATCCCACTTTATCAAGGTAGGAAAACCAGGGCAAGGAAACAAGACTCCCGACGCTGACACTGTAGGGAACTCTGTGCCGTTCTGTTCAGAATTCCTTATACTGTATGATAGTGGGTGTTGTCCCACTTAGTTTTAATCTGTTGAAGGATTGCACAATGAGCCTTTAGTCTTAAGGACTAAATGGTCACTATTGTTGTTAAATCTTTGTGATTATATGAGTTTACTTTCGGTAATTATCATGTCTCCTGTTGGTTGAGCATGGTCTAATACCAGTGTTTCCCCTAGATTTTTTCAGCAGAGGTGGTAAAGTTAGCATGGGGGGGGGTAGTGAGCGCGGCCAATTGCACGGTTTTAAAACTAATTCCCTGCAATTCTACCCATTTTGCTATGCAGCGGAGAGAACATTTTACAGTTTTAAAGCTAGTTTCCTGCAATGCCATTTTTTTTTCATGGGGGCTGAGAGAAATATTTCTGTTTTAAAGCTAATTTCCTGCAATTCTACAACCTTTTCCATGGCTTATTATAGATCGGGAGACAGGCGCAGGAATGTGTAATAGGGGTTTTATTTTCCAAATGACAGCGTGCCTTGTAAAGGCACAGGGACGAAGACCAAACAAACATGTAACAAAACACAGGGTTGAAACCCAAACAAAATAGCGAAGAGTACCTCCAATAAATACACAATCGCACATTGATTATCACATGGGACGAGACCCGTAATCATCTGCACCATATACGTGGCACGAAAGCCAAAACAACATAGCACAGGTTCTCACACGACCAATGGACATAGCAACAATAATCAACAGGACAATGGCGAACAAAGGCCACACTCATACAATTACCAATCAATGGGAATAGGGACCAGGTGTGCGTAATGACAGTTCCGGGGGATCCATGACAGTACTCGGCATTTTTGGACACCGATTATGGCCGATTACATTGCACTCCACGAGGAGACTGCGTGGCAGGCTCACTACCTGTTATGCGAGTGCAGCAAGGAGCCAAGGTAAGTTGCTAGCTAGCATTAAACTTGTTATGTACTTGAGTGAAGACCCAAAAGCGGTTTTAACAGAAAACAGAGTTCTTTAATGAAAAACAGGAATGGCATAAATCCTCTTCCAACGTAGTCAATGGAACAAAAAGAACGTTAGTATAATGCAGGATGCACCTGCCAGGCGGACTCCGACAGGATAGGACAAGGTGGAAGCAAACGGGACGACAGCTTGCTTCTGGCATCAAAAACACAAACAAGAATCAGACACTGAAAGTAGCAGGAACAGAGAGAGAAATAGAGACCTAATCAGAGGGGAAGAGAGAACAGGTGGGAAGGAGTGAATGAGCTAGTTAGGGAAGATGTAGAACAGCTGAAGAATGAGAGACAGAGAAGGTAACCTAAAAAGACCAGCAGAGAGAGACAGAGTGAAGAGAAAGGACAGGAACAGACATAACAAGACATGACAGTACCCCCCACCACCGAGCGCCTCCTGGCGCACTCGAGGAGGAAACCTGGCGGCAACGGAGGAAATCATCGATCAGCGAACGGTCCAGCACGTCCCGAGAGGGAACCCAACTCCTCTCCTCAGGACCGTACCCCTCCCAATCCACTAGGTACTGATGACCACGGCCCCGAGGGCGCATGTCCAAAATCTTACGAACCCTGTAGATGGGTGCGCCCTCGACAAGGATGGGGGGAGGGACGAGCGGGGCGCGAAGAACGGGCTTAACACATGAGACATGGAAGACCGGGTGAACGCGACGAAGATAGCGCTGGAGAAGAAGTCGCACTGCGACAGGATTAATGACCTGAGAAATACGGAACGGACCAATGAACCGCGGGGCCAACTTGCGAGAAGCTGTCTTAAGGGGAAGGTTCTGAGTGGAGAGCCATACTCTCTGACCGCAACAATATCTAGGACTCTTGGTCCTACGCTTGGATTAGCGGCCCTCACAGTCTGCGCCCCTATTACGGCAAAGTGCCGACCTGACCCCTTCCAGGTGCGCTCGCAACGCTGGACAAAAGCCTGAGCGGAGGGGACGCAGGACTCGGCGAGCTGAGATGAGAACAGCGGAGGCTGGTACCCGAGGCTACTCTGAAAAGGGGATAGACCGGTAGCAGACGAGGGAAGCGAGTTGTGGGCGTACTCTGCCCAGGGGAGCTGTTCTGACCAAGACGCAGGGTTACGAAAAGAAAGACTGCGTAAAATGCGACCAACAGTCTGATTGGCCCGTTCGGCTTGGACCGTTAGACTGGGGATGAAAGCCGGACGAGAGACTGACGGAAGCCCCAATCAAACGGCAAAACTCCCTCCAAAATTGAGACGTGAACTGCGGGCCTCTGTCGGAAACGACGTCAGACGGAAGGCCATGAATTCGGAAAACATTCTCGATAATGATCTGAGCCGTCTCCTTAGCAGAAGGGAGCTTATCGAGAGGAATGAAATGAGCCGCCTTAGAGAATCTATCGACAACCGTAAGAATAACTGTCTTCCCCGCTGATGAAGGCAGTCCGGTGATAAAATCTAAAGCGATGTGAGACCACGGTCGAGAGGGAATGGGAAGCGGTCTGAGACGGCCGGCAGGAGGAGAGTTCCCAGATTTAGTCTGCGCGCAGACCGAACAAGCGGCGACAAATCGACGCGCGTCACGTTCCCGAGTGGGCCACCAGAAACGCTGGCGAATGGAAGCGAGCGTACCCCGAACGCCGGGGTGGCCGGCTAACTTGGCAGAGTGGGCCCACTGAAGAACGGCCGGACGAGTAGGAACGGGAACGAACAGAAGGTTCCTAGGACAAGCTCGCGGCGACGGAGTGTGAGCGAGTGCTTGCTTTACCTGCCTCTCAATTCCCCAGACAGTCAACCCGACAACACGCCCCTCAGGGAGAATCCCCTCGGGGTCGGTGGAGACCTCAGAAGAACTGAAGAGACGAGATAAAGCATCAGGCTTGGTGTTTTTGAGCCCGGACGATAAGAAATAACAAACTCGAAACGAGCGAAAAACAGAGCCCAACGAGCCTGACGCGCATTAAGTCGTTTGGCTGAACGGATGTACTCAAGGTTCCTATGGTCAGTCCAAACGACAAAAGGAACGGTCGCCCCTCCAACCACTGTCGCCATTCGCCTAGGGCTAAGCGGATGGCGAGCAGTTCGCGATTACCAACATCATAGTTACGTTCTGACGGCGATAAGCGATGAGAGAAAAACGCACAAGGATGGACCTTGCCGTCAGAGAGAGAGCGCTGAGAAAGAATGGCTCCCACGCCCACCTCTGACGCGTCAACCTCAACAACAAACTGACTAGAGATGTCAGGTGTAACAAGAATAGGTGCGGATGTAAAACGATTCTTAAGAAGATCAAAAGCTCCCTGGGCGGAAACGGACCACTTAAAGCACGTCTTAACAGAAGTAAGGGCTGTGAGGGGAGCTGCCACCTGACCGAAATTACGGATGAAACGACGATAGAAATTAGCGAAGCCCAGAAAGCGCTGCAGCTCGACGCGTGACTTAGGAACGGGCCAATCAATGACAGCCTGGACCTTAGCGGGATCCATCTTAATGCCCTCAGCGGAAATAACGGAACCGAGAAAAGGGACAGGGCGGCATGAAAAGTGCACTTCTCAGCCTTCACATAAAGACAGTTCTCCAAAAGGCGCTGGAGGACGCGTCGCACGTGCTGAACATGAATCGAGAGAGACGGTGAAAAAATCAGGATATCGTCCATGTAAACGAAAACAAAAATGTTCAGCATGTCTCTCAGGACGTCGTTAACTAGTGCCTGAAAGACAGCTGGAGCGTTAACGAGGCCGAAAGGAAGAACCCGGTATTCAAAGTGCCCTAACGGAGTGTTAAACGCCGTCTTCCACTCGTCCCCCTCCCTGATGCGCACGAGATGGTAGGCGTTACGAAGGTCCAATTTGGTGAAAACCTGGCTCCCTGCAGGATCTCGAAGGCTGAAGACATAAGAGGAAGCGGATAACGATTCTTAACTGTTATGTCATTCAGCCCTCGATAATCCACGCATGGGCGCAGGGACCCGTCCTTCTTCTGAACAAAAAAAAACCCCGCTCCGGCGGGAGAGGAGGAGGAGACTATGGTACCGGCGTCGAGCGAAACCGACAAATAATCCTCGAGAGCCTTACGTTCGGGAGCCGACAGAGAGTATAATCTACCCCGGGGGAGTAGTTCCCGGAAGGAGATCAATACTACAGTCATACGACCGGTGGGGAGGGAGAGAAGTGGCCTTGGAACGACTGAACACCGTGCGCAGATCGTGATACTCCTCCGGCACCCCTGTCAAATCGCCAGGCTCCTCCTGTGAAGAAGAGACAGAGGAAACAGGAGGGATAGCAGACATTAAACAGGTCACATGACAAGAAACATTCCAGGATAGGATAGTATTACTAGACCAATTAATAGAAGGGTTATGGCGCACTAGCCAGGATGACCCAAAACAACAGGTGTAAAAGGTGAACGAAAAATTAAAAAAGAAATGGTTTCACTATGATTACCAGAGACAGTGAGGGATAAAGGCAGCGTCTCACGCTGAATCTTGGGGAGAGAACTACCATCTAAAGCGAACAAGGCCGTGGGCTCCCTAACTGTCTGAGAGGAATGTCATGTTCCCGAGCCCAGGTCTCGTCCATAAAACAGCCCTCCGCCCCAGAGTCTATCAAGGCACTGCAGGAAGCAGATGAACCGGGCCAGCGGAGATGGACCGGAAAGGTAGTGCGTGATCCAGAAGGAGAGGCCTGAGTAGTTGCGCTCACCAGTAGCCCTCCTCTTACTGATGAGCTCTGGCTTTTACTGGACATGAGGTGACAAAATGACCAGCGGAGCCGCAGTAGAGACAGAGGCGACAGGTGATTCTCCGTTCCTTCTCCTTGGCCGAGATGCGGATACCCCCAGCTGCATAGGCTCAGCATCCGAGCCGGCGGAGGAGGGTGGCAGTGATGCGGCAGGTGGCAGTGATGTGGAGAGGGGAGCAACGGAGAACGCGAGCTCCTTTCCACGAGCTCGGCGACGAAGATCAAACCGTCGCTCTATGCGAATAGCGAGAGCTATTAAGCAGTCCAGACTGGAAGGAACCTCCCGGGAGAGGATCTCATCCTTAACCTCGACGAGGAGACCCTCCAGAAAACGAGCGAGCAAAGCCGGCTCGTTCCAGTCACTAGAGGCAGCGAGAGTGCGAAACTCAATAGAATAATCCGTTATGGATCGATTCCCTGACATAGGGAAGACAGGGCCCTGGAAGCCTCCTCCCCAAAAACAGAACGGTCAAAACCCGTATCATCTCCTCCTTAAAGTCCTGATACTGGTTAATACACTCAGCCCTCGCCTCCCAGATTGCCGTGCCCCACTCACGCGCCCGTCCGGTAAGGAGAGAAATGACGTAGGCGATGCGGGCTGCGCTCCTGGAGTAAGTGTTGGGCTGGAGAGAGAACACCACATCACACTGAGTGAGGAATGAGCGGCACTCAGTGGGCTCCCCAGAGTAACACGGCGGGTTGTTGATCCTGGGCTCCGGAGACTCGGAAACCCTGGAAGTGGGCGGTGGATCGAGGTGGAGTTGGTGAACCTGTCTTGTGAGGTCGGAGACTTGGACGGCCAGGGTTTCAACGGCATGTCGAGCAGCAGACAATTCCTCCTCGTGTCTGCCTAGCATCGCTCCCTGGATCTCGACGGCGGAGTGAAAAGGGTCCGGAGCCGCTGGGTCCATTCTTGGTCTGATTCTTCTGTTATGTACTTGAGTGAAGACCCAAAAGCGGTTTTAACAGAAAACAGAGTTCTTTAATGAAAAACAGGAATGGCATAAATCCTCTTCCAACGTAGTCAATGGAACAAAAAGAACGTTAGTATAATGCAGGATGCACCTGCCAGGCGGACTCCGACAGGATAGGACAAGGTGGAAGCAAACGGGACGACAGCTTGCTTCTGGCATCAAAAACACAAACAAGAATCAGACACTGAAAGTAGCAGGAACAGAGAGAGAAATAGAGACCTAATCAGAGGGGGAAGAGAGAACAGGTGGGAAGGAGTGAATGAGCTAGTTAGGGAAGATGTAGAACAGCTGAAGAATGAGAGACAGAGAAGGTAACCTAAAAAGACCAGCAGAGAGAGACAGAGTGAAGAGAAAGGACAGGAACAGACATAACAAGACATGACATAAACTTATCTTGTAAAAAACAATCAATCTTAACATAATCACTAGTTAACTACACATGGCTGATGATATTACTAGTGAATCTAGCTTGTCCTGTGTTGCACATAATCAATGCGGTGCCTGTTCATTTATCATTGAATCACAGCCTACTTCTCCAAACGGGTGATTTAACAAGCGCATTCGCGAAAAAAGCACTGTCGTTGCACCAATGTGTATCTAACCATAAACATCAATGCCTTTCTTAAAATCAATACACAAGTATACATTTTTTAAACCTGCATATTTAGTTAATATTGCCTGCTAACGTGTTCACGCTACACGTTCCCCAAGGGCACCCCCCGCTCAACTCAAAAGTGGCGCACAGAATGCAAAAATATTCTTAGAAATATTTAACCTCCACACATTAACAAGTCCAATAGCTCAAATGAAAGATAAGCACCTTGTTCATCTACCCAGCGAGTCAGATTTCTAAAATGTTTTACGGCGAAAATATAGCACATATGTATGTCAAACCACCACAAAGACACAGACGATATGTAGCCATTTTGTCGAACAAAAGATGCAATCACAAACGCAGGATTAAAAGAAAAATAATTCACTAACCTTTTGAAAATCTTCATCAGATGACAGTAATAGGACATGTTACACAGTACATTTATGTTTTTTTCAATAACATGCAATTTATATCCATAAATCTCCGTTTACATTGACGCCATGTTCAGAAAATGCAAAAAAATGTCCAGAGAAATTATAGATAGCTCCGCCAGATAACGCCAGATAACAGCAATACACATCATAAACTTTGACTAAATATACATGTTCTACATATAGTTAGAAAGATACACTGCTTCTTAATGCAATCGCTTTGTCACATTTCTTTTTAACGTTACAGAAATCGTTCACTATTCAATAATCTGAGACGGCGCTCAGACATAAGCAATATTTCTCCGCTATGTTGGAGTCAACAGAAACACAAAATTACAACATAAATATTCCCTTACCTTTGATGGTCTTCGATCAGAATGTAGTGGAAGGAGTCATACATACATCGTTTGGTTTCAAGTCGTGTGTCTTTGTATTAGCATATGCTACAAGTTCCAGCTGAAATGCATCCAAAATGACTTCTGGTCCCGAACAGTTGCTCATCAAAACTTCAAAATTACATATTATATGTCGACTAAACTGGTCAAACTAAGTGCAGAATCAAGCTTTAGGATGCTATTAACGTACAAAACAATTCTCAATTCAACCGGACAATCTGACTTCTTCTCATGCAAGTTGGAACAAAGGGAGCTCTGTGCCCAACGCGCGCCCGAAAGTGTATGTATTTTCTCGCGACACTCAGTATTTTGCCTGCCAAAGGGTCACAGCTTGCGGGATTTGCACAATTAAACGCTCTACTGGTAGAGGACATCTCGCGGAAGACATAGAAACTGTTCCCAGATCCATAGCTGGTTGGGAAGGGTGGGGGCGATGACGTCAAAGTTGCCCCAACTTTCTGGATGCCAAAACTAGTTTGGGAGATTGGCTGCCCTGTGAGTTCTGCTATACTTACAGACATAATTCAAATGGTTTTAGAAGCTTTAGAGTGTTTTCTATTCAATAATTATTATTATATGCATATATTAGCAATTTTGGACAGATTTTGTTCAGTTTACTATGGGCACGCAATTCATCCAAAGGGAGCAGTATTGTTCCGAGCATTAACAGGCTAACATGAATTTATTTTAACTAGGGAAATTGTGTCCCTTCTCTTGCATTCTGTGTAAGCAGAGTCAGGGTATATGCAGCAGTTTGGGCCGCCTGGCTCGTTGCAAACTGTGAACTGTGACCATTTCTTCCTAACAAAGACCGTAATTAATTTGCCAGAATTGTACATAATTATGACATAACATTGAAGGTTGTGAAATGGAACAGCAATATTTAGACTTAGGGATGCCACCCATTAGATAAAATACGAATGGTTCCATATTTCACTGAAAGAATAAACATTTTGTTTTCGAAATGATTGTTTCCGGATTTGACCATATTAATGACCTAAGGCTCGTATTTATGTGTGTTATTATATTATAATTAAGTCTAGGATTTGATAGAGCAGTCTGAATGAGCGGTGGTAGGCAGCAGCAGGCTCGTAAGCATTCATTCAAACAGCACTTTCCTGCATTTGCCAGCAGCTCTTCGCTGTGCTTCAAGCATTGCACTGTTTATGACTTCAAGCCTATCAACTCCCGAGATTAGGCTGGCAATACTAAAATACCTATTAGAACATCCAATAGTCAAAGGTATATGACATACAAATGGTATAGAGAGAAATAGTCCTATAATAACTACAACCTAAAACTTCTTACCTGGGAATATTGAAGACTAGTGTTAAAAAGAACCACCAGCTTTCATATGTTCTGAGCAAGGAACTTAAAATGTTAGCTTTATTACATGGCACATATTGCACTTTTACTTTCTTCTCCAACACGTTGTTTTTGCATTATTTAAACCAAATTGAACATGTTTCATTATTTTTTTGAGACTAAATTGATTTTATTGAGTTAAAGTTAACTAAGTTAAAATAAGTGTTCATTCAGTACTGTTGTAATTGTCATTATTACAAATATATATAAAAATCGTCTGGATAATCGGTATCGGCTTTTTTTTGGTCCTCCAATAATCGGTATCGGTGTTGAAAAATCATATTCAGTCGACCTCTAGTTGAAACCCAAACAAAAGAGCGAGGAGTACCTCGAATAAATACACAATCACACAATGATTATCACACGGGACGAGACCCGTAATCATCTGCATGATATACGTGGCACGAAAGCCAAAACAACATAGCACAGGTACTCACACGACCAATGGACATAGCAACAATAATCGACAGGACAATGGTGAACAAAGGGCACCCTTATACAGTAACTAATTAATGGGAATAGGGACCAGGTGTCACGCCCTGACCTTAGAGAGCCTTTTTATTTCTCTATTTGGTAAAGGTCGGGGTGTGATTTGGGTGGGCATTCTAGTTTTTCAATTTTTTTGTTGGCCGGGTATGGTTCCCAATCAGAGGCAGCTGTCTATCGTTGTCTCTGATTGGGGATCATACTTAGGCAGCCTTTTTTCCCACCTTAGTTTGTGGGATCTTGTTTTCGTGTAGTGCCTGTGAGCACTCCAGTCGTTACGTCTCGTTTGCTGTTTATTGTTTTTGTTGTGCACGCTGCGCCTTGGTTCGATCCATCATTAAACGATCGTGACAGGTGTGCGTAATGACTGTTACGGAGGGATCCGTGACACTTATGCTGTGTTCTTATGCTATCTGAGTGATTCAAACATTATAACAAAATCCATCGAGGCCCCATACCATGACATTTTCTTTCTACGTATTTCATATCTGGTTTTAGTTGTTTAAGTTTACACTGAAAACTATCAAAATCATGACATTACCCTGAGGAAGGCACAGTAACCCTGAGGAAGGCACAGTGACCCCGAGGAAGGCACAGTAACCCTGAGGAAGGCACAGTGACCCCGAGGAAGGCACAGTGACCCTGAGGAAGGCACAGTGACCCCGAGGAAGGCACAGTGACCCCGAGGAAGGCACAGTGACCCTGAGGAAGGCACAGTGACCCTGAGGAAGGCACAGTGACCCCGAGGAAGGCACAGTGACCCTGAGGAAGGCACAGTGACCCTGAGGAAGGCACAGTGGTGCCAAAACGTTGGTAAATACCCATTAAATTGCTGGGGGATTACACATGGAGTGTGCGACTTTCTTTATTTTGATAGTTTATAGTTTATAGTTTATTGGCCGTTAGTCAGCACCTCCACACAAACTATTACTCTGGGTGTGCGCCAGCTCATGTTCTTTTTATGTAAGTTTACACTGAACACATTTTACCATCCCGAAACAAAATATTATCATTATTAATATATATTTTAGTTTTTTTGCAGTGGCAGCCACAATTTGTGTGCTGCGGCTAAATGCATAAAGGGGAAACCCTGAATACAGTACACTTGTCAGATCTTGATATTGTGATACAGAAGGACTATGTGCCCCTATTCCCTCAACAATGGGGCACACAGAGTTGGGTATATTGAAGGTGGGCCTACAGTACAGAGTGGAGCGATAATATAATTTCTCTCGGTATCCAAAAGGACTACAGAGAAGTACCTTCTGTCTTAGTGCCAAGGGCTCAGTTAAAAGGTTACTGCCATAGAGAGAGCTGAGTGAAATGTCAGATTGACAGCTTAAAAGACAGCTTTAGCCTAGAAAGAAATGCTACCAGTGCACAGCAGTCTTTAAAGACACACTGAGACACACTGAGACACACTGAGTGCCAGCGTTTTAACAGAGAGTCTATGATCCATGGGGATCGCTATGACAAGGAAAAGATGGGTCAATTTGAGTGACGATAAAACACGTCAGGAGTAGAACTAGACTGCAGCCTTGGTGGATTGTTTTGAATTCTATAGGGTGCACTTTGTCATATGATGTCATTGTCGCTCAAATCTGACTAAGAAGTCGTTATTATTTAAAATGTATCATAGGGAAACAAAGGAGAAAGCCACTATCTGTTGTTTCAGAACCAGCATGTATGGGCGTAGAAACATAGACATGAAATGGTGTATTGGACATTGCATGAGCTACACAGTTTACAAGTTTGGGGTGGAAAGGGATTTTGCCCTGGATAAAGGGTCTCTAAGTCATGTTCTAACCTGTAGGCAATGAGGCTGCGTGTAGCATTGGGGACAGGCTGTTGGTGGCATTTCTTGTGGCCGCTGGAGTGGGGTGTAATGCCCCTTTGTTCCTTCTCTCCCTCATCCCTATAAGCAGCCCTGGGCCACCTTTGTTTAAGGGGGCCACAACACCCTGTGTCACAGTGTGAAAGACCTGGTGGAAAATGGAAACATGATAGAGAAAGACATAAATATACAGAGGAGAGAGAGAGTGCTATAGGGAGTGAGGAAGAGAAATAGAGAGAGAAATAGGGAGAGGAAGAGAAGCTATAGGGAGAGAGAAGAGAAATAGAGAGAGAGCTATAGGGAGTGAGGAAGAGAAATAGAGAGAGAGAGAGAGAGAGCTATAGGGAGTATAGGGAGGAAAGAGAAATAGAGAGCGAGAGGGAGAGAGAGAGAGAGAACTATAGGGAGTGAGGAAGAGAAATAGAGAGCGAGAGAGAGCTATAGGGAGTGAGGAAGAGAAATAGAGAGAGACAGGGAGAGAGAGAGAGAGAGCTATAGGGAGTGAGGAAGAGAAATAGAGAGAGAGCTATAGGGAGTGAGGAAGAGAAATAGAGAGAGAGAGCTATAGGGAGTGAGGAAGAGAAATAGAGAGCGAGAGGGAGAGAGAGAGAGAGCTATAGGGAGTGAGGAAGAGAAATAGAGAGCGAGAGAGAGAGAGAGCTATAGGGAGTGAGGAAGAGAAATAGAGAGAGAGAGAGCTATAGGGAGTGAGGAAGAGAAATAGAGAGCGAGAGAGAGAGAGAGAGAGAGAGCTATAGGGAGTGAGGAAGAGAGAGAGAGCTATAGGGAGTGAGGAAGAGAAATAGAGCGAGAGAGAGAGAGCTATAGGGAGTGAGGAAGAGAAATAGAGAGAGAGAGAGAGAGAGAGACTATAGGGAGTGAGGAAGAGAAATAGAGAGAGAGAGAGAGAGAGAGCTATAGGGAGTAAGGAAGAGAAATAGAGAGCGATAGGGAGGAGGAAGAGAAATAGAGAGAGAGAGCTATAGGGAGTGAGGAAGAGAAATAGAGAGAAATAGAGAG